>NW_027362763.1:28038518-28638518 GCF_046119375.1 Phyllobates terribilis
TTAAGCTCTGTATAACACTATTAGTTGTACACTGTATAACACTATTAGTTGAGCACTGTATAACACTATTAGTTGAGCTCTGTATAACACTATTAGTTGAGCTCTGTATAACACTATTAGTTGAGCTCTGTATAACACTATTAGTTGGACACTGTATAACACTATTAGTTGAGCACTGTATAACACTATTAGTTGAGCTCTGTATAACACTATTAGTTGTACACTGTATAACACTATTAGTTAAGCACTGTATAACACTATTAGTTGGACACTGTATAACACTATTAGTTGGAGCACTGTATAACACTATTAGTTGAGCTCTGTATAACACTATTAGTTGAGCTCTGTATAACACTATTAGTTGGACACTGTATAACACTATTAGTTGAGCTCTGTATAACACTATTAGTTGAGCTCTGTATAACACTATTAGTTGAGCTCTGTATAACACTATTAGTTGGACACTGTATAACACTATTAGTTGGACACTGTATAACACTATTAGTTGAGCACTGTATAACACTATTAGTTGGACACTGTATAACACTATTAGTTGAGCTCTGTATAACACTATTAGTTGAGCACTGTATAACACTATTAGTTGAGCACTGTATACACTATTAGTTGGACACTGTATAACACTATTAGTTGAGCACTGTATAACACTATTAGTTGGACACTGTATAACACTATTAGTTGAGCACTGTATAACACTATTAGTTGAGCACTGTATAACACTATTAGTTGTACACTGTATAACACTATTAGTTGAGCTCTGTATAACACTATTAGTTGGGCACTGTATAACACTATTAGTTGTACACTGTATAACACTATTAGTTGGACACTGTATAACACTATTAGTTGGACACTGTATAACACTATTAGTTGGACACTGTATAACACTATTAGTTGTACACTGTATAACACTATTAGTTGGGCACTGTATAACACTATAGTTGTACACTGTATAACACTATTAGTTGGACACTGTATAACACTATTAGTTGGACACTGTATAACACTATTAGTTGTACACTGTATAACACTATTAGTTGGACACTGTATAACACTATTAGTTGAGCTCTGTATAACACTATTAGTTGAGCACTGTATAACACTATTAGTTGGACACTGTATAACACTATTAGTTGTACACTGTATAACACTATTAGTTGGACACTGTATAACACTATTAGTTGGACACTGTATAACACTATTAGTTGTACACTGTATAACACTATTAGTTGGACACTGTATAACACTATTAGTTGAGCTCTGTATAACACTATTAGTTGGGCACTGTATAACACTATTAGTTGTACACTGTATAACACTATTAGTTGGACACTGTATAACACTATTAGTTGGACACTGTATAACACTATTAGTTGGACACTGTATAACACTATTAGTTGGGCACTGTATAACACTATTAGTTGAGCTCTGTATAACACTATTAGTTGGACACTGTATAACACTATTAGTTGGACACTGTATAACACTATTAGTTGAGCTCTGTATAACACTATTAGTTGAGCTTTGTATAACACTATTAGTTGAGCTCTGTATAACACTATTAGTTGGGCACTGTATAACACTATTAGTTGGACATTGTATAACACTATTAGTTGAACACTGTATAACACTATTAGTTAAGCTCTGTATAACACTATTAGTTGTACACTGTATAACACTATTAGTTGAGCACTGTATAACACTATTAGTTGAGCTCTGTATAACACTATTAGTTGAGCTCTGTATAACACTATTAGTTGAGCTCTGTATAACACTATTAGTTGACACTGTATAACACTATTAGTTGAGCACTGTATAACACTATTAGTTGAGCTCTGTATAACACTATTAGTTGTACACTGTATAACACTATTAGTTAAGCACTGTATAACACTATTAGTTGGACACTGTATAACACTATTAGTTGGACACTGTATAATACTATTAGTTGAGCTCTGTATAACACTATTAGTTGAGCTCTGTATAACACTATTAGTTGGACACTGTATAACACTATTAGTTGAGCTCTGTATAACACTATTAGTTGAGCTCTGTATAACACTATTAGTTGAGCTCTGTATAACACTATTAGTTGGACACTGTATAACACTATTAGTTGGACACTGTATAACACTATTAGTTGAGCACTGTATAACACTATTAGTTGGACACTGTATAACACTATTAGTTGAGCTCTGTATAACACTATTAGTTGAGCACTGTATAACACTATTAGTTGAGCACTGTATAACACTATTAGTTGGACACTGTATAACACTATTAGTTGGGCACTGTATAACACTATTAGTTGGACACTGTATAACACTATTAGTTGAGCACTGTATAACACTATTAGTTGGACACTGTATAACACTATTAGTTGTACACTGTATAACACTATTAGTTGAGCTCTGTATAACACTATTAGTTGGGCACTGTATAACACTATTAGTTGTACACTGTATAACACTATTAGTTGGACACTGTATAACACTATTAGTTGGACACTGTATAACACTATTAGTTGGACACTGTATAACACTATTAGTTGTACACTGTATAACACTATTAGTTGGGCACTGTATAACACTATTAGTTGTACACTGTATAACACTATTAGTTGGACACTGTATAACACTATTAGTTGGGACACTGTATAACACTATTAGTTGTACACTGTATAACACTATTAGTTGGACACTGTATAACACTATTAGTTGAGCTCTGTATAACACTATTAGTTGAGCACTGTATAACACTATTAGTTGGACACTGTATAACACTATTAGTTGTACACTGTATAACACTATTAGTTGGACACTGTATAACACTATTAGTTGGACACTGTATAACACTATTAGTTGTACACTGTATAACACTATTAGTTGGACACTGTATAACACTATTAGTTGAGCTCTGTATAACACTATTAGTTGGGCACTGTATAACACTATTAGTTGTACACTGTATAACACTATTAGTTGGACACTGTATAACACTATTAGTTGGACACTGTATAACACTATTAGTTGTACACTGTATAACACTATTAGTTGGACACTGTATAACACTATTAGTTGGACACTGTATAACACTATTAGTTGTACACTGTATAACACTATTAGTTGGACACTGTATAACACTATTAGTTGAGCTCTGTATAACACTATTAGTTGAGCACTGTATAACACTATTAGTTGGGCACTGTATAACACTATTAGTTGTACACTGTATAACACTATTAGTTGAGCTCTGTATAACACTATTAGTTGAGCTCTGTATAACACTATTAGTTGAGCACTGTATAACACTATTAGTTGTACACTGTATAACACTATTAGTTGGACACTGTATAACACTATTAGTTGAGCTCTGTATAACACTATTAGTTGAGCTCTGTATAACACTATTAGTTGGGCACTGTATAACACTATTAGTTGTACACTGTATAACACTATTAGTTGAGCTCTGTATAACACTATTAGTTGGACACTGTATAATATTATTAGTTGGACACTGTATAACACTATTAGTTGAGCTCTGTATAACACTATTAGTTGGACACTGTATAACACTATTAGTTGGACACTGTATAACACTATTAGTTGAGCTCTGTATAACACTATTAGTTGAGCTCTGTATAACACTATTATTTGAGCTCTGTATAACACTATTAGTTGGACACTGTATAACACTATTAGTTGAGCTCTGTATAACACTATTAGTTGAGCTCTGTATAACACTATTATTTGAGCTCTGTATAACACTATTAGTTGGACACTGTATAACATTATTAGTTGAGCTCTGTATAACACTATTAGTTGGACACTGTATAACACTATTAGTTGAGCTCTGTATAACACTATTAGTTGAGCACTGTATAACACTATTAGTTGGACACTGTATAACACTATTAGTTGGACTCTGTATAACACTATTAGTTGAGCTCTGTATAACACTATTATTTGAGTAGCATGTTATACTGTAGGTTGGCACTGTACGGCACTATATTTTGTTTTGCTATTTTTTTTGTCATTTCCTTTTCATCTTGGAAATGTTTCATCTCCGTATATTTGCAGTGTTTTTCTCTTTCTCCTTCTCTCGCTGTTTTGCTTTCTCTTTATCGTTTTTCTGACTCCTCATTCTTTATTGTGTTTAAAACTTAATAAACTACAATGTATAATAATATTCACCCCCTCGCCTCTCTCTCTTTTTTTTTACTTATTTTTAGGGTTGACTTGAAATCATGATCTTTTCCACTTTCACCCTCTTGATGATATTGGCGATGAGTAATGGAGAAGAACGTGAGTTCCATAATAGAGATAATGTTTAAAGCTGAAATTATTTGCATTACCAAAAAAATATTTGAACCCCATGAATATCATATTGATTTGAGTTTATTGTATAATTGGATAATAACGGGCAGCATGATGGTTCAGTGGTTAGCACTGTACCCTTGTAGCGCTGGGGTCCTGGGTTCAAATCCCACCAAGGATAACATCTGCAAGGAGTTAGTATGTTCTTCCCATGTTTGCGTTGGTTTCCTCCGGGTTCTCTGGTTTCCTCCCACACTCCAAATGACACACTGATAGGGAATGTAGATTGTGAGCCCCAATGGGGACAGTGCCGATAATGTCTGTAAATTTTCTGAATTGTAAAGTGTTGCGGAATATGTTGGCGCTGTATAAGTAAAAATATTTTTATTATAATTTGTTATCTTCTTCTGCTCCATTCATTATGTAGCAGCCACTGACAGGTACTGCAGAACAGTTTGGATACTTTTGAATATTAGCTATGTTGCAGTACTTGGCCATGTATTTTTTGGCGTGACACGATATAGTTTTCACTAGTTACAGTTTTTGGCACATATGATTTCTTATTGCGGGATTTGACTTTTTGGCTTTTTCCGCAATTAAGAAAAAGGTAAAAAAATAGTGTAAAAGGAGTGACACATTTGCACTGTGCGACTTGCTGTGTCCTTGTTCTGTCTCTTTGAGCTTCTTTTGACTGCTTCAGGTTTTGATAGAAGTGAAAAGTGATTACACTGTGTTCCAAATTATTATGCAAATAATATTTTCTCAGATTTTCCCAAATTACCTATATGAATTGCAGTCATTGTAATTTTCCAGTCAAATAACTATTAGAGTACAATTGAAAGGTTTTTGTACAAACTGCCTATGATAACAGGATATTTTTTAAAAAATAAAACACTCAAACTGCACTCAAAATGCATGTTCCAAATTATTATGCACAGCAGAGTTTTCAACCTTTTCATTTTAATAAAGAACAGCTGGTTATTACACACTGAAATCAAACAGTTTTCAACTCAAAACTAGGTGATGTTACATTTGCACATAGGACCCCTTGTTGGAAAGGAGCTTCTGAACTCTCTCGTCCATTGAATTTTTCAGGTTTTGGATGGTTTCTGCTTCAATTGTTTTGCATGAGGACAGAATACCCTACCAGAGCTGTTGCTTAGATGTGAACTGCCTCCCGCCATCATAGACACTCCTTTTGATGATGCTCCAGAGGTTCTCAATGGGGTTGAGGTCAGGGGAGCATGGGTGCCACACCATAAGTTTGTCCCCTTTTATGCCCATAGCAGCCAGAGATGCAGATGTGTTATGTGCAGCATGAGATGGTGCATTATCATGCATGAAATGATCTTGCTGCGGAATGCACGGTTCTTCTTCTTGAACCATGGCAGGAAGTGCTGTTTGAGAAAATCCACATACATTATGGAGTTCATCTTTAGCGCCTTTAGGGATCCTAAAGGGGCCGACAATCTCTCTCCCCATGATTCCAGCCCAAAACATTACTCCACCTCTCCTTGTTAGCGCCGTAGCCGTGTTTGCATGGGGTGTCCATCAACCAGCCATCCTCCACTCCATCCATCTGGACCATCGATCATTTCATGCATGATAATGCCCCGTCTCTGTTATGTTCTGCTACCAGAGCTAAGGAAAGAGAGGAGATCTGTCCCTACGATAGAACTCAGCTTAATCCCTGCGATGTAACAGGGAACCTGATCCTGCGATCAGACCTGCTAAAGTCCTAAGCTAGTCTGTACGGAGACCTATAGATATGGGGAAGGAATCCCTACAAGTACTAAGGACTGGGAGGAAAATGGGACACCTCCTAACAGAAATAGTAGCAGACAGACGAACAAACAAAATAGATAGAACATAGAGGTCCGTAGACCAAGCAAACTAACAGAGTTAGATACAGAGCACAGGCTAGCTAGAAAGTAGTTATACAATGAAGTCCAGCAAAGCCAGAAGGGCGGAGCAGGATTAAATAGGCCAACAAGGTCATGTGACCAGCAAAGGAAAAAAAACCTAACAGCAAGGTTCTAACAGTACCCCCCCTTCTAAGAGGATCCTCCGGATCCCCTAGGACCAGGCTTATCAGGAAATCTCCTGTGAAACGCTCTGATAAGTCTGGACGCGGAAACATCATCCGACCTCACCCAAGAGTTATCCTCGGGTCCGAAACCTTTCCAGGCCACAAGATACTGCAAACTACCTCTATACCGTCTAGAGTCAAGGATGCGAGAAATTTCATATTCCCCGTCCTCCACCACCAGAGGAACAGAGGCAGAGACGTCACAATCCGATACAACAGCTTTTTTCAACAGAGAGACATGAAATACCGGATTAATTCTCCAGGAGGTAGGAACCTCCAACCTAACAGCAGATTGGTTGACAACCTGAAGCACCTTAAAGGGCCCTACAAACTTGGGACCCAATTTCTTAGAAGGAATCCTCAACCGCAGATTCCTAGAGGACAACCAAACCATGTCACCAACAGCGAACAAAACCTCCTGTCGTTTCCTATCAAAGTAGTCTTTAGATTTTCTGTTGGCCTCCTGAAGATTACCACGCACATCCGTCCAAACTCTCTCCAAATCACCGGAAAAATTCTCCTCCTCAGGCACGGCAGATCCCAACTTGGAGAACGACCCAAACGACGGATGTCTCCCAGAACAACAAAAAAAAGGCGAACAACCAGCAGAAGAAGATGTATGATTGTTCAGAGCAAATTCAGCAAGTGGCAGAAACTCAGACCACCCCTCTTGATTGTCTGCCACAAAACAACGCAAGAACTGCTCAACATCCTGGTTTTTCCTTTCTGTCTGGCCATTAGATTCAGGATGATATCCGGACGAGAACGACAAATGAACTCCCAACCTGTCACAAAAGGCACGCCAAAAACGAGCCACGAACTGAGGACCCCTATCAGAAACAATGTCAGTAGGAACGCCATGAAGTCTGACAATTTCCTTGACAAAGGCCTTAGCGAGAGTTTTAGCGCAGGGCAGTTTGACGAAGGGAACCAAGTGACACATCTTGCTAAAACGGTCCACGACCACCCAGATGACAGTAAAACCCTCAGAGGGGGGAAGGTCAGTTATAAAGTCCATAGCCAAATGTGTCCAAGGAGCACTGGGAACCTCCAAAGGACAAAGCAACCCCGCAGCAGGAGTATGTGAGGACTTAGATCTAGCACATATAGTACATTGACGCACCCACTTAATGACTTCCTTCTGCCATCCAGGCCACCAAAAACTGCGACCCACAAGTCTCTTGGTCTCAGAAATTCCTGGATGACCTGCCAACCAAGATTCGTGACACTCAACAAACAAATCTCTCCTAAAGGTCCCAGGCACAAACAACCTCCCATGAGGAGTGTTAGATGGGGCATTCTCCTGTGCTTTAAGAATCTCATCTTCCAAAACGGAGTCCAAAGCAGCTATCACAACACCTTCTTGTAAAATGTTCTCCTCTTTCTCAGCACCGACTATGGGAGAAAAACTGCGAGACAAGGCATCCGCCTTAACATTCTTAGTACCAGGGATGTAAGTAACGGAGAAATTAAACCGCGAGAAAAACAGTGCCCACCTAGCCTGACGGGCATTCAGGCGCTTGGCAGCATCAAGATAGATCAGATTTTTATGATCCGTAAGAACCTGAACGGGAAATTCCGCACCTTCCAAGAAGTGGCGCCAGTGTTCAAATGCGAGTTTAATAGCCAATAATTCCCGATTACCAATATCGTAATTCAGTTCAGTCTCCGAAAATTTTTTTGAAAAAAAGGCACAGGGATGTAATCCATCCCCGTTATCCTGAGACAATACTGCGCCAACCCCCACAGAGGAAGCATCAACCTCAACCAAAAACGGCTTAGTCACATCAGGCTGCATAAGGATGGGAGCAGAGGTGAACCTCTCCTTGAGATACACAAAAGCTTCAATGGCCTCAGAAGACCACTGAACCGCATCAGCACCTTTCCTGGTGAGATCGGTCAGAGGTTTGACAATACTAGAAAAAATTTTTATGAATTTTCTGTAATAATTGGCGAAACCCAAAAACCTCTGTATCGATTTCAAACCAATAGGCCTAGGCCATTCCTGCACAGCCTGAACCTTAACCGGATCCATCTCAAAACCTTTGCTGGAGATAATGTAGCCCAAAAAACTAATTCTCTGTACAGCGAACTCACATTTCTCCAGCTTAGCAAAAAGCGAATTGTCCATTAATAACTGTAAAACCTCACGTACGCTCCGCCAATGAGACTCCAGATCCGGCGAATAAATCAAAATGTCATCCAAATACACAACCACATTTTTGCCGATCAAAGGTCTAAGGATGTCATTAATCAGATTCTGAAAAAATGCAGGAGCATTAGTAAGACCAAAAGGCATAACCAGATTCTCAAAATGACCCACAGGAGTGTTAAAAGCAGTCTTCCATTCGTCACCCTCCTTCATGCGCAACAGATTGTATGCCCCCTTAAGGTCAATTTTAGAGAACCACTTGGCCCCCATTAACTGGTTAAACAGATCAGGAATCAATGGCAGTGGGTAAGGATTGCGTACAGTAATTTTGTTAATCTCACGAAAATCCAGACAAGGACGTAAACCGCCGTCCTTTTTTTTTACAAAAAAAAATCCAACCGCCACAGGAGACTTAGAGGGCCTAATGTGACCGGCGGCCAAACTTGTCTGTATGTATTCCTCCAAAGCCTTCCTCTCAGGAATAGTAAGGTTAAATAAACGACTTTTAGGAAGAGTCGCTCCAGGGACAAATTCAATGGTACAATCATAGTCTCTATGGGGAGGCAAAACCTGCGATTCTTTCTCAGAAAAAACTCTCCAAAAATCCTGAATAGGAACAGGCAATTCTCCCCTATCCACAGCAGCAATACGTCCGTTACAACACTTGTCATAACATTTATGGCTCCAGGATTTAATTTCACTGGTAGACCAATCCAGTACAGGATTGTGAAATTTTAACCAGGGCAATCCCAATATTACTGGAGAAGGCAAGTTATTCAAAACTACCAAATCCAATTTCTCATGGTGAACACCATTAATAGTGAGAGGAAATTCACAGACCTTGAGAGTAATATTCTTCAAAGGGGAACCATCCACAGAAACCACAGCAATGGGGGATGATAAAGGTTCAGGTTTTAAATTGAGTCTTTCCAAGAATCCCCCATCAATTACATTCAGAGTAGACCCACAATCAACAAACACCCGAAATTCCATTAATTTTTCCTGAGCAATCGTGGAAGCAGCTAAAAATACACCCTTGGAATTTAAACAGGCAATACGGGCATGACTGACCATTTTTTTTTCTTTCTTGATACGAAGCTCACAGTCCTTAATTAAATGACCAGATTTTCCGCAATAGAAACACAAGCCTTCAGAAAATCTACGGTCTTTTTCTTGAGAGCGAGGTGCCACCGATCCAATCTCCATCGGTTCACCACTGTTAGTACACACATTCTCATAACCAGAAACTGACATAGCAGAGGATTTGCTCTCATTAATCCTTGCACGCAGTCGCCTATCAACCCGTATAGCTAATTGCATAGCCTGTTGCAAATCTTCAGGTGTAGGATAAGCAATTAGCAGGTCTTTAACCCTTTCATTGAGCCCAGCAAGAAATAGACTTTTCAGAGCAGAATCGTTCCACCCTATTTGAGTAGACCAACGACGGAAATGAGTACAATATTTTTCCACATTACCTGATCCCTGTCTCAAATGTCTCAACTCAGTCTCAGCAGATGAGACACGGTCAGGATCCTCATATAATAGCCCCAAAGCAGGAAAAAAACTATCCACTGATCTGAAGCATGTATCACTAGGTTGCAATGAAAAGGCCCACTCCTGAGGCTCTTTGCGCAAAAGTGACATTATGAACCCTACGCGCTGGGATTCATCCCCAGAGGACTTGGGTCTCAAACGAAAATACAATAAGCAAGCATTTTTAAATGAAAAAAATTCTCGGTGTTCACCAAAAAATAAATCCGGCAAACATACCTTAGGCTCCAAGAAATGTGCTCCAGGACAGTTACTCACGTGCTGACGGAGCTCGGCCACCTCCAGAGAGAGTCCCTGCAGGCGATGAGCCAAATCCTGAACCGACACCATGATGGAACAGAAAAATCTTTCCTTAGAGAATTTGCAGGCTGGACTTACTGTTGTGTTCTGCTACCAGAGCTAAGGAAAGAGAGGAGATCTGTCCCTACGATAGAACTCAGCTGAATCCCTACGATGTAACAGGGAACCTGATCCTGCGATCAGACCTGCTAAAGTCCTAAGCTAGTCTGTACGGAGACCTATAGATATGGGGAAGGAATCCCTACAAGTACTAAGGACTGGGAGGAAAATGGGACACCTCCTAACAGAAATAGTAGCAGACAGACGAACAAACAAAATATATAGAACACAGAGGTCCGTAGACCAAGCAAACTAACAGAGTTAGATACAGAGCACAGGCTAGCTAGAAAGTAGTTATACAATGAAGTCCAGCAAAGCCAGAAGGGCGGAGCAGGATTAAATAGGCCAACAAGGTCATGTGACCAGCAAAGGAAAAAAAACCTAAGAGCAAGGTTCTAACAGTCTCATGCTGCACATAACACATCTGCATCTCTGGCTGATATGGGCATAAAAGGGGACAAACTTATGGTGTGACCCCCATGCTCCCCTGACCTCAACCCCATTGAGAACCTCTGGAGCATCATCAAAAGGAGTGTCTATGATGGCGGGAGGCAGTTCACATCTAAGCAACAGCTCTGGGAGGGTATTCTGTCCTCATGCAAAACAATTGAAGCAGAAACCATCCAAAACCTGACAAATTCAATGGACGAGAGAGTTCAGAAGCTCCTTTCCAACAAGGGGTCCTATGTGCAAATGTAACATCACCTAGAATAAAGTTTTGAGTTGAAAACTGTTTGATTTCAGTGTGTAATAACCGGCTAATGCTTATAATTTCACAAATGACCATTTTTTTATTCTTCATTAAAATGAAAAGGTTGAAAACTCTGCTGTGCATAATAATTTGGAACATGCATTTTGAGTGCAGTTTGAGTGTTTTATTTTTTAAAAAATATCCTGTTATCATAGGCAGTTTATACAAAAACCTTTCAATTGTACTCGAATAGTTATTTGACTGGAAAATTGCCATGACTGCAATTCATATAGGTAATTTGGGAAAATCTGAGAAAATATTATTTGCATAATAATTTGGAAGACAGTGTAATCTATTTTGGTAGCTTCCACTTTGAAGCCGCTCACTAATTTATATATGTAGTTAATTATAGTAGAGATAAACAAAAAAATAGTTGCTGGTAAAGGAGGGGGCTGGAGACAGGCACAGCTAGTGGGAAACCCCCCATGACCGGGATTGGCCGGGTGGTTTCCCTTTTGAAATGTATTGGGTTGTTTAGATTGGATAGTGGGAAGTTTAAGGGGGCGGGCAATTGGGAGAGGCTGGGGTATATAGGAAAAAGTGCAGGAAAACCGTCATTCCTGGAGAAGCAGCCACAAGAGAGTCATCTTACCATGGAGTCAGTGAAATCCCTGGTGGTCCGGCTGAGGGATGTCGCCTGGTCACGGAGCGATGGATGGCTTGAGGCCCAGCTGTCTGCTTTGCTGGGAGCAGCTGGTACCCAGGACGCGCCGGCTGCGGCAGGGAGGAGAGCCAGGAGAACCAGGCCCCCGGAGATGCTGTCACAGGAGGTAACTACGCGCAACAGGCACAGGCTCCGGAGCCCCTGCGGGAGGCGAGCGCGACTGCGCTGTCCCTTCCCACCACGATTGCCCTGGCAGGAATCCAGCCGGCATGTGGGCGCAGCACAGCGAGGATCTCGAGACGCACCGGAAGTGAGGACCGCGCCTGAAGTGAGGACCGCACCGGATATGCGGCCTGCATCAGTAGCGCTGCCGGTGCCGGAGGTCCGGGCCCCAGCCGACCGGCACATGCGCAATGCAGCTGGGCTGCAAAGGCCAGCTGCAAAACACGGTGGGGGCCACAGGAGGACGCCGGGAGGAGGACTACATGCGGCAGGCACCACTGGCGATGTTCCTGTCAGGGTGCCTGCTGGGAGGAATGCCAGGAGAGCAGCCCAGGAGGTTTCTGCGGGCAGGCAGCAGTGCAGGGAACCCCTTCTGCCTGGCACACCCAGACGTCGCGGAGTGGGGGTGGAGGAGGGCAACGACGCCTTATTGCCCGTCAGCTTTCGTCCTGGCAGCACGGATCAGGCTCGTGCGCCTGGGTCCAGTATTCAAAGAAGGTCCAGAACTGCAGATAGGAGCGCAAGGAGGTCTGGCGGCAGGCGATCCTCTGAAAGAAGCCCGGCTACATCATCAGCAACTGCTCAGGTCCCCCCTGGTGACGTGGAGGCCAGGGGCGTGGGCCTTGAGCAGCGACCGGAGTCAGAGGGATCTGATTCCAGTGGTGATCGTGATGGAGGAAGAGATAGTCAGGACTCAGGATTTCCGGCTGGCGGGGACACAGCACCTGAGCAGCTGCGTGAGTATGACTCTATGTCTGGTTTGTCGCCCGCAGGGGCTGTATTGCTAGGGGAAGGCAGTGGTCAGTTTGCAGGGCCAGGGGGGAGGATTTTATGTGGTCTCTGTGGGGCACAGATATCAGGGATGAGGGATATTTTGCTTAGAATGAAGGGCTGGGCAGCGAGTGGGTCAAGGGCATCCCCCGTAGGAGCCTGGTTGCCAGGACAGGCCGTGTGGCCACAGGCTAGTCATGAAGTGGTTGGGTCTCTTGCGGGCACGGAGGTAGAATCTTCGGGCGTTTCAGTGTCAGTTCAGGTGGAAAAAGACAAAGGGGATACGGTGAAGCTGGACGATAGGGCAAAAGGTGAGGTTTATGTGTGCTTCGAGGGGCCACTTGGGGGCACATTTAAAAAAAGAGGTGAAAGAGAAAATTTGGCGCGATGAATACGTCAAAATTTTCTCCCTCCTTCCCTTGGAAAAGTTTCATTTAGACAGAGGGAAGAAGGACGATAGCAAAAAGGAGGAGAAGGAGAAGCGCAGGTGGCGGCTTATTCCCCAAACATTTGTAACTTGGCTTCAAGCGTTTGCTATATTGGCCGGTGTCATTGGGGAGAAGCTTCCTGAGAATTGCTCAGGCTTATTCTGTTATTTGGATTCTATTGGGGAAGCGCATCGTACTTACGGGGGTCAGACATGGTTGAGGAATGATGAGCAGAGGAAGGCGGTGCGGCCGGAGATCAAGTGGGATCAGAAAGATATTGGTCTTTGGTTGAAAGTGATGGCCCCGGCTAGGTACGGGCAGTCCTTTCATGGGAGCGGAGGGAGCGGGAGTCAACCATTGGGACATGGGGGGGGTAGTCAGGGAGCACAGGGAGGAAAAGAGAAGTCTGGAACGTGCTGGCAATTTAATGATGGCCAGTGCGAATATGGGATCGGCTGTAAGTTCAAACATGTTTGTTCCCATTGCAACGGGAGCTCCCATGGGGCCTCAAAATGTTTCAAAAAAGAAAAAGGAAAGCTGTCTGTGGGTACCGGTCAAGGGGGTGACCCCAGTGAATCTGCTAGGGATGGCCCCCTTTCTAAGTAGATATCCTGATCAATTGAAGGCTACAATTATTCGGAATGGTTTTTCGGAAGGTTTCAGGATCCCGCCACCTGATCATAAAGTTCTGTTAAGAATTTGAGGTCTGCGTTATTGCATCCAGAGGTGGTCAGTGTAAAGTTGGCAAAGGAGGTGGAGTTAGGGTGTATGGCGGGACCGTTTGAGAGTTTGCCGGGCGAAAGGGTGATCATTTCTCCTTTGGGGGTAGTGCCTAAGAAGGAGCCGAATAAATTTCGTTTGATTCAACATTTGTCGTACCCGAAGGGATTTTCGGTCAATGACGGTATCGCACCAGAATTATGTTCTGTAGAATATACATCATTTGATGCGGCGGTGTCATCGGTGCGCAGGTACGGGCCTGGGGCATTGCTAGCAAAAACCGATATTGAATCAGCTTTTAGGTTACTCCCGGTTCACCCAGCTAGCATTCCGCTTTTGGGTTGTTTTTGGAACAAAGGTTATTACCTGGATAGGTGTTTGCCTATGGGTTGCTCAATTTCATGTTCATTGTTTGAGACTTTCAGCACTTTTCTGGAGTGGGTGGTTAGGGATGTGGCAGGTGTGCAGTCCGTCATTCATTACCTGATGATTTTTTGTTCATAGGTCCCCCAGATTCGTTGGTTTGTAGTAATTTGTTGGCAGCCATGGTGTGGGTTGCAGAACGTTTTGGTGTTCCATTGGCGAAGGAAAAAACTGAAGGTCCTGGTACCGTATTGAGTTTTTTAGGAATACTGATTGATTCGGAAAGAATGGAATGTCGGTTGCCCGAGGACAAATTGGTATTGCTCAGGCAGGAGGTTGAGCGAATCGGAAAATTGCGCAAGGTGACATTGAAGGAGCTGCAGTCGCTTTTAGGGAGATAGAACTTTGCGTGTAGGATCATGCCTATGGGCAAAATATTTTGTCGCAGGATGTCAAGGGCAACAGCAGGTGTGCGGGCATCGCATCATTTTATTCGTTTGAATAGAGAGCACAGGGAGGATTTGTTGGTATGGAAGCATTTTCTGGACAGTTACAATGGTAGGTCATTGATTCAGAAGGAGTTTTTGAACAACTTTGATTGCGAGATTTATACGGATGCTGCTGGCGGTGTTGGCTATGGGGCCTATTGTAAGGGAAAGTGGAGCGCTGGTTAATGGCCCGATTCATGGAAGGAGAAGGGTCTTACAAAGAATCTTGCTCTGTTGGAATTATTCCCAATCGTAGTCGCGGTCTCAATTTGGGGAGAATTTTTCTTGAATCAGAGAGTCAGGTTCCACTGTGATAATATGGGTGTGGTGGCGGTGATTAATTGTTTGTCGGCTTCGTCCCCTCCGGTTATTAAGCTGGTTAGGGAATTGGTACTCCGGTGTTTGGAGTTGAATGCGTGGATTTCGGCGGTACATGTGCCAGGTGTGCAAAATTCTATAGCGGATGCTTTGTCTCGTTTCCAGTGGGAGCGTTTTCGGGCCCTGGCACCGGAGGCAGAAGTCGCAGGAGTGGAATGCCCTTCACAGTTGTGGCAGCTGATTATGGACGAGCTGGAAGATTGCTCCAGGAGTCAGTGGCGAGTTCAACCTGGTCTTCATATGAGGCATCATGGCGAGTGATGAGGATAGAACCCGGGCGGTTTTGTTTTTAGTTGGTAAGGCTGCAGAATTAGGGTGGTCGGTATCTAGAATCGGTAAATTTATTGCCGGGCTTGCATTCGGTTTCAAATTGCAGGGAGTGTCTGATGTCACAAAATCATTTTTGGTCAAGCAGGCATTAAAAGGTTTTAAAAAAGGTAGCAGGATTTTGGATAAGCGTAGGCCAGTTTCTTTTAGTATGTTGAAAAGGTTAGGTGTTGTATTGGAAAGGATTTGTTGTTCTAGTTTCGAGTCGGCTCTATTTAAACTAGCCTTTTCCTTAGCTTCTTTCGGGGCAATGAGAGTAGGTGAATTGGTGGTCCCTAGCAAGAATAGGGCTGGGGGTGGGGGTTTATTGGCCGAAGACGTGAGTTGTTGGGCTGGGGGCATCGATTTTTGGATCAGACGTGCAAAGACCGATCAGTTGGCTAGAGGTAAGCGCATTGTGTTAGGTAGGGTGGACGGGGCTTTGATGTGTCCGAGGAGGTGCTTGGAGGCATATTGGCAGGTGTGGTCGGGGAGATCCGGCCCACTTTTATGTCACCGCAACGGTGCCTTTTTGTCCCGATTTCAGTTTATAGCGGTCCTAAAAAAGGGGGTGCAAGAGTTGGGCCTTAATTCAGATTTGTATGGTTCACATTCTTTTAGGATCGGCGCCGCGTCAGAGGCTGACAGGCGAGGTTTGGGGGCTCAGGTGATAAAGCGGGTTGGCAGGTAGAGTTCGGACCATTATTTGACGTATGTGCGGCGCTGAATACCACAGGAATTTTTTATTATTTGTGAGTTGTTGAATATGATTGTTATTATTATTCTTTTAGGTGGCGTTCCCTCGTTAGCCTGGATTTTCGGACATTCGTATGTGCTTTGAGGGGCGCTGCGTGCTGACGTAAGGCGTGACGGTAGGCAATTGGGTTTTCCGAGGGAACAAGTGGTTATCCGTTGGCTAGGCTTTAGAGGGATGGTATGGAGCCGGGTTATGTCGGAGTTTCACAAAGTGGCTCGACTGGATAGAACACCCGATATTTTGGTTATACATATGGGGGGGAAAGATTTGGGGGCAAGGTCCGTTAGAGAGTTAATTCGGGATATTCGTTTTGATTTTTTCCAATTGTGGACATCTTTTCCGGAGGTGCTGATGGTGTGGTCAGATATTGTGCCTATTCAAAAATGGCAGGCAGCCACATAGGTGAAAGGGATTAATAGGGCGAGAGTGAAATTAAATGGGGCCATATCGAGCTTTGTGTCAAGGAATGGTGGGATAAGTGTTAGGCACTTTGAGTTGGAATCTAGGGTTGGTAATTTCTGGTTAAAGGACGGCGTTCATCTTAACGCAATTGGTATTGATCTTTGGGCCCTGGCGAAACAGGAGGGGATTGAAAGGGCACTGGTGGTTTTGGGGCACTCACGAGCCTAAGGTTTCAGGGCTGTTCGTGGTTGGCGGGGGGTGGGGTTCTTGGAGTTGGTACCGAATTGTCAGTGGAAGGAATTGGAAATAATTCCAGGTCATTTTAAATTGAGTGGGGGGTGATCTGGCAGTTGGTTCTGGACTCTGGACGGGGTTTTACCCCGGGAGCTTTTAGTTGGTTAGTCTTTCACGGACTGTGGAAGTTTGGTGCCCTTGAGCTGGTGGTGCATGGCTGAGGGTAACATGGCGGTTGATTTCTTCTAGTCTATTTCAAAGCCAGATCTATTAGCTCCAAGAACCCTCCCTCCATATATATATATATATATATATATATATATATATTTATTTTATTGATATTTTGATTGTTATTGTTTGTGTGTTAATAAAATGGCCGCTGTGGCCAAAATTTATCCAACGAACAGCAGGTTGTAGCGTTTTTATTTTGGGGTCGGGGGCCTCGGGTAAGGCGGGAGAAGGTAAGCCATCAGGTAATAAACCATATTGGCCGTAACAGGTCAAGCTGGTACAAAAATGACTGAAGCCATTTTTTTGAAGACCAGCTGCAAAATCAAACTGCACACGGGCAGCCCACACCAATGACAAAAAATAGGGGGCAGGTCAGTGAAAAATCATTCACCTGTCATCAAAACACTGGAGGCAGGTAGAGGGGCTGTGGGAGGAGGAGATGACCCTCCCCACAGTCCTGCCCTTCTGCACCAAAATCTCATGAGTTGAAAACTTCAAATGCTGATTAAACATGAACCACAAAGCAGATTTTTTCACCAAGGTTTTTCATTTAATCAGTTTAGCAGCACCATTATGTCCATGCCATTACTTGCTAAATTGTGCTCATAGGTTTTCTTTAAATTTGGCACAGCAGTATCTAGAACTGGACGTCCCTCAAAAATTGATGAAGTAAAGTAAGAGAATTGGTCCGGGAGGCTACGAAGAGTCTGGCACCAATATTAAAGGAAGTGTAGAAATTTTTGACAAGTTCTGGTTGTGACCTGCATGTGACAACATTCTTCCTTATTTGTCGTATCTCCAGCCTGTGGGGTCGGGTGGTAAGACGGAAGCCTTTTCTAACAGAGAAAAACATCAAACAGCATTTATATTTTGACAAAACCTACATCAAGTCTGTGAAAAGCAGGAAACATGTTAAGTCTGATGAAACCAAGGTGAAACTTTTTGGCCATTTTTCTAAAGGTTGCAGAGCCAACACTGTGCAGCACCAAAAGATCACCATCCCCACAGTGAGGCATGGTGGAAGCACCATTGTGCTTTGGGACTGTTTTTCAGCACTTGAACTACAAAGTTCAGGTATGAATAGTCCAAATATCAGTTAATTTTGTATCAAAACATTCAGGCCTCTGCTAAAAAGTTGAAGATGAGAAGGAATTTCATCTTTCAGCACGGCAACAGCCCTAAGCGACCTCCAAATCAGCAAGAGAATGGCTAAGCTAGAAGAATGGCTAAGCTAGATCACAGTATTTGAATGGCCCAGCCCGAGTCCAGTCCAGCCCTGAACCCAAGTGCCAATCTGTGGGTGACCTGAAGAGGGCACGAACCATTTTCATGTTTTTTTTTTGTTTTCTTGGTGCCGATATCATTGGAATATTGCTTGTATTAGATATGTGGATAGGATATTTTTATTTTATAAGGGGAACTTTTTTAAATAAACCATTTTTTATTGCTAAAACATAGTATTTTTTTTACACTTAAACCTTTTTTTTATATTTATTAGTCACAATTGGAGTTGAATGCATAGATGATATGCTGCACTACTTGCACTAGTACAGTAGTGCAGTGTGTTAGTTATCACAGCCAGTCAGTGTTGTACTCCTGGGATCGAAACTAGCTCTAATTCCAGCAGATTCATTAAGAGCTTAAGTATATTACAACCGGCTCGTTCTGCAGATGAAAAGGGCACAACGCCTGGCACGTACATGTGCCTAAAGCAGTAAGTTGCACCCAATGAGTACACATAGGTACATCCTCTAGTGGAAATGTTTTATGGGTTTTTTTTAACTGTAAAGGTATAAGTGATCAACTAGGAACTGATCGGCTTGCTACAGTGTATACTTGATCACTACGGGCAAATTTTCTTGTCATATTACAAATTCATGTAACTTCATGGATCGTTGTAAATTCCTCTTTCACATCATGTCGTAACATAACATTGGATTCTTGTATTCTTGAACAACTTTTGTGGAGTTACATGCAGTGGTACTCCATGGTGCATCATTGTCCCATATATTTTGCATTGTTAAAAACTTTTAAAACAACCTTTTTCTTTTAAAGAAATGCCTTACCACTAGCGATGAGCAAGCGTGCTCACCACTGCTCAACACTCGATCAAGCATTGGGGTGCTAGGGTGCACTCGTTACTCGATCGAGTATCGCGAGTGCCATGCTTAAGTCCCTGCCCCTCACGTTTTGCGGCTTTTAGTCAATAAACATGCTTGGATTGCCTGGAATACGTGGTAATGACGTATCTATGTCTATCTCAACAAATAATTTTAAAAAATGACATGGGGTTCCCCCCATTTTTGATAACCAGTCAAGGTAAAGCAGACTGCTGGGGGCTGATATTATCAAGTTGGGAAGGTCCATGATTACTTGGCCCTTTTCAGTCTAAAAATACCATCCCAGCAGTAAAATGCAGCTATTCACAGGAGCCGGGTATTAATGACAACTCTCATCAGAGCTGCCAGGTCTCGCATAGAGCAGCGTTGAGCCGGCGGCTCTGATGAGAGTTGTCGTCACTACCCGTCGCCTGTGAATAGCGGCACTTTACTGATGTTTACAGTCGCTGAAGCTACATTCCAGGAAAGTGGACTACGATGGAACTTTGTGGGAACATTTTTGATAATAAATTGGTAAACGAGGGATAGTGTGGGAGAGTCTTTATTCAAATAAACTATTTTTTCTGTGTGTGCTTTTATTTTTTAATACCGAATTAGTAATGGGGGGGGTCTGATGGACACCTCTCCATGACTAACCCCTGGGCTTGATGCCAGCTGACATTACACAGCTGACATCAACCCCCAAACATATTACCCTGATTGTCAACAGCATCTGGGCAACCTGGAAGACCCAGGCAAAGCGCCAGAATTTGAGCATCTAATGTGATGCGCCAATTCTGTGGCGGCTGCAGGCAAGGATTTATAGGCTGGAAGAGCCAAATAACCATGGACCATCCCTGCCTGATAATATTAGCCCCCAGCTGTCTGCTTTACCTTGGCTGGTTATCAAAAATAGGGAGGACCCCACAATTTTTTTTTAATTCTTTATTTAGTTATCACCAGTGACCTGGGAGTCAGAGATGCGTCCTGGGGTCTTTCCCATGCTGTTCTCATTCCATTTGAGCACTGTTTCCATCCATTTCAGTAATTCTCCTCCCCATCAGCCCTCCTGTTAGGGTCATTTGTAAAAATGCTGAAATTTCCCATTGACTTCCATTACACTCGGTATTCGAGTTGAACCCATCCGAGCGTTCAACTTGCTCAATTTGAATATTGAGCACTTGAGCAATTTAGCGCTCGATCATCACTACTTACCACATGACTTAGAAGGTGAAACCAAACCAGAATCTTAAAGCAAACCTGTCAGCAGGATTTACCCCTATAAACTAAAGGCAAGGCTATAATGGCACTGTGATGCTGATTAATATGATACCTGATGTGAAGGGAATATTCCTTATGAAGTATTCAGAAAAAGACGTCTTCAATAAAATAGCAACAGCGGCGGCGCAAGCGCAGATCGAGATTTCGGCTCTGAACTGAGCCAAAATCTCGAAGTCCTGCACACAGGACGTGGACTTTCACTGCGCACGCGCCGCCCACACAATGATGGTGGCGGTGTGGAATTTTAAAAAGGCGGCAGGTTACTGAATAATCAGCGACCTGCACAAAAAACAGTGGATGCTGGTGGGGGGCGGAGAACCAGAAGAAGACCCTGCCCCCACGTCCCGCCCCAAATCTCACTGGAGCACAGAAGACATCATTTTCTGAAAACTTCATAAGGTGAGTATTCAGCAGCCACTGTGTTTGGACATTCCTGCTGATTATTATGGGATCCATCTGGGTTCAGTTGCTTTCCTGTTTTCTTTTTTTATAAAAATGTACAAGTGACGGAACTCAGATCAGTGACGGAACTCAGATCAGTGACGGAACTCAGATCAGTGACGGAACTCAGATCAGTGACGGAACTCAGATCAGTGACGGAACTCAGATCAGTGACGGAACTCAGATCAGTGACGGAACTCAGATCAGTGACGGAACTTAGATCAGTGACGGAACTTAGATCAGTGACGGAACTCAGATCAGTGACGGAACTCAGATCAGTGACGGAACTTAGATCAGTTTTGGGCATTAATTGCATTTAGAAATGGAATAAGCAGAATGTTTTAGATTTTTGTCTGAGAACCACACATGGAGTCAGCAGATCACATCCCCATCACTATTTCTTCTTCTTTTTTCATACTAGTTCAAAATGTTGCACTTCGAGGTCGTGCAACAAGTTCTACAAACGTGGGAGGTCCCAGTTCCACCATCAGCGCCATAGATGGAAATAATGATTCAGACTACCACCACGGATCTTGTTTTTCATCTAAATTTGAGGCGTCACCCTGGTGGAGAGTGGATTTATTGGAAACATATAAAATATCACATATAACGATCACCAACCGAGGGGAGTGCTGTGCGGAATTGTCAAGTGGAGCCGAAATTCTTATTGGAGACTCGCTGGCCAATAACGGGAATAACAACCCAAGGTAAACACTCTGCAAAATACATGAGGCTATAAATCAAGATATCAGTTGAAACCAGAAGTTTCCATCCACTATATATAAAGTAAAGACAGATTTGCAGGGTTTTCTCAATATCTGACATGAAATCAGAATAAACCTTTCCCGTTTTAGGTCAATTAGGATTACCATAATTTTTAATATTTGCCAAATGCCAGAATAATGAGAGAGAGAGAGAATGTTTTAAGGCATTTTTATTACTTACTACAAAGTCAGAAGTTTCCATACATTTCATTAGTATTTGGTACCGTTGCCCTTACACTGAATGACTTGGGTCAGACGTTTGGGATCTCCTTCCACAAGCTTCTCACAATAGTTGGTCGGAATTTGGGCCGATTCCTCCTGACAAAACTGGTGTAACTGATCCAGGTTTGTAGGTCGCCTTGCTCGGCGCTCGCAGCCTTTTCAGCTTTGCCAACAAATTTTCAATAAGATTGAGATCAGGGCTTTGTGATGGCCGCTCCAAAACATTGACTTTGTTATCCTTAAGCCACTTTGTTACCATTTTGGCAGTATGCTTCGGGTCATTGTCGATGTGGTAGACCCCTTTCCTCCCAAGCTTTAACTTCCTGGCTGATGTCTTGAGCTGTTGCTTTAGTTTTGCCATATAATCTTCTTTTCTCATGATGACAACTATTTTGTAAAGTGCACCACTCCCTCCTGCAGCAAAACAACCCCACAACATGATGCTGCCTCCCCCGTATTTCACAGTTGGGATTATGTTTTTTTTATTCTTCCAAGCTTCTCCCTTTTTCCTCCAAATGTTACGATGGTCATTATGTCCAAAAAGTTACATTTTAGTTTCATCAGACAACAGGACATGTCTCCAAAAATTAAGGTCTTTGTTCCTTTGTGCATTTGCAAATATTAATCTGGCTTTTTTATGTTTCTTTTGGAGTAATGGATTCTTCCTGGCAGAGTGGCCTTTCAGGCCATGTTGATACAGTACTCGTTTCATTGTGGTTATTGACACAATCTTACCAGCTTCCGACATCATCTTCACAAGGTCTTTTGCTTTTGTCCTTGGGTTGATATGCACATGTCGGACCAAAGCACGTTCATCGTTGAAGGAGACACAGAACCTGTCTCCTTCCTGAGTGGTATAATGGCTGGACATTCCCATCTTGTTTGTACTTGCGTATAATTGTTTGTACAGATGAACGAGGCACCTTCAGGTATCTTGAAATTGTACCCAAGGATGTGCCAGACTTGTGCAAGTCCACAATTCTCTTCCTGATATATTGGCTGATTTCTTTAGACTTTCCCATGATGCTACACAAAGAAGTAGTGTGTTTCAGGTGTGCATTAAAATACATCCACAGGTGTGTCTGTAATTAACTCAGAAGTTGCCAAAAAGCCTATCACAAGCTTCCAAACACATGACATCATCATATGGGCAGTCCAGAATTGTTTAAAGGCAAAGTAATCTTAGAGTATGTAAACTTTTGATTTTGCAGTAAATAATAAAAATACCTTAAAACATTCTCTCTCTCCCATTATTCTGGCATTTGGCAAATATTAAAAATGATGGTAATCCTAATTGACCTAAAACGGGAAAGGTTTATTCTGATTTCATGTCAGATATTGAGAAAAACATGCAGATGTGTCTTTTTATATAGTGGATGGAAACTTCTGGTTTTAACTGTATATATACAGCTCTGGCAAAAATTAAGAGACCACTGCAAAATTTTCAGTTTCTCTAATTTTTCTCTTTATAGGTATATTTTTGAGTAAAATGTACATTGTTGTTTTAGTCTATAAACTACTGACAACATGTCTCCGAAATTCAAAGCTAAAAATGTTATATTTATTTGCAGCAAATGATAAAGCATCAAAATACTAAAAAAGAAACAGAGAAACAGCGCTTTCAAACTTCAAATTACTCATGTTTTAACTCAGGAACAGTTCAGAAATCAATATTTGGTGGACTAACCATGATTTTTAATCCCAGCTTTCATGCGTCTTGGCTGCTTTCCACTAGTCTTTCCATGCTTTCCAATAGAAAACTGTTCAATGGTCTCTTAATATTTGCCAGAGCTGTATATCTATATATTGTGGTAGATCGGCTAACTCGGCTGCACACGGAGGTAGACCGGGAAAGCTGTCTCTTTAAATTTCTTATTGGTTTATTATAGAGTTCATAAAAATAAACACTGCCCTTCTGGCAAAATAGCAAAGCAAAATAAAAAAGGTAGAGCACAGTCCTTAAACATGCCTGGGTATGGCCACTCAGGTTTAGCAAAACATACGGTTCAGGTTAGCACGAAACACAAGCTCCTCTCTCTGGAGCTAGCCTCTCCAGATATACTAAAAAACACCTGATTCAACAGGCTGGTTATTTATATCCCAGGCCACACCCTGGGGTGGAGATATGGTGAATAGCCTCCCACCCGCTCTACGGCTGTTCACATAAAACCTAGTCCATACTGTGTGCTGGAGCAAACCTCTAGGTTTCAATTCACTGAAGTTAATAGCTGAGGTGAAACATACCTCCCCTCCAGTACTTTGCTACTGACTTTGTCGCTATATATATATATATATATATAAATATATATATATATATACTCATACACACACACAGTGGGAGAAATAAGTATTCGATACACTGCCTATTTTGCAAGTGTTCCCACTTACAAAGAATGGAGAGGTCTGTAATTTTTATTGTATTAACATTTCACCTGTGAGAGACAGAATGTAAAAAAAATCCAGAAAATCACATTGTATGATTTTTTTAGGCTCCACATAGAAGCCTCCAGGTAAAGAAAAACCTTCCCAAACCGCACAGTTCAGCAGCATCTTTAGTCGCACAGTGGGCGCAGCTTCATGATCAATTGATGATCTACTTTCAGCTGATCAGTGCAGGCTGTTACATATTGCTTTAGTTGCTGCCTGCAATGATAGTGGTTGTGAGGAGCTGGCCTTGTACTAAAGACTATTGGACCAATGGATGTAGAGCGGAGTCCACAGCTCTAAGGGATGCAGACTTTATCCAGCACACAGCACTGGTTCCATTAATCTTATTGTGTTTTATTAGAGATTTGCTTGCTGTGTTGTATTAGTGATTTGCTTGCTCCTCAGTTCATCCTCAGGAATCAATGCTTCCATTCAATGACCGTAAGCAGAGGAAGACTTCCAGGCTGGACCTTATGCATACATAAGGCCAGACTCAAGATTGGTAATCAAGGAAAGTCATCATTCCATTAATCTCATTAGTTTCTTAGGAGCCTCAAGCCATTGTTCTAACAGCCACTAGTCCCATTGTGTGGATGGGGATAGTAGACCCAGAGGAGCCGTCACCACAGGGGGTCTCACATGCAGTCCCAGGAGAAGGGCTTCTGGAATATTCTTCATTCTTTGAGCTAAAAGCAAATGTTTACAGTGGGTACGGAAAGTATTCAGACCCTTTAAATTTTTCCCTCTTTGTTTCATTGCAGCCATTTGGTAAATTCTAAAAAGTTCATTTTTTTCTCATTAATGTACACTCTGCACCCCATCTTGACTGAGAAAAAAACTGAAATGTAGAAATGTTTGCAGATTTATTAAAAAAGAAGACTGAAATATCCCATTGTCATAAGTATTCAGACCCTTTGCTCAGTATTGAGTAGAAGCCCCCTTTTGAGCTAGTACAGCCATGAGTCTTCTTGGGAATGATGCAACAAGTTTTTTCACACCTGGATTTGGGGATCCTCTGTCATTCTTCCTTGCAGATCCTCTCCAGTTCCGTCAGGTTGGATAGTGAACGTTGGTGACAGCCATTTTCAGGTCTCTCCAGAGATGCTCAACTGGGTTTAGGTCAGGACTCTGGCTGGGCCAGTCAAGAATGGTCACAGAGTTGTTCTGAAGCCACTCCTTTGTTATTTTAGCTGTGTGCTTAGGGTCATTGTCTTGTTGGAAGGTGAACCTTCGGCCTAGTCTGAGGTCCAGAGCACTCTGGAAGAGGTTTTCATCCAGGATATCTCTGTACTTGGTGGCATTCATGTTTCTTTCAATTGCAACCAGTCGTCCAGTCCCTGCAGCTGAAAAACACCCACATAGCATGATGCTGCCACCACCATGTTTCACTGTTGGGATTGTATTGGGCAAGTGATGAGCAGTGCCTGGTTTTCTCCATACATACCACTTAGAATTATCATCAAAAAGTTCTATCTTCATCTCATCAGACCAGAGAATCTTATTTCTCATAGTCTGGGAGTCCTTCATATGTTTTTGAGCAAACTCTATGCGGGCTTTCATATGTCTTGCACTGAGGAGAGGCTTCCGTCGGGCCACTCTGCCATAAAGGCCCGACTGGTGGAGGGCTGCAGTGATAGTTGACTTTGTAGAACTTTCTTCCATCTCCCTACTGCATCTCTGGAGCTCAGCCACAGTGATCTTGGGGTTCTTCTTTACCTCTCTCACCAAGGCTCTTCTTCCACGATTGCTCAGTTTGGCTGGATGGCCAGGTCTAGGAAGACTTCTGGTGGTCCCAAATTACTTCCATTTAAGGATTATGGAGGCCACTGTGCACTTAACAACCTTGTGAAATGCAGAAATTCTTTTGTAACCTTGGCCAGATCTGTGCCTTGCCACAATTCTGTCTCCGAGCTCCTTGGGCAGTTCCTTTGAGCTCATGATTCTCATTTGGTCTGACATGCACTGTGAGCTGTGAGGTCTTATATAGACAGGTGTGCGCCTTTCCAAATCAAGTCCTATCAGTTTAATTAAACACAGCTGGACTCCAATGAAGGAGCAGAACCATCTCAAGGAGGATCACAAGGAAATGGACAGCATGTGACTTAAATATGAGTGTCTGAGCAAAGGGTCTGAATACTTATGACTGTCATGATATCCGTCCACTGGAGGAGCATAGGGTATGACTGCCGACTATAACGGCGGGAGATACCAAAAGCTGTGGGCCAATCAAAAGTTGGGAGACGACAGTGGGTATCACCTGGAACGAGGGCAGTGGAACTAATGATCCCGGGTTGGGAACTTGAGGACTAAGAGAATTGCATTTTGGCCATTTACCTGGAATTGCTGTATTACCTTGGATGTAAGGAATAAAATATTGTTGCATCGTTAAACCGCCTAGGCGATCATTACAACACACAACCTCAGATCTTCACAGCTTGTGGATTCGATTCCAAGGGAGCACGGATCAAAAGAAAAACTCTGATTTGCCAGGACTGTGTGAAAGCCTCCTCAAATTAGGACAGTCCCACTGAATCTGCGACGGTTGGAAGCTATGCAAATGCCCTCCATTTGATTTGAGTTGCCAGAATTCTGCCGGCACTATTGGTACTGGCACTGTCTTGCGCTCAGTTTGTAGTAGGCAATGCACTACATTATCCAGAGGTATTCTGTTATGATCTGAATCCTTTTGCGGAGAGTGGGAAGGATCAAGAAGGAGGAAATCCCTATCACTTGCTGCAATTTGTCCTGGCATCACTGGCAAAAAGTTACACAAAACCAGACACCAAGTGTAGTTAGCTGAAAACTTTTTTTTTTGCTAAATCAACTCCTTAATAATTTTTTTAAGCAGGTCAAATACACAAAAACTTATGTAATAATTTGTATTTCTCCACAGATGTGAGAAAATTACATCCATCCCGCTGGCCGGTAGTCAGACCTTCCAATGTCACGGCATGACCGGGCGATACGTGAACATCATCAGACCTGGAATTACGGGATATCTGAGCTTCTGTGAGGTTCAGGTCTTCGCAGCTCCTCTTAATATTTGTCACTGCTATACATAATGAAAAATTAGACAGATCTGTTCATGAAAATACGTGCGAAAGTTTATAATTGCCATCCAGTGTGATGTAAGTGAAATACTTGATGAATAATTGTCTTCTTTTTCCTAAATAAAATGTCTAAGAAAAAAAAAAAAATTTGCAATAATTTTATCCTCATATCACATAATTGGAGACCATTAATACCCTGGAAAGTACAATTTACAATTTCATGAAGTTAATCCGCAGCACGGGAAGTATGGTCAGAGTGGAAAACAACCAAAAAAGAGCGGGCTCGTCTCGTGGAGTCTTCTACCGTCACGTCCAAAACACTGACACATGTTATTAGGCTTTTTACAAAGTTTGCTCCCGCACTTTTTATAGAGAGAATTTGCAATAACTTCAGATGGTTATGTAGAGCAGATGAATAGCAATAGATTGCAAAGTCATGAAAATTCACTTAATCACAAAATTTCCATTTCCTCTGAATTCCATAACGAACTCAAAATGATCTGCTTAAATCATTTCAGCATTCCCAGCAGATCATTCATGTGTTTCTGTGGCTGATCCTGTGTGTACATCGCCTTCACTATCAGGCATGAGCGAATGTTTCAATGTTCGGTTCGGAAAAGTTCGTCGAACAAATTGATATTCACCGAATTAATTCGCCGAATGTTCGTCGAACATTTCCGAATCCCATAGGAGTCAATGGGGGGACCAAAAAAATGCACAGAGAGCACCTAGAAACAGAACCAAAAGCTGCCAAAACACATCAAATTAGGTGTAGACACCAGGGAAGTGCCATCAATTGACCCAGAGTACAAGTACTATAGTTATACTGTGACAGCGACAATTATTCAATTGGGCTTTACATGTCAAAAGAGGTCAACGACTGGTACAACAGGAGAGAGGACCCTGCCTGCCAGGGCGCACTGTCACAGACGTGGTTTGTGGAACCACTGTGCCACGGACCCCGGGGAGCCTGGAGGGGCATGACTAAGCGAGCACCGGACTGTTCACTAGAGCCTCTGATGGTGAGGTTAGACATGGCTCCCAATAAATGCCAGGTGCCACTGCAGGACAGACCAACAGACGCGCAGCCGCTGGACCCAGTAGCACAGACTAGATGGTGCAGCAGGCAGAGTCTGTATCAGAGTGCAGCAGGCAGAGTCTGTATCAGAGTGCAGCAGGCAGAGTCTGTATCAGAGTGCAGCAGGCAGAGTCTGTATCAGGAGTGCAGCAGGCAGAGTCTGTATCAGGAGTGCAGCAGGCAGAGTCTGTATCAGGAGTGCAGCAGGCAGAGTCTGAATCGGGAGTGCAGCAGGCAGAGTCTGTATCAGGAGTGCAGCAGGAAGAGTTTGTATCAGAGTGCAGCAGGAAGAGTTTGTATCAGAGTGCAGCAGGCAGAGTCTGTATCAGGAGTGCAGCAGACAGAGTCTGTATCAGAGTGCAGCAGGAAGAGTTTGTATCAGAGTGCAGCAGGCAGAGTCTGTATCAGGAGTGCAGCAGGCAGAGTCTGTATCAGGAGTGCAGCAGGAAGAGTTTGTATCAGAGTGCAGCAGGAAGAGTTTGTATCAGAGTGCAGCAGGCAGAGTCTGTATCAGAGTGCAGCAGGCAGAGTCTGTATCAGAGTGCAACAGGCAGAGTCTGTATCAGGAGTGCAGCAGGCAGAGTCTGTATCAGAGTTCAGTAGGCAGAGTCTGTATCAGGAGTGCAGCAGGCCGAGTCTGTATCAGAGTGCAGCAGGCAGAGTCTGTATCAGGAGTGCAGCAGGCAGAGTCTGTATCAGAGTGCAGCAGGCAGAGTCTATATCAGGAATGCAGCAGGGAGAGTCTGTATCAGGAGTGCAGCAGGCAGAGTCTGTATCAGGAGTGCAGCATGCCGAGTCTGTATCAGGAGTGCAGCAGGCAGAGTCTGTATCAGGAGTGCAGCAGGCAGAGTCTGTATCAGAGTGCAGCAGGCAGAGTCTGTATCAGGAGTGCAGCGGGCAGAGTCTGTATCAGGAGTGCAGCAGGCAGAGTCTGTATCAGAGTGCAGCAGGCAGAGTCTGTATCAGGAGTGCAGCAGGAAGAGTTTGTATCAGGAGTGCAGCAGGCAGAGTCTGTATCAGGAGTGCAGCGGGCAGAGTCTGTATCAGACTGCAGCAGGCAGAGTCTGTATCAGGAGTGCAGCAGGAAGAGTTTGTATCAGGAGTGCAGCAGGCAGAGTCTGTATCAGGAGTGCAGCAGGCAGAGTCTGTATCAGGAGTGCAGCAGGCAGAGTCTGTATCAGAGTGCAGCAGGCAGAGTCTGTATCAGGAGTGCAGCAGGCAGAGTCTGTATCAGAGTGCAGCAGGCAGAGTCTGTATCAGGAGTGCAGCAGGCAGAGTCTGTATCAGAGTTCAGTAGGCAGAGTCTGTATCAGGAGTGCAGCAGGCCGAGTCTGTATCAGAGTGCAGCAGGCAGAGTCTGTATCAGGAGTGCAGCAGGCAGAGTCTGTATCAGAGTGCAGCAGGCAGAGTCTATATCAGGAATGCAGCAGGGAGAGTCTGTATCAGGAGTGCAGCAGGCAGAGTCTGTATCAGGAGTGCAGCAGGCGGAGTCTGTATCAGGAGTGCAGCAGGCAGAGTCTGTATCAGGAGAAGAGCAGGCAGAGTCTGTATCAGAGTGCAGCAGGCAGAGTCTGTGTCAGGAGTGCAGCAGGCAGAGTCTGTATCAAAGTACAGCAGGCAGAGTCTGTATCAGTAGTGCAGCAGGCAGAGTCTGTATCAGGAGTGCAGCAGGCACAGTCTGTATCAGAGTGCAGCAGGCAGAGTCTGTATCGGGAGTGCAGCGGACAGAGTCTGTATCGGGAGAGCAGCAGGTAGAGTCGGTATCAGGAGTGCAGCAGGCAGAGACTGTATCGGGAGTGCTGCAGGTACAGTCGGTATCAGGAGTGCAGCAGGCAGAGTCTGTATCAGGAGTGCAGCAGGCAGAGTCTGTATCAGGAGTGCAGCAGGCAGAGTCTGTATCAGGAGTGCAGCAGGCAGAGTCTGTATCAGGAGTGCAGAAGGCAGAGTCTGTATCAGGAGTGTAGCAGGCAGAGTCTGTATCAGGAGTGCATCAGGCAGAGTCTGTATCAGGAGTGCAGCAGGCAGAGTCTTTATCAGAGTACAGCAGGCAGAGACTGTATCAGGAGTGCGGAAGGCAGAGTCTGTATCGGGAGTGCAGCAGGCAGAGTCTGTATCAGGAGTGCAGCAGGCAGAGTCTGTATCAGGAGTGCAGCAGGCAGAGTCTGTATCGGGAGTGCAGCAGGCAGGGTCTGTATCAGGAGTGCAGCAGGCCGAGTCTGTATCAGAGTGCAGCAGGCAGAGTCTGTATCAAAGTACAGCAGGCAGAGTCTGTATCAGGAGTACAGCAGGCAGAGTCTGTATCAGGAGTGCAGCAGGCAGAGTCTGTATCAAAGTACAGCAGGCAGAGTCTGTATCAGGAGTGCAGCAGGCAGAGTCTGTATCAGGAGTGCAGCAGGCACAGTCTGTATCACAGTGCAGCAGGCAGAGTCTGTATCGGGAGTGCAGCGGACAGAGTCTGTATCGGGAGTGCAGCAGGTAGAGTCGGTATCAGGAGTGCAGCAGGCAGAGACTGTATCGGGAGTGCAGCAGGTAGAGTCGGTATCAGGAGTGCAGCAGGCAGAGTCTGTATCAGGAGTGCAGCAGGCAGAGTCTGTATCAGGAGTGCAGCAGGCAGAGTCTGTATCAGGAGTGTAGCAGGCAGAGTCTGTATCAGGAGTGCATCAGGCAGAGTCTGTATCAGGAGTGCAGCAGGCAGAGTCTTTATCAGAGTACAGCAGGCAGAGACTGTATCAGGAGTGCGGAAGGCAGAGTCTGTATCGGGAGTGCAGCAGGCAGAGTCTGTATCGGGAGTGCAGCAGGCAGAGTCTGTATCAGGAGTGCAGCAGGCAGAGTCTGTATCGGGAGTGCAGCAGGCAGGGTCTGTATCAGGAGTGCAGCAGGCCGAGTCTGTATCAGAGTGCAGCAGGCAGAGTCTGTATCAAAGTACAGCAGGCAGAGTCTGTATCAGGAGTACAGCAGGCAGAGTCTGTATCAGGAGTGCAGCAGGCAGAGTCTGTATCAAAGTACAGCAGGCAGAGTCTGTATCAGGAGTGCAGCAGGCAGAGTCTGTATCAGGAGTGCAGCAGGCACAGTCTGTATCAGAGTGCAGCAGGCAGAGTCTGTATCGGGAGTGCAGCGGACAGAGTCTGTATCGGGAGTGCAGCAGGTAGAGTCGGTATCAGGAGTGCAGCAGGCAGAGACTGTATCGGGAGTGCAGCAGGTAGAGTCGGTATCAGGAGTGCAGCAGGCAGAGTCTGTATCAGGAGTGCAGCAGGCAGAGTCTGTATCAGGAGTGCAGCAGGCAGAGTCTGTATCAGGAGTGCAGCAGGCAGAGTCTGTATCAGGAGTGCAGAAGGCAGAGTCTGTATCGGGAGTGCAGCAGGCAGAGTCTGTATCAGGAATGCAGCAGGCAGAGTCTGTATCAGAGTACAGCAGGCAGAGTCTGTGTCAGGAGTGCTGCAGGCAGAGTCTGTATTGGGAGTGCAGCAGACAGAGTCTGTATCAGTAGTGCAGCAGGCCGAGTCTGTATCAGAGTGCAGCAGGCAGAGTCTGTATCAGGAGTGCAGTAGGCAGAGTCTGTACCGGGAGTGCAGCAGGTAGAGTCGGTATCAGGAGTGCAGCAGGCAGAGTCTGCATCAGGAGTGCAGAAGGCAGAGTCTGTATCGGGAGTGCAGCAGGCAGAGTCTGTATCGGGAGTACAGCAGGCAGAGTCTGTATCGGGAGTGCAGAAGGCAGAGTCTGTATCGGGAGTGCAGCAGGCAGAGTCTGTATCAGGAGTGCAGCAGGCAGAGTCTGTATCAGGAGTGTAGCAGGCAGAGTCTGTATCAGGAGTGTATCAGGCAGAGTCTGTATCAGGAGTGCAGCAGGCAGAGTCTTTATCAGAGTACAGCAGGCAGAGACTGTATCAGGAGTGCGGAAGGCAGAGTCTGTATCGGGAGTGCAGCAGGCAGAGTCTGTATCGGGAGTGCAGCAGGCAGAGTCTGTATCAGGAGTGCAGCAGGCAGAGTCTGTATCGGGAGTGCAGCAGGCAGGGTCTGTATCAGGAGTGCAGCAGGCCGAGTCTGTATCAGAGTGCAGCAGGCAGAGTCTGTATCAAAGTACAGCAGGCAGAGTCTGTATCAGGAGTGCAGCAGGCAGAGTCTGTATCAGGAGTGCAGCAGGCAGAGTCTGTATCAAAGTACAGCAGGCAGAGTCTGTATCAGTAGTGCAGCAGGCAGAGTCTGTATCAGGAGTGCAGCAGGCACAGTCTGTATCAGAGTGCAGCAGGCAGAGTCTGTATCGGGAGTGCAGCGGACAGAGTCTGTATCGGGAGAGCAGCAGGTAGAGTCGGTATCAGGAGTGCAGCAGGCAGAGACTGTATCGGGAGTGCTGCAGGTACAGTCGGTATCAGGAGTGCAGCAGGCAGACTCTGTATCAGGAGTGCAGCAGGCAGAGTCTGTATCAGGAGTGCAGCAGGCAGAGTCTGTATCAGGAGTGCAGCAGGCAGAGTCTGTATCAGGAGTGCAGAAGGCAGAGTCTGTATCAGGAGTGTAGCAGGCAGAGTCTGTATCAGGAGTGCATCAGGCAGAGTCTGTATCAGGAGTGCAGCAGGCAGAGTCTTTATCAGAGTACAGCAGGCAGAGACTGTATCAGGAGTGCGGAAGGCAGAGTCTGTATCGGGAGTGCAGCAGGCAGAGTCTGTATCGGGAGTGCAGCAGGCAGAGTCTGTATCAGGAGTGCAGCAGGCAGAGTCTGTATCGGGAGTGCAGCAGGCAGGGTCTGTATCAGGAGTGCAGCAGGCCGAGTCTGTATCAGAGTGCAGCAGGCAGAGTCTGTATCAAAGTACAGCAGGCAGAGTCTGTATCAGGAGTACAGCAGGCAGAGTCTGTATCAGGAGTGCAGCAGGCAGAGTCTGTATCAAAGTACAGCAGGCAGAGTCTGTATCAGGAGTGCAGCAGGCAGAGTCTGTATCAGGAGTGCAGCAGGCACAGTCTGTATCACAGTGCAGCAGGCAGAGTCTGTATCGGGAGTGCAGCGGACAGAGTCTGTATCGGGAGTGCAGCAGGTAGAGTCGGTATCAGGAGTGCAGCAGGCAGAGACTGTATCGGGAGTGCAGCAGGTAGAGTCGGTATCAGGAGTGCAGCAGGCAGAGTCTGTATCAGGAGTGCAGCAGGCAGAGTCTGTATCAGGAGTGCAGCAGGCAGAGTCTGTATCAGGAGTGTAGCAGGCAGAGTCTGTATCAGGAGTGCATCAGGCAGAGTCTGTATCAGGAGTGCAGCAGGCAGAGTCTTTATCAGAGTACAGCAGGCAGAGACTGTATCAGGAGTGCGGAAGGCAGAGTCTGTATCGGGAGTGCAGCAGGCAGAGTCTGTATCGGGAGTGCAGCAGGCAGAGTCTGTATCAGGAGTGCAGCAGGCAGAGTCTGTATCGGGAGTGCAGCAGGCAGGGTCTGTATCAGGAGTGCAGCAGGCCGAGTCTGTATCAGAGTGCAGCAGGCAGAGTCTGTATCAAAGTACAGCAGGCAGAGTCTGTATCAGGAGTACAGCAGGCAGAGTCTGTATCAGGAGTGCAGCAGGCAGAGTCTGTATTGGGAGTGCAGCAGGTAGAGTCGGTATCAGGAGTGCAGCAGGCAGAGACTGTATCGGGAGTGCAGCAGGTAGAGTCGGTATCAGGAGTGCAGCAGGCAGAGTCTGTATCAGGAGTGCAGCAGGCAGAGTCTGTATCAGGAGTGCAGCAGGCAGAGTCTGTATCAGGAGTGCAGCAGGCAGAGTCTGTATCAGGAGTGCAGAAGGCAGAGTCTGTATCGGGAGTGCAGCAGGCAGAGTCTGTATCGGGAGTGCAGCAGGCAGAGTCTGTATCAGAGTGCAGCAGGCAGAGTCTGTATCAGTAGTGCAGCAGGCAGAGTCTGTATCAGAGTGCAGCAGACAGAGTCTGTATCAGGAGTGCAGCAGGCATAGTCTGTATCAGGAGTACAGCAGGCAGAGTCTGTATCAGGAATGCAGCAGGCAGAGTCTGTATCAGAGTACAGCAGGCAGAGTCTGTGTCAGGAGTGCTGCAGGCAGAGTCTGTATTAGGAGTGCAGTAGACAGAGTCTGTATCAGTAGTGCAGCAGGCCGAGTCTGTATCAGAGTGCAGCAGGCAGAGTCTGTATCAGGAGTGCAGCAGGCAGAGTCTGTATTGGGAGTGCAGCAGGTAGAGTCGGTATCAGGAGTGCAGCAGGCAGAGTCTGTATCAGGAGTGCAGAAGGGAGAGTCTGTATCGAGAGTGCAGCAGGCAGAGTCTGTATCGGGAGTGCAGCAGGCAGAGTCTGTATCGGGAGTGCAGAAGGCAGAGTCTGTATCGGGAGAGCAGCAGGCAGAGTCTGTATCAGGAGTGCAGTAGGCAGAGTCTTTATCAGAGTACAGCAGGCAGAGAGTGTATCAGGAGTGCGGAAGGCAGAGTCTGTATCGGGAGCGCAGCAGGCAGAGTCTGTATCGGGAGTGCAGCAGGCAGAGTCTGTATCAGAGTACAGCAGGCAGAGTCTGTATCAGGAGTGCAGCAGGCAGAGTCTGTATCAGGAGAGCAGCAGGCAGAGTCTGTATCAGAGTGCAGCAGACAGAGTCTGTATCAGGAGTGCAGCAGGCAGAGTCTGTATCAGGAGTACAGCAGGCAGAGTCTGTATCAGGAATGCAGCAGGCAGAGTCTGTATCAGAGTACAGCAGGCAGAGTCTGTGTCAGGAGTGCTGCAGGCAGAGTCTGTATTGGGAGTGCAGCAGACAGAGTCTGTATCAGTAGTGCAGCAGGCCGAGTCTGTATCAGAGTGCAGCAGGCAGAGTCTGTATCAGGAGTGCAGCAGGCAGAGTCTGTATCGGGAGTGCAGCAGGTAGAGTCTGTATCGGGAGTGCAGCAGGCAGAGTCTGTATCAGGAGTGGAGAAGGCAGAGTCTGTATCGGGAGTGCAGCAGGCAGAGTCTGTATCGGGAGTACAGCAGGCAGAGTCTGTATCGGGAGTGCAGAAGGCAGAGTCTGTATCGGGAGTGCAGCAGGCAGAGTCTGTATCAGGAGTGTAGCAGGCAGAGTCTGTATCAGGAGTGCAGCAGGCAGAGTCTTTATCAGAGTACAGCAGGCAGAGACTGTATCAGGAGTGCGGAAGGCAGAGTCTGTATCGGGAGTGCAGCAGGCAGAGTTTGTATCGGGAGTGCAGCAGGCAGAGTCTGTATCAGGAGTGCAGCAGGCAGAGTCTGTATCGGGAGTGCAGCAGGCAGGGTCTGTATCAGGAGTGCAGCAGGCCGAGTCTGTATCAGAGTGCAGCAGGCAGAGTCTGTATCAAAGTACAGCAGGCAGAGTCTGTATCAGGAGTGCAGCAGGCAGAGTCTGTATCAGGAGTGCAGCAGGCAGAGTCTGTATCAGAAGTGCAGCAGGCAGAGTCTGTATCAGGAGTGCAGCAGGCACAGTCTGTATCAGAGTGCAGCAGGCAGAGTCTGTATCGGGAGTGCAGCGGACAGAGTCTGTATCGGGAGTGCAGCAGGCAGAGTCTGTATCAGAGTGCAGCAGGCAGAGTCTGTATCAGGAGTGCAGCAGGCAGAGTCTGTATCAGAGTGCAGCAGACAGAGTCTGTATCAGGAGTGCAGCAGGCAGAGTCTGTATCAGGAGTACAGCAGGCAGAGTCTGTATCAGGAATGCAGCAGGCAGAGTCTGTATCAGAGTACAGCAGGCAGAGTCTGTGTCAGGAGTGCTGCAGGCAGAGTCTGTATTGGGAGTGCAGCAGACAGAGTCTGTATCAGTAGTGCAGCAGGCCGAGTCTGTATCAGAGTGCAGCAGGCAGAGTCTGTATCAGGAGTGCAGCAGGCAGAGTCTGTATCGGGAGTGCAGCAGGTAGAGTCGGTATCAGGAGTGCAGCAGGCAGAGTCTGTATCAGGAGTGCAGAAGGCAGAGTCTGTATCGGGAGTGCAGCAGGCAGAGTCTGTATCGGGAGTGCAGCAGGCAGAGTCTGTATCGGGAGTGCAGCAGGCAGAGTCTGTATCAGGAGTGCAGCAGGCAGAGTCTATATCAGGAGTGCAGCAGGCAGAGTCTGTATGAGGAGTGCAGCAGGCAGAGTCTGTATCAGAGGGCAGCAGGCAGAGTCTGTATCAGGAGTGCGCAGGCAGAGTCTGTATCAGGAGTGCAGCACGTAGAGTCTGTATCAGAGGGCAGCAGGAAGAGTCTGTATTGGGAGTGCAGCAGGCAGAGTCTGTATCAGGAGTGCAGCAGGAAGAGTCTGTATCAGGAGTGCAGCAGGCAGAGTCTGTATCGGGAGTGCAGCAGGCAGGGTCTGTATCAGGAGTGCAGCAGGCCGAGTCTGTATCAGAGTGCAGCAGGCAGAGTCTGTATCAAAGTACAGCAGGCAGAGTCTGTATCAGGAGTACAGCAGGCAGAGTCTGTATCAGGAGTGCAGCAGGCAGAGTCTGTATCAAAGTACAGCAGACAGAGTCTGTATCAGGAGTGCAGCAGGCAGAGTCTGTATCAGGAGTGCAGCAGGCACAGTCTGTATCAGAGTGCAGCAGGCAGAGTCTGTATCGGGAGTGCAGCGGACAGAGTCTGTATCGGGAGTGCAGCAGGTAGAGTCGGTATCAGGAGTGCAGCAGGCAGAGACTGTATCGGGAGTGCAGCAGGTAGAGTCGGTATCAGGAGTGCAGCAGGCAGAGTCTGTATCAGGAGTGCAGCAGGCAGAGTCTGTATCAGGAGTGCAGCAGGCAGAGTCTGTATCAGGAGTGCAGCAGGCAGAGTCTGTATCAGGAGTGCAGAAGGCAGAGTCTGTATCGGGAGTGCAGCAGGCAGAGTCTGTATCGGGAGTGCAGCAGGCAGAGTCTGTATCAGAGTGCAGCAGGCAGAGTCTGTATCAGGAGTGCAGCAGGCAGAGTCTGTATCAGAGTGCAGCAGACAGAGTCTGTATCAGGAGTGCAGCAGGCATAGTCTGTATCAGGAGTACAGCAGGCAGAGTCTGTATCAGGAATGCAGCAGGCAGAGTCTGTATCAGAGTACAGCAGGCAGAGTCTGTGTCAGGAGTGCTGCAGGCAGAGTCTGTATTGGGAGTGCAGTAGACAGAGTCTGTATCAGTAGTGCAGCAGGCCGAGTCTGTATCAGAGTGCAGCAGGCAGAGTCTGTATCAGGAGTGCAGCAGGCAGAGTCTGTATCAGGAGTGCAGAAGGGAGAGTCTGTATCGGGAGTGCAGCAGGCAGAGTCTGTATCGGGAGTGCAGCAGGCAGAGTCTGTATCGGGAGTGCAGAAGGCAGAGTCTGTATCAGTACTGCAGCAGGCCGAGTCTGTATCAGAGTGCAGCAGGCAGAGTCTGTATCAGGAGTGCAGCAGGCAGAGTCTGTATTGGGAGTGCAGCAGGCAGAGTCTGTATCGGGAGTGCAGAAGGGAGAGTCTGTATCGGGAGTGCAGCAGGCAGAGTCTGTATCGGGAGTGCAGCAGGCAGAGTCTGTATCGGGAGTGCAGAAGGCAGAGTCTGTATCGGGAGAGCAGCAGGCAGAGTCTGTATCAGGAGTGCAGTAGGCAGAGTCTTTATCAGAGTACAGCAGGCAGAGATTGTATCAGGAGTGCGGAAGGCAGAGTCTGTATCGGGAGCGCAGCAGGCAGAGTCTGTATCGGGAGTGCAGCAGGCAGAGTCTGTATCAGAGTGCAGCAGATAGAGTCTGTATCAGGAGTGCAGCAGGCAGAGTCTGTATCAGGAGTGCAGCAGGCAGAGTCTGTATCAGGAGTGCAGCAGGCAGAGTCTGTATCAGGAGTGCAGCAGGCAGAGTCTTACATAGTTACATAGTTTATAAGGCCGAAAAAAGACAAGCGTCCATCCAGTTCAGCCTATTTCTTGTGCACTGCAGGTATTCCGCAGCGTTGATCCAGGGGAAGGCAAAAAAAAACAAAACAAAACAAAAAAAAACATGCGGTATAGGCCAATTGACATCATTGAGGAAAAAATTCACTTCCCGACACCAATCTGGATTAATTAACTATCACTAAGCATAAGATGTAATTTTATTGTTCTCAAGAAAGGCGTCCAGGCCTCTCTTGAACTCATTAAGTGAGTTGGACATCACCACTTCCTCTCCCAGAGAGTTCCAGAGTCTCACGGCTCTGACCGTAAAGAATCCCCTTCTATGCTGGTGCAGGAACCTCCTTTCCTCCAGACGCATAGTGTGCCCCCTCGTCTTTGTCACCATGCTTGGTATAAACAGGTCATGGGAGAGATCTCTGTACTGCCCCCTGATGTATTTATACATGTTTATGGGGTCTCCCCTAAGCCTTCTCTTTTCCAACGTAAATAGGCCTAATTTTGACAACCTCTCTGGGTATTCTAGTCCCTCCATTCCCTTTATTACCTTAGTCGCCCTCCTTTGTACCCTCTCTAGCTCCAATATGTCTTTCCTGAGCACCGGAGCCCAGAACTGTGCACAATATTCTAAGTGCGGCCTTACCAGCGCTTTATACAGAGGAAGAACAATGTTCTCATCATATGCCCCTATTTCTCTTCTGATGCATGCCATGACTCTATTTGCCTTCGCAGCTGCTGCCTGACACTGGGCACTCCAATTTAATTTGCTATTAACCAAGACGCCCAGGTCCTTCTCCATGTCAGATTTCCCCAACGGTTTCCCATTTAATATGTATGGGTGACTGCTGTTCTTCTTTCCCATGTGCATGACCTTACATTTATCGGCATTGAACACCATTTGCCATTTTTTGGCCCAACTCCCCAATTTATCTAAATCCTCCTGTAGCTGTGCCCTATCCTCATCTGTATTAACTACTTTACAAAGTTTAGTATCATCTGCAAATATTGCTATTTTACTATGCAACCCTTCCACTAGATCATTAATAAATATATTAAATAATATAGGGCCCAAGACAGACCCTTGAGGCCCCCCGCTAATAACCCTGACACCCCCTGAGCTTACTCCATTGATAACCACCCTCTGCTTTCTATCACTCAGCCAGCTATTTACCCACTTGCACACATTATCCCCCAGACCAAGCATTCTCATTTTATATACCAACCTTTTGTGTGGCACGGTATCAAACGCTTTGGAGAAGTCAAGGTCTACAACATCCACTGCCTCTCCCCGGTCCAGCTGTGAGCTCACCTCCTCGTAGAAGGCCATCAGGAGCGACCCCTCATGAATCCATGTTGATATGGAGTTAGACAGTTATTATCATTAAGATATTCTACAATAGCATCTCTAAGAAATCCTTCAAACAATTTACCCACAACAGACGTTAAGCTGACTGCTCTATAGTTCCCAGGGTCACTTTTAGACCCCTTTTTGAATATTGGTACCACATTTGCTTGGCGCCAGTCTAGTGGGACAGTCCCTGTCCATAAAGAGTGCTTGAATATAAGATACAGCGGTCTGTCTATCACATTACTTAATTCTTTTAGTACCCGGGGGTGTATGCCATCTGGGCCTGGTGACTTGTCTATTTTGATATTATTTAGGCGTTTCTGAACTTCCTCCTGGGTTAGGTGGGTGATATTTAGCGGAGGGTTTACTTTATCACTCTGCATTTCCTCCGATAAATTGTTTTCTTTGGTGAAAACAGTGGAGAAGAAGCTATTGAGTAGGTTCGCTTTACCCTCATCGCCCTCTATGATTTTACCCAGGTTATTTTTCAATGGGCCAACTCCATCAGTTTTAATCCTTTTACTGTTTATATAGTTAAAGAACAGTTTGGGATTCGTTTTACTTTCCTTGGCAATTAGTCTCTCTGTCTCCTCTTTTGCTATTCTTATTTGTTTCTTACAGATTTAGTTTTTTTCCCTATAAGATATTAGCGCTTCCTCGCTGCCTTCTTGTTTAAGTTTACCGAAAGCCCTTTTTTTGTTTTTCATTGCCCTCTTGACCTCCTTATTTAGCCACATTGGCTTCCTCCTATTCCTAGCCCTTTTATTCCCATAAGGTATGGACCTTCTACAGTGACTATGTAGGACTGTTTTGAAAATGTCCCATTTTCTATCCGTGCTCCTATTACAGAAGATACTATCCCAGTCTATAAGGTGAAGGGCATCTCTTAGCTGAAGTTCAGTGTTTTTGTGACTCCCTTGCTGGGCACCTACTGAAGCACATGTGGAATTGTATCATGTTGGGGTCACTATTTCCCAGGTGCCCCCCGACCTGCACCTCAGTTATTCTGTCTGGCCTGTTAGTTAATATTAAGTCTAAAAGGGCCGTCCCTCTAGTTGGTTCCTGCACAAGTTGTGACAAATAATTGTCTTTGATAATTGACAGAAACCTGTTTCCTTTCTGAGATCTACAGCTTTCGGTTTCCCAGTCTATATCGGGGTAGTTGAAGTCCCCCATAATAATCACCTCGTTATTTTTTGCTACTTCGTCTATTTGTCTCATTAATAGACTTTCCGTGGCTTCTGCTATATTTGGTGGTTTATAACAGACTCCTAAGATAATTTTATTCTTGTTTTTTGCCCCATGTATCTCCACCCATAAGGACTCGACCTCCTCATTTCCCTCCCATACATCCTCCCGTATTGTAGGCTTTAGACACCTCTTTACATATAGACAGACTCCAGCCCCTTTCCGATTTCTTCGATCCCTTCTAAACAGACTGTAACCCTGTAAGTTACCTGCCCAGTCATAGCTTTCATCCAACCATGTCTGTATCAGAGTACAGCAGGCAGAGTCTGTATCAGGAGTGCAGCAGGCAGTGTCTGTATCAGGAGTGCAGCAGGCAGAGTCTGTATCAGGAGAAGACCAGGCAGAGTCTGTATCAGAGTGCAGCAGGCAGAGTCTGTGTCAGGAGTGCAGCAGGCAGAGTCTGTATAAGAGTACAGCAGGCAGAGTCTATATCAGTAGTGCAGCAGGCAGAGTCTGTATCAGGAGTGCAGCAGGCAGTGTCTGTATCAGGAGTGCAGCAGGCAGAGTCTGTATCAGGAGAAGACCAGGCAGAGTCTGTATCAGAGTGCAGCAGGCAGAGTCTGTGTCAGGAGTGCAGCAGGCAGAGTCTGTATAAGAGTACAGCAGGCAGAGTCTGTATCAGGAGTGCAGCAGGCAGAGTCTGTATCAGAGTGCAGCAGGCAGAGTCTGTATCAGAGTGCAGCAGGCAGAGTTTGTATCAGGAGTGCAGCAGGCAGAGTCCGTATCAGAGTGCAGCAGGCAGAGTCTATATCAGGAATGCAGCAGGCAGAGTCTGTATCAGAGTGCAGCAGGAAGAGTTTGTATCAGGAGTGCAGCAGGCAGAGTCTGTATCTCGAGTGCAGCAGGCAGAGTCTGTATCAGAGTTCAGTAGACAGAGTCTGTATCAGGAGTGCAGCAGGCAGAGTCTGTATCAGAGTTCAGTAGGCAGAGTCTGTATCAGAGTGCAGCAGGTAGAGTTTGTATCAGAGTGCAGCAGGCAGAGTCTGTATCAGAGTGCAGCAGGCAGAATCTGTATCAGAGTGCAGCAGGCAGAATCTGTATCAGGAGTGCAGCAGGCAGAGTCTGTATCAGGAGTGCAGCAGGCAGAGTCTGTATCAGGAGTGCAGCAGGCAGAGTCTCTATCAGAGTGCTGCAGGCAGAATCTATATCAGGAGTGCAGCAGGCAGAGTCTGTATCAGAGTCCAGCAGGCAGAGTCTGTATCAGAGTACAGCAGGCAGAGTATGTATCGGGAATGCAGCAGACAGAGTCTGCATCAGGAGTGCAGCAGGCCGAGTCTGTATCAGAGTGCAGCAGGCCGAGTCTGTATCAGAGTGCAGCAGGCCGAGTCTGTATCAGAGTGCATCAGGCAGAGTCTGTATCAGGAGTGCAGCAGGCCGAGTCTGTATCAGGAGTGCAGCAGGCAGAGTCTGTATCAGGAGTGCAGCAGGCAGAGTCTGTATCAGAGTGCAGCAGGCAGACTCTGTATCAGAGTGCAGCAGGCAGAGTCTGTATCAGGAGTGCAGCAGGCAGAGTCTGTATCGGGAGTGCAGCAGGCAGAGTCTGTATCAGGAGTGCAGCAGGCAGAGTCTGTATCGGGAGTTCAGCAGGTAGAGTCGGTATCAGGAGTGCAGCAGGCAAAGTCTGTATCAGGAGTGCAGCAGGCAGAGTCTGTATCAGGAGTGTAGCAGGCAGAGTCTGTATCAGGAGTGCAGCAGGCAGAGTCTGTATCGGGAGTGCAGCAGGCAGAGTCTGTATCGGGAGTGCAGCAGGCAGAGTCTGTATCAGAGTGCAGCAGGCAGTGTCTGTATCAGGAGTGCAGCAGGCATAGTCTGTATCAGGAGTACAGCAGGCAGAGTCTGCATCAGGAATGCAGCAGGCAGAGTCTGTATCAGAGTACAGCAGGCAGAGTCTGTGTCAGGAGTGCTGCAGGCAGAGTCTGTATTGGGAGTGCAGTAGACAGAGTCTGTATCAGTAGTGCAGCAGGCCGAGTCTGTATCAGAGTGCAGCAGGCAGAGTCTGTATCAGGAGTACAGCAGGCAGAGTCTGTATCAGAATGCAGCAGGCAGAGTCTGTATCAGAGTGCAGCAGGCAGAGTCTGTATCGGGAGTGCAGCAGGTAGAGTCGGTATCAGGAGTGCAGCAGGCAGAGTCTGTATCAGGAGTGCAGAAGGCAGAGTCTGTATCGGTAGTGCAGCAGGCAGAGTCTGTATCGGGAGTGCAGCAGGCAGAGTCTGTATCAGGAGTGCAGAAGGCAGAGTCTGTATCGGGAGAGCAGCAGGCAGAGTCTGTATCAGGAGTGCGGAAGGCAGAGTCTGTATCGGGAGTGCAGCAGGCAGAGTCTATATCGGGAGTGCAACAGGCAGAGTCTGTATCAGAGTGCAGCAGGCAGAGTCTGTATCAGGAGTGCAGCAGGCAGAATCTGTATCAGGAGAGCAGCAGGCAGAGTCTGTATCAGAGTGCAGCAGACAGAGTCTGTATCAGGAGTGCAGCAGGCAGAGTCTGTATCAGGAGTACAGCAGGCAGAGTCTGTATCAGGAATGCAGCAGGCAGAGTCTGTATCAGAGTACAGCAGGCAGAGTCTGTGTCAGGAGTGCTGCAGGCAGAGTCTGTATCGGGAGTGCAGCAGACAGAGTGTGTATCAGTAGTGCAGCAGGCCGAGTCTGTATAAGAGTGCAGCAAGCAGAGTCTGTATCAGGAGTGCAGCAGGTAGAGTCGGTATCAGGAGTGCAGCAGGCAGAGTCTGTATCAGGAGTGCAGAAGGTAGAGTCTGTATCGGGAGTGCAGCAGGCAGAGTCTGTATCGGGAGTGCAGAAGGCAGAGTCTGTATCGGGAGTGCAGCAGGCAGAGTCAGTATCGAGAGTGCAGCAGGCGGAGTCTGTATCAGGAGTTCAGCAGGCAGAGTCTGTATCGGGAGTGCAGCAGGCAGGGTCTGTATCAGGAGTGCAGCAGGCCGAGTCTGTATCAGAGTGCAGCAGGCAGAGTCTGTATCAAAGTACAGCAGGCAGAGTCTGTATCAGGAGTGCAGCAGGCAGAGTCTGTATCAGGAGTGCAGCAGGCACAGTCTGTATCAGAAGTGCAGCAGGCAGAGTCTGTATCAGGAGTGCAGCAGGCAGAGTCTGTATCAGAGTGCAGCAGGCAGAGTCTGTATCGGGAGTGCAGCAGGCAGAGTCTGTATCAGAGTGCAGCAGGCAGAGTCTGTATCAGGAGTGCAGCAGGCAGAGTCTGTATCAGAGTGCAGCAGACAGAGTCTGTATCAGGAGTGCAGCAGGCAGAGTCTGTATCAGGAGTACAGCAGGCAGAGTCTGTATTGGGAGTGCAGCAGACAGAGTCTGTATCAGTAGTGCAGCAGGCCGAGTCTGTATCAGAGTGCAGCAGGCAGAGTCTGTATCAGGAGTGCAGCAGGCAGAGTCTGTATCGGGAGTGCAGCAGTTAGAGTCGGTATCAGGAGTGCAGCAGGCAGAGTCTGTATCAGGAGTGCAGAAGGCAGAGTCTGTATCGGGAGTGCAGCAGGCAGAGTCTGTATCGGGAGTGCAGAAGGCAGAGTCTTTATCGGGAGAGCAGCAGGCAGAGTCTGTATCAGGAGTGCAGTAGGCAGAGTCTTTATCAGAGTACAGCAGGCAGAGACTGTATCAGGAGTGCGGAAGGCAGAGTCTGTATCGGGAGTGCAGCAGGCAGAGTCTGTATCAGGAGTGCAGCAGGCAGTGTCTGTATCAGGAGTGCAGCAGGCAGAGTCTGAATCAGGAGAAGACCAGGCAGAGTCTGTATCAGAGTGCAGCAGGCAGAGTCTGTGTCAGGAGTGCAGCAGGCAGAGTCTGTATAAGAGTACAGCAGGCAGAGTCTGTATCAGGAGTGCAGCAGGCAGAGTCTGTATCAGAGTGCAGCAGGCAGAGTCTGTATCAGAGTGCAGCAGGCAGAGTTTGTATCAGGAGTGCAGCAGGCAGAGTCCGTATCAGAGTGCAGCAGGCAGAGTCTATATCAGGAATGCAGCAGGCAGAGTCTGTATCAGAGTGCAGCAGGAAGAGTTTGTATCAGGAGTGCAGCAGGCAGAGTCTGTATCTCGAGTGCAGCAGGCAGAGTCTGTATCAGAGTTCAGTAGACAGAGTCTGTATCAGGAGTGCAGCAGGCAGAGTCTGTATCAGAGTTCAGTAGGCAGAGTCTGTATCAGAGTGCAGCAGGTAGAGTTTGTATCAGAGTGCAGCAGGCAGAGTCTGTATCAGAGTGCAGCAGGCAGAATCTGTATCAGAGTGCAGCAGGCAGAATCTGTATCAGGAGTGCAGCAGGCAGAGTCTGTATCAGGAGTGCAGCAGGCAGAGTCTGTATCAGGAGTGCAGCAGGCAGAGTCTCTATCAGAGTGCTGCAGGCAGAATCTATATCAGGAGTGCAGCAGGCAGAGTCTGTATCAGAGTCCAGCAGGCAGAGTCTGTATCAGAGTACAGCAGGCAGAGTATGTATCGGGAATGCAGCAGACAGAGTCTGCATCAGGAGTGCAGCAGGCCGAGTCTGTATCAGAGTGCAGCAGGCCGAGTCTGTATCAGAGTGCAGCAGGCCGAGTCTGTATCAGAGTGCATCAGGCAGAGTCTGTATCAGGAGTGCAGCAGGCCGAGTCTGTATCAGGAGTGCAGCAGGCAGAGTCTGTATCAGGAGTGCAGCAGGCAGAGTCTGTATCAGAGTGCAGCAGGCAGACTCTGTATCAGAGTGCAGCAGGCAGAGTCTGTATCAGGAGTGCAGCAGGCAGAGTCTGTATCGGGAGTGCAGCAGGCAGAGTCTGTATCAGGAGTGCAGCAGGCAGAGTCTGTATCGGGAGTTCAGCAGGTAGAGTCGGTATCAGGAGTGCAGCAGGCAAAGTCTGTATCAGGAGTGCAGCAGGCAGAGTCTGTATCAGGAGTGTAGCAGGCAGAGTCTGTATCAGGAGTGCAGCAGGCAGAGTCTGTATCGGGAGTGCAGCAGGCAGAGTCTGTATCGGGAGTGCAGCAGGCAGAGTCTGTATCAGAGTGCAGCAGGCAGTGTCTGTATCAGGAGTGCAGCAGGCATAGTCTGTATCAGGAGTACAGCAGGCAGAGTCTGCATCAGGAATGCAGCAGGCAGAGTCTGTATCAGAGTACAGCAGGCAGAGTCTGTGTCAGGAGTGCTGCAGGCAGAGTCTGTATTGGGAGTGCAGTAGACAGAGTCTGTATCAGTAGTGCAGCAGGCCGAGTCTGTATCAGAGTGCAGCAGGCAGAGTCTGTATCAGGAGTACAGCAGGCAGAGTCTGTATCAGAATGCAGCAGGCAGAGTCTGTATCAGAGTGCAGCAGGCAGAGTCTGTATCGGGAGTGCAGCAGGTAGAGTCGGTATCAGGAGTGCAGCAGGCAGAGTCTGTATCAGGAGTGCAGAAGGCAGAGTCTGTATCGGTAGTGCAGCAGGCAGAGTCTGTATCGGGAGTGCAGCAGGCAGAGTCTGTATCAGGAGTGCAGAAGGCAGAGTCTGTATCGGGAGAGCAGCAGGCAGAGTCTGTATCAGGAGTGCGGAAGGCAGAGTCTGTATCGGGAGTGCAGCAGGCAGAGTCTATATCGGGAGTGCAACAGGCAGAGTCTGTATCAGAGTGCAGCAGGCAGAGTCTGTATCAGGAGTGCAGCAGGCAGAATCTGTATCAGGAGAGCAGCAGGCAGAGTCTGTATCAGAGTGCAGCAGACAGAGTCTGTATCAGGAGTGCAGCAGGCAGAGTCTGTATCAGGAGTACAGCAGGCAGAGTCTGTATCAGGAATGCAGCAGGCAGAGTCTGTATCAGAGTACAGCAGGCAGAGTCTGTGTCAGGAGTGCTGCAGGCAGAGTCTGTATCGGGAGTGCAGCAGACAGAGTCTGTATCAGTAGTGCAGCAGGCCGAGTCTGTATAAGAGTGCAGCAAGCAGAGTCTGTATCAGGAGTGCAGCAGGTAGAGTCGGTATCAGGAGTGCAGCAGGCAGAGTCTGTATCAGGAGTGCAGAAGGTAGAGTCTGTATCGGGAGTGCAGCAGGCAGAGTCTGTATCGGGAGTGCAGAAGGCAGAGTCTGTATCGGGAGTGCAGCAGGCAGAGTCAGTATCGAGAGTGCAGCAGGCGGAGTCTGTATCAGGAGTTCAGCAGGCAGAGTCTGTATCGGGAGTGCAGCAGGCAGGGTCTGTATCAGGAGTGCAGCAGGCCGAGTCTGTATCAGAGTGCAGCAGGCAGAGTCTGTATCAAAGTACAGCAGGCAGAGTCTGTATCAGGAGTGCAGCAGGCAGAGTCTGTATCAGGAGTGCAGCAGGCACAGTCTGTATCAGAAGTGCAGCAGGCAGAGTCTGTATCAGGAGTGCAGCAGGCAGAGTCTGTATCAGAGTGCAGCAGGCAGAGTCTGTATCGGGAGTGCAGCAGGCAGAGTCTGTATCAGAGTGCAGCAGGCAGAGTCTGTATCAGGAGTGCAGCAGGCAGAGTCTGTATCAGAGTGCAGCAGACAGAGTCTGTATCAGGAGTGCAGCAGGCAGAGTCTGTATCAGGAGTACAGCAGGCAGAGTCTGTATTGGGAGTGCAGCAGACAGAGTCTGTATCAGTAGTGCAGCAGGCCGAGTCTGTATCAGAGTGCAGCAGGCAGAGTCTGTATCAGGAGTGCAGCAGGCAGAGTCTGTATCGGGAGTGCAGCAGTTAGAGTCGGTATCAGGAGTGCAGCAGGCAGAGTCTGTATCAGGAGTGCAGAAGGCAGAGTCTGTATCGGGAGTGCAGCAGGCAGAGTCTGTATCGGGAGTGCAGAAGGCAGAGTCTTTATCGGGAGAGCAGCAGGCAGAGTCTGTATCAGGAGTGCAGTAGGCAGAGTCTTTATCAGAGTACAGCAGGCAGAGACTGTATCAGGAGTGCGGAAGGCAGAGTCTGTATCGGGAGTGCAGCAGGCAGAGTCTGTATCGGGAGTGCAGCAGGCAGAGTCTGTATCAGAGTGCAGCAGGCAGAGTCTGTATCAGGAGTGCAGCAGGCAGAGTCTGTATCAGAGTGCAGCAGACAGAGTCTGTATCAGGAGTGCAGCAGGCAGAGTCTGTATCAGGAGTACAGCAGGCAGAGTCTGTATCAGGAATGCAGCAGGCAGAGTCTCTATCAGAGTACAGCAGGCAGAGTCTGTGTCAGGAGTGCTGCAGGCAGAGTCTGTATTGGGAGTGCAGCAGACAGAGTCTGTATCAGTAGTGCAGCAGGCCGAGTCTGTATCAGAGTGCAGCAGGCAGAGTCTGTATCAGGAGTGCAGCAGGCAGAGTCTGTATCGGGAGTGCAGCAGGTAGAGTCGGTATCAGGAGTGCAGCAGGCAGAGTCTGTATCAGGAGTGCAGAAGGCAGAGTCTGTATCGGGAGTGCAGCAGGCAGAGTCTGTATCGGGAGTGCAGCAGGCAGAGTCTGTATCGGGAGTGCAGAAGGCAGAGTCTGTATCGGGAGAGCAGCAGGCAGAGTCTGTATCAGGAGTGCAGCAGGCAGAGTCTATATCAGGAGTGCAGCAGGCAGAGTCTGTATCAGGAGTGCAGCAGGCAGAGTCTGTATCAGAGGGCAGCAGGCAGAGTCTGTATCAGGAGTGCGCAGGCAGAGTCTGTATCAGGAGTGCAGCACGTAGAGTCTGTATCAGAGTGCAGCAGGCAGAGTCTGTATTGGGAGTGCAGCAGGCAGAGTCTGTATCAGGAGTGCATCAGGAAGAGTTTGTATCAGAGTGTAGCAGGCAGAGTCTGTATCAGAGTACAGCATGCCGAGTCTGTATCAGGAGTGCAGCAGGCAGAGTCTGTATCAGGAGTGCAGCAGGCAGAGTCTGTATCAGAGTGCAGCAGGCAGAGTCTGTATCAGGAGTGCAGCAGGCAGAGTCTGTATCAGGAGTGCAACAGGCAGAGTCTGTATCAGAGTGCAGCAGGCAGAGTCTATATCAGGAATGCAGCAGGCAGAGTCTGTATCAGGAGTGCAGCAGGCAGAGTCTGTATCAGGAGTGCAGCAGGCAGAGTCTGTATCAGAGTGCAGCAGGCAGAGTCTGTGTCAGGAGTGCAGCAGGCAGAGTCTGTATCAGGAGTGCAGCAGGCAGAGTCTATATCAGGAATGCAGCAGGAAGAGTCTGTATCAGAGTGCAGCAGGCAGAGTTTGCATCAGGAGTGCAGCAGGCAGAGTCTGTATCTCGAGTGCAGCAGGCAGAGTCTGTATCAGAGTTCAGTAGGCAGAGTCTGTATCAGGAGTGCAGCAGGCAGAGTCTGTATCAGAGTTCAGTAGGCAGAGTCTGTATCAGAGTGCAGCAGGCAGAGTTTGTATCAGAGTGCAGCAGGCAGAGTCTGTATCAGGAGTGCAGCAGGCAGAGTCTGTATCAGGAGTGCAGCAGGCAGAGTTTGTATCAGAGTGTAGCAGGCAGAGTCTGTATCAGAGTACAGCATGCCGAGTCTGTATCAGGAGTGCAGCAGGCAGAGTCTGTATTAGGAGTGCAGCAGGCAGAGTCTGTATCAGGAGTGCAGCAGGCAGAGTCTGTATCAGGAGTGCAGCAGGCAGAGTCTGTATCAGAGTACAGCAGGCAGAGTCTATATCAGGAATGCAGCAGGCAGAGTCTGTATCAGGAGTGCAGCAGGCAGAGTTTGTATCAGAGTGTAGCAGGCAGAGTCTGTATCAGAGTACAGCATGCCGAGCCTGTATCAGGAGTGCAGCAGGCAGAGTCTGTATCAGGAGTGCAGCAGGCAGAGTCTGTATCAGGAGTGCAGCAGGCAGAGTCTGTATCAGGAGTGCAGCAGGCAGAGTCTGTATCAGGAGTACAGCAGGCAGAGTCTGTATCAGAGTGCAGCAGGCAGAGTCTGTATGAGGAGTGCAGCAGGCAGAGTCTGTATCAGGAATGCAGCAGACAGAGTCTGTATCAGGAGTGCAGCAGGCAGAGTCTGTATCAGGAGTGCAGCAGGCAGAGTCTGTATCAGGAGAAGAGCAGGCAGAGTCTGTATCAGAGTGCAGCAGGCAGAGTCTGTGTCAGGAGTGCAGCAGGCAGAGTCTGTATCAGGAGTGCAGCAGGCAGAGTCTGTATCAGGAGAAGACCAGGCAGAGTCTGTATCAGAGTGCAGCAGGCAGAGTCTGTGTCAGGAGTGCAGCAGGCAGAGTCTGTATAAGAGTACAGCAGGCAGAGTCTGTATCAGGAGTGCAGCAGGCAGAGTCTGTATCAGAGTGCAGCAGGCAGAGTCTGTATCAGAGTGCAGCAGGCAGAGTTTGTATCAGGAGTGCAACAGGCAGAGTCCGTATCAGAGTGCAGCAGGCAGAGTCTATATCAGGAATGCAGCAGGCAGAGTCTGTATCAGAGTGCAGCAGGAAGAGTTTGTATCAGGAGTGCAGCAGGCAGAGTCTGTATCTCGAGTGCAGCAGGCAGAGTCTGTATCAGAGTTCAGTAGGCAGAGTCTGTTTCAGGAGTGCAGCAGGCAGAGTCTGTATCAGAGTTCAGTAGGCAGAGTCTGTATCAGAGTGCAGCAGGTAGAGTTTGTATCAGAGTGCAGCAGGCAGAGTCTGTATCAGAGTGCAGCAGGCAGAATCTGTATCAGAGTGCAGCAGGCAGAATCTGTATCAGGAGTGCAGCAGGCAGAGTCTGTATCAGGAGTGCAGCAGGCAGAGTCTCTATCAGAGTGCTGCAGGCAGAATCTATATCAGGAGTGCAGCAGGCAGAGTCTGTATCAGAGTCCAGCAGGCAGAGTCTGTATCAGAGTACAGCAGGCAGAGTATGTATCGGGAATGCAGAAGACAGAGTCTGTATCAGGAGTGCAGCAGGCCGAGTCTGTATCAGAGTGCAGCAGGCCGAGTCTGTATCAGAGTGCAGCAGGCCGAGTCTGTATCAGAGTGCATCAGGCAGAGTCTGTATCAGGAGTGCAGCAGGCCGAGTCTGTATCAGAGTGCAGCAGGCAGAGTCTGTATCAGGAGTGCAGCAGGCAGAGTCTGTATCAGGAGTGCAGCAGGAAGTGTCTGTATCAGGAGTGCAGCAGGCAGAGTCTGTATCAGGAGTGCAGAAGGCAGAGTCTGTATCAAGAGTGCAGCAGGCAGAGTCTGTATCAGAGTGCAGCAGGCAGACTCTGTATCAGAGTGCAGCAGGCAGAGTCTGTATCTGGAGTGCAGCAGGCAGAGTCTGTATCGGGAGTGCAGCAGGCAGAGTCTGTATCAGGAGTGCAGCAGGCAGAGTCTGTATCGGGAGTGCAGCTGGTAGAGTCGGTATCAGTAGTGCAGCAGGCAGAGTCTGTATCGGGAGTGCAGCAGGTAGAGTCGGTATCATGAGTGCAGCAGGCAAAGTCTGTATCAGGAGTGCAGCAGGCAGAGTCTGTATCAGGAGTGCAGCAGGCAGAGTCTGTATCAGGAGTGCTGCAGGCAGAGTCTGTATCAGGAGTGCAGAAGGCAGAGTCTGTATCGGGAGTGCAGCAGGCAGAGTCTGTATCGGGAGTGCAGCAGGCAGAGTCTGTATCAGAGTGCAGCAGGCATTGTCTGTATCAGGAGTGCAGCAGGCATAGTCTGTATCAGAGTGCAGCAGACAGAGTCTGTATCAGGAGTGCAGCAGGCATAGTCTGTATCAGGAGTACAGCAGGCAGAGTCTGTATCAGGAATGCAGCAGGCAGAGTCTGTATCAGAGTACAGCAGGCAGAGTCTGTGTCAGGAGTGCTGCAGGCAGAGTCTGTATTGGGAGTGCAGTAGACAGAGTCTGTATCAGTAGTGCAGCAGGCCGAGTCTGTATCAGAGTGCAGCAGGCAGAGTCTGTATCAGGAGTGCAGCAGGCAGAGTCTGTATCGGGAGTGCAGCAGGTAGAGTCGGTATCAGGAGTGCAGCAGGCAGAGTCTGTATCAGGAGTGCAGAAGGCAGAGTCTCTATCGGGAGTGCAGCAGGCAGAGTCTGTATCGGGAGTGCAGCAGGCAGAGTCTGTATCAGGAGTGCAGAAGGCAGAGTCTGTATCGGTAGTGCAGCAGGCAGAGTCTGTATCGGGAGTGCAGCAGGCAGAGTCTGTATCAGAGTACAGCAGGCAGAGTATGTATCGGGAATGCAGCAGACAGAGTCTGTATCAGGAGTGCAGCAGGCCGAGTCTGTATCAGAGTGCAGCAGGCCGAGTCTGTATCAGAGTGCAGCAGGCCGAGTCTGTATCAGAGTGCATCAGGCAGAGTCTGTATCAGGAGTGCAGCAGGCCGAGTCTGTATCAGAGTGCAGCAGGCAGAGTCTGTATCAGGAGTGCAGCAGGCAGAGTCTGTATCAGGAGTGCAGCAGGCAGTGTCTGTATCAGGAGTGCAGCAGGCAGAGTCTGTATCAGGAGTGCAGAAGGCAGAGTCTGTATCAAGAGTGCAGCAGGCAGAGTCTGTATCAGAGTGCAGCAGGCAGACTCTGTATCAGAGTGCAGCAGGCAGAGTCTGTATCTGGAGTGCAGCAGGCAGAGTCTGTATCGGGAGTGCAGCAGGCAGAGTCTGTATCAGGAGTGCAGCAGGCAGAGTCTGTATCGGGAGTGTAGCTGGTAGAGTCGGTATCAGTAGTGCAGCAGGCAGAGTCTGTATCGGGAGTGCAGCAGGTAGAGTCGGTATCAGGAGTGCAGCAGGCAAAGTCTGTATCAGGAGTGCAGCAGGCAGAGTCTGTATCAGGAGTGCAGCAGGCAGAGTCTGTATCAGGAGTGCAGCAGGCAGAGTCTGTATCAGGAGTGCAGAAGGCAGAGTCTGTATCGGGAGTGCAGCAGGCAGAGTCTGTATCGGGAGTGCAGCAGGCAGAGTCTGTATCAGAGTGCAGCAGGCATTGTCTGTATCAGGAGTGCAGCAGGCATAGTCTGTATCAGAGTGCAGCAGACAGAGTCTGTATCAGGAGTGCAGCAGGCATAGTCTGTATCAGGAGTACAGCAGGCAGAGTCTGTATCAGGAATGCAGCAGGCAGAGTCTGTATCAGAGTACAGCAGGCAGAGTCTGTGTCAGGAGTGCTGCAGGCAGAGTCTGTATTGGGAGTGCAGTAGACAGAGTCTGTATCAGTAGTGCAGCAGGCCGAGTCTGTATCAGAGTGCAGCAGGCAGAGTCTGTATCAGGAGTGCAGCAGGCAGAGTCTGTATCGGGAGTGCAGCAGGTAGAGTCGGTATCAGGAGTGCAGCAGGCAGAGTCTGTATCAGGAGTGCAGAAGGCAGAGTCTGTATCGGTAGTGCAGCAGGCAGAGTCTGTATCGGGAGTGCAGCAGGCAGAGTCTGTATCAGGAGTGCAGAAGGCAGAGTCTGTATCGGGAGAGCAGCAGGCAGAGACTGTATCAGGAGTGCAGCAGACAGAGTCTGTATCAGGAGTGCAGCAGGCAGAGTCTTTATCAGAGTACAGCAGGCAGAGATTGTATCAGGAGTGCGGAAGGCAGAGTCTGTATCGGGAGTGCAGCAGGCAGAGTCTATATCGGGAGTGCAGCAGGCAGAGTCTGTATCAGAGTGCAGCAGGCAGAGTCTGTATCAGGAGTGCAGCAGGCAGAGTCTGTGTCAGGAGAGCAGCAGGCAGAGTCTGTATCAGAGTGCAGCAGACAGAGTCTGTATCAGGAGTGCAGCAGGCAGAGTCTGTATCAGGAGTACAGCAGGCAGAGTCTGTATCAGGAATGCAGCAGGCAGAGTCTGTATCAGGAGTGCAGCAGGCAGAGTCTGTGTCAGGAGTGCTGCAGGCAGAGTCTGTATCGGGAGTGCAGCAGACAGAGTCTGTATCAGTAGTGCAGCAGGCCGAGTCTGTATAAGAGTGCAGCAGGCAGAGTCTGTATCAGGAGTGCAGCAGGCAGAGTCTGTATCGGGAGTGCAGCAGGTAGAGTCGGTATCAGGAGTGCAGCAGGCAGAGTCTGTATCAGGAGTGCAGAAGGCAGAGTCTGTATCAGGAGTGCAGCAGGCAGAGTCTGTATCAGGAGTGCAGAAGGCAGAGTCTGTATCAGTAGTGCAGCAGGCCGAGTCTGTATAAGAGTGCAGCAGGCAGAGTCTGTATCAGGAGTGCAGCAGGCAGAGTCTGTATCGGGAGTGCAGCAGGTAGAGTCGGTATCAGGAGTGCAGCAGGCAGAGTCTGTATCAGGAGTGCAGAAGGCAGAGTCTGTATCGGGAGTACAGCAGGCAGAGTCTGTATCGGGAGAGCAGCAGGCAGAGTCTGTATCAGGAGTGCAGCAGACAGAGTCTGTATCGGGAGTGCAGCAGTTAGAGTCGGTATCAGGAGTGCAGCAGGCAGAGTCTGTATCAGGAGTGCAGAAGGCAGAGTCTGTATCGGGAGTGCAGCAGGCAGAGTCTGTATCGGGAGTGCAGCAGGCAGAGTCTGTATCAGGAGTGCAGAAGGCAGAGTCTGTATCGGGAGTGCAGCAGGCAGAGTCTTTATCGGGAGAGCAGCAGGCAGAGTCTGTATCAGGAGTTCAGTAGGCAGAGTCTTTATCAGAGTACAGCAGGCAGAGACTGTATCAGGAGTGCGGAAGGCAGAGTCTGTATCGGGAGTGCAGCAGACAGAGTCTGTATCGGGAGTGCAGCAGGCAGAGTCTGTATCAGGAGTGCAGCAGGCAGAGTCTGTATCAGGAGTGCAGCAGACAGATTCAGTATCAGGAGTGCAGCAGGCATAGTCTTTATCAGGAGTAAAGCAGGCAGAGGCTGTGTCAGGAATGCAGCAGGCAGAGTCTGTATCAGAGTACAGCAGGCAGAGTCTGTGTCAGGAGTGCTGCAGGCAGAGTCTGTATTGAGAGTGCAGCAGACAGAGTCTATATCAGTAGTGCAGCAGGCCGAGTCTGTATCAGAGTGCAGCAGGCAGAGTCTGTATCAGGAGTGCAGCAGGCAGAGTCTGTATCGGGAGTGCAGCAGGTAGAGTCAGTATCAGGAGTGCAGCAGGCAGAGTCTGTATCAGGAGTGCAGAAGGCAGAGTCTGTATCGGGAGAGCAGCAGGCAGAGTCTGTATCAGGAGTGCAGCAGGCAGAGTCTGTATCGGGAGTTCAGCAGGCAGAGTCTGTATCGGGAGTGCAGCAGGCAGGGTCTGTATCAGGAGTGCAGCAGGCCGAGTCTGTATCAGAGTGCAGCAGGCAGAGTCTGTATCAAAGTACAGCAGGCAGAGTCTGCATCAGGAGTGCAGCAGGCAGAGTCTGTATCGGGAGTGCAGCAGGCAGAGTCTGTATCAGAGTGCAGCAGGCAGAGTCTGTATCAGGAGTGCAGCAGGCAGAGTCTGTATCAGAATGCAGCAGACAGAGTCTGTATCAGGAGTGCAGCAGGCAGAGTCTGTATCAGGAGTGCAGCAGGCAGAGTCTGTAACAGGAATGCAGCAGGCAGAGTCTGTATCAGAGTGCAGCAGGCCGAGTCTGTATCAGAGTGCATCAGGCAGAGTCTGTATCAGGAGTGCAGCAGGCAGAGTTTGTATCGGGAGTGCAGCAGTTAGAGTCGGTATCAGGAGTGCAGCAGGCAGAGTCTGTATCAGGAGTGCAGAAGGCAGAGTCTGTATCGGGAGTGCAGCAGGCAGAGTCTGTATCGGGAGTGCAGCAGGCAGAGTCTGTATCGGGAGTGCAGAAGGCAGAGTCTGTATCAGGAGTGCAGTAGGCAGAGTCTTTATCAGAGTACAGCAGGCAGAGACTGTATCAGGAGTGCGGAAGGCAGAGTCTGTATCAGGAGTGCAGCAGGCAGAGTCTGTATCGGGAGTGCAGCAGGCAGAGTCTGTATCAGGAGTGCAGCAGGCAGAGTCTTTATCAGAGTACAGCAGGCAGAGACTGTATCAGGAGTGCAGCAGGCAGAGTCTGTATCAGGAGTGCAGCAGGCAGAGTCTGTATCAGGAGTGCAGCAGGCAGAGTCTTTATCAGGAGTGCAGCAGGCAGAGTCTGTATCAGGAGTGCAGCAGGCAGAGTCTGTATCAGAGTGCAGCAGGCAGAGTCTGTATCAGGAGTGCAGCAGGCAGAGTCTGTATCAGGAGTACAGCAGGCAGAGTCTGTATCAGGAATGCAGCAGGCAGAGTCTGTATCAGAGTACAGCAGGCATAGTCTGTGTCAGGAGTGCTGCAGGCAGAGTCTGTATTGGGAGTGCAGCAGACAGAGTCTATATCAGTAGTGCAGCAGGCCGAGTCTGTATCAGTAGTGCAGCAGGCAGAGTCTGTATCAGGAGTGCAGAAGGCAGAGTATGTATCGGGAGAGCAGCAGGCAGAGTCTGTATCAGGAGTGTAGCAGGCAGAGTCTGTATCGGGAGTTCAGCAGGCAGAGTCTGTATCGGGAGTGCAGCAGGCAGGGTCTGTATCAGGAGTGCAGCAGGCCGAGTCTGTATCAGAGTGCAGCAGGCAGAGTCTGTATCAAAGTACAGCAGGCAAAGTCTGCATCAGGAGTGCAGCAGGCAGAGTCTGTATCAGGAGTGCAGCAGGCAGAGTCTGTATCAGAAGTGCAGCAGGCAGAGTCTGTATCAGGATTGCAGCAGGCAGAGTCTGTATCAGAGTGCAGCAGGCAGAGTCAGTATCAGGAGTGCAGCAGGCAGAGTCTGTATCAGAGAGCAGCACGTAGAGTCCGTATCAGAGTACAGCATAGAATCATAGAATCATAGAATGGTAGAGTTGGAGGGGACCTCCTGGGTCATCTGGTCCAACCCCCTGCTCAAAGCAGGATTCACTAAATCATCTCAGACAGATTTCTGTCCAGCCTCTGTTTGAAGACCTCCATTGAAGGGGAACTCACCACCTCTCGTGGCAGCCTGTTCCACTCATTAATCACCCTAACTGTCAAAAAGTTTTTTCTAATATCTAATCTGTGTCTCCTCCCATTTAGTTTCATCCCATTGCTTCTAGTCTTTCTTTGTGCAAATGAGAATAAAGATGATCCTTCTACAATGTGACAGCCCTTGACATATTTGTAGACAGCTATTAAGTCTCCTCTCAGTCTTCTTTTTTGCAAGCTAAACATTCCCAAATCCTGCAACCGTTCCTCATAGGACATGGTTTGCAGACCAGTCACCATTCTGGTCGCTCTTCTCTGAACTTGCTCCAGTTTGTCTATGTCTTTTTTAAAATGTGGTGCCCAAAACTGTACACAGTATTCCAGATGAGGTCTGACCAAAGAGGAGTAAAGACCGATAATGACTTCACGTGATCTAGACTGTATGCTTCTGTTAATACATCCCAGAATTGTATTTGCCTTTTTTGCTGCTGCATCACACTGTTGACTCATGTTCAGTCTATGATCTATTAGTATACCTAAGTCTTTTTCACATGTACTGTTGCTTAGCTCTATTCCTCCCATTCTGTATATGCTTTTTTCATTTTTATTGCCCAGATGTAGTACTTTGCATTTTTCCCTGTTAAAAAACATTCTGTTGGTTGCTGCCCACTGCTCCAGTTTATTTAGGTCTTTTTGAATCTTCCCTCTCTCTTCTCTAGTATTAGCTATCCCTCCTAGCTTTGTGTCATCAGCAAATTTAATCAGTTTACCCTCAATTCCTTCATCTAAATCATTGATAAAGATGTTGAACAATACAGGTCCCAGGACGGAGCCCTGTGGTACCCCACTGGAGACATTCATCCAGCTGGATGTGAAGCCATTTACAACCACCCTTTGAGTCCGATCACTAAGCCAGTTATGAATCCACCTAACAGTTGCCTGGTCCATTGCATACTTGGTCATTTTTTCAATAAGGATGGTGTGAGATACTTTGTCAAATGCTTTGCTGAAGTCAAGATATGCTATATCTACAGCACTTCCCTGATCCACCCAGTCAGTGATTCTGTCATAGAAGGAAATTAAGTTAGTCTGACATGACTTGTTAGTTACAAACCCATGCTGACTCTGGTTAATCACTTCATTCTTATCCAGGTACTTACATACATGTTGTTTAATAATTTGTTCAAAGATCTTTCCTGTTATAGAAGTCAGACTCACCGGCCTATAGTTCCCTGGGTCCACCTTCTTCCCCTTTTTGAAGATAGGAACAACATTTGCTCTTCTCCAGTCTTCTGGGACTTCTCCTGTTCTCCAAGAATTTTCAAAGATTATGGAGAGTGGTTCTAAAATTTCTTCTACGATCTCCTTCAGTACTCTGGGGTGTAATTCATCTGGACCTGGAGACTTGAACTCATTTATGTTAGCTAAATATTCCCTCACAATCTTTCTGTTTACAGATAACTTGGATTCCTCTATTCCTTTAAAAGGACAGTGAAGATTAGTTGATGTTACATTTTCTTTCTGAGAGAAAACAGATGCAAAATAGGAGTTAAAAAGTTCGGCCTTCTCAACATCCTCTCTTACCATTTCTCCATTTTCATCCTGTAAAAATCCTATAGCATCTTTGACTTTTCTTTTACTTTTGACATACCCCCAAAATCCTTTTTTATTGCTTTTGACATCTCTTGCAAGCCTTAATTCATTGTCAGCTTTAGCTAACCTGATACGTGCCCTGCAGGATCTGCAGACTGCATTATAATCTTCTTTAGATATGCCTCCCTCTTTCCATTTAATAAACATTTCTTTCTTTCTTTTTAGCATGTGTTTAAGTTCTGTGTTCATCCATCCTGGTTTCCTTAAATGCTTCCCATTCTTCCTACTTTTCGGGATTGTTAACGATTGTGCTTTGAGAATCTCATTTTTAAAAATTTCCCATCCTTCCTGGACATTTTTGTCCTTAAGGACATCCAGCCATTGGATCCCTCCTATTCTCTTTCTGAGTCTCTTAAAATCTGCCTTTCTAAAATCTAACCTTGAAGTTTGAGTCTTCACATGTCTTCCTCCTCTAGTTATCCAAAATTCTATAATAGCATGATCGCTGCCTCCTAGGGTCCCAGCCACCTTTACCTCCTCAACCATTTCCTCCCTGTTTATAAGAATTAGATCCAAAGTAGCAGATCCCCTTGTTTTCTCCCCTACCTTTTGGAAGATAAAGTTGTCAGCAAGAGAGGATAAGAATTTGCTTGACCTGTTAGTTTTACTTGAGAGAGATTCCCAACAAATGTCTGGATAGTTGAAATCTCCCATGACCACTACGTCATATTTTTTGGAGAACTTGGTCATTTGATATATAAAGAGTTCATCCATATCTTCAGCTTGCCCAGGTGGCCTGTAGTAAATGCCTACAATGGTGTCCTTTCCGTTGTTCTCTCCTTGTATTCTTACCCAAACAGTTTCCACAGAACTCCCAGTCTCTGAAGCTTCAATCTCTGTGCAGATATACGCTTTTCTAACATACAATGCAACACCTCCTCCTCGTTTATCAAGTCTGTTTCTTGCAAATAAGTTGTATCCTTTTAGCCTTTTATTCCAATCATGTGTCTCGTCCCACCAAGTTTCAGTGATTCCAATGACATCATATTCCTTTTCCTGCATTAGTAGTTCTAATTCTCCTTGTTTGTTGCCCATGCTTTGTGCATTTGTATAAAAACATTTTAGTTTGTGATTGGTTTCTCTTCCTCCCATATTTTTATTATTTAAATTGTTTTGTCTTTGTTCTTCTTTTCCACTTCCAGTAGCAGAGATCTCAATAGTATTTGTCAGCTGTATGGCTTTTTCTGGCCTTTTGCTTCCCTTCCCACATTGTTCTAGTTTAAAGCTCTTCTGATGAGTGTAGCAAGGCGACTTCCAAATACATGTTTTCCAGTCTTCGTAAGGTGCACCCCATCTCTAGCAAGTAGTCCATCGTATAGGTAATTCATTCCGTGATCCAGAAATCCAAATCCTTGTTGACGGCACCATCGACGTAGCCAGTTGTTCACCTGTAGAATCTTATTCCACCTCATTGTTCCATGGCCATCCACTGGGAGGATGGATGAGAAGACCACCTGCGCTCCCAATTCTTTCACTTTCTTGCCTAAGTCTTCAAAGTCACTGCAGATGGTTTCCAGGTCCTTTCTTGCGGTGTCATTTGTCCCCACATGTATTAGCAGGAATGGGTAGTGATCTGTAGGTCTGAAGAGTCTTGATATCCTGTCAGACACATCTTTAATTTTTGCTCCTGGAAGACAGCACATTTCTCTTGAGGTTATGTCTGGTCTGCAGATAGCGGCCTCTGTTCCTCTTAACAGGGAATCCCCCATGACCACCACTCTCCGTTTTTTCTTCACAACATTCTTCTTTCTCCATCCAGGAGGATTCTGAGGGCTTACAAGGTTATTCATTGCTGGCAAAGTCTTATTTTGCTGTATTTCTTCATGGTTCTCCTGCGTGAGAGCCTGGTACTGGTTCCTGAGCAGTATGGGTGCTGACTGCCTCTCGATCCTCCTGCTTCTCTGGGTCACAGGCTTCCATTCCTCTGTTTCGTCAGGTGCAGTTCGAATTTCTTCTCTTTCTGAATCATGAAGAGATAATTCTGCTCTGTCTAAGAACTCTTCACCTTCCTTAATGATTTTCAAGGTAGTTAACCTCTCTTCTAGATTTCGCAACTTTTCCTCCAACAGGGACACAAGCTTGCATTTCTGGCATGTGAAGTTTGGCTTTTCCACTGGCAAGTCTGTGAACATGTAGCAGGATATGCAGCTCACCAAATGGCTCCTGGACTCTTCCATGTTCTTACTGTTAATGTTCTGAAAACAGTGAAAAAAGCTTCAAAATGCCGGCGCGCGGTTTACCGATGTCCTCTTTTCAGCTCCAACAGCCAAAATCCAGTGTTCTTTGAGCTCGCGGAGACTCTTCACTTACCCCAAAATGCAGTGGGAATATGCAAATTATCTCCTCAGGACTCCTCCCCTGGTTTGAAGCAGGCAGAGTCTGTATGAGGGTCTGTATGGTTTTGAGTCTGTATGGTTTTGAGCAGGCAGAGTCTGTATCGGGAGTGTAGCAAGCAGAGTCTGTATCAGGAGTGCAGCAGGCAGAGTCTGTATCTGGAGTGCAGCAGGCAGAGTTTGTATCAGAGTGCAGCAAGCAGAGTCTGTATCAGGAGTGCAGCAGGCAGAGTCTGTATCAGGAGTACAGCAGACAGAGTCTGTATGAGGAGTGCAGCAGGCAGAGTTTGTATCAGAAGTGCAGCAGGCAGAGTCTGTATCAGGAGTGCAGCAGGCAGAGTCTGTATCAGGAGTGCAGCAAGCAGAGTCTGTATCAGGAGTGCAGCAGGCAGAGTCTGTATCTGGAGTGCAGCAGGCAGAGTTTGTATCAGAGTGCAGCAAGCAGAGTCTGTATCAGGAGTGCAGCAGGCAGAGTCTGTATCAGGAGTACAGCAGACAGAGTCTGTATGAGGAGTGCAGCAGGCAGAGTTTGTATCAGAAGTGCAGCAGGCAGAGTCTGTATCAGGAGTGCAGCAGGCAGAGTCTGTATCAGGAGTGCAGCAAGCAGAGTCTGTATCAGGAGTGCAGCAGGCAGAGTCTGTATCAGAGTGTAGCAGGCAGAGTCTGTATCAGAGTGCAGCAGGCAGAGTCTGTATCAGGAGTGCAGCAGGCAGAGTTTGTATCAGAGTGCAGCAAGCAGAGTCTGTATCAGGAGTGCAGCAGGTAGAGTCTGTATCAGGAGTGCAGCAGGCAGAGTCTGTATCAGGAGTGCAGCAGGCAGAGTCTGTATCAGGAGTGCAGCAGGCAGAGTCTGTATCGGGAGTGCAGCAGACAGAGTCTGTATGAGGAGTGCAGCAGGCCGAGTCTGTATCAGAGTGTAGCAGGCAGAGTCTGTATCAGGAGTGCAGCAGGCAGAGTCTGTATCAGGAGTGCAGCAGGCAGAGTCTGTATCAGAGTGTAGCAGGCAGAGTCTGTATCAGGAGTGCAGCAAGCAGAGTCTGTATCAGGAGTGCAGCAGGTAGAGTCTGTATCAGGAGTGCAGCAGGCAGAGTCTGTATCAGAGTGTAGCAGGCAGAGTCTGTATCAGGAGTGCAGCAGGCAGAGTCTGTATCAGGAGTGCAGCAGGCCGAGTCTGTATCAGGAGTGCAGCAGGCAGAGTCTGTATCAGAGTGTAGCAGGCAGAGTCTGTATCAGGAGTGCAGCAGGCAGAGTTTGTATCAGAGTGCAGCAAGCAGAGTCTGTATCAGGAGTGCAGCAGGTAGAGTCTGTATCAGAAGTGCAGCAGGCAGAGTCTGTATCGGGAGTGCAGCAGACAGAGTCTGTATGAGGAGTGCAGCAGGCCGAGTCTGTATCAGAGTGCAGCAGGCCGAGTCTGTATCAGAGTGCAGCAGGCAGAGTCTGTATCAGGAGTGCAGCAGGCAGAGTTTGTATCAGAGTGCAGCAGGCCGAGTCTGTATCAGAGTGCAGCAGGCCGAGTCTGTATCAGAGTGCAGCAGGCAGAGTCTGTATCAGGAGTGCAGCAGGCCGAGTCTGTATCAGGAGTGCAGCAGGCAGAGTCTGTATCAGGAGTGCAGCAGGCAGAGTCTGTATCAGGAGTGCAGCAGGCAGAGTCTGTATCAGGAGTGCAGCAGGCAGAGTCTGTATCGGGAGTGCAGCAGACAGAGTCTGTATGAGGAGTGCAGCAGGCCGAGTCTGTATCAGGAGTGCAGCAGGCCGAGTCTGTATCAGGAGTGCAGCAGGCAGAGTCTGTATCAGAGTGTAGCAGGCAGAGTCTGTATCAGGAGTGCAGCAGGCAGAGTTTGTATCAGAGTGCAGCAAGCAGAGTCTGTATCAGGAGTGCAGCAGGTAGAGTCTGTATCAGGAGTGCAGCAGGCAGAGTCTGTATCGGGAGTGCAGCAGACAGAGTCTGTATGAGGAGTGCAGCAGGCCGAGTCTGTATCAGAGTGCAGCAGGCCGAGTCTGTATCAGAGTGCAGCAGGCAGAGTCTGTATCAGGAGTGCAGCAGGCAGAGTTTGTATCAGAGTGCAGCAGGCCGAGTCTGTATCAGAGTGCAGCAGGCCGAGTCTGTATCAGAGTGCAGCAGGCAGAGTCTGTATCAGGAGTGCAGCAGGCCGAGTCTGTATCAGGAGTGCAGCAGGCAGAGTCTGTATCAGGAGTGCAGCAGGCAGAGTCTGTATCAGGAGTGCAGCAGGCAGAGTCTGTATCGGGAGTGCAGCAGACAGAGTCTGTATGAGGAGTGCAGCAGGCCGAGTCTGTATCAGGAGTGCAGCAGGCCGAGTCTGTATCAGGAGTGCAGCAGGCAGAGTCTGTATCAGAGTGTAGCAGGCAGAGTCTGTATCAGGAGTGCAGCAGGCAGAGTTTGTATCAGAGTGCAGCAAGCAGAGTCTGTATCAGGAGTGCAGCAGGTAGAGTCTGTATCAGGAGTGCAGCAGGCAGAGTCTGTATCAGGAGTGCAGCAGGCAGAGTCTGTATCGGGAGTGCAGCAGACAGAGTCTGTATGAGGAGTGCAGCAGGCCGAGTCTGTATCAGAGTGCAGCAGGCCGAGTCTGTATCAGAGTGCAGCAGGCAGAGTCTGTATCAGGAGTGCAGCAGGCAGAGTTTGTATCAGAGTGCAGCAGGCCGAGTCTGTATCAGAGTGCAGCAGGCCGAGTCTGTATCAGAGTGCAGCAGGCAGAGTCTGTATCAGGAGTGCAGCAAGCCGAGTCTGTATCAGGAGTGCAGCAAGCAGAGTCTGTATCAGGAGTGCAGCAGGTAGAGTCTGTATCAGGAGTGCAGCAGGCAGAGTCTGTATCAGGAGTGCAGCAGGCAGAGTCTGTATCAGGAGTGCAGCAGGCTGAGTCTGTATCAGGAGTGCAGGAGGCAGAGTCTGTATCAGGAGTGCAGCAGGCAGAGTCTGTATCAGGAGCGCAGCAGGCAGAGTCTGTATCAGGAGTGCAGAAGGCAGAGTCTTTATCAGAGTGCAGCAGGCAGAGTCTGTATCGGGAGTGCAGCAGGCAGAGTCTGTATCAGGAGAAGAGCAGGCAGAGTCTGTATCAGAGTGCAGCAGGCAGAGTCTGTGTCAGGAGTGCACCAGGCAGAGTCTGTATCAGGAGTGCAGCAGGCAGAGTCTGTATCAGGAGAAGAGCAGGCAGAGTCTGTATCAGAGTGCAGCAGGCAGAGTCTGTGTCAGGAGTGCAGCAGGCAGAGTCTGTATCAGAGTACAGCAGGCAGAGTCTGTATCAGGAGTGCAGCAGGCAGAGTCTGTATCAGAGTGCAGGAGGCAGAGTCTGTATCAGAGTGCAGCAGGCAGAGTTTGTATCAGGAGTGCAGCAGGCAGAGTCTGTATCAGGAGTGCAGCAGGCAGAGTCTGTATCAGATTTCAGTAGGCAGAGTCTGTATCAGGAGTGCAGCAGGCAGAGGCTGTATCAGAGTTCAGTAGGCAGAGTCTGTATCAGAGTGCAGCAGGCAGAGTTTGTATCAGAGTTCAGTAGGCAGAGTCTGTATCAGGAGTGCAGCAGGCAGATCCTGTATCAGGAGTGCAGCTGGCAGAGTCTGTATCAGGAGTGCAGCAGACAGTGTCTGTATCAGGAGTGCAGCAGCTAGAGTCTGTATCAGGAGTGCAGCAGGCAGAGTCTGTATCAGGAGTGCAGCAGGCAGAATCTGTATCAGGAGTACAGCAGGCAGAGTCTGTATCAGGAGAAGAGCAGGCAGAGTCTGTATCAGAGTGCAGCAGGCAGATTCTGTATCAGGAGTGCAGCAGGCAGAGTCTGTATCAGAGTGCAGCAGGCAGAGTCTGTATCAGGAGTGCAGCAGGCAGAGTTTGTATCAGAGTGCAGCAGGCCGAGTCTGTATCAGAGTGCAGCAGGCCGAGTCTGTATCAGAGTGCAGCAGGCAGAGTCTGTATCAGGAGTGCAGCAGGCCGAGTCTGTATCAGGAGTGCAGCAAGCAGAGTCTGTATCAGGAGTGCAGCAGGTAGAGTCTGTATCAGGAGTGCAGCAGGCAGAGTCTGTATCAGGAGTGCAGCAGGCAGAGTCTGTATCAGGAGTGCAGCAGGCTGAGTCTGTATCAGGAGTGCAGCAGGCAGAGTCTGTATCAGGAGTGCAGCAGGCAGAGTCTGTATCAGGAGTGCAGCAGGCAGAGTCTGTATCAGGAGTGCAGAAGGCAGAGTCTTTATCAGAGTGCAGCAGGCAGAGTCTGTATCGGGAGTGCAGCAGGCAGAGTGTGTATCAGGAGAAGAGCAGGCAGAGTCTGTATCAGAGTGCAGCAGGCAGAGTCTGTGTCAGGAGTGCAGCAGGCAGAGTCTGTATCAGAGTGCAGCAGGCAGAGTCTGTATCAGGAGAAGAGCAGGCAGAGTCTGTATCAGAGTGCAGCAGGCAGAGTCTGTGTCAGGAGTGCAGCAGGCAGAGTCTGTATCAGAGTACAGCAGGCAGAGTCTGTATCAGGAGTGCAGCAGGCAGAGTCTGTATCAGAGTGCAGGAGGCAGAGTCTGTATCAGAGTGCAGCAGGCAGAGTTTGTATCAGGAGTGCAGCAGGCAGAGTCTGTATCAGGAGTGCAGCAGGCAGAGTCTGTATCAGAGTTCAGTAGGCAGAGTCTGTATCAGGAGTGCAGCAGGCAGAGGCTGTATCAGAGTTCAGTAGGCAGAGTCTGTATCAGAGTGCAGCAGGCAGAGTTTGTATCAGAGTACAGCAGGCAGATCCTGTATCAGGAGTGCAGCTGGCAGAGTCTGTATCAGGAGTGCAGCAGACAATGTCTGTATCAGGAGTGCAGCAGCTAGAGTCTGTATCAGGAGTGCAGCAGGCAGAGTCTGTATCAGGAGTGCAGCAGGCAGAATCTGTATCAGGAGTACAGCAGGCAGAGTCTGTATCAGCAGAAGAGCAGGCAGAGTCTGTATCAGAGTGCAGCAGGCAGAGTCTGTGTCAGGAGTGCAGCAGGCCGAGTCTGTATCAGAGTGCAGCAGGCCGAGTCTGTATCAGAGTGCAGCAGGCAGAGTCTGTATCAGGAGTGCAGCAGGCCGAGTCTGTATCAGGAGTGCAGCAAGCAGAGTCTGTATCAGGAGTGCAGCAGGTAGAGTCTGTATCAGGAGTGCAGCAGGCAGAGTCTGTATCAGGAGTGCAGCAGGCAGAGTCTGTATCAGGAGTGCAGCAGGCTGAGTCTGTATCAGGAGTGCAGCAGGCAGAGTCTGTATCAGGAGTGCAGCAGGCAGAGTCTGTATCAGGAGTGCAGCAGGCAGAGTCTGTATCAGGAGTGCAGAAGGCAGAGTCTTTATCAGAGTGCAGCAGGCAGAGTCTGTATCGGGAGTGCAGCAGGCAGAGTCTGTATCAGGAGAAGAGCAGGCAGAGTCTGTATCAGAGTGCAGCAGGCAGAGTCTGTGTCAGGAGTGCAGCAGGCAGAGTCTGTATCAGGAGTGCAGCAGGCAGAGTCTGTATCAGGAGAAGAGCAGGCAGAGTCTGTATCAGAGTGCAGCAGGCAGAGTCTGTGTCAGGAGTGCAGCAGGCAGAGTCTGTATCAGAGTACAGCAGGCAGAGTCTGTATCAGGAGTGCAGCAGGCAGAGTCTGTATCAGAGTGCAGGAGGCAGAGTCTGTATCAGAGTGCAGCAGGCAGAGTTTGTATCAGGAGTGCAGCAGGCAGAGTCTGTATCAGGAGTGCAGCAGGCAGAGTCTGTATCAGAGTTCAATAGGCAGAGTCTGTATCAGGAGTGCAGCAGGCAGAGGCTGTATCAGAGTTCAGTAGGCAGAGTCTGTATCAGAGTGCAGCAGGCAGAGTTTGTATCAGAGTACAGCAGGCAGATCCTGTATCAGGAGTGCAGCTGGCAGAGTCTGTATCAGGAGTGCAGCAGACAGTGTCTGTATCAGGAGTGCAGCAGCTAGAGTCTGTATCAGGAGTGCAGCAGGCAGAGTCTGTATCAGGAGTGCAGCAGGCAGAATCTGTATCAGGAGTACAGCAGGCAGAGTCTGTATCAGGAGAAGAGCAGGCAGAGTCTGTATCAGAGTGCAGCAGGCAGAGTCTGTGTCAGGAGTGCAGCAGGCCGAGTCTGTATCAGAGTGCAGCAGGCCGAGTCTGTATCAGAGTGCAGCAGGCAGATCCTGTATCAGGAGTGCAGCTGGCAGAGTCTGTATCAGGAGTGCAGCAGACAGTGTCTGTATCAGGAGTGCAGCAGCTAGAGTCTGTATCAGGAGTGCAGCAGGCAGAGTCTGTATCAGGAGTGCAGCAGGCAGAATCTGTATCAGGAGTACAGCAGGCAGAGTCTGTATCAGGAGAAGAGCAGGCAGAGTCTGTATCAGAGTGCAGCAGGCAGAGTCTGTGTCAGGAGTGCAGCAGGCAGAGTCTGTATCAGAGTATAGCAGGCAGAGTTTGTATCAGGAGTGCAGCAGGCAGAGTCTGTATCAGGAGTGCAGCAGGCAGAGTCTGTATCAGAGTTCAGTAGGCAGAGTCTGTATCAGGAGTGCAGCAGGCAGAGTCTGTATCGGGAGTGCAGCAGGCAGAGTCTGTATCAGAGTGCAGCAGGCAGATTCTGTATCAGGAGTGCAGCAGGCAGAGTCTGTATCAGAGTACAGCAGGCAGAGTTTGTATCAGGAGTGCAGCAGGCAGAGTCTGTATCAGGAGTGCAGCAGGCAGAGTCTGTATCAGAGTTCAGTAGGCAGAGTCTGTATCAGGTGTGCAGCAGGCAGAGTCTGTATCAGAGTTCAGTAGGCAGAGTCTGTATCGGGAGTGCAGCAGGCAGAGTCTGTATCAGGAGTGCAGCTGGCAGAGTCTGTATCAGCAGTGCAGCAGGCAGAGTCTGTGTCAGGAGTGCAGCAGACAGAGTCTGTATCAGGAGTGCGGCAGGCAGAGTCTGTATCAGGAGTGCAGCAGGCAGAGTCTGTATCAGGGTTGCAGCAGGCAGAGTCTGTATCATTAGTGCAGCAGGAAGAGTCTGTATCAGGAGTGCAGCAGGCAGAGTCTGTATCAGGAGTGCAGGAGGCAGAGTCTGTATCGGGAGTGCAGCAGGCAGAGTCTGTATCTGGAGTGCAGCAGGCAGAGTCTGTATCAGAGTGCAGCAGGCAGAGTCTCTATCAGGAGTGCAGCAGGCAGAGTCTGTATCAGGAGTACAGCAGGCAGAGTCTGTATCAGCAGTGCAGCAGGCAGAGTCTGTATCGGGAGTGCAGCAGGCAGAGTCTGTATCTGGAGTGCAGCAGGCAGAGTCTGTATCAGAGTGCAGCAGGCAGAGTCTCTATCAGGAGTGCAGCAGGCAGAGTCTGTATCAGGAGTACAGCAGGCAGAGTCTGTATCAGCAGTGCAGCAGGCAGAGTCTGTATCAGGAGTGCAGCAGGCAGAGTCTGTATCAGGAGTGCAGAAGGCAGAGTCTGTATCGGGAGTGCAGCAGGCAGAGTCTGTATCGGGAGTGCAGCAGGCAGAGTCTGTATCAGAGTGCAGCAGGCAGTGTCTGTATCAGGAGTGCAGCAGGCATAGTCTGTAACAGAGTGCAACAGACAGAGTCTGTATCAGGAGTGCAGCAGGCATAGTCTGTATCAGGAGTACAGCAGGCAGAGTCTGTATCAGGAATGCAGCAGGCAGAGTCTGTATCAGAGTACAGCAGGCAGAGTCTGTGTCAGGAGTGCTGCAGGCAGAGTCTGTATTGGGAGTGCAGTAGACAGAGTCTGTATCAGTAGTGCAGCAGGCCGAGTCTGTATCAGAGTGCAGCAGGCAGAGTCTGTATCAGGAGTGCAGCAGGCAGAGTCTGTATCAGAGTGCAGCAGGCAGAGTCTGTATCAGGAGTGCAGCAGGCAGAGTCTGTATCAGGAGAGCAGCAGGCAGAGTCTGTATCAGAGTGCAGCAGACAGAGTCTGTATCAGGAGTGCAGCAGGCAGAGTCTGCATCAGGAGTACAGCAGGCAGAGTCTGTATCAGGAATGCAGCAGGCAGAGTCTGTATCAGAGTACAGCAGGCAGAGTCTGTGTCAGGAGTGCTGCAGGCAGAGTCTGTATCGGGAGTGCAGCCGACAGAGTCTGTATCAGTAGTGCAGCAGGCCGAGTCTGTATAAGAGTGCAGCAGGCAGAGTCTGTATCAGGAGTGCAGCAGGCAGAGTCTGTATTGGGAGTGCAGCAGGTAGAGTCGGTATCAGGAGTGCAGCAGGCAGAGTCTGTATCAGGAGTGCAGAAGGCAGAGTCTGTATCACGAGTGCAGAAGGCAGAGTCTGTATCGGGAGTGCAGCAGGCAGAGTCTGTATCGGGAGTGCAGCAGGCCGAGTCTGTATCAGAGTACAGCAGGCAGAGTCTGTGTCAGGAGTGCTGCAGGCAGAGTCTGTATTGGGAGTGCAGCAGACAGAGTCTGTATCAGTAGTGCAGCAGGCCGAGTCTGTATCAGAGTGCAGCAGGCAGAGTCTGTATCAGGAGTGCAGCAGGCCGAGTCTGTATCAGAGTGCAGAAGGCAGAGTCTGTATCAGGAGTGCAGCAGGCCGAGTCTGTATCAGAGTACAGCAGGCAGAGTCTGTGTCAGGAGTGCTGCAGGCAGAGTCTGTATTGGGAGTGCAGCAGACAGAGTCTGTATCAGTAGTGCAGCAGGCCGAGTCTGTATCAGAGTGCAGCAGGCAGAGTCTGTATCAGGAGTGCAGCAGGCAGAGTCTGTATCGGGAGTGCAGCAGGTAGAGTCGGTATCAGGAGTGCAGCAGGCAGAGTCTGTATCAGGAGTGCAGAAGGCAGAGTCTGTATCGGGAGTGCAGCAGGCAGAGTCTGTATCGGGAGTACAGCAGGCAGAGTCTGTATCGGGAGTGCAGAAGGCAGAGTCTGTATCGGGAGTGCAGCAGGCAGAGTCTGTATCAGGAGTGCAGCAGGCAGAGTCTGTATCAGGAGTGTAGCAGGCAGAGTCTGCATCAGGAGTGCATCAGGCAGAGTCTGTATCAGGAGTGCAGCAGGCAGAGACTGTATCAGGAGTGCGGAAGGCAGAGTCTGTATCGGGAGTGCAGCAGGCAGAGTCTGTATCGGGAGTGCAGCAGGCAGAGTCTGTATCAGGAGTGCAGCAGGCAGAGTCTGTATCAGAGTGCAGCAGGCAGAGTCTGTATCAAAGTACAGCAGGCAGAGTCTGTATCAGGAGTGCAGCAGGCAGAGTCTGTATCAGGAGTGCAGCAGGCAGAGTCTGCATTTGAAGTGCAGCAGGCAGAGTCTGTATCAGGAGTGCAGCAGGCACAGTCTGTATCAGAGTGCAGCAGGCAGAGTCTGTATCGGGAGTGCAGCGGACAGAGTCGGTATCGGGAGTGCAGCGGACAGAGTCGGTATCGGGAGTGCAGCAGGCAGAGTCTGTATCAGAGTGCAGCAGGCAGAGTCTGTATCAGGAGTGCAGCAGGCAGAGTCTGTATCAGGAGTGCAGCAGGCAGAGTCTGTATCAGGAGTACAGCAGGCAGAGTCTGTATCAGGAATGCAGCAGGCAGAGTCTGTATCAGAGTACAGCAGGCAGAGTCTGTGTCAGGAGTGCTGCAGGCAGAGTCTGTATTGGGAGTGCAGCAGACAGAGTCTGTATCAGTAGTGCAGCAGGCCGAGTCTGAATCAGAGTGCAGCAGGCAGAGTCTGTATCAGGAGTGCAGCAGGCAGAGTCTGTATCGGGAGTGCAGAAGGCAGAGTCTGTATCGGGAGTGCAGCAGGCAGAGTCTGTATCGGGAGTGCAGCAGGCAGAGTCTGTATCGGGAGTGCAGAAGGCAGAGTCTGTATCGGGAGTGCAGCAGGCAGAGTCTGTATCAGGAGAGCAGCAGGCAGAGTCTGTATCAGAGTGCAGCAGACAGAGTCTGTATCAGGAGTGCAGCAGGCAGAGTCTGCATCAGGAGTACAGCAGGCAGAGTCTGTATCAGGAATGCAGCAGGCAGAGTCTGTATCAGAGTACAGCAGGCAGAGTCTGTGTCAGGAGTGCTGCAGGCAGAGTCTGTATCGGGAGTGCAGCCGACAGAGTCTGTATCAGTAGTGCAGCAGGCCGAGTCTGTATAAGAGTGCAGCAGGCAGAGTCTGTATCAGGAGTGCAGCAGGCAGAGTCTGTATTGGGAGTGCAGCAGGTAGAGTCGGTATCAGGAGTGCAGCAGGCAGAGTCTGTATCAGGAGTGCAGAAGGCAGAGTCTGTATCACGAGTGCAGAAGGCAGAGTCTGTATCGGGAGTGCAGCAGGCAGAGTCTGTATCGGGAGTGCAGCAGGCCGAGTCTGTATCAGAGTACAGCAGGCAGAGTCTGTGTCAGGAGTGCTGCAGGCAGAGTCTGTATTGGGAGTGCAGCAGACAGAGTCTGTATCAGTAGTGCAGCAGGCCGAGTCTGTATCAGAGTGCAGCAGGCAGAGTCTGTATCAGGAGTGCAGCAGGCCGAGTCTGTATCAGAGTGCAGAAGGCAGAGTCTGTATCAGGAGTGCAGCAGGCCGAGTCTGTATCAGAGTACAGCAGGCAGAGTCTGTGTCAGGAGTGCTGCAGGCAGAGTCTGTATTGGGAGTGCAGCAGACAGAGTCTGTATCAGTAGTGCAGCAGGCCGAGTCTGTATCAGAGTGCAGCAGGCAGAGTCTGTATCAGGAGTGCAGCAGGCAGAGTCTGTATCGGGAGTGCAGCAGGTAGAGTCGGTATCAGGAGTGCAGCAGGCAGAGTCTGTATCAGGAGTGCAGAAGGCAGAGTCTGTATCGGGAGTGCAGCAGGCAGAGTCTGTATCGGGAGTACAGCAGGCAGAGTCTGTATCGGGAGTGCAGAAGGCAGAGTCTGTATCGGGAGTGCAGCAGGCAGAGTCTGTATCAGGAGTGCAGCAGGCAGAGTCTGTATCAGGAGTGTAGCAGGCAGAGTCTGCATCAGGAGTGCATCAGGCAGAGTCTGTATCAGGAGTGCAGCAGGCAGAGACTGTATCAGGAGTGCGGAAGGCAGAGTCTGTATCGGGAGTGCAGCAGGCAGAGTCTGTATCGGGAGTGCAGCAGGCAGAGTCTGTATCAGGAGTGCAGCAGGCAGAGTCTGTATCAGAGTGCAGCAGGCAGAGTCTGTATCAAAGTACAGCAGGCAGAGTCTGTATCAGGAGTGCAGCAGGCAGAGTCTGTATCAGGAGTGCAGCAGGCAGAGTCTGCATTTGAAGTGCAGCAGGCAGAGTCTGTATCAGGAGTGCAGCAGGCACAGTCTGTATCAGAGTGCAGCAGGCAGAGTCTGTATCGGGAGTGCAGCGGACAGAGTCGGTATCGGGAGTGCAGCGGACAGAGTCGGTATCGGGAGTGCAGCAGGCAGAGTCTGTATCAGAGTGCAGCAGGCAGAGTCTGTATCAGGAGTGCAGCAGGCAGAGTCTGTATCAGGAGTGCAGCAGGCAGAGTCTGTATCAGGAGTACAGCAGGCAGAGTCTGTATCAGGAATGCAGCAGGCAGAGTCTGTATCAGAGTACAGCAGGCAGAGTCTGTGTCAGGAGTGCTGCAGGCAGAGTCTGTATTGGGAGTGCAGCAGACAGAGTCTGTATCAGTAGTGCAGCAGGCCGAGTCTGAATCAGAGTGCAGCAGGCAGAGTCTGTATCAGGAGTGCAGCAGGCAGAGTCTGTATCGGGAGTGCAGAAGGCAGAGTCTGTATCGGGAGTGCAGCAGGCAGAGTCTGTATCGGGAGTGCAGCAGGCAGAGTCTGTATCGGGAGTGCAGAAGGCAGAGTCTGTATCGGGAGTGCAGCAGGCAGAGTCTGTATCGGGAGTGCAGCAGGCAGAGTCTGTATCGGGAGTGCAGAAGGCAGAGTCTGTATCGGGAGAGCAGCAGGCAGAGTCTGTATCAGGAGTGCAGCAGGCAGAGTCTATATCAGGAGTGCATCAGGCAGAGTCTGTATCAGGAGTGCAGCAGGCAGAGTCTGTATCAGAGGGCAGTAGGCAGAGTCTGTTTCAGGAGTGCGCAGGCAGAGTCTGTATCAGGAGTGCAGCAGGCAGAGTCTGTATTGGGAGTGCAGCAGGCAGAGTCTGTATTGGGAGTGCAGCAGGCAGAGTCTGTATCAGGAGTGCAGCAGGAAGAGTTTGTATCAGAGTGTAGCAGGCAGAGTCTGTATCAGAGAACAGCATGCCGAGTCTGTATCAGGAGTGCAGCAGGCAGAGTCTGTATCAGGAGTGCAGCAGGCAGAGTCTGTATCAGAGTGCAGCAGGCAGAGTCTGTATCAGGAGTGCAGCAGGCAGAGTCTGTATCAGGAGTGCAGCAGGCAGAGTCTGTATCAGAGTGCAGCAGGCAGAGTCTATATCAGGAATGCAGCAGGCAGAGTCTGTATCAGGAGTGCAGCAGGCAGAGTCTGTATCAGGAGTGCAGCAGGCAGAGTCTGTATTAGAGTGCAGCAGGCAGAGTCTGTGTCAGGAGTGCAGCAGGCAGAGTCTGTATCAGGAGTGCAGCAGGCAGAGTCTATATCAGGAATGCAGCAGGAAGAGTCTGTATCAGAGTGCAGCAGGCAGAGTTTGCGTCAGGAGTGCAGCAGGCAGAGTCTGTATCTCGAGTGCAGCAGGCAGAGTCTGTATCAGAGTTCAGTAGGCAGAGTCTGTATCAGGAGTGCAGCAGGCAGAGTCTGTATCAGAGTTCAGTAGGCAGAGTCTGTATCAGAGTGCAGCAGGCAGAGTTTGTATCAGAGTGCAGCAGGCAGAGTCTGTATCAGGAGTGCAGCAGGCAGAGTCTGTATCAGGAGTGCAGCAGGCAGAGTTTGTATCAGAGTGTAGCAGGCAGAGTCTGTATCAGAGTACAGCATGCCGAGTCTGTATCAGGAGTGCAGCAGGCAGAGTCTGTATCAGGAGTGCAGCAGGCAGAGTCTGTATCAGGAGTGCAGCAGGCAGAGTCTGTATCAGAGTACAGCAGGCAGAGTCTATATCGGGAATGCAGCAGGCAGAGTCTGTATCAGGAGTGCAGCAGGCAGAGTTTGTATCAGAGTGTAGCAGGCAGAGTCTGTATCAGAGTACAGCATGCCGAGCCTGTATCAGGAGTGCAGCAGGCAGAGTCTGTATCAGGAGTGCAGCAGGCAGAGTCTGTATCAGGAGTGCAGCAGGCAGAGTCTGTATCAGGAGTGCAGCAGGCAGAGTCTGTATCAGAGTGCAGCAGACAGAGTCTATATCAGGAATGCAGCAGGCAGAGTCTGTATCAGGAGTGCAGCACGCAGAGTCTGTATCAGGAGTGCAGCAGGCAGAGTCTGCATCAGGAGAAGAGCAGGCAGAGTCTGTATCAGAGTGCAGCAGGCAGAGTCTGTGTCAGGAGTGCAGCAGGCAGAGTCTGTATCAGGAGTGCAGCAGGCAGAGTCTGTATCAGGAGAAGAGCAGGCAGAGTCTGTATCAGAGTGCAGCAGGCAGAGTCTGTGTCAGGAGTGCAGCAGGCAGAGTCTGTATTAGAGTACAGCAGGCAGAGTCTGTATCAGGAGTGCAGCAGGCAGAGTCTGTATCAGAGTGCAGCAGGCAGAGTCTGTATCAGAGTGCAGCAGGCAGAGTTTTTATCAGGAGTGCAGCAGGCAGAGTCCGTATCAGAGTGCAGCAGGCAGAGTCTATAACAGGAATGCAGCAGGCAGAGTCTGTATCAGAGTGCAGCAGGCAGAGTTTGTATCAGGAGTGCAGCAGGCAGAGTCTGTATCAGAGTTCAGTAGGCAGAGTCTGTATCAGAGTGCAGCAGGTAGAGTTTGTATCAGAGTGCAGCAGGCAGAGTCTGTATCAGAGTTCAGTAGGCAGAGTCTGTATCAGGAGTGCAGCAGGCAGAGTCTGTATCAGAGTTCAGAAGGCAGAGTCTGTATCAGAGTGCAGCAGGTAGAGTTTGTATCAGAGTGCAGCAGGCAGAGTCTGTATCAGAGTGCAGCAGGCAGAATCTGTATCAGAGTGCAGCAGGCAGAATCTGTATCAGGAGTGCAGCAGGCAGAATCTGTATCAGGAGTGCAGCAGGCAGAGTCTGTATCAGGAGTGCAGCAGGCAGAGTCTCTATCAGAGTACAGCAGGCAGAGTATGTATCGGGAATGCAGCAGACAGAGTCTGTATCAGGAGTGCATCAGGCCGAGTCTGTATCAGAGTGCAGCAGGCCGAGTCTGTATCAGAGTACAGCAGGCCGAGTCTGTATCAGAGTGCATCAGGCAGAGTCTGTATCAGGAGTGCAGCAGGCCGAGTCTGTATCAGAGTGCAGCAGGCAGAGTCTGTATCAGGAGTGCAGCAGGCAGAGTCTGTATCAGGAGTGCAGCAGGCAGTGTCTGTATCAGGAGTGCAGAAGGCAGAGTCTGTATCAAGAGTGCAGCAGGCAGAGTCTGTATCAGAGTGCAGCAGGCAGACTCTGTATCAGAGTGCAGCAGGCAGAGTCTGTATCAGGAGTGCAGCAGGCAGAGTCTGTATCGGGAGTGCAGCAGGCAGAGTCTGTATCAGGAGTGCAGCAGGCAGAGTCTGTATCGGGAGTGCAGCAGGTAGAGTCGGTATCAGTAGTGCAGGAGGCAGAGTCTGTATCGGGAGTGCAGCAGGTAGAGTCGGTATCAGGAGTGCAGCAGGCAAAGTCTTTATCAGGAGTGCAGCAGGCAGAGTCTGTATCAGGAGTGCAGCAGGCAGAGTCTGTATCAGGAGTGCAGCAGGCAGAGTCTGTATCAGGAGTGCAGAAGGCAGAGTCTGTATCGGGAGTGCAGCAGGCAGAGTCTGTATCGGGAGTGCAGCAGGCAGAGTCTGTATCAGAGTGCAGCAGGCAGTGTCTGTATCAGGAGTGCAGCAGGCATAGTCTGTATCAGAGTGCAGCAGACAGAGTCTGTATCAGGAGTGCAGCAGGCATAGTCTGTATCAGGAGTACAGCAGGCAGAGTCTGTATCAGGAATGCAGCAGGCAGAGTCTGTATCAGAGTACAGCAGGCAGAGTCTGTGTCAGGAGTGCTGCAGGCAGAGTCTGTATTGGGAGTGCAGTAGACAGAGTCTGTATCAGTAGTGCAGCAGGCCGAGTCTGTATCAGAGTGCAGCAGGCAGAGTCTGTATCAGGAGTGCAGCAGGCAGAGTCTGTATCGGGAGTGCAGCAGGTAGAGTCGGTATCAGGAGTGTAGCAGGCAGAGTCTGTATCAGGAGTGCAGAAGGCAGAGTCTGTATCGGTAGTGCAGCAGGCAGAGTCTGTATCGGGAGTGCAGCAGGCAGAGTCTGTATCAGGAGTGCAGAAGGCAGAGTCTGTATCGGGAGAGCAGCAGGCAGAGTCTGTATCAGGAGTGCAGTAGGCAGAGTCTTTATCAGAGTACAGCAGGCAGAGATTGTATCATGAGTGCTTAAGGCAGAGTCTGTATCGGGAGTGCAGCAGGCAGAGTCTGTATCGGGAGTGCAGCAGGCAGAGTCTGTATCAGAGTGCAGCAGGCAGAGTCTGTATCAGGAGTGCAGCAGGCAGAGTCTGTATCAGGAGAGCAGCAGGCAGACTCTGTATCAGAGTGCAGCAGACAGAGTCTGTATCAGGAGTGCAGCAGGCAGAGTCTGTATCAGGAGTACAGCAGGCAGAGTCTGTATCAGGAATGCAGCAGGAAGAGTCTGTATCAGAGTACAGCAGGCAGAGTCTGTGTCAGGAGTGCTGCAGGCAGAGTCTGTATCGGGAGTGCAGCAGACAGAGTCTGTATCAGTAGTGCAGCAGGCCGAGTCTGTATAAGAGTGCAGCAGGCAGAGTCTGTATCAGGAGTGCAGCAGGCAGAGTCTGTATCGGGAGTGCAGCAGGTAGAGTCGGTATCAGGAGTGCAGCAGGCAGAGTCTGTATCAGGAGTGCAGAAGGCAGAGTCTGTATCGGGAGTGCAGCAGGCAGAGTCTGTATCGGGAGTACAGCAGGCAGAGTCTGTATCGGGAGTGCAGAAGGCAGAGTCTGTATCGGGAGTGCAGCAGGCAGAGACTGTATCAGGAGTGTGGAAGGCAGAGTTTGTATCGGGAGTGCAGCAGGCAGAGTCTGTATCGGGAGTGCAGCAGGCAGAGTCTGTATCAGGAGTGCAGCAGGCAGAGTCTGTATCGGGAGTTCAGCAGGCAGAGTCTGTATCGGGAGTGCAGCAGGCAGGGTCTGTATCAGGAGTGCAGCAGGCCGAGTCTGTATCAGAGTGCAGCAGGCAGAGTCTGTATCAAAGTACAGCAGGCAGAGTCTGCATCAGGAGTGCAGCAGGCAGAGTCTGTATCAGGAGTGCAGCAGGCAGAGTCTGTATCAGAGTGCAGCAGGCACAGTCTGTATCAGAAGTGCAGCAGACAGAGTCTGTATCAGGAGTGCAGCAGGCAGAGTCTGTATCAGAGTGCAGCAGGCAGAGTCAGTATCAGGAGTGCAGCAGGCAGAGTCTGTATCAGAGAGCAGCATGTAGAGTCCGTATCAGAGTACAGTAGGCAGAGTCTGTATCGGGAGTGCAGCAGACAGAGTCTGTATGAGGAGTGCAGCAGGCCGAGTCTGTATCAGAGTGCAGCAGGCAGAGTCTGTATCAGGAGTGCAGCAGGCAGAGTTTGTATCAGAGTGTAGCAGGCCGAGTCTGTATCAGGAGTGCAGCAAGCAGAGTCTGTATCAGGAGTGCAGCAGGCTGAGTCTGTACCAGGAGTGCAGCAGGCAGAGTCTGTATCAGGAGTGCAGCAGGCAGAGTCTGTATCAGGAGTGCAGCAGGCAGAGTCTGTATCAGGAGAAGAGCAGGCAGAGTCTGTATCAGAGTGCAGCAGGCAGAGTCTGTGTCAGGAGTGCAGCAGGCAGAGTCTGTATCAGGAGTGCAGCAGGCAGAGTCTGTATCAGGAGAAGAGCAGGCAGAGTCTGTATCAGAGTGCAGCAGGCAGAGTCTGTGTCAGGAGTGCAGCAGGCAGAGTCTGTATCAGAGTACAGCAGGCAGAGTCTGTATCAGGAGTGCAGCAGGCAGAGTCTGTATCAGAGTGCAGGAGGCAGAGTCTGTATCAGAGTGCAGCAGGCAGAGTTTGTATCAGGAGTGCAGCAGGCAGAGTCTGTATCAGGAGTGCAGCAGGCAGAGTCTGTATCAGAGTTCAGTAGGCAGAGTCTGTATCAGGAGTGCAGCAGGCAGAGGCTGTATCAGAGTTCAGTAGGCAGAGTCTGTATCAGAGTGCAGCAGGCAGAGTTTGTATCAGAGTACAGCAGGCAGAGTCTGTATCAGGAGTGCAGATGGCAGAGTCTGTATCAGGAGTGCAGCAGACAGTGTCTGTATCAGGAGTGCAGCAGGCCGAGTTTGTATCAGGAGTGCAGCAGGCAGAGTCTGTATCAGGAGTGCAGCAGGCAGAGTCTGTATCAGGAGTACAGCAGGCAGAGTCTGTATCAGGAGAAGAGCAGGCAGAGTCTGTATCAGAGTGCAGCAGGCAGAGTCTGTGTCAGGAGTGCAGCAGACAGAGTCTGTATCAGAGTATAGCAGGCAGATTCTGTATCAGGAGTGCAGCAGGCAGAGTCTGTATCAGAGTGCAGCAGGCAGAGTTTGTATCAGGAGTGCAGCAGGCAGAGTCTGTATCATGTGTGCAGCAGGCAGAGTCTGTATCAGAGTTCAGTAGGCAGAGTCTGTATCAGGAGTGCAGCAGGCAGAGTTTGTATCAGAGTACAGCAGGCAGAGTCTGTATCAGGAGTGCAGCTGGCAGAGTCTGTATCAGCAGTGCAGCAGGCAGGGTCTGTGTCAGGAGTGCAGCAGACAGAGTCTGTATCAGGAGTGCGGCAGGCAGAGTCTGTATCAGGAGTGCAGCAGGCAGAGTCTGTATCAGGGTTGCAGCAGGCAGAGTCTGTATCATTAGTGCAGCAGGCAGAGTCTGTATCAGGAGTGCAGCAGGCAGCGTCTGTATCAGGAGTGCAGAAGGCAGAGTCTGTATCGGGAGTGCAGCAGGCAGAGTCTGTATCTGGAGTGCAGCAGGCAGAGTCTGTATCAGAGTGCAGCAGGCAGAGTCTCTATCAGGAGTGCAGCAGGCAGAGTCTGTATCAGGAGTACAGCAGGCAGAGTCTGTATCAGCAGTGCAGCAGGCAGAGTCTGTATCGGGAGTGCAGCAGGCAGAGTCTGTATCTGGAGTGCAGCAGGCAGAGTCTGTATCAGAGTGCAGCAGGCATAGTCTCTATCAGGAGTGCAGCAGGCAGAGTCTGTATCAGGAGTACAGCAGGCAGAGTCTGTATCAGCAGTGCAGCAGGCAGAGTCTGTATCAGGAGTGCAGCAGGCAGAGTCTGTATCAGGAGTGCAGAAGACAGAATCTGTATCGGGAGTGCAGCAGGCAGAGTCTGTATCGGGAGTGCAGCAGGCAGAGTCTGTATCAGAGTGCAGCAGGCAGTGTCTGTATCAGGAGTGCAGCAGGCATAGTCTGTAACAGAGTGCAGCAGACAGAGTCTGTATCAGGAGTGCAGCAGGCATAGTCTGTATCAGGAGTACAGCAGGCAGAGTCTGTATCAGGAATGCAGCAGGCAAAGTCTGTATCAGAGTACAGCAGGCAGAGTCTGTGTCAGGAGTGCTGCAGGCAGAGTCTGTATTGGGAGTGCAGTAGACAGAGTCTGTATCAGTAGTGCAGCAGGCCGAGTCTGTATCAGAGTGCAGCAGGGAGAGTCTGTATCAAGAGTGCAGCAGGCAGAGTCTGTATCGGGAGTGCAGCAGGTAGAGTCGGTATCAGGAGTGCAGCAGGCAGAGTCTGTATCAGGAATGCAGAAGGCAGAGTCTGTATCGGTAGTGCAGCAGGCAGAGTCTGTATCGGGAGTGCAGCAGGCAGAGTCTGTATCAGGAGTGCAGAAGGCAGAGTCTGTATCGGGAGAGCAGCAGGCAGAGTCTGTGTCAGGAGTGCAGTAGGCAGAGTCTTTATCAGAGTACAGCAGGCAGAGATTGTATCAGGAGTGCGGAAGGCAGAGTCTGTATCGGGAGTGCAGCAGGCAGAGTCTGTATCGGGAGTGCAGCAGGCAGAGTCTGTATCAAAGTGCAGCAGGCAGAGTCTGTATCAGGAGTGCAGCAGGCAGAGTCTGTATCAGGAGAGCAGCAGGCAGAGTCTGTATCAGAGTGCAGCAGACAGAGTCTGTATCAGGAGTGCAGCAGGCAGAGTCTGTATCAGGAGTACAGCAGGCAGAGTCTGTATCAGGAATGCAGCAGGCAGAGTCTGTATCAGAGTACAGCAGGCAGAGTCTGTGTCAGGAGTGCTGCAGGCAGAGTCTGTATCGGGAGTGCAGCAGACAGAGTCTGTATCAGTAGTGCAGCAGGCCGAGTCTGTATAAGAGTGCAGCAGGCAGAGTCTTTATCAGGAGTCCAGCAGGCAGAGTCTGTATCGGGAGTGCAGCAGGTAGAGTCGGTATCAGGAGTGCAGCAGGCAGAGTCTGTATCAGGAGTGCAGAAGGCAGAGTCTGTATCGGGAGTGCAGCAGGCAGAGTCTGTATCGGGAGTACAGCAGGCAGAGTCTGTATCGGGAGTGCAGAAGGCAGAGTCTGTATCGGGAGTGCAGCAGGCAGAGTCTGTATCAGGAGTGCAGTAGGCAGAGTCTTTATCAGAGTACAGCAGGCAGAGACTTTATCAGGAGTGTGGAAGGCAGAGTCTGTATCGGGAGTGCAGCAGGCAGAGTCTGTATCGGGAGTGCAGCAGGCAGAGTCTGTATCAGGAGTGCAGCAGGCAGAGTCTGTATCGGGAGTTCAGCAGGCAGAGTCTGTATCGGGAGTGCAGCAGGCAGGGTCTGTATCAGTAGTGCAGCAGGCCGAGTCTGTATCAGAGTGCAGCAGGCAGAGTCTGTATCGGGAGTGCAGCAGTTAGAGTCGGTATCAGGAGTGCAGCAGGCAGAGTCTGTATCAGGAGTGCAGAAGGCAGAGTCTGTGTCAAGAGTGCTGCAGGCAGAGTCTGTATTGGGAGTGCAGCAGGCCGAGTCTGTATCAGAGTGCAGCAGGCAGAGTCTGTATCAGGAGTGCAGCAGGCAGAGTCTGTATCGGGAGTGCAGCAGGTAGAGTCGGTATCAGGAGTGCAGCAGGCAGAGTCTGTATCAGGAGTGCAGAAGGCAGAGTCTGTATCGGGAGAGCAGCAGGCAGAGTCTGTATCAGGAGTGCAGCAGGCAGAGTCTGTATCGGGAGTTCAGCAGGCAGAGTCTGTATCGGGAGTGCAGCAGGCAGGGTCTGTATCAGAAGTGCAGCAGGCCGAGTCTGTATCAGAGTGCAGCAGGCAGAGTCTGTATCAAAGTACAGCAGGCAGAGTCTGCATCAGGAGTGCAGGAGGCAGAATCTGTATCAGGAGTGCAGCAGGCAGAGTCTGTATCAGAAGTGCAGCAGGCAGAGTCTGTATCAGGAGTGCAGCAGGCAGAGTCTGTACCAGAGTGCAGCAGGCAGAGTCAGTATCAGGAGTGCAGCAGGCAGGGTCTGTATCAGAGAGCAGCACGTAGAGTCCGTATCAGAGTACAGCAGGCAGAGTCTGTATCGGGAGTGCAGCAGACAGAGACTGTATGAGGAGTGCAGCAGGCCGAGTCTGTATCAGAGTGCAGCAGGCAGAGTCTGTATCAGGAGTGCAGCAGGCAGAGTCTGCATCAGGAGTGCAGCAGGCAGAGTCTGCATCAGAGTTCAGTAGGCAGAGTCTGTATCAGGAGTGCAGCAGGCAGAGGCTGTATCGGAGTTCAGTAGGCAGAGTCTGTATCAGATTGCAGCAGGCAGAATTTGTATCAGAGTACAGCAGGCAGAGTCTGTATCAGGAGTGCAGCAGACAGAGTCTGTATCAGGACTGCAGAAGACAGTGTCTGTATCAGGAGTGCAGCAGGCCGAGTTTGTATCAGGAGTGCAGCAGGCAGAGTCTGTATCAGGAGAAGAGCAGGCAGAGTCTGTATCAGAGTGCAGCAGGCAGAGTCTGTGTCAGGAGTGCAGCAGGCAGAGTCTGTATCAGAGTATAGCAGGCAGATTCTGTATCAGGAGTGCAGCAGGCAGAGTCTGTATCAGAGTGCAGCAGGCAGAGTTTGTATCAGGAGTGCAGCAGGCAGAGTCTGTGTCAGGAGTGCAGCAGGCAGAGTCTGTATCAGAGTATAGCAGGCAGATTCTGTATCAGGAGTGCAGCAGGCAGAGTCTGTATCAGAGTGCAGCAGGCAGAGTTTGTATCAGGAGTGCAGCAGGCAGAGTCTGTATCAGGTGTGCAGCAGGCAGAGTCTGTATCAGAGTTCAGTAGGCAGAGTCTGTATCAGGAGTGCAGCAGGCAGAGTTTGTATCAGAGTACAGCAGGCAGAGTCTGTATCAGGAGTGCAGCTGGCAGAGTCTGTATCAGGACTGCAGAAGACAGTGTCTGTATCAGGAGTGCAGCAGGCCGAGTTTGTTTCAGGAGTGCAGCAGGCAGAGTCTGTATCAGGAGAAGAGCAGGCAGAGTCTGTATCAGAGTGCAGCAGGCAGAGTCTGTGTCAGGAGTGCAGCAGGCAGAGTCTGTATCAGAGTATAGCAGGCAGATTCTGTATCAGGAGTGCAGCAGGCAGAGTCTGTATCAGAGTGCAGCAGGCAGAGTTTGTATCAGGAGTGCAGCAGGCAGAGTCTGTGTCAGGAGTGCAGCAGGCAGAGTCTGTATCAGAGTATAGCAGGCAGATTCTGTATCAGGAGTGCAGCAGGCAGAGTCTGTATCAGAGTGCAGCAGGCAGAGTTTGTATCAGGAGTGCAGCAGGCAGAGTCTGTATCAGGAGAGCAGCAGGCAGAGTCTGTATCAGGGTGCAGCAGACAGAGTCTGTATCAGGAGTGCAGCAGGCAGAGTCTGTATCAGGAGTACAGCAGGCAGAGTCTGTATCAGGAGTACAGCAGGCAGAGTCTGTATCAGGAGTGCAGCAGGCAGAGTCTGTATCAGAGTACAGCAGGCATAGTCTGTATCAGGAGTACAGCAGGCAGAGTCTGTGTCAGGAGTGCAGTAGGCAGAGTCTTTATCAGAGTACAGCAGGCAGAGATTGTATCAGGAGTGCGGAAGGCAGAGTCTGTATCGGGAGTGCAGCAGGCAGAGTCTGTATCGGGAGTGCAGCAGGCAGAGTCTGTATCAAAGTGCAGCAGGCAGAGTCTGTATCAGGAGTGCAGCAGGCAGAGTCTGTATCAGGAGAGCAGCAGGCAGAGTCTGTATCAGGGTGCAGCAGGCAGAGTCTGTATCAGGAGTACAGCAGGCAGAGTCTGTATCAGGAATTCAGCAGGCAGAGTCTGTATCAGAGTACAGCAGGCAGAGTCTGTGTCAGGACTGCAGCAGGCATAGTCTGTATCAGGAGTACAGCAGGCAGAGTCTGTATCAGGAATGCAGCAGGCAAAGTCTGTATCAGAGTACAGCAGGCAGAGTCTGTGTCAGGAGTGCTGCAGGCAGAGTCTGTATCAGAGTGCAGCAGGCAGAGTCTGTATCAAGAGTGCAGCAGGCAGAGTCTGTATCGGGAGTGCAGCAGGTAGAGTCGGTATCAGGAGTGCAGCAGGCAGAGTCTGTATCAGGAATGCAGAAGGCAGAGTCTGTATCGGTAGTGCAGCAGGCAGAGTCTGTATCGGGAGTGCAGCAGGCAGAGTCTGTATCAGGAGTGCAGAAGGCAGAGTCTGTATCGGGAGAGCAGCAGGCAGAGTCTGTGTCAGGAGTGCAGTAGGCAGAGTCTTTATCAGAGTACAGCAGGCAGAGATTGTATCAGGAGTGCGGAAGGCAGAGTCTGTATCGGGAGTGCAGCAGGCAGAGTCTGTATCGGGAGTGCAGCAGGCAGAGTCTGTATCAAAGTGCAGCAGGCAGAGTCTGTATCAGGAGTGCAGCAGGCAGAGTCTGTATCAGGAGAGCAGCAGGCAGAGTCTGTATCAGGGTGCAGCAGACAGAGTCTGTATCAGGAGTGCAGCAGGCAGAGTCTGTATCAGGAGTACAGCAGGCAGAGTCTGTATCAGGAATGCAGCAGGCAGAGTCTGTATCAGAGTACAGCAGGCAGAGTCTGTGTCAGGAGTGCTGCAGGCAGAGTCTGTATCGGGAGTGCAGCAGACAGAGTCTGTATCAGTAGTGCAGCAGGCCGAGTCTGTATAAGAGTGCAGCAGGCAGAGTCTGTATCAGGAGTCCAGCAGGCAGAGTCTGTATCGGGAGTGCAGCAGGTAGAGTCGGTATCAGGAGTGCAGCAGGCAGAGTCTGTATCAGGAGTGCAGAAGGCAGAGTCTGTATCGGGAGTGCAGCAGGCAGAGTCTGTATCGGGAGTACAGCAGGCAGAGTCTGTATCGGGAGTGCAGAAGGCAGAGTCTGTATCGGGAGTGCAGCAGGCAGAGTCTGTATCAGGAGTGCAGTAGGCAGAGTCTTTATCAGAGTACAGCAGGCAGAGACTTTATCAGGAGTGTGGAAGGCAGAGTCTGTATCGGGAGTGCAGCAGGCAGAGTCTGTATCGGGAGTGCAGCAGGCAGAGTCTGTATCAGGAGTGCAGCAGGCAGAGTCTGTATCGGGAGTTCAGCAGGCAGAGTCTGTATCGGGAGTGCAGCAGGCAGGGTCTGTATCAGAGTGCAGCAGGCAGAGTCTGTATCAGGAGTGCAGCAGGCAGAGTCTGTATCGGGAGTGCAGCAGTTAGAGTCGGTATCAGGAGTGCAGCAGGCAGAGTCTGTATCAGGAGTGCAGAAGGCAGAGTCTGTGTCAAGAGTGCTGCAGGCAGAGTCTGTATTGGGAGTGCAGCAGGCCGAGTCTGTATCAGAGTGCAGCAGGCAGAGTCTGTATCAGGAGTGCAGCAGGCAGAGTCTGTATCGGGAGTGCAGCAGGTAGAGTCGGTATCAGGAGTGCAGCAGGCAGAGTCTGTATCAGGAGTGCAGAAGGCAGAGTCTGTATCGGGAGAGCAGAAGGCAGAGTCTGTATCGGGAGAGCAGCAGGCAGAGTCTGTATCAGGAGTGCAGCAGGCAGAGTCTGTATCGGGAGTTCAGCAGGCAGAGTCTGTATCGGGAGTGCAGCAGGCAGTGTCTGTATCAGAAGTGCAGCAGGCCGAGTCTGTATCAGAGTGCAGCAGGCAGAGTCTGTATCAAAGTACAGCAGGCAGAGTCTGCATCAGGAGTGCAGGAGGCAGAGTCTGTATCAGGAGTGCAGCAGGCAGAGTCTGTATCAGAAGTGCAGCAGGCAGAGTCTGTATCAGGAGTGCAGCAGGCAGAGTCTGTATCAGAGTGCAGCAGGCAGAGTCAGTATCAGGAGTGCAGCAGGCAGGGTCTGTATCAGAGAGCAGCACGTAGAGTCCGTATCAGAGTACAGCAGGCAGAGTCTGTATCGGGAGTGCAGCAGACAGAGTCTGTATGAGGAGTGCAGCAGGCCGAGTCTGTATCAGAGTGCAGCAGGCAGAGTCTGTATCAGGAGTGCAGCAGGCAGAGTCTGCATCAGGAGTGCAGCAGGCAGAGTCTGCATCAGAGTTCAGTAGGCAGAGTCTGTATCAGGAGTGCAGCAGGCAGAGGCTGTATCGGAGTTCAGTAGGCAGAGTCTGTATCAGATTGCAGCAGGCAGAATTTGTATCAGAGTACAGCAGGCAGAGTCTGTATCAGGAGTGCAGCAGACAGAGTCTGTATCAGGACTGCAGAAGACAGTGTCTGTATCAGGAGTGCAGCAGGCCGAGTTTGTATCAGGAGTGCAGCAGGCAGAGTCTGTATCAGGAGAAGAGCAGGCAGAGTCTGTATCAGAGTGCAACAGGCAGAGTCTGTGTCAGGAGTGCAGCAGGCAGAGTCTGTATCAGAGTATAGCAGGCAGATTCTGTATCAGGAGTGCAGCAGGCAGAGTCTGTATCAGAGTGCAGCAGGCAGAGTTTGTATCAGGAGTGCAGCAGGCAGAGTCTGTGTCAGGAGTGCAGCAGGCAGAGTCTGTATCAGAGTATAGCAGGCAGATTCTGTATCAGGAGTGCAGCAGGCAGAGTCTGTATCAGAGTGCAGCAGGCAGAGTTTGTATCAGGAGTGCAGCAGGCAGAGTCTGTATCAGGTGTGCAGCAGGCAGAGTCTGTATCAGAGTTCAGTAGGCAGAGTCTGTATCAGGAGTGCAGCAGGCAGAGTTTGTATCAGAGTACAGCAGGCAGAGTCTGTATCAGGAGTGCAGCTGGCAGAGTCTGTATCAGCAGTGCAGCAGGCAGAGTCTGTGTCAGGAGTGCAGCAGACAGAGTCTGTATCAGGAGTGCGGCAGGCAGAGTCTGTATCAGGGTTGCAGCAGGCAGAGTCTGTATCATTAGTGCAGCAGGCAGAGTCTGTATCAGGAGTGCAGCAGGCAGAGTCTGTATCAGGAGTGCAGAAGGCAGAGTCTGTATCGGGAGTGCAGCAGGCAGAGTCTGTATCTGGAGTGCAGCAGGCAGAGTCTGTATCAGAGTGCAGCAGGCAGAGTATCAGGAGTGCAGCAGGCAGAGTCTGTATCAGGAGTACAGCAGGCACAGTCTGTATCAGCAGTGCAGCAGGCAGAGTCTGTATCGGGAGTGCAGCAGGCAGAGTCTGTATCTGGAGTGCAGCAGGCAGAATCTGTATCAGAGTGCAGCAGGCAGAGTCTGTATCAGAGTATAGCAGGCAGATTCTGTATCAGGAGTGCAGCAGGCAGAGTCTGTATCAGAGTGCAGCAGGCAGAGTTTGTATCAGGAGTGCAGCAGGCAGAGTCTGTATCAGGTGTGCAGCAGGCAGAGTCTGTATCAGAGTTCAGTAGGCAGAGTCTGTATCAGGAGTGCAGCAGGCAGAGTTTGTATCAGAGTACAGCAGGCAGAGTCTGTATCAGGAGTGCAGCTGGCAGAGTCTGTATCAGCAGTGCAGCAGGCAGAGTCTGTGTCAGGAGTGCAGCAGACAGAGTCAGTATCAGGAGTGCAGCAGGCAGGGTCTGTATCAGAGAGCAGCACGTAGAGTCCGTATCAGAGTACAGCAGGCAGAGTCTGTATCGGGAGTGCAGCAGACAGAGTCTGTATGAGGAGTGCAGCAGGCCGAGTCTGTATCAGAGTGCAGCAGGCAGAGTCTGTATCAGGAGTGCAGCAGGCAGAGTCTGCATCAGGAGTGCAGCAGGCAGAGTCTGCATCAGAGTTCAGTAGGCAGAGTCTGTATCAGGAGTGCAGCAGGCAGAGGCTGTATCGGAGTTCAGTAGGCAGAGTCTGTATCAGATTGCAGCAGGCAGAATTTGTATCAGAGTACAGCAGGCAGAGTCTGTATCAGGAGTGCAGCAGACAGAGTCTGTATCAGGACTGCAGAAGACAGTGTCTGTATCAGGAGTGCAGCAGGCCGAGTTTGTATCAGGAGTGCAGCAGGCAGAGTCTGTATCAGGAGAAGAGCAGGCAGAGTCTGTATCAGAGTGCAGCAGGCAGAGTCTGTGTCAGGAGTGCAGCAGGCAGAGTCTGTATCAGAGTATAGCAGGCAGATTCTGTATCAGGAGTGCAGCAGGCAGAGTCTGTATCAGAGTGCAGCAGGCAGAGTTTGTATCAGGAGTGCAGCAGGCAGAGTCTGTGTCAGGAGTGCAGCAGGCAGAGTCTGTATCAGAGTATAGCAGGCAGATTCTGTATCAGGAGTGCAGCAGGCAGAGTCTGTATCAGAGTGCAGCAGGCAGAGTTTGTATCAGGAGTGCAGCAGGCAGAGTCTGTATCAGGTGTGCAGCAGGCAGAGTCTGTATCAGAGTTCAGTAGGCAGAGTCTGTATCAGGAGTGCAGCAGGCAGAGTTTGTATCAGAGTACAGCAGGCAGAGTCTGTATCAGGAGTGCAGCTGGCAGAGTCTGTATCAGCAGTGCAGCAGGCAGAGTCTGTGTCAGGAGTGCAGCAGACAGAGTCTGTATCAGGAGTGCGGCAGGCAGAGTCTGTATCAGGGTTGCAGCAGGCAGAGTCTGTATCATTAGTGCAGCAGGCAGAGTCTGTATCAGGAGTGCAGCAGGCAGAGTCTGTATCAGGAGTGCAGAAGGCAGAGTCTGTATCGGGAGTGCAGCAGGCAGAGTCTGTATCTGGAGTGCAGCAGGCAGAGTCTGTATCAGAGTGCAGCAGGCAGAGTATCAGGAGTGCAGCAGGCAGAGTCTGTATCAGGAGTACAGCAGGCACAGTCTGTATCAGCAGTGCAGCAGGCAGAGTCTGTATCGGGAGTGCAGCAGGCAGAGTCTGTATCTGGAGTGCAGCAGGCAGAATCTGTATCAGAGTGCAGCAGGCAGAGTCTGTATCAGAGTATAGCAGGCAGATTCTGTATCAGGAGTGCAGCAGGCAGAGTCTGTATCAGAGTGCAGCAGGCAGAGTTTGTATCAGGAGTGCAGCAGGCAGAGTCTGTATCAGGTGTGCAGCAGGCAGAGTCTGTATCAGAGTTCAGTAGGCAGAGTCTGTATCAGGAGTGCAGCAGGCAGAGTTTGTATCAGAGTACAGCAGGCAGAGTCTGTATCAGCAGTGCAGCAGGCAGAGTCTGTGTCAGGAGTGCAGCAGACAGAGTCTGTATCAGGAGTGCGGCAGGCAGAGTCTGTATCAGGGTTGCAGCAGGCAGAGTCTGTATCATTAGTGCAGCAGGCAGAGTCTGTATCAGGAGTGCAGCAGGCAGAGTCTGTATCAGGAGTGCAGAAGGCAGAGTCTGTATCGGGAGTGCAGCAGGCAGAGTCTGTATCTGGAGTGCAGCAGGCAGAGTCTGTATCAGAGTGCAGCAGGCAGAGTATCAGGAGTGCAGCAGGCAGAGTCTGTATCAGGAGTACAGCAGGCACAGTCTGTATCAGCAGTGCAGCAGGCAGAGTCTGTATCGGGAGTGCAGCAGGCAGAGTCTGTATCAGGAGTACAGCAGGCACAGTCTGTATCAGCAGTGCAGCAGGCAGAGTCTGTATCGGGAGTGCAGCAGGCAGAGTCTGTATCTGGAGTGCAGCAGGCAGAATCTGTATCAGAGTGCAGCAGGCAGAGTCTCTATCAGGAGTGCAGCAGGCAGAGTCTGTATCAGGAGTACAGCAGGCAGAGTCTGTATCAGTAGTAGAGATGAGCGTTGTTCGACTAGAACTGTTCGCCAATCTCAAATTCGAGCTGTTTTGAGCGGTGTTCGAGTTGTTCGACGAACCCGAACGATTTGCAAAAAATTCGGCTGTTCGAGGTTATGTTCGATAACTGTTCGTGCACCAAAAGCGTGTCCTGCATGTCTGGCGCTATTTAGAGCACCAATCATGCAGGGATTGTCTGCCACTCACTGTAATGCCACAGCCATGGTGGTTGTGGCATTACAGTGATTGCCCAAATCGATGGGAACAGTGCCAACAGTGAAACATGAAAAGCCGGCAATTCAGCAGCGGCATACACCGGTACCCGACAATTTAGAACCGAAAGAATAGAGCTTCACACATAGATTAGATAGATAGAAACATGTCAGCCACATATATACGAAGTACAGTGAAAGTGCTGCTTACTGTACTTGTCATTTAGCGTAAAGGATTTATTAAAAAAAATAATAGTGTTTTCATGCACCGTCTCTTTAAAAAAGCCGGCCGGCAATTCAGCATCTGTACCCGACAATTTAGAATAGAAAGAATAGAGCATCACACATAGATTAGATAGATAGAAACATGTCAGTCACATATATATGAAGTACAGTGACAGTGTTGGTTACTGTACTTGTCATTTAGTATTAAAATAAAGGATTTATTATTAAAAAAATTGGCGTGGGGTTCCCCTTAATTTTAGTCTCTAGCGGAGGTTAAGCAGACGGCTGGGGCAGATGTTTGAAGCCTGGGAAGGGGGTAATACCCACGGAGCTTCCCAGGCTACTAATATCAGCCCCCAGCTGAATACATAGCCTTTACTAGCTATTAAAATGGGGGACCCCCCCAAAAAAATGACGTGGGGTCCCCCCTAATTTAATAGCTAGCAAAGGCTAGGCAGACAGCTGGGGGCTGATATTAATAGCCCAGGAAGGGAGCCATGAATATTGGCCCCCTCCCAGGCTAGAAACACCAGCCGTCAGCCGCCCCAGAAATGGCGCATTCATAGGATGCGCCAACTCTGGCACTTAGCCTCGCTCTTCCACGCTGCCCTGGTGCGGTGGCAGGGGGTAATAGGGCTGGGGTTGATGTCAGCTTATAATGCCAGCTGACATCAAGCCCAGGTTAGTAATGGAGAGGCGTCTATAAGACACCCCCATTACTAACCCCATAGTCAAAGTTAAAAAAAACACAAACACCCAGAATAAAGTCCTTTAATTGAAATAAAGACACAATCCTTTATTGTTCTAAATTAAACCATACTTACCATCACACCCATTCCAGCTGAAGCCAACGATCTCCTGCAATAAAAGAAAAATAATAAAGCAACCTCATCCTTACCTTTCCATGGTTCCCACGACAGCTTCAGCTCTGCTACATCGAGATGACAGGCTGGACCGCAGCAGAACGCTGCCATCCAGCCTGTCATCCCGCAGACACTGAGAAGCGCAGGCATGCTTGCGCTCCTCACTGTCTCGCTGTGACGGCATCCAGATGAGCCGAGGTCATGTCCAATGAACTCGGCTCACCTCATGCACGTCACTGACAGCGTGGGAGAATTCTCACGCTGAAGCGCTGAGTGCAGGAGAATTCTCCCACGCTGTCAGTGACGTGCATTAGGTGAGCTGAGTTCATTGGACATGACCTCGGCTCATCTTTATGCCGTCACAGAGAGACAATGTGGAGCGCAAGCATGCCTGCGCTTCTCAGTGTCTGCGGGATGACAGGCTGGATGGCAGCGTTCTGCTGCGGTCCAGCCTGTCATCTCGATGTAGCAGAGCTGAAGCTGTCGTGGGAACCATGGAAAGGTAAGGATGAGGTTGCTTTATTATTTTTCTTTTATTGCAGGAGATCGTTGGCTTCAGCTGGAATGGGCGTGACGGTAAGTATGGTTTAATTTAGAACAATAAAGGATTGTGTCTTTATTTCAATTAAAGGACTTTATTCTGGGTGTTTGTGTTTTTTTTAACTTTGACTATGGGGTTAGTAATGGGGGTGTCTTATAGACGCCTCTCCATTACTAACCTGGGCTTGATGTCAGCTGGCATTATAAGCTGACATCAACCCCAACCCTATTACCCCCTGCCACCGCACCAGGGCAGCGTGGAAGAGCGAGGCTAAGTGCCAGAATTGGCGCATCCTATGAATGCGCCATTTCTGGGGCGGCTGACGGCTGGTGTTTCTAGCCTGGGAGGGGGCCAATATTCATGGCTCCCTTCCTGGGCTATTAATATCAGCCCCCAGCTGTCTGCCTAGCCTTTGCTAGCTATTAAATTAGGGGGGACCCCACGTCATTTTTTTTGGGGGGTCCCCCATTTTAATAGCTAGTAAAGGCTATGTATTCAGCTGGGGGCTGATATTAGTAGCCTGGGAAGCTCCGTGGGTATTACCCCCTTCCCAGGCTTCAAACATCTGCCCCAGCTGTCTGCTTAACCTCCGCTAGAGCCTAAAATTAAGGGGAACCCCACGCCAATTTTTTTAATAATAAATCCTTTATTTTAATACTAAATGACAAGTACAGTAACCAACACTATCACTGTACTTCATATATATGTGACTGACATGTTTCTATCTATCTAATCTATGTGTGATGCTCTATCTTTCTGTTCTAAATTGTCGGGTACCGCTGCTGAATTGCCGGCCGGCTTTTTTAAAGAGACGGTGCATGAAAACACTATTATTTTTTTAAATAAATCCTTTACACTAAATGACAAGTACAGTAAGCAACACTGTCACTGTACTTCATATATATGTGACTGACATGTTTCTATCTATCTAATCTATGTGTGAAGCTCTATTCTGTCTGTTATAAATTGTCGGGTACAGATGCTGAATTGCCGGCCGGCTTTTTTAAAGAGACGGTGCATGAAAACACTAATATTTTTTTTAATAAATCCTTTACACTAAATGACAAGTGCAGTAACCAACACTGTCACTGTGCTTCTTATATGTGTGACTGACATGTTTCTATCTATCTAATCTATGTGTGATGCTCTATTCCTTCTTGTCTAAATTGTCGGGTACCGGTGTATGCCGCTGCTGAATTTGCCGGCCGGCTTTTTTAAAGAGAGTGTCTTCTGAGCAGTTTGTCAGCTTTTGGACACCTTTGCAGGTGTTTTCTATGTGTTTCTATGTGTTTTTGTTTGCCTGCCATTGGTTTTAACGGTGTTCGACGGTGTTCTAAGGTGTTCGACGAACCGAACCGAACCCGAACACTAGGGGGGTGGCTCAACACTAATCAGGAGTGCAGCAGGCAGAGTCTGTATCAGGAGTGCAGAAGACAGAATCTGTATCGGGAGTGCAGCAGGCAGAGTCTGTATCGGGAGTGCAGCAGGCAGAGTCTGTATCAGAGTGCAGCAGGCAGTGTCTGTATCAGGAGTGCAGCAGGCATAGTCTGTAACAGAGTGCAGCAGACAGAGTCTGTATCAGGAGTGCAGCAGGCATAGTCTGTATCAGGAGTACAGCAGGCAGAGTCTGTATCTGGAATGCAGCAGGCAGAGTCTGTATCAGAGTACAGCAGGCAGAGTCTGTGTCAGGAGTGCTGCAGGCAGAGTCTGTATTGGGAGTGCAGTAGACAGAGTCTGTATCAGTAGTGCAGCAGGCCGAGTCTGTATCAGAGTGCAGCAGGCAGAGTCTGTATCAGGAGTGCAGCAGGCAGAGTCTGTATCGGGAGTGCAGCAGGTAGAGTCGGTATCAGGAGTGCAGCAGGCAGAGTCTGTATCAGGAATGCAGAAGGCAGAGTCTGTATCGGTAGTGCAGCAGGCAGAGTCTGTATCGGGAGTGCAGCAGGCAGAGTCTGTATCAGGAGTGCAGAAGGCAGAGTCTGTATCGGGAGAGCAGCAGGCAGAGTCTGTATCAGGAGTGCAGTAGGCAGAGTCTTTATCAGAGTACAGCAGGCAGAGATTGTATCAGGAGTGCGGAAGGCAGAGTCTGTATCGGGAGTGCAGCAGGCAGAGTCTGTATCGGGAGTGCAGCAGGCAGAGTCTGTATCAGAGTGCAGCAGGCAGAGTCTGTATCAGGAGTGCAGCAGGCAGAGTCTGTATCAGGAGAGCAGCAGGCAGAGTCTGTATCAGAGTGCAGCAGACAGAGTCTGTATCAGGAGTGTAGCAGGCAGAGTCTGTATCAGGAATGCAGCAGGCAGAGTCTGTATCAGAGTACAGCAGGCAGAGTCTGTGTCAGGAGTGCTGCAGGCAGAGTCTGTATCGGGAGTGCAGCAGACAGAGTCTGTATCAGTAGTGCAGCAGGCCGAGTCTGTATAAGAGTGCAGCAGGCAGAGTCTGTATCAGGAGTCCAGCAGGCAGAGTCTGTATCGGGAGTGCAGCAGGTAGAGTCGGTATCAGGAGTGCAGCAGGCAGAGTCTGTATCAGGAGTGCAGTAGGCAGAGTCTTTATCAGAGTACAGCAGGCAGAGACTGTATCAGGAGTGTGGAAGGCAGAGTCTGTATCGGGAGTGCAGCAGGCAGAGTCTGTATCGGGAGTGCAGCAGGCAGAGTCTGTATCAGGAGTGCAGCAGGCAGAGTCTGTATTGGGAGTTCAGCAGGCAGAGTCTGTATCGGGAGTGCAGCAGGCAGGGTCTGTATCAGGAGTGCAGCAGGCCGAGTCTGTATCAGAGTGCAGCAGGCAGAGTCTGTATCAAAGTACAGCAGGCAGAGTCTGTATTAGGAGTGCAGCAGGCAGAGTCTGTATCAGGAGTGCAGCAGGCAGAGTCTGTATCAGAAGTGCAGCAGGCAGAGTCTGTATCAGGAGTGCAGCAGGCAGAGTCTGTATCAGAGTGCAGCAGGCAGAGTCTGTATCGGGAGTGCAGCGGGCAGAGTCTGTATCAGAGTGCAGCAGGCAGAGTCTGTATCAGGAGTGCAGCAGGCAGAGTCTGTATCAGAGTGCAGCAGACAGAGTCTGTATCAGGAGTGCAGCAGGCAGAGTCTGTATCAGGAGTACAGCAGGCAGAGTCTGTATCAGGAATGCAGCAGGCAGAGTCTGTATCAGAGTACAGCAGGCAGAGTCTGTGTCAGGAGTGCTGCAGGCAGAGTCTGTATTGGGAGTGCAGCAGACAGAGTCTGTATCAGGAGTGCAGCAGGCCGAGTCTGTATCAGAGTGCAGCAGGCAGAGTCTGTATCAGGAGTGCAGCAGGCAGAGTCTGTATCGGGAGTGCAGCAGTTAGAGTCGGTATCAGGAGTGCAGCAGGCAGAGTCTGTATCAGGAGTGCAGAAGGCAGAGTCTGTATCGGGAGTGCAGCAGGCAGAGTCTGAATCGGGAGTGCAGCAGGCAGAGTCTGTATCGGGAGTGCAGAAGGCAGAGTCTGTATCGGGAGAGCAACAGGCAGAGTCTGTATCAGGAGTGCAGTAGGCAGAGTCTTTATCAGAGCACAGCAGGCAGAGACTGTATCAGGAGTGCGGAAGGCAGAGTCTGTATCGGGAGTGCAGCAGGCAGAGTCTGTATCGGGAGTGCAGCAGGCAGAGTCTGTATCAGAGTGCAGCAGGCAGAGTCTGTATCAGGAGTGCAGAAGACAGAATCTGTATCGGGAGTGCAGCAGGCAGAGTCTGTATCGGGAGTGCAGCAGGCAGAGTCTGTATCAGAGTGCAGCAGGCAGTGTCTGTATCAGGAGTGCAGCAGGCATAGTCTGTAACAGAGTGCAGCAGACAGAGTCTGTATCAGGAGTGCAGCAGGCATAGTCTGTATCAGGAGTACAGCAGGCAGAGTCTGTATCTGGAATGCAGCAGGCAGAGTCTGTATCAGAGTACAGCAGGCAGAGTCTGTGTCAGGAGTGCTGCAGGCAGAGTCTGTATTGGGAGTGCAGTAGACAGAGTCTGTATCAGTAGTGCAGCAGGCCGAGTCTGTATCAGAGTGCAGCAGGCAGAGTCTGTATCAGGAGTGCAGCAGGCAGAGTCTGTATCGGGAGTGCAGCAGGTAGAGTCGGTATCAGGAGTGCAGCAGGCAGAGTCTGTATCAGGAATGCAGAAGGCAGAGTCTGTATCGGTAGTGCAGCAGGCAGAGTCTGTATCGGGAGTGCAGCAGGCAGAGTCTGTATCAGGAGTGCAGAAGGCAGAGTCTGTATCGGGAGAGCAGCAGGCAGAGTCTGTATCAGGAGTGCAGTAGGCAGAGTCTTTATCAGAGTACAGCAGGCAGAGATTGTATCAGGAGTGCGGAAGGCAGAGTCTGTATCGGGAGTGCAGCAGGCAGAGTCTGTATCGGGAGTGCAGCAGGCAGAGTCTGTATCAGAGTGCAGCAGGCAGAGTCTGTATCAGGAGTGCAGCAGGCAGAGTCTGTATCAGGAGAGCAGCAGGCAGAGTCTGTATCAGAGTGCAGCAGACAGAGTCTGTATCAGGAGTGTAGCAGGCAGAGTCTGTATCAGGAATGCAGCAGGCAGAGTCTGTATCAGAGTACAGCAGGCAGAGTCTGTGTCAGGAGTGCTGCAGGCAGAGTCTGTATCGGGAGTGCAGCAGACAGAGTCTGTATCAGTAGTGCAGCAGGCCGAGTCTGTATAAGAGTGCAGCAGGCAGAGTCTGTATCAGGAGTCCAGCAGGCAGAGTCTGTATCGGGAGTGCAGCAGGTAGAGTCGGTATCAGGAGTGCAGCAGGCAGAGTCTGTATCAGGAGTGCAGTAGGCAGAGTCTTTATCAGAGTACAGCAGGCAGAGACTGTATCAGGAGTGTGGAAGGCAGAGTCTGTATCGGGAGTGCAGCAGGCAGAGTCTGTATCGGGAGTGCAGCAGGCAGAGTCTGTATCAGGAGTGCAGCAGGCAGAGTCTGTATTGGGAGTTCAGCAGGCAGAGTCTGTATCGGGAGTGCAGCAGGCAGGGTCTGTATCAGGAGTGCAGCAGGCCGAGTCTGTATCAGAGTGCAGCAGGCAGAGTCTGTATCAAAGTACAGCAGGCAGAGTCTGTATTAGGAGTGCAGCAGGCAGAGTCTGTATCAGGAGTGCAGCAGGCAGAGTCTGTATCAGAAGTGCAGCAGGCAGAGTCTGTATCAGGAGTGCAGCAGGCAGAGTCTGTATCAGAGTGCAGCAGGCAGAGTCTGTATCGGGAGTGCAGCGGGCAGAGTCTGTATCAGAGTGCAGCAGGCAGAGTCTGTATCAGGAGTGCAGCAGGCAGAGTCTGTATCAGAGTGCAGCAGACAGAGTCTGTATCAGGAGTGCAGCAGGCAGAGTCTGTATCAGGAGTACAGCAGGCAGAGTCTGTATCAGGAATGCAGCAGGCAGAGTCTGTATCAGAGTACAGCAGGCAGAGTCTGTGTCAGGAGTGCTGCAGGCAGAGTCTGTATTGGGAGTGCAGCAGACAGAGTCTGTATCAGGAGTGCAGCAGGCCGAGTCTGTATCAGAGTGCAGCAGGCAGAGTCTGTATCAGGAGTGCAGCAGGCAGAGTCTGTATCGGGAGTGCAGCAGTTAGAGTCGGTATCAGGAGTGCAGCAGGCAGAGTCTGTATCAGGAGTGCAGAAGGCAGAGTCTGTATCGGGAGTGCAGCAGGCAGAGTCTGAATCGGGAGTGCAGCAGGCAGAGTCTGTATCGGGAGTGCAGAAGGCAGAGTCTGTATCGGGAGAGCAACAGGCAGAGTCTGTATCAGGAGTGCAGTAGGCAGAGTCTTTATCAGAGCACAGCAGGCAGAGACTGTATCAGGAGTGCGGAAGGCAGAGTCTGTATCGGGAGTGCAGCAGGCAGAGTCTGTATCGGGAGTGCAGCAGGCAGAGTCTGTATCAGAGTGCAGCAGGCAGAGTCTGTATCAGGAGTGCAGCAGGCAGAGTCTGTATCAGGAGTGCAGCAGGCAGAGTCTGTATCAGAGTGCAGCAGACAGAGTCTGTATCAGGAGTGCAGCAGGCAGAGTCTGTATCAGGAGTACAGCAGGCAGAGTCTGTATCAGGAATGCAGCAGGCAGAGTCTGTATCAGAGTACAGCAGGCAGAGTCTGTGTCAGGAGTGCTGCAGGCAGAGTCTGTATTGGGAGTGCAGCAGACAGAGTCTGTATCAGTAGTGCAGCAGGCCGAGTCTGTATCAGAGTGCAGCAGGCAGAGTCTGTATCAGGAGTGCAGCAGACAGAGTCTGTATCGGGAGTGCAGCAGGTAGAGTCGGTATCAGGAGTGCAGCAGGCAGAGTCTGTATCAGGAGTGCAGAAGGCAGAGTCTGTATCGGGAGTTCAGCAGGCAGAGTCTGTATCGGGAGTGCAGCAGGCAGGGTCTGTATCAGAAGTGCAGCAGGCAGAGTCTGTATCGGGAGTTCAGCAGGCAGAGTCTGTATCGGGAGTGCAGCAGGCAGGGTCTGTATCAGAAGTGCAGCAGGCAGAGTCTGTATCGGGAGTTCAGCAGGCAGAGTCTGTATCAGAGTGCAGCAGGCAGAGTCTGTATCAGGAGTGCAGCAGGCAGAGTCTGTATCGGGAGTGCAGCAGGTAGAGTCGGTATCAGGAGTGCAGCAGGCAGAGTCTGTATCAGGAGTGCAGAAGGCAGAGTCTGTATCGGGAGAGCAGCAGGCAGAGTCTGTATCAGGAGTGCAGCAGGCAGAGTCTGTATCGGGAGTTCAGCAGGCAGAGTCTGTATCGGGAGTGCAGCAGGCAGAGTCTGTATCAGGAGTGCAGCAGGCAGGGTCTGTATCAGAAGTGCAGCAGGCAGAGTCTGTATCAAAGTACAGCAGGCAGAGTCTGCATCAGGAGTGCAGGAGGCAGAGTCTGTATCAGGAGTGCAGCAGGCAGAGTCTGTATCAGAAGTGCAGCAGGCAGAGTCTGTATCAGGAGTGCAGCAGGCAGAGTCTGTATCAGAGTGCAGCAGGCAGAGTCAGTATTAGGAGTGCAGCAGACAGAGTCTGTATGAGGAGTACAGCAGGCCGAGTCTGTATCAGAGTGCAGCAGGCAGAGTCTGTATCAGTAGTGCAGCAAGCAGAGTCTGTATCAGGAGTGCAGCAGGCTGAGTCTGTATCAGGAGTGCAGCAGGCAGAGTCTGTATCAGGAGTGCAGCAGGCAGAGTCTGTATCAGGAGAAGAGCAGGCAGAGTCTGTATCAGAGTGCAGCAGGCAGAGTCTGTGTCAGGAGTGCAGCAGGCAGAGTCTGTATCAGGAGTGCAGCAGGCAGAGTCTGTATCAGGAGAAGAGCAGGCAGAGTCTGTATCAGAGTATAGCAGGCAGAGTCTGTGTCAGGAGTGCAGCAGGCAGAGTCTGTATCAGAGTACAGCAGGCAGAGTCTGTATCAGGAGTGCAGCAGGCAGAGTCTGTATCAGAGTGCAGGAGGCAGAGTCTGTATCAGAGTGCAGCAGGCAGAGTTTGTATCAGGAGTGCAGCAGGCAGAGTCTGTATCAGGAGTGCAGCAGACAGAGTCTGTATCAGGAGTGCAGCAGACAGAGTCTGTATCGGGAGTGCAGCAGGCAGAGTCTGTATCAGGAGTGCAGCAGGCAGAGTCTGTATCGGGAGTGCAGCAGACAGAGTCTGTATCAGGAGTGCAGCAGGCAGAGTCTGTGTCAGGAGTGCAGCAGGCAGAGTCTGTATCAGAGTACAGCAGGCAGAGTCTGTATCAGGAGTGCAGCAGGCAGAGTCTGTATCAGAGTGCAGGAGGCAGAGTCTGTATCAGAGTGCAGCAGGCAGAGTTTGTATCAGGAGTGCAGCAGGCAGAGTCTGTATCAGGAGTGCAGCAGACAGAGTCTGTATCAGGAGTGCAGCAGACAGAGTCTGTATCGGGAGTGCAGCAGGCAGAGTCTGTATCAGGAGTGCAGCAGACAGAGTCTGTATCGGGAGTGCAGCAGACAGAGTCTGTATCAGGAGTGCAGCAGGCAGAGTCTGTGTCAGAGTGCAGCAGGCAGAGTCTGTATCAGGAGTGCAGCAGGCAGAGTCTGTATCAGAGTGCAGCAGGCAGAGTCTGTGACAGGAGTAGAGATGAGCGTTGTTCTACTCGAACTGTTCGCCAATCTCAAATTCGAGCTGTTTTGGGCGGTGTTCGAGCCGTTCGGCGAACACGAACAATTTGAGAAAAATTCGGCTGTTCGAGGTTATGTTCGATAACTGTTCGTGCACCAAAATCATAACTGGATTTTTTCTCAGTAATGATGAAAATTAATGTTAATACGCAGTTTGAGTGTACAGCGGGGCGGGGGGAGGGGCAGGGGATGGATCTCTGCAGGAACAATGAAGATCTCCATTTTTTTTTCTCTTTCCCGCATTTACAGTGGGGAGGTGCAATCTGTCAGCCTATCAGCAGCGCACACACGGAGTGAAGTGCTTTTTTTCACACAAGCAAGGGCATGTGTGATTGGCAGTGTATGTCACATGTCCTTGCCCTATAAGACCAAGCCATTTTCCCCGTCGCCACCATTTCCTCACTGCTGCAGCTGCGTGTTAGACGGCACCGCTGTTGCTGTGTGCGCTATACCTTGTTAATTTCAAGCCAATTTTCGCACAAATATACAGATAGCTTGGGAGTAGGGAATAGTTGTGATTGCAGTCCTTTTAAGGACTAGGTTACAGCATTTCCTACGACTTTTATCAGGGAGGTCTGTGCTCTTAAATAGATAGATTGTGGGAGTAAAGACTAATTGTAATTGCAGTCCTTTTCAGGACTAGGTTACATGAGTTCCTATCAGTTTTTGCCAGGCAGGTCTGTGCCAGTGCTGTGCAAGTTTTTTTCACAGCATTTGGCTGAATCTAGCAAAGCTAATCCTTTTTGGCCTATTGCAGAGTGTGTTAGTCAGTGGAGTAGCCTATCTGTGTTGCAAGATATACCACCTGTGTATAGAATACCAATTTTTTTACTGCACCTAGTGAAGTAAAATCTTTTGGGCATAGCATCATTCTATTAGTCCATCTATACTGACCTCCATCAGGTTGCAAACTGAATATAATTTTTATCTGCATCTAGCTCTGAAAAAATATTTGGGCTTCTAGCAGTGTGTGGGACTTGTTCTATTAGTCCATCTATACTGACCTCCATCAGGTTGCAAATTAAAAATAATTTTTTTCTTCATTTATCTCTGAAAAAATATTTGGGCTTCTAGCAGCGTGTGGGACTTGTTCTATTAGTCCATCTATACTGACCTCCATCAAGTTGCAAATTAAAAATAATTTTTTTCTGCATCTAGCTCTGAAAAAATATTTGGGCTTCTAGCGGTGTGTGGGACTTGGTCTATTAGTCCATCTATACTGACCTCCATCAGGTTGCAAATTAAAAATAATTTTTTTCTGCATCTAACCCAGCCAATAGTTTTGGCCTAATACCACAGTTTGGCCACTCAGCTCTGCTCGGTTCCCATCCATTGTTTTTTTGTGCAAACAACTCCAGAGTTGTGAATTAGTTAACCACCAAAATGAGTGGAAAAAGGCCTGCTGCTGGTGGAAAGGGGAATAGGCGTGTTGGGAAGGGGAAAAAAGGTTGTGTCCGTGGGGTAGGTGCAGAAGAAAGACCATCTTCCAGCCAAACTAAAATGTCTACTTCTTTTAGCGGACAATGTGATAAGATCCCTTTCTTACGGCCACGCCAATCGCTACAAATTCCAGATGAGGCACAAAAACAGCAGGTGCTTCAACGGATATCAAGTGCTCCTTTAAGTGGGCTCTCCTCCACATCAACTTCAACATCACAAATACTCCAGTCCTCAAAGGTGTCACCCCAATCGCACTTGCTTCCTCACAGCTCCCAAATCTCCAGCTGCCCGTCTGAGTATGAGGTAGAACAGATGGTTGAGTCTGCAGAGCTGTTTACTCATACTATAGCCTGGGAATCAGAGGTCGACTCCAGCGCTTCTGTGAATCCAGACGAGGAAATGATCTGCACTGATGCCCAGAATCTTTATGAGTCGGATCCAGGACCAGACGCAGAAGGTTCTGACCATAATGTAGACCCTCATTCCCAAACTGTAACTCCTGTTGGTGGAGACAATGAGGAAGACGATGATAAGACTCAAATACCTGATTGGAGCGACAACTTTAGTTTTTTGTCAGGGCAGGAACAGGTTGGCTCTGAGGACGATGGGTGTGATAACGCACAGGGTGATGATGATGAGGTCGGAGATCCCACTTACTGTCAACCCACAGTCAGCCAAGAGATGAGGTCAGCAGAGGAGGTGGAGGAAGATGCTAGTGACGACGAGGTCAGGTTGCGCCTTCCTGGACAGAGACGTAGTACTGGAAGCACGTCAACAACTGCATCCTCAAACACAACTCTGCCTCTCACCACAAGTCGTGGTGGCTCTTCAGGTCGCATGGGTGCTAAGCCTTGCATAGCCTGGGCATTTTTTCAGATCGATAAAGATGACCCAACTCGTGTTATCTGTAACATTTGTCAGCAAAAGCTAAGTAGAGGCCAAAAAATACATAGTTTGAGTACTTCATGCATGAACCGGCACATGGACATGAAGCATAAGTTGCAGTGGGAAGCTCAGTGTGCTACAATGCGGCCTAGCCGGCCGGGCCAACCACCGTCTGCCATATCTTGTGCATCCGCGGCCTCTTCATCCTCTGTGACTGGGGGGACAGCAGTCACACCTGTTTTGGGGCGCAGACCTGCCACCTCTTTACCCGCAACAGCCAGCGTGATTGGCAGGTCATCATTTTCTTTGGAGGTGGTAACACCAGCTGGTCTTGAGCGCTGTCCGACATCGATAGCACCACCTTTGGATCAAGGCAACCTAACATGTCCGCCTGCATCTTCCTCACAGACCGGCAGTTTGCCGGGGACACCCTTATCAACCCCGTCTAAGCACAATAGCCAGCCCTCGGTCCCTCAGATGTGGACAAGTAAAAGACCATTTCCTCCTAGCCATGAGAAAGCTAAGAGGTTGAATTTCACCATCTGCAAGCTCTTGGCTACAGAAATGCTGCCTTTCCGCCTGGTGGACACAGAGGATTTTCGAGACCTTATGTCCGTCGCAGTGCCCCAGTACCAGATGCCCAGTCGGCACTACTTCTCAAAGAAAGGTGTGCCTGCGCTCCACCAGCATGTCGCACACAACATCACCGCTTCTTTGAGAAACTCTGTGTGTGACAGGGTGCATTTCACCACAGACACTTGGACGAGTAGGCATGGACAGGGGCGTTACATGTCGCTGACTGGGCACTGGGTAACTATGGTGACAGCAGGACAAGGGGCTGCTGTCCAAGTCTTGCCGTCCCCACGAGTTGTGCGTCAATCCTCTTTATGTCAAAGTTCCTCCACTGCTTCTGCCTCCTCAACCTCCTCTCGGTCTTCCACCTGCACCCAAAGCCTGTCTGGTCATGCCACAAGCTTTCTAACTGCGCAGAAGGGATCCTGCACACCTCCTTACTATGCTGGCAGTAGGGCTCAACGTCATCAGGCGGTTTTTACATTGAAATGTCTGGGAAATGTGAGTCACACAGCTGAGTAGTTGTGGTCAGCTCTGGAGAACCAATTTCATGAATGGTTGTCTCCACTGGACCTGAAACCAGGGAAGGCCGTGTGCGACAATGCTGCAAACCTGGGTGCGGCCCTTCGCCGGGGCAATGTCACACACGTGCCTTGTATGGCTCACGTGTTGAACCTGGTTGTCCAGCAATTTTTAGCCCACTATCCCAGACTAGATGGCCTTCTGCAGAGGGCACGGTCGCTGTGTGCTCACTTCCGCCGTTCGCATCCCGCAGCTCAGCGACTTACATCTCTACAGAAGTCGTTGGGCCTGCCACTTCACCGGCTAAAATGCGATGTGCCTACCCGGTGGAATTCAACTCTGCACATGTTGCAGCGACTGTGGCAGCACCGACAAGCCCTGGTGCAATACGTTCTGACGTATAGCCTGGGCCAACGAGATTCAGAGGTGGGGCAAATCACGCTGGAGGAGTGGTCTCAGATCAGGGACCTATGCACCCTTCTGCACAGTTTTGAAATGGCGACGAAGATGTTTAGTGCTGACGATGCCATTATCAGCATGACTATTCCGGTGATTTACATGCTGGAGCACATGTTAAACAGAATTCGGAGTCAGGTGGTGGCACAAGAGGAGGTGGAGGAAGTAGAGGAGGAGGAGTTGTATGCGGAAGGGCTAACATCTGCAAGGTCCAGACGGTCGGCAGCACCAAGGCGGCAGGCATGTGAGGGTGGGGGAGATGGTTTTACCAGGGCGCATGGTAGCAGCCAAACTAGTGAGGAAGGTGCAGGAGCCCAGGAAGAAGTGGAGGACGAACTGATGGAAGACTCATCAGATGAGGGAGACCTTGATCACATTTCTGTTGTGCGAGGTTGGGGGGAGAGGACAGAGGAAGGAAGCATGATTGTTACCTCGCCACCAACACAACAGGGACTTGGTGCTCCTGGATGCGCAACACACATGAGTGCCTTCTTGCTGCACTACCTGCAACATGACCCTCGAATTGTGAGAATTAGAAATAATCCTGACTACTGGGTTGCCACACTGTTAGATCCCCGGTACAAAAGTAAATTTGCAGAAATTATTCCTGCCATAGAAAGGGATGCACGCATGCAGGAGTATCAGCAGAGACTGTTGCAGAATCTTACATGTGCTTTTCCACAAAATACCAGTGGTGCACGTAGTGAATCTCACAGTTCCAACTTGCCAACCGTGGGACCGTCAAGTGTTCAGCACTCAAACCGTAACAGAACCACAGTATCTGCTGGTAACATCAATTTTGCGGAATCATTTCACCACTTTTTTAGCCCATCCTTTGCAAGGCCACAGGAGACAAGAAGTCTGACACATAGTCAACGCCTAGAGACGATGGTACAGGAGTATCTCCAAGTAAACATTGAAGCCACGACTGTGTCACTGGACCCTTGCTCTTTTTGGGCTTCCAATCTGGATAAATGGCCGGAGCTAGCCACTTACGCCTTGGAGATCTTGTCATGCCCCGCAGCCAGCGTTCTGTCTGAACGTGTGTTCAGCGCTGCTGGTGGTGTGCTGACAGATAAGCGCACGCGGCTCTCCACTGATAATGTAGACAGACTCACGTTCATAAAGATGAACAAATCATGGATCCGAAATGACTTTTCTACCCCTGTGTCATCCTGGGGAGAGTAAAAGCTTGATGATTGGTTAAAATCACCCTACCAACCGTTTTAAGCTTTCAAATTACTAATCATGTTTATCTGTATCTTGACTGGAAAATAATTTGGGCTTTGTAGCAGTGTGCAGCACTGATCCTATTAGGCCATCTATAATAAGCTTCACCAGATTTAAAATTAAAAATAATTTTTAGCTGCATCTAGCCCGGAAAATAATTTTGGGGCTCTGGGATGCGCAAGACACATAAGTGCCTTCTTGCTGCACTACCTGCAGCATGACCCTCATATTGTCAGAATTCGAAGTAATCATGACTACTGGGTTGCCACACTCTTAGATCCCCCAAACTTTTCGATCAACCTTTTCATTTTAATAAAGACCAAAAAAATGGTCATTTTTGAAATTATAAGCATTAGCAGGTTGTTAGAAACTGAAATCAAACAGTTTTCAACTCAAAACTTTATTCTAGGTGATGTTACATTTTCACATAGGACCCCTTGTTCGAAAGGAGCTTCTGAACTCTCTCGTCCATTGAATTTGTCAGGTTTTGGATGGTTTCTGCTTCAATTGTTTTGCATGAGGACAGAATACCCTCCCAGAGCTGTTGCTTAGATGTGAACTGCCTCCCGCCATCATAGACACTCCTTTTAATGATGCTCCAAAGGTTCTGAATGGGGTAGAGGTCAGGGGAGCATGGGGGTCACACCATAAGTTTGTCCCCTTTTATGCCCATATCAGCCAGAGATGCAGATGTTTTATGTGCAGCATGAGATGGTGCATTATCATGCAGAAAAATGATCTTGCTGTGAAATACACGGTTCTTCTTCTTGAACCATGGCAGGAAGTGCTGTTTGAGAAAATCCACATACATTATGGAGTTCATCTTTAGCGCCTTCAGGGATCCTAAAGGGGCCGACAATCTCTCTCCCCATGATTCCAGCCCAAAGCATTACTCCACCTCCTCCTTGTTGGCGCTGTAGCCGTGTTTGCGTGGGGTGTCCATCAACCAGCCATCCTCCACTCCATCCATCTGGACCATCGAGCGCTGCACGGCACTCATCCGTGAACAAAACAGTTTTGAAATCAGTCTTCATGTAATGTTTGGCCCACTGGAGCCGTTTCTGCTTGTGTGAAGTGGATAGAGGAGGTCGACAGGATGGCGTATGCACAGCTGCAAACCTCTGAAGGACCCTGCATCTTGTTGTTCGGGGGACGTCGGAGGCACAAGCAGCTTCAAAAACTTGTCTGCTGCTATGACAAGGCTTTTTTGCCGCTGCTGTTTCAACCTGACGTAATTGCCTGTAGGAAAGAGTCCTCAATTTGCCCTTATCAGCACGCACACGTGTGTACTGTGAATCAGCTACATACTTCTTGATTGCCAAGACACTTCATCCTGATCATCGCACAATGTTGATTGTAGTCATGCCTTGACCTAAACACTCCACAATTTGTTGCTTCTCAGCAGCCGACACATCCTTTTTCTTTCCCATTTTGGCAGAAAATGTAGGCTGCTTAATAATGTGAGACAGCCTTCTTAAGTAGTCTTGCCTTTCATTGGACACACCTGCCAAACTAATTAGCACAGGTGTCTGCAATTGCTTACAGTGATATAAAGAGCCCTGACACACATCACCATCAATGAGTTTAACTGACAAACAAACAAATTCTTCCCTTATCACTCCTAAACACTTTTTGCAAAATAATTTGGAACGCGGTGTACATGTGCTTTTCCACAAAACACCAGTGGTTCACGTAGTGAATCTTACAGTTCTAACTTGCCAACCGTGGTCTGTATGGAGTTGTTCAATAAAGGGCCCAAAATTAAGATAACATAGATGGGAGAGGTCTCTATGAATAGGAATTCCTAAGTATTTGATACCCTGTGAGGGCCAGGCAAAGGGAAAGTTGGACTGGATGGAATCCTATATGGATTTAGGGAGGGAGACATCGAGGGCCTCAGACTTCGCTGCATTGATTTTAAAATTTTACCATGTAACAAAGTGATCTATTTCAGCCATAACAGCAGGGATGGATATATGTGATTGAGTGATATATACTAGGACATCATCAGCAAATAGAGAGCACTTGTACTCGGTGCCTCCCACCTCAATCCACCTAATATTGGGGTTATGGCGAATTGATGAGAGCAGGTGCTCCGTCACTAGGATGTATAAGAGAGGGGACAGAGGACATCCCTGCCTTGTCCCATTGGTGATTGTGAAAGGTGATGAAAATGTTCTGACGCACCCCCTGGGCCTTGGGACACCCGGAGCCGGACCCTTTTTGGTGGATGCTGGTGGTTGTAGTCTCCGTGGCGGCGATCCGGTTCCGTGGCTCAGGGCGGTCAAACCAGTGGCGGAACTATTTATGTGGTTTTGATGTTTAAATGTCCGACTACGCCACCCGTGGATTGCGGTCAGAGTGAACCGCCGCTCCAGGGCAGACCGCTAAGGCTGGTGTTGTGGGTGCAGCAGAGCGTAGCATAACTCCCCACGGGAGGAGTATAGCCTCAGGGCAGTGTATGCGGAGGATGGGGGTGATGGTGCAGGGCAGCAGCAGTAACGACACGGAGTCAGTGATGCAGTTCGGGGCCTTTACTCACAGTTCTTATTATCCAGACCACGTCTGCAGGTAACGGCTGCCCACGTCGTACTGTGCTCACCAGGTGAGGGGCTCAGACAACTCCCAGATAACTTTGGAGCGCTTCACAGGACCCCCTTTGTGTGTCCTTTGTCTGGCCTTTCTTACCAACACTTCTGTCCGGCTGCCTCGGGCCTCCTCTTGGTAAACTTGGCGCCAGTTTCCCTGACCCTATGTGGTGCCTTCCTAGCGGGTGGAGCAAGGGGCTGCGCCACATAAAATGTCAGAGCCTCCGGTTTCTAGCTGAGGGTCGTTTCCTGCCTCCACTAGTTCGGGGACCGGTCTCCCCCTTTGGCCTGACCCCTCCACGCAGGTGGATTCGGGCGTGCGGTGGCGACTCGCCCGTCCGCACCCCTGGGATCCCTTCATTCCTCGTTCCTGGAGCCTTCTCCGCTCCTCTTCCTTCCTTCTCCCTCTTGCAGGCCTGGGCCTCTGTTACTAGGCCCGCCTCCGGAGCAGAGCTCATGCAGAGCCCCTGCTCCCTGCCACTTCTGCTCAGACTTCTCTGCACTGAACTAAGATGGTGCCCACCTTTTATACTCCCTTCTCAATGCACCCAGGAACTGCTTCCTCCCTGCTCCTGCACTGCAGGGTTCCCCTTCCTCAGTGTTCCCTCCCCCCACTCCAGCCAGGGACAGGGACTGTCGTGCCCATCTCAGGGGCATATTGGTCGCCCTGCCCCACGGCAATGTGGTGTAATGCATGCAGGTGTCGGGTCCTGATCCACACTCCATCCTTATCTGAGAGTGAGATATCACACCTCTGGGTGAGGTGCAATACGTCTGTAGCAACCGAGCCCTCGGTGCTACAGTTCCATTTATCTTCAGCCTAGGTGACGTATTGTGATACAGGGCCGTGATTTTGGCTATAAAAGGGTCCCCTAGACCCCTACCCCAAGCTTTTTAAGAGAATCATATATGGCGTGCCAGGAGACTCTATGGAATGCTTTCTCAGCATCCAACGAGAGTATCTACTTACAAATTTTTAACTGCATCTAGCCCAGGAAATACTTTGTGCCTAGTAGCAGTGTCTGCTAGTCAGCGGATTATCCCGGCTGTTAAGCAAGCTACACCACCTGTAGTTTGGACACTTAATTTTTTCAAAGGAAATGCTTCGGGACCACGGGATACTTAGTGAAGAGCATCAGGAGGCACCCCAAGGCATAGGGGCTGGGACTGGCACTAGGATGCCTTGCGGTGGACAGCCGAGCTCGATCCTTATAAAAGCTTTTTAACTGCAGCAGCTTTAGTGGACGCTACTGGAGCTTGAATTACGCGGCTGCTGGCATGAGACTTGCCCTCCAATAGATCCTTGTAAATGGATTTAAAGTGTATTCATTCAAATTAGAGGGACAATTTAAATTAAAAAGCTTAGAGCTGCCTCCACCACAGGGGGGCTCTCTCGACCCACCAGCGGACAGGCACCAGTATTGGGAGAGGGGGGCTGGCCGTCAGGGTTCACCGCGGCTCTGGCACAAACCCGGCGACACGGAGGTGGCACGGGCAGGAGCGGACTGGCCGTCTCGGCTTCTCACTTTTTGGATTTTAGAAGGGCATGACATGCCTATATCTGTGTCTCCCCCTCCTTTTACTCCTCCACCTCTTTTATTTTCGCATGACTATATGTACTTGTCACTTTTCCATGTGTTAGTTGTGTCTTCTGAGCAGTTTGTCAGCTTTTGGACACCTTTGAAGGTGTTTTCTATGTGTTTCTATGTGTTTTTGTTTGCCTGCCATTGGTTTTAACGGTGTTCGAAGGTGTTCGACGAACAGTTCGACGAACAGTTCGGCGAACACACGGGTGTTCGACGAACCGAACCGAACTCGAACACTACGGGGGTGGCTCAACACTAGTCAGGAGTGCAGCAGGCAGAGTCTGTATCAGAGTATAGCAGGCAGATTCTGTATCAGGAGTGCAGCAGGCAGAGTCTGTATCAGAGTTCAGTAGGCAGAGTCTGTATCAGAGTACAGCAGGCAGAGTCTGTATCAGGAGTACAGCAGGCAGAGTCTGTATCAGAGTTCAGTAGGCAGAGTCTGTATCAGGAGTGCAGCTGGCAGAGTCTGTATCAGGAGTGCAGCAGGCAGAGTCTGTATCAGGAGTACAGCAGGCAGAGTCTGTATCAGAGTTCAGTAGGCAGAGTCTGTATCAGGAGTAGAGCAGGCAGAGTCTGTATCAGGAGTGCAGCAGACAGAGTCTGTATCAGGAGTGCAGCTGGCAGAGTCTGTATCAGGAGTAGAGCAGGCAGAGTCTGTATCAGGAGTGCAGCAGACAGAGTCTGTATCAGGAGTGCGGCAGGCAGAGTTTGTATCAGAGTACAGCAGGCAGAGTCTGTATCAGGAGTGCAGCTGGCAGAGTCTGTATCAGCAGTGCAGCAGGCAGAGTCTGTGTCAGGAGTGCAGCAGACAGAGTCTGTATCAGGAGTGCGGCAGGCAGAGTCTGTATCAGGAGTGCAGCAGGCAGAGTCTGTATCAGGAGTGCAGCAGGCAGAGTCTGTATCAGGAGTGCAGAAGGCAGAGTCTGTATCGGGAGTGCAGCAGGCAGAGTCTGTATCTGGAGTGCAGCAGGCAGAGTCTGTATCAGAGTGCAGCAGGCAGAGTCTGTATCAGGAGTGCGGCAGGCAGAGTCTGTATCAGGAGTGCAGCAGGCAGAGTCTGTATCAGGAGTGCAGCAGGCAGAGTCTGTATCAGGAGTGCAGAAGGCAGAGTCTGTATCGGGAGTGCAGCAGGCAGAGTCTGTATCTGGAGTGCAGCAGGCAGAGTCTGTATCAGAGTGCAGCAGGCAGAGTCTGTATCAGAGTGCAGCAGGCAGAGTCTCTATCAGGAGTGCAGCAGGCAGAGTCTGTATCAGGAGTACAGCAGGCAGAGTCTGTATCAGCAGTGCAGCAGGCAGAGTCTGTATCGGGAGTGCAGCAGGCAGAGTCTGTATCTGGAGTGCAGCAGGCAGAGTCTGTATCAGAGTGCAGCAGGCAGAGTCTCTATCAGGAGTGCAGCAGGCAGAGTCTGTATCAGGAGTACAGCAGGCAGAGTCTGTATCAGCAGTGCAGCAGGCAGAGTCTGTATCAGGAATACAGCATGCAGAGTATGTGTCAGGAGTGCTGCAGGCAGAGTCTGTGTCAGGAGTGCTGCAGGCAGAGTCTGTATCAGAGTGCAGCAGGCAGAGTCTGTATCAAAAGTGCAGCAGGAAGAGTCTGTATCAGGAGTGCAGCAGGCAGAGTCTGTATCGGGAGTGCAGCAGGTAGAGTAAGTATCGGGAGTGCAGCAGGCAGAGTCTGTATCAGGAGTGCAGAAGGCAGAGTCTGTATCGGGAGTGCAGCAGGCAGAGTCTGTATCGGGAGTGCAGCAGGCAGAGTCTGTGTCGGGAGTGCAGCAGGCAGAGTCTGTATCGGGAGTACAGCAGGCAGAGTCTGTATCAGGAGTGCAGAAGGCAGAGTCTGTATCGGGAGTGCAGCAGGCAGAGTCTGTATCGGGAGTGCAGCAGGCAGAGTCTGTATCAGGAGTGCAGCATGCAGAGTCTGTATCAGAGTGCAGCAGGCAGAGTCTGCATCAGGAGTGCAGCAGGCAGAGTCTGTATCAGGAATGCAGCAGGCAGAGTCTGTATCAGGAGTGCAGCTGGCAGAGTCTGTATCAGTAGTGCAGCAGGCAGAGTCTGTATCAGGAGTGCAGCAGGCAGGGTCTGTGTCAGGAGTGCAGCAGGCCGAGTCTGTATCAGAGTGCAGCAGGCAGAGTCTGTATCAAAGTACAGCAGGCAGAGTCTGTATCAGGAGTGCAGCAGGCAGAGTCTGTATCAGGAGTGCAGCAGGCAGAGTCTGTATCAGGAGTGCAGCAGGCAGGGTCTGTGTCAGGAGTGCAGCAGGCCGAGTCTGTATCAGAGTGCAGCAGGCAGAGTCTGTATCAAAGTACAGCAGGCAGAGTCTGTATCAGGAGTGCAGCAGGCAGAGTCTGTATCAGGAGTGCAGCAGGCAGAGTCTGTATCAGGAGTGCAGCAGGCAGAGTGTGTATCAGAGTGTAGCAGGCAGAGTCTGTATCAGAGTACAGCAGCCCGAGTCTGTATCAGGAGTGCAGCAGGCAGAGTCTGCATCAGGAGTGCAGCAGGCAGAGTCTGTATCAGAAGTGCAGCAGGCAGAGTTGTATCAGGAGAAGAGCAGGCAGAGTCTGTATCAGAGTGCAGCAGGCAGAGTCTGTATAAGGAGTGCAGCAGGCAGACTCTGTATCAGGAGTGCAGCAGGCAGAGTCTGTATCAGAGTGCAGATGGCAGAGTTTGTATCAGAGTGCAGCAGGCCGAGTCTGTATCAGAGTGCAGATGGCAGAGTTTGTATCAGAGTGCAGCAGGCAGAGTCTGTATCAGGAGTGCAGCAGGCAGAGTCTCTATCAGGAGTGCAGCAGGCAGATTCTGTATCAGGAGTGCAGCAGGCAGAGTCTGTATCAGGAGTGCAGCAGGCAGAGTCTCTATCAGGAGTGCAGAAGGCAGAGTCTGTATCGGGAGTGCAGCAGGCAGAGTCTGTATCGGGAGTGCAGCAGGCAGAGTCTGTATCAGGAGTGCAGAAGGCAGAGTCTGTATCGGGAGTGCAGCAGGCAGAGTCTGTATCGGGAGTGCAGCAGGCAGAGTCTGTGTCGGGAGTGCAGCAGGCAGAGTCTGTATCGGGAGTACAGCAGGCAGAGTCTGTATCAGGAGTGCAGAAGGCAGAGTCTGTATCGGGAGTGCAGCAGGCAGAGTCTGTATCGGGAGTGCAGCAGGCAGAGTCTGTATCAGGAGTGCAGCAGGCAGAGTCTGTATCAGGAGTGCAGCAGGCAGAGTCTGTATCGGGAGTGCAGCAGGCAGAGTCTGTATCAGAGTGCAGCAGGCAGAGTCTGCATCAGGAGTGCAGCAGGCAGAGTCTGTATCAGGAATGCAGCAGGCAGAGTCTGTATCAGGAGTGCAGCAGGCAGAGTCTGTATCAGGAGTGCAGCTGGCAGAGTCTGTATCAGGAGTGCAGCAGGCAGGGTCTGTGTCAGGAGTGCAGCAGGCCGAGTCTGTATCAGAGTGCAGCAGGCAGAGTCTGTATCAAAGTACAGCAGGCAGAGTCTGTATCAGGAGTGCAGCAGGCAGAGTCTGTATCAGGAGTGCAGCAGGCAGAGTCTGTATCAGGAGTGCAGCAGGCTGAGTGTGTATCAGAGTGTAGCAGGCAGAGTCTGTATCAGAGTACAGCAGCCCGAGTCTGTATCAGGGGTACAGCAGGCAGAGTCTGCATCAGGAGTGCAGCAGGCAGAGTCTGTATCAGAAGTGCAGCAGGCAGAGTTGTATCAGGAGAAGAGCAGGCAGAGTCTGTATCAGAGTGCAGCAGGCAGAGTCTGTATAAGGAGTGCAGCAGGCAGACTCTGTATCAGGAGTGCAGCAGGCAGAGTCTGTATCAGAGTGCAGATGGCAGAGTTTGTATCAGAGTGCAGCAGGCCGAGTCTGTATCAGAGTGCAGATGGCAGAGTTTGTATCAGAGTGCAGCAGGCAGAGTCTGTATCAGGAGTGCAGCAGGCAGAGTCTCTATCAGGAGTGCAGCAGGCAGATTCTGTATCAGGAGTGCAGCAGGCAGAGTCTGTATCAGGAGTGCAGCAGGCAGAGTCTGTATCAGGAGTGCAGCAGGCAGATTCTGTATCAGGAGTGCAGCAGGCAGAGTCTGTATCAGGAGTGCAGCAGGCAGAGTCTGTATCAGAGTACAGCAGGCAGAGTCTGTATCAGTGTGCAGCAGGCAGAGTCTGTATCAGGAGTGCAGCAGGCAGAGTCTGTATCAGGAGTGCAGCAGGCAGAGTCTGTATCAGAGTACAGCAGGCAGAGTCTGTATCAGAGTGCAGCAGGCAGAGTCTGTATCAGGAGTGCAGCAGGCAGAGTCTGTATCAGGAGTGCAGCAGGCAGAGTCTCTATCAGGAGTGCAGCAGGCAGGGTCTGTATCAGGAGTGCAGCAGGCAGAGTCTGTATCAGAGTACAGCAGGCAGAGTCTGTATCAGAGTGCAGCAGGCAGAGTCTGTATCAGAGTACAGCAGGCAGAGTCTGTATCAGAGTACAGCAGGCAGAGTCTGTATCAGAGTACAGCAGGCAGAGTCTGTATCAGGAGTGCAGCAGGCAGAGTCTGTATCAGGAGTGCGGCAGGCAGAGTCTCTATCAGGAGTGCAGCAGGTAGATTCTGTATCAGGAGTGCAGCAGGCAGAGTCTGTATCAGGAGTGCAGCAGGCAGAGTCTCTATCAGGAGTGCAGAAGGCAGAGTCTGTATCGGGAGTGCAGCAGGCAGAGTCTGTATCGGGAGTGCAGCAGGCAGAGTCTGTATCAGGAGTGCAGAAGGCAGAGTCTGTATCGGGAGTGCAGCAGGCAGAGTCTGTATCGGGAGTGCAGCAGGCAGAGTCTGTGTCGGGAGTGCAGCAGGCAGAGTCTGTATCGGGAGTGCAGCAGGCAGAGTCTGTATCAGAGTGCAGCAGGCAGAGTCTGCATCAGGAGTGCAGCAGGCAGAGTCTGTATCAGGAATGCAGCAGGCAGAGTCTGTATCAGGAGTGCAGCAGGCAGAGTCTGTATCAGGAGTGCAGCAGGCAGGGTCTGTGTCAGGAGTGCAGCAGGCCGAGTCTGTATCAGAGTGCAGCAGGCAGAGTCTGTATCAAAGTACAGCAGGCAGAGTCTGTATCAGGAGTGCAGCAGGCAGAGTCTGTATCAGGAGTGCAGCAGGCAGAGTCTGTATCAGGAGTGCAGCAGGCAGAGTCTGTATCAGAGTACAGCAGCCCGAGTCTGTATCAGGGGTACAGCAGGCAGAGTCTGCATCAGGAGTGCAGCAGGCAGAGTCTGTATCAGAAGTGCAGCAGGCAGAGTTGTATCAGGAGAAGAGCAGGCAGAGTCTGTATCAGAGTGTAGCAGGCAGAGTCTGTATAAGGAGTGCAGCAGGCAGACTCTGTATCAGGAGTGCAGCAGGCAGAGTCTGTATCAGAGTGCAGATGGCAGAGTTTGTATCAGAGTGCAGCAGGCCGAGTCTGTATCAGAGTGCAGATGGCAGAGTTTGTATCAGAGTGCAGCAGGCAGAGTCTGTATCAGGAGTGCAGCAGGCAGAGTCTCTATCAGGAGTGCAGCAGGCAGATTCTGTATCAGGAGTGCAGCAGGCAGAGTCTGTATCAGGAGTGCAGCAGGCAGAGTCTGTATCAGGAGTGCAGCAGGCAGATTCTGTATCAGGAGTGCAGCAGGCAGAGTCTGTATCAGGAGTGCAGCAGGCAGAGTCTGTATCAGAGTACAGCAGGCAGAGTCTGTATCAGTGTGCAGCAGGCAGAGTCTGTATCAGGAGTGCAGCAGGCAGAGTCTGTATCAGGAGTGCAGCAGTCAGAGTCTGTATCAGGAGTGCAGCAGTCAGAGTCTGTATCAGAGTACAGCAGGCAGAGTCTGTATCAGAGTGCAGCAGGCAGAGTCTGTATCAGGAGTGCAGCAGGCAGACTCTGTATCAGGAGTGCAGCAGGCAGAGTCTCTATCAGGAGTGCAGCAGGCAGGGTCTGTATCAGGAGTGCAGCAGGCAGAGTCTGTATCAGAGTACAGCAGGCAGAGTCTGTATCAGAGTACAGCAGGCAGAGTCTGTATCAGAGTACAGCAGGCAGAGTCTGTATCAGAGTACAGCAGGCAGAGTCTGTATCAGGAGTGCAGCAGGCAGAGTCTGTATCAGGAGTGCGGCAGGCAGAGTCTCTATCAGGAGTGCAGCAGGTAGAGTCTGTATCAGGAGTGCAGCAGGCAGAGTCTGTATCGGGAGTGCAGCAGGTAGAGTCTGTATCAGGAGTGCAGCAGGCAGTGTCTGTATTACAGTGCAGCAGGCTGAGTCTGTATCAGGAGTGCGGCAGCGGAAATTCTGCTGCAGAAACGCTTAAAAAACGCTTGGTAGAAGGTCTGCCATGTTCCCCAATGATAATCCGCTTGTGCTGTGCACATGCTGAGGAAATTTGCGGACTATCATTGCGGAAAAATCCGAAGCACTACCAATTATTTTGCGTAATCGCGGCGTTTTCGCCGCCATTGACTTGCATTGAATCGCTTAATATCCGCATGGCTACATGTGCACATGCGGATATTAAGCGATTCAATATATGGATGGTACCTCGGTCTGGAGAAGAGGAGACTTTCCTCCAGACCCAGGTACCATAGTACCTGTAAAAAAAGAAGAATTAAAATAAAAAAATACATTATACTCACCTTCCGATGTCCCCCGGTCTTTTCTCTGCTCCGTCCGGTCTCTTGTACGGCTCATGATGGTCTAAAAGGACCTGCCATGATGTCATTTAGTCATGTGACTGGTCACGCGACCGCTGACGTCGACGGTCTCGTGAACTGTCACATGATTAAATGACGTCATGGAAGGTCTTTTCACACCACCGCAAGACACCGGGGAGAACGGACGGAGCGGAGAAAAGACCGGGGGCCATCGGAAGGAGAGTATAATGTATTTTTTTTTATTTTTTACCATTTTTAATCTTTTTTTCAACTATTAACTTAGTCACACTATATATGCTAGTTGCCGGTTGCATGGATTTTTATAGTGTGACCAAGTTGTCAAGCACTTTCCAAGTGATGCTAAAATCGCTTGATAACCCGCATGTACAATCCGCATGTACAATCCGCATGTACAATCCGCATGTACAATCCCGCATGTACAATCCACATGTGTAATCCACATGTACAATACGCATGTACAATCCGCATGTACAATCCACATGTGTAATCCGCATGTAGAATCCGCATGTACAATCCGCATGTACAATCCACATGTACAATCTGCATGCACAATCTGCATGTACAATCCGCATGTACAATCCGCATGTACAATTCGCATGTACAATCCGCATGTACAATCCGCATGTGTAATCCGCATGTACAATCCACATGTACAATCCGCATGTACAATCCGCATGTACAATCCGCATGTACAATCCACATGTACAATCCGCACGTACAATCCGCATGTACAATCCGCATGTACAATCCACATGTGTAATCCGCATGTACAATCCACATGTACAATCCGCATGTACAATCCGCATGTACAATCCACATGTGTAATCCGCATGTACAATCCGCATGTACAATCCACATGTGTAATCCGCATGTACAATCCACATGTATAATCCGCATGTACAATCCGCATGTACAATCCACATGTGTAATCCGCATGTACAATCCACATGTACAATCCACATGTGTAATCCGCATGTACAATCCACATGTAAAATCCGCATGTACAATCCGCATGTACAATCCACATGTACAATCCGCATGTACAATCCACATGTGTAATCCGCATGTACAATCTGCATGTACAATCCGCATGTACAATCTGCATGTACTATCCGCATGTACAATCCGCATGTACAATCCCGCATGTACAATCCGCATGTACAATCCGCATGTACAATCCGCATGTACAATCCACATGTACAATCTGCATGTACAATCCACATGTACAATCCGCATGTACAATCCACATGAACAATCCACATGTACAATCCGCATGTACAATCCGCATGTACAATCCACATGTGTAATCCGCATGTACAATCCGCATGTACAATCCGCATGTACAATCCGCATGTACAATCCGCATGTACAATCCGCATGTACAATCCCGCATGTACAATCCACATGTGTAATCCACATGTACAATACGCATGTACAATCCGCATATACAATCCGCATGTACAATCCACATGTGTAATCCGCATGTAGAATCCGCATGTACAATCCGCATGTGTAATCCGCATGTACAATCTGCATGTACAATCCGCATGTACAATCTGCATGTACTATCCGCATGTACAATCCGCATGTACAATCCCACATGTACAATCCGCATGTACAATCCGCATGTACAATCCGCATGTACAATCCACATGTACAATCTGCATGTACAATCCACATGTACAATCCGCATGTACAATCCACATGAACAATCCACATGTACAATCCGCATGTACAATCCGCATGTACAATCCACATGTGTAATCCGCATGTACAATCCACATGTACAATCCGCATGTACAATCCGCATGTACAATCCGCATGTACAATCCGCATGTACAATCCCGCATGTACAATCCACATGTGTAATCCACATGTACAATACGCATGTACAATCCGCATATACAATCCGCATGTACAATCCACATGTGTAATCCGCATGTAGAATCCGCATGTAGAATCCGCATGTACAATCCGCATGTACAATCCGCATGTACAATTCGCATGTACAATCCGCATGTGTAATCCGCATGTACAATCCACATGTACAATCCGCATGTACAATCCGCATGTACAATCCGCATGTGTAATCCGCATGTACAATCCACATGTACAATCCGCACGTACAATCCGCATGTACAATCCGCATGTACAATCCGCATGTACAATCCACATGTGTAATCCGCATGTATAATCCACATGTACAATCCGCATGTACAATCCGCATGTACAATCCACATGTGTAATCCGCATGTACAATCCGCATGTACAATCCACATGTGTAATCCGCATGTACAATCCACATGTATAATCCGCATGTACAATCCACATGTGTAATCCGCATGTACAATCCACATGTACAATCCACATGTAAAATCCGCATGTACAATCCGCATGTACAATCCACATGTACAATCCGCATGTACAATCCACATGTGTAATCCGCATGTACAATCTGCATGTACAATCCGCATGTACAATCTGCATGTACTATCCGCATGTACAATCCGCATGTACAATCCCGCATGTACAATCCGCATGTATAATCCCGCATGTACAATCCACATGTGTAATCCGCATGTACAATCCGCATGTACAATCCACATGTGTAATCCGCATGTACAATCCACATGTATAATCCGCATGTACAATCCGCATGTACAATCCACATGTGTAATCCGCATGTACAATCCACATGTACAATCCACATGTGTAATCCGCATGTACAATCCACATGTAAAATCCGCATGTACAATCCGCATGTACAATCCGCATGTACAATCCGCATGTACAATCCACATGTGTAATCCGCATGTACAATCTGCATGTACAATCCGCATGTACAATCTGCATGTACTATCCGCATGTACAATCCGCATGTACAATCCCGCATGTACAATCCGCATGTACAATCCGCATGTACAATTCGCATGTACAATCCACATGTACAATCTGCATGTACAATCCACATGTACAATCCGCATGTACAATCCGCATGAACAATCCACATGTACAATCCGCATGTACAATCCGCATGTACAATCCGCATGTACAATCCGCATGTACAATCCACATGTGTAATCCGCATGTACAATCCACATGTACAATCCACATGTACAATAAGCATGTACAATCCGCATGTACAATCCACATGTACAATCCGCATGTACAATCTGCATGTACAATCTGCATGTACAATCCACATGTGTAATCCGCATGTACAATAAGCATGTACAATCCGCATGTACAATCCGCATGTACAATCTACATGTACAATCTGCATGTACAATCCACATGTACAATCCACATGTACAATAAGCATGTACAATCCGCATGTACAATCCGCATGTACAATCCACATGTACAATCCGCATGTACAATCTGCATGTACAATCCGCATGTACAATCCACATGTGTAATCCGCATGTACAATCCACATGTACAATCCGCATGTACAATCCACATGTACAATCCGCATGTACAATCCACATGTACAATCTGCATGTACAATCCACATGTACAATCCACATGTACAATAAGCATGTACAATCCGCATGTACAATCCGCATGTACAATCCACATGTACAATCCGCATGTACAATCTGCATGTACAATCCGCATGTACAATCCACATGTGTAATCCGCATGTACAATCCACATGTACAATCCGCATGTACAATCCACATGTACAATCCGCATGTACAATCCACATGTACAATCTGCATGTACAATCCACATGTGTAATCCGCATGTACAATAAGCATGTACAATCCACATGTACAATCCGCATGTACAATCTGCATGTACAATCTGCATGTACAATCCACATGTACAATAAGCATGTACAATCCGCATGTACAATCCGCATGTACAATCCACATGTACAATCCGCATGTACAATCTGCATGTACAATCCGCTTGTACAATCCACATGTGTAATCCGCATGTACAATCCACATGTACAATCCGCATGTACAATCCACATGTACAATCCGCATGTACAATCCACATGTACAATCCACATGTACAATCCACATGTGTAATCCGCATGTACAATCCGCATGTACAATCCACCTGTGTAATCCGCATGTACAATCCGCATGTACAATCCACATGTACAATCCGCATGTACAATCCGCATGTACAATCCACATGTACAATCCACATGTGTAATCCGCATGTACAATCCACATGTACAATCCGCATGTACAATCCGCATGTACAATCCACATGTACAATCCGCATGTACAATCCTCATGTGTAATCCGCATGCACAATCTGCATGTACAATCCGCATGTACAATCCGCATGTATAATCCACATGTACAATCCGCATGTACAATCCGCATGTACAATCCGTATGTACAATCCGCATGTGTAATCCACATGTACAATCCGCATGTACAATCCGCATGTACAATTCGCATGTACAATCCGCATGTACAATCCACATGTGTAATCCGCATGTACAATCCACATGTACAATCCGCATGTACAATCCACATGTACAATCCGCATGTACAATCCGCATGTACAATCCGCATGTACAATCCACATGTGTACTCCGCATGTACAATCCACATGTACAATCCGCATGTACAATCCACATGTACAATCTGCATGTACAATCCGCATGTACAATCCGCATGTACAATCCGCATGTACAATCCTCATGTACAATCCGCATGTACAATTCGCATGTACAATCCGCATGTACAATCCACATGTGTAATCCGCATGTACAATCCACATGTACAATCCGCATGTACAATCCACATGTACAATCCGCATGTACAATCCGCATGTACAATCTACATGTGTAATCCGCATGTACAATCCACATGTACAATCCGCATGTACAATCCACATGTACAATCCGCATGTACAATCCGCATGTACAATCCACATGTACAATCCGCATGTACAATCCACATGTACAATCCGCATGTACAATCCGCATGTACAATCCGCATGTACAATCCACATGTACAATCCGCATGTACAATCCGCATGTGTAATCCGCATGTACAATCCACATGTACAATCCGCATGTACAATCCGCATGTACAATCCGCATGTACAATCCACATGTGTAATCCGCATGTACAATCCACATGTACAATCCGCATGTACAATCCGCATGTATAATCCACATGTACAATCCACATGTGTAATCCGCATGTAGAATCCACATGTACAATCCGCATGTACAATCCGCATGTACAATCCACATGTACAATCCGCATGTACAATCCACATGTACAATCCGCATGTACAATCCGCATGTACAATCCACATGTACGATCCGCATGTACAATCCGCATGTACAATCCGCATGTACAATCCACAAGTACAATCTGCATGTACAATCCGCATGTACAATCCGTATGTACAATCTGCATGTACAATCCACATGTACAATCCGCATGTACAATCCGCATGTACAATCCACATGTGTAATCCGCATGTACAATCCGCATGTACAATCCGCATGTACAATCCGCATGTACAATCCACATGTACAATCCGCATATACAATCCGTATGTACAATCCACATGTGTAATCCGCATGTACAATCCACATGTACAATCCGCATGTACAATCCGCATGTACAATCCACATGTACAATCCGCATGTACAATCCGCATGTACAATCCACATGTACAATCCGCATGTACAATCCGCATGTACAATCCGCATGTACAATCCACATGTACAATCCGCATGTACAATCCGCATGTACAATCCGCATGTACAATTCACATGTGTAATCCGCATGTACAATCCACATGTACAATCCGCATGTACAATCCGCATGTACAATCCACATGTGTAATCCGCATGTACAATCCGCATGTACAATCCACATGTGTAATCCGCATGTACAATCCACATGTACAATCCACATGTACAATCCACATGTACAATCCACATGTGTAATCCGCATGTACAATCCGCATGTACAATCCACATGTGTAATCCGCATGTACAATCCACATGTACAATCCGCATGTACAATTCACATGTGTAATCCGCATGTACAATCCACATGTACAATCCGCATGTACAATCCGCATGTACAATCCACATGTGTAATCCGCATGTACAATCCGCATGTACAATCCACATGTGTAATCCGCATGTACAATCCACATGTACAATCCACATGTACAATCCGCATGTACAATCCACATGTGTAATCCGCATGTACAATCCGCATGTACAATCCACATGTGTAATCCGCATGTACAATCCACATGTACAATCCGCATGTACAATCCACATGTGTAATCCGCATGTACAATCTGCATGTACAATCCGCATGTACAATCCGCATGTACAATCCACATGTACAATCCGCATGTACAATCCGCATGTATAATCCACATGTACAATCCACATGTGTAATCCGCATGTAGAATCCACATGTACAATCCGCATGTACAATCCGCATGTACAATCCACATGTACAATCCGCATGTACAATCCACATGTACAATCCGCATGTACAATCCGCATGTACAATCCACATGTACGATCCGCATGTACAATCCGCATGTACAATCCGCATGTACAATCCACAAGTACAATCTGCATGTACAATCCGCATGTACAATCCGTATGTACAATCTGCATGTACAATCCACATGTACAATCCGCATGTACAATCCGCATGTACAATCCACATGTGTAATCCGCATGTACAATCCGCATGTACAATCCGCATGTACAATCCACATGTACAATCCGCATGTACAATCCGCATGTACAATCCACATGTACAATCCGCATATACAATCCGTATGTACAATCCACATGTGTAATCCGCATGTACAATCCACATGTACAATCCGCATGTACAATCCGCATGTACAATCCACATGTACAATCCGCATGTACAATCCGCATGTACAATCCACATGTACAATCCGCATGTACAATCCGCATGTACAATCCGCATGTACAATCCACATGTACAATCCGCATGTACAATCCGCATGTACAATCCGCATGTACAATTCACATGTGTAATCCGCATGTACAATCCACATGTACAATCCGCATGTACAATCCGCATGTACAATCCACATGTGTAATCCGCATGTACAATCCGCATGTACAATCCACATGTGTAATCCGCATGTACAATCCACATGTACAATCCACATGTACAATCCACATGTACAATCCACATGTGTAATCCGCATGTACAATCCGCATGTACAATCCACATGTACAATCCGCATGTACAATCCACATGTACAATCCGCATGTACAATTCACATGTGTAATCCGCATGTACAATCCACATGTACAATCCGCATGTACAATCCGCATGTACAATCCACATGTGTAATCCGCATGTACAATCCGCATGTACAATCCACATGTGTAATCCGCATGTACAATCCACATGTACAATCCACATGTACAATCCGCATGTACAATCCACATGTGTAATCCGCATGTACAATCCGCATGTACAATCCACATGTGTAATCCGCATGTACAATCCACATGTACAATCCGCATGTACAATCCACATGTGTAATCCGCATGTACAATCTGCATGTACAATCCGCATGTACAATCCGCATGTACAATCCACATGTACAATCCGCATGTACAATCCACATGTACAATCCGCATGTACAATACGCATGTACAATCCACATGTACAATCCGCATGTACAATCCGCATGTACAATCCACATGTGTAATCCGCATGTACAATCCACATGTACAATCCACATGTACAATCCGCATGTACAATCCACATGTGTAATCCGCATGTACAATCCGCATGTACAATCCACATGTGTAATCCGCATGTACAATCCACATGTACAATCCGCATGTACAATCCACATGTGTAATCCGCATGTACAATCTGCATGTACAATCCGCATGTACAATCCGCATGTACAATCCACATGTACAATCCGCATGTACAATCCACATGTACAATCCGCATGTACAATACGCATGTACAATCCACATGTGTAATCCGCATGTACAATCCACATGTGCAATCCGCATGTACAATCCGCATGTACCATCCGTATGTACAATCCGCATGTACAATCCACATGTACAATCCGCATGTACAATCCGCATGTACAATCCACATGTACCATCCGTATGTACAATCCGCATGTACAATCCGCATGTACAATCCACATGTACAATCCGCATGTACAATCCGCATGTACCATCCGTATGTACAATCCGCATGTACAATCCACATGTACAATCCGCATGTACAATCCACATGTACAATCCGCATGTACAATCCGCATGTACAATCCACATGTACAATCCGCATGTACAATCCGCATGTACAATCCACATGTGTAATCCGCATGTACAATCTGCATGTACAATCTGCATGTACAATCCGCATGTACAATCCACATGTACCATCCGCATGTACAATCCACATGTACAATCCGCATGTACAATCCACATGTGTAATCCGCATGTACAATCTGCATGTACAATCCGCATGTACAATCCGCATGTACAATCCACATGTACAATCCGCATGTACAATTCACATGTAAAATCCGCATGTACAATCCGCATGTGTAATCCGCATGTACAATCCGCATGTACAATCCACATGTGTAATCCGCATGTACAATCCGCAGGTACAATCCGCATGTACAATCCGCATGTACAATCCGCATGTACAATCCACATGTGTAATCCGCATGTACAATCCACATGTACAATCCGCATGTACAATCCACATGTGTAATCCGCATGTACAATCCGCATGTACAATCCGCATGTACAATCCGCATGTACAATTCACATGTACAATCCGCATGTACAATCCGCATGTACAATCCACATGTGTAATCCGCATGTACAATCCACATGTACAATCCGCATGTACAATCCACATGTACCATCCGTATGTACAATCCGCATGTACAATCCGCATGTACAATCCGCATGTACAATCCGCATGTACAATCCGCATGCGTTTTTTCTGCCAGGGAGATGCAGAAACGCTCAGGAAAAATCCGGAGCTTTTCTGCATCGTGGGCACATAGACTTAATGAGACCCACACCTCTTCCAGTACAGCTAACCCAGGAGATGGAGACCGAACCAGGAGTGTTCACATTGCCCTAAATGAGGGCCTAACACCACCGAAGTGGCATCAATGTCATCAGACTACAAGTAGTTTAACGCAGACCCAAACCTGTCCCACTACAGCCAACCAAATGGATGGAGACACAATCAGAATTTTCCACATTTCCCAAAATTAGGGCCTAAATCCTGAAACAGCAGCAGCAAGAGCAGGCACAGAAGCCGTATCACAGACTGCAATTTCAGGAGATCAATGCAGCACACTCAAAACGACAACATCGCCTACTCTGTACAGTCTGCAAATGGGGTGCAAAAGCCTTTGGAGATCCATGACTTGTTCATCTTGATGAAAGTTAGGCGGTCTACACTTTCAGGGGACAGCCGGATGTGCATATCCTTCAAAACACTGCCAGCAGCTCCGAAGACACGTTCAGAGAGAAAGCTGGCTGCTGAGCATGATAAAACCTCCAAGGCGTGAGAGGCGAGCTCAGGCCATTCATCCATTTTTGAAGACCAAAATGTAAAAGGGTCCAAACCCTCCCTGATGGTATTGATATTGAACTCTAGATACTCCTGCACCATCCTCTCCAGTCGTTCTCCACGTGTCAGACTTGTACTCTGTTGTGCTGGTGCACGAGCTGGTGCAAAAAATGTGTGAAAGGACTCACAGAAATTGCTTCTGCCACGTACTCTGATGCTGCTAATGTTTTGGCTTTGGCGAACTGACGTGACGGAAGTTGAAAGACTACAGTCATGGCCAAAAGTTTTGAGAATGACACCAAAATGATATTTTCCCATGATCTGCTGGCCTCTGTTTTTTATTAGTGTTTGTCTGATGTTAATATCACATACAGAAATATAATTGCAATCATATTATGAGTACCAATAGGTTATATTGACAGTTAGAATGAGTTAATGCAGCAAGTCAATATTTGCAGTGTTGCCCCTTCTTCTTCAAGACCTCTGTAATTCTCCCTGGCATGCTCTCAATCAACTTTTGGACCAAATCCTGACTGATAGCAGTCGATTCTTGCATAATCAATGCTTGCATTTTGCCAGAATTTGTTGGTTTTTGTTTGTCCACCCGTCTCTTGATGATTGACCACAAGTTCTCAATGGGATTAAGATCTAGGGAGTTTCCAGGCCATGGACCCAAAATCTCTTTGTTTTGTTCCATGAGCCACTTAGTTATCACCTTTGCTTTATGGCAAGGTGCTCCATCATGCTGGAAAAGGCATTGTTGGGCGCCAAACTGCTCTTGGACGGTTGGGAGAAGTTGCTCTTGGAGGACATTCTGGTACCATTCTTTATTCATGGCTGTGTTTTTAGGCAAGACTGTGAGTGAGCCGATTCCCTTGGCTGAGAAGCAACCCCACACATGAATGGTTTCAGGATGCTTTACAGTTGGCATGAGACAAGACTGGTGGTAGCGCTCACCTCTTCTTCTCCGAATAAGCTGTTTTCCAGATGTCCCAAACAATCGAAAAGGGGATTCATCAGAGAAAATGACTTTGCCCCAGTCCTCAGCAGTCCACTCCCTGTACCTTTTGCAGAATATCAGTCGGTCCCTGATGTTTTTTCTGGAGAGAAGTGGCTTCTTTGCTGCCCTCCTTGAAACCAGCCCTTGCTCAAAGAGTCTCCGCCTCACAGTGCGTGCAGAAGCACTCACACCAGCCTGCTGCCATTCCTGAGCAAGCTCGGCACTGCTGGTAGTCCGATCCCGCAGCTGAAACAGTTTTAAGATACGGTCCTGGCGCTTGCTGGTCTTTCTTGGGCGCCCTGGAGCCTTTTTGACAACAATGGAAGCTCTCTCCTTGAAGTTCTTGATGATGCGATAGATTGTTGACTGAGGTGCAATCTTTGTAGCTGCGATACTCTTCCCTGTTAGGCCATTTTTGTGCAGTGCAATGATGGCTGCACGTGTTTCTTTAGAGATAACCATGGTTAACTGAAGAGAAACAATGATACCAAGAACCTGCCTCCTTTTAAAGTGTCCAGTGATGTCATTCTTACTTAATCATGACTGATTGATCGCCAGCCCTGTCTTCATCAACACCCACACCTGTGTTAATGGATCAATCACTAAAACGATGTTAGCTGCTCCTTTTAAGGCAGGACTGCAATGATGTTGAAATGTGTTTTGGGGGTTAAAGTTCATTTTCTGGGCAAATATTGACTTTGCAAGTACAGTAATTGCTGTTAAGCTGATCACTCTTTGACATTCAGGAGTATATGCAAATTGCCATTACAAAAAATGAAGCAGTAAACTTTGGAAAAATTACTATTTGTCTCATTCTCAATACTTTTGGCCATGACTGTACAGCTGTGATGCACATTGTTTGCCTCGCTGTTATCTTGGGGAAAATCTCTATTAAGGTTGCTTAAAAGCTTGTTTCGATACTGCAACATAAGCGGGTCCCTTTCCAGGGCGGGAAGCATCTGGCAAAATTTTCTCTTATAACGTGAATCTAACAAAGTGGCAACCCAGTAGTCAGCATTATTTCGAATCCTATCTATACGGGGATCATGTTGTAGACAGTGCATCAAGAAGGCACTCATATGTCGGGCTCTTCCAGGAGGTCCAAAGCCATGCTGTATTGTGGGCTGCGTAACACTGATGCTTGTTTCCTCCATCCCCTCCTGCCAACCACGTTCAAACTAGAGGGGATGATTATCCTCTTCATCCTCTGACAGCTGCTCGCCCATCACCTCTTCCTCCTCCACTAACAGTTTGCCTGGTATCACCAAACCCCCTCGATTGCTGTAATCCACCGTCACTTGGCATCCGCCTGTGTGACAACAGTCTGGAAATTTGAGACATTGGTATCCCTTCCACATCCTCCTCTTCTTCTGGTGCCACCACCTCCTGCCGCAGGTTATTCAAAGTTTGCTCAAACATGTATATGACCGGAATAGTGATGCTGATGATGACATCGTCAGCGCTAACCAGTTTAGTAGCCATTTCAAAACCGTGCAGAAGGGTGCAGAGGTCCTTAATCTTTCCCACTCCGCAAACGTGATGTGCCCCAAGTCCGTATTGCATTGCCCCAAGTCCGTACTGCGTTACCCCAAGCTATACGTCATGACATACTGCATCAGAGCTCGTTTCTGCTGGCACAGTCGCTGCAACACGTGCAGAGTGGAATTCCACCGCGTCGGCACATCGCAGATCAACCTGTTAACTGGCATGGACAAAGACCTCTGTATCGATGCAAGTCGATGACATGAGGGGTGCGAATGGCGGAAGTGAGCACACAGCTGCTGTACTTTGTGAAGCAGCTCATCCAGACCAGGATAGTGATGGAGAAATCGCTGTACCACCAAGTTGAGGACGTGAGCCATGCAAGGCACGTGTGCGAGCCTGCCTCGGCCTAGGGCCGCTAACAGGTTTGCACCGTTGTCGCACATGGCCTTCCCTGGCTCTAGGTTCAGCAGAGACAGCCATTGCTCAAACTGAGCCTGGAGAGCTGCCCACAACTCTTCACCTGTATGACTGCGATCTCCAAGGCATATTAATTTGAAGACTGCCTAATAACGGTGAGCCCTGACTGCGCAGTACAGAGGTGGTGTGTATTCGCTCTGCACCCTTGGAACGCATGTCTCATTAAGGCAGAGGTTGAGTGTGTGGCGCCCCTGAGGGTTCGGCCGCCACAGGAATGCTGCACTTCTTTAATGGAGTGTGGTGTTCCTCCTCTGAGGCAAGTCCGGTGCGATGATAGTTACCTAGCTTTTTGCATCCAACACCACATTTCCACCAGAGGGAGCTATTATGCACTAGGTGCTGCTCCCCTGGTTACAGGGAGACTGGGGAACCCAAAGTGTAGGTACCAGTTAGTGGGTGTGGGTGGAGGAACAGTTAGTTTGTTACACTTCTAATTTCATATTTAATAGAATGCCATCTTGGATCTTGGTCCTTTTTGTTCTTTTGTGGGTCCTGTCTGCTTAGTGCAGAGTCCAGTTCATCTGACCTGTGTGGTCTCGGACAGTGTGTCTGTCAAGTGGTCGTACTGTGCTGTCAAAATACTGTGTGTAAAGTGACTTCCCTCCGGGAGCACAGATCCTGTGTGGGCCTGCACCGGTATGGGACACAGCCCTCGTACCCTGATCTATGGGACGAGAGGGAGGTTGCAGACAAGGAATGTCTCAACCCGACCAAGGACCAGGATCAAGAAGGCCCGGGAGCTTTAGAGTGTGGCTCCCTAGCAAATGGGTCCCGGGGAGGATGCAGACGGAGCGGAGTACGCCACCTGTCCTCGCCTACCTGATCTATTCAGAGGGATTCCGGCTGCAAGAGGGGTACCGGCCCCCGACACCCGACCTCGTACTCTATGTCCAGGACGGGAAAGCCCGGTTAGGTCCTGAGGATCCCGCCGGGCTTGGGATGGAGAGGAATTGCCACCCGAGCCATACACCTGAGAGGAGCTCAGAGGGAGACCCGGCCTATCTACACACGCACAGATGGGAAGGAGTAAAGTCTGTAGTGCAGGAACACTCTGGTGTAGGGTCGCTACCAAACACTGGACTTCCTCGGAGGTAGTCGGACCCCCATCCCTGGTGGCCGCAGGACTCCGCGAGGAGCAGGGAGAAGCCTTGCGCTGCTTATGAGAACTGTGAGTAAAGCCTTGGAAATTCACCCCTATGGCCTCCGGACTGTTCATTACGCGCCATACCACGCGATGCGGTGCCCTCGCTCCCGCACTACTACCCCCCCTTCATCCCGCCTTGCCTGCCCTGAGGCCACGCTCCGCCTGTGGGGAGCAGCGAGAACTTTAGCCGCCATGACATCGGGCCTCAGCGGACTGTTAGCGGCGCTAGTGGCGCATCACCAGACACCACAGGTGGCGTAGTCGACAATTACCACTCAACCCGGATAGCCCTAACATCATTTTCAATGTGACTGCCCTGGGCACGGAACGGGTCGAGGCCACGACTGCATCCCCGTTCTCAACATCTGACCCGGCTCCGAGTACCCCATCTTCCCAGGGCAGGGCTTTAGAGGCGTCACAAGTGCGCAGGTGGAGGCCCTAGAGGAGGTGGAGGACGCAGAAGCAGCGGAGGAAGTGAGAAATACAGAGGTTTCTTCTGCAAGCCTTGGGGATTCCAAGATTTGTGGAGCAGCCCCTTCCCCGCCTGCCCCCACAGCCACCAAAGTCACGCAGTGCCCAGTCAGCGAGATGTAACGCCCTTGGCCATGCTTACTCGTCCAGGTGTCTGTGGTGAAATGCACCCTGGCACACGTAGATTTAGACAAGGAATGGGTGATGTTGTCTGCGACATGCTGATGTAGCGCAGGCACAGCTTTCTTAGACAAGTAATGGCGACTGGGCAACTGGTACTGGGGGACTGTGATGGCCATCAGTTTTCGGAAACAGTCTGTATCTACCAGGCGGAAAGGCAGCATTTCCGTGGCCAACAGATTGGAGATGGTGGAGTTCAACCTCTTAGCTTTGTCATGCGTAAGATGAAACAATCTTTTACGTGACCACAACTGCGGGACCGAGGGCTGGCTAGGGTGCTGAGAGAGGGCGGAGTATGGTGAACCGGAAAAACTGGTGGACCCTGAGTGAGGTGCAGATGTTACGATGGATTGAGAAACATGTGGTGTGCTCGGTGAAACAAACACAGCAGGCGTGTCCGCTTCAGTTACAACTGACGGGCTAACACTCAGCCTGACTGGAGCGGGTAAAGAACTGGAGTTTCTGCGATGGGAGACCTGCGTGACAATACTTGGCACGGTAACAGAGGAGGAGGAAGAAGCAGCGGATGCGTTTGATGGGGCAGCTGATAGTTGTTAAGATGTGCTGCTCCGCATTTCAGCGCGGTAAGATTCCCAGCGTAACTCATGTTGTTTGAGCATGTGAACGTTCATGCATGTAGTAGTCAAATTATTGCCGTTTTTCCCTCTACTGAGTTTTTTATCGCAAAGTTTGCAGATAACGTGAGTTGGCTCATCCTTTGCAGTGACAAAAAAGGCCCAGGCTAGGCAACCCGGTTGTGACTAAGGATGCAGTGCTCTTTGTGCTTGCATCACTTCGTGTCTGTGCCATAGAGCGAAATTTAACCTTCTCGTCTTCCTCCTCCACCCCCTCAGATGAGCTACTCGGCTGCGTGACTCTGGGTTCACACCAAGTAGGATCGTCAACCTCGTCATCATCCAATGTGTTATCCCATTCCTTGCCCTCACAGTGACCCCTCTCCTTTTTTTGCCCTGACAGTACAGTACAGTCTGTATGAGCCACAGGTATCTGAGTCTCATCGTGATCACCTCCCTCCCCTGCGGTTAACGTTTGGACCCTACTGCTTGGACCCTGCTTCGTCCTGCCTCGAATGCAAGCTAAAAAAATTTTGGGCATGGGTGCAGATGCTATCCTCCCCTTGACTCTGTGACTGTTTAGAGTACACTTCTGATGCCCATGGTGTAGAATGGGTCAACTGTTCTACAGACTCGCCCATCTGTGGTTCGCTACAGTCAGTTGGGCAGATGGACTGTTGTGACGCAGGGGGAAGCATGGGTAATTGGGGTGCCACCTCTGTGGACTGTGCTGCGTGTGATGTTGAGGCGGAGGATGAAGAGGAGAGGGCACTGGAAGCAGCGGTTGCCATCCACTGGAGCACCTGCTCTTTCTGGGCCTTATCAAGAAGGCGTATCGCTGTGCGGCTGCCAAAGAAAGGGAGTGAAGTAGCCCGTCCACTAACATAAGTTGTCAATTGTCTTTGGATAGGACCTGTTTGTGTTGGTTCACTAGTGCTGTCACTAACATTACCACGTACCCCACGTAAGCCTTGAACACCAAGCCTATTCCCCCTTCCACCACTCTCTTTTTCCCACTCATGTTGGTCAGATACAGTGGTAGGAGCACACAATTAACTAAAGAAAAATACGTTTTTTTCCTGTGCAATAGCTCAGCACACACCTGAATTTCAGTGACACTAAATGACAAGGTAAGATATGGCCTGCCGTATAACCTTACTAACAGACAAAAGAAGTTTGTTAGTGTGAATGAGGCCGATAAAACCTACGAGATATTCTCCAAACAATTTCAAACTGAGATGTCCCCTGCTCTATTACTTTAGGAACAGAAGAATTTTTTTTTTTTTGGAATGTAGATGAGGCCAGTATGACATAGAATATATGCTCCAAAATATTTCAAACTCAGATCTAGCTGGCTGTATCACTTTACTCAGAGCAAAAAATATTTTTGGGTTACTCTGCATAAGCTCTGCGTCCAGCTGACTTTGACCGCCACTGTCGTAGTAGCTGGCTTATAGCACTGTATGAAAGAGAAAAAAAATATTTATTTACTCTGAAACCACCTGAAGTTCAACTCCACTAAAATAGTAAAGAAAACTTTAGTGCACACAGCTTTCAATATCACAATAGCAACAGAAACAAAACCCAGATATTGTGCTCTGCAATAAGAAGCTCTGCAGACCGTGCAGAGCACAATGTCAACCCCACTAAATGAAAAGGTGCACTGCGCTTGCTTGATCACATTAGCAAGTGCAAAAAAAGATTGAAGGTATACTGAGACATGGAGCTCTATACCAGCGGTGCACAGCACTATTGTATGGCATGAGCCCTCTGTTTCTGTCAGAATCTCAGTACTTGCACAAGAACACCAAAAATGTGCTGCACCAGCGGTTGCAGAGGTACACAGGCCAGGAATTATCTACACTATCTGACTACCACACAAGCGCCCATCTATCTAGCTAATATCTCTAATTACACAGGAGAACACTGAGCTGCGTCTGTCTCCAGCAGTGACATGGATATAATGGCGCTGAGGGAACATGACCACTTTTTATATGGAGAGGACATGTGATTTCTGCAGCCAATTGCAGAAGCCCTTATGTCTGGACAGTGTAGATGCTTCCTGCGTTATGATTGGCTGGCCGCGCTTTCCTCAGTTAAAGTTACCGCCCACAGGAGAAAAAAAACAAACAAAACAGTGCGCCGCTGATCTGACCTGTTCTAAGCTCTCCACAGCTCCCACACTCACCTGGCACATGTCACCGCTCATCATGCACCATCATCATCTTGCATTATGCTGTTCAAAAAGCCATGGTTGCCCTGTATTCGCGGTCCCACGCAAATTCATCAAACTTTTCCAATTTTAAGAAAATTTGCTCACGAATCCGAATGTGCCATATTCGTGCCGAATTTGAAACTTTCGAACATTCGCCGAACAAATTTGCTCAACACTACTGTGCATCCAAAATTTAGGGAAGGTCACATTAAGTTCACCTGAAAAGGTTAGAGGTAGTGATGAGCGAACGTGCCCGCCACTGCTCGGCACTAGCCCTAGCATCATGGTGCTTGACAAGCTCGGTTGCTCGGCCAGGAACTCGGGTCACCGCCCTGTATGTTTGGCGCCCTTTAGAGAGCTTGCCACTCATTGTAATGCCGTAGCCATGTTGGTTATAGCATTACAGTGATTTGCTGGCTGCACAGCGGCATCAGGTCTATATAAGGCTATGTGCGCACGATGCGTATTTGAAGCAGAAATTTCCTGTGCGCTTCTGCATCTCCTTGGCAGGAAAAACGCATGTTTTTTTTATATGCGTTTTTTTAAGCGTTTTTGTACATCAATAAATGCTTTTTGGAGCTAAATAAAGTTATTTGGTGGGACATTGCTTAAACCTTGGATTGCCATCAGAACTGGGGTGAGTATATTGGTTAATTTGAATGATTAAAAAATGTGTCTGTTGTATTTCAAATAAAGTGTTTACTCTTTGTCTGTGTGTTTATTTAACTCTTTACTTTACTTTAATTAAGTTTGGTCATGAAAATGTCTGATTTACACCTTGTCATAACCAAAGAAAAGAGCTAGGTGTCAGCTAGTCCCATTCACCCAATCTTGATTAGCATTTCTATTCATGCAATTTATGCGGCTGCTGTGAGCTGCTATTTTTAGCCTGGGAAGGTACCATTTGTAACCATGGTCCCTGGCCATAATTAATATCTCACAGCTGGTTTGTTAGCCGCTACGTCCCCCCAATCAGCACTCAGCAGCACTTTGGATGCAGCGTATTTTTGTCGAGTCCAAAACGCGGTGTTCTAATGCTGCACTTTTGTTGTCAATACATGCGGATCCACCGCATATAATGACACTTCAATCAGTCAAAATCTGCAGCGGAGACTAGCGTGTCCACTACAGAAATTGACATGCTGTGGGTGAGTTTGGGTACGTGGCCACCGTCAGGAGCCGCAGCAGGTTTGACGCTGCGTGTTTATACAGCATCAAACCCGCAGCATCCAGATGTTACAGCATAGTGGATGGGATCTCTAGAAATCCCATGTCCACTATGCGTGCATCAGAGGCTGCGAATCACCCATGGACACTGACATGCGGTGCGTCTTTCTGGACTGCAGCATGTCAAATCCTCTTGCGGAGTTGCTGGTCTCCCCAACAGAAATTTGACCACTAGAAAGTATTGAATGCGGTAAATAAGCATGGTTCAGTGGATTTACCTGGATTCAATAGAATGCAATGTTTTGGATGCAGAAAAAATATGCGTCCGGATCGTGGGCACATAGCCTAAAATTTAAAAAAAAAATGGCGTGGCCCTCTGCATCATTTTTATAGCCAGCAGAGGGACAGCTGGGGGCTTATATTTGTATCCAGGGAAGGGGCCATTAGCCAAAAATGTTCACTGGCTAATAATATCAGCCCACAGCTGTTTAATAAGCATTTACTGGCTAGATTACAGGGGGACCCCAGAAAAAACTGACGTGGGATCCCCTATAAAATCTAACCAGAAAAGGCTAAACTAGACAGCTGCTGGCTAATATTAATAACCATGGAAGGGGCCATGGATATTAGCCCCCTCTGTGACTATTAATATCACCCCTCAGCAGTCCCAGAAATGGCACATCTATAAGATGTCCCAAATCTGGCACTTGGCCTCCGCTCTTCCCACTGCCCTGTAGCGGTGGCAGTGGGGTAATAGGGTTGGGGTTCAAGTCAGCCTTGTATTGGTGGCTGACGTGAAGCCCAGGTTAGTAATGGAGTGCGTCTATAAGCCCCCATTACTAACCGCGTAGTAAAATAGTCACCGCCTTTTCAATAAAAACACGGCCAGAATAAACTATTTTAATCAAATAAAAAACACACGTTTTTTTTAAAAAAAAAAATGTATTGCACGCCTCCACGAAGCCATCGATCTCCTGAAAAAAACGTAAAATAAACAACCATATTCCTCACCTATCCGCTGTCAACGACGCAGTTCACGTACTGCAAACGAGTGTCTCACAACGATCTGGGTCACTTCTACAGCTGTGACATCAGCAATCACTGAATGTCACAGCTGTAGAATACCGCACTGTATACTGACAGGGGTGTAAAATCACCCCTATCAGTATTCATGCTGCAAGTGGTCACTGGGGTTCATCAGCTGAAGATCAGCTGATCAGCCACGGTGAACTTACCACCATGGGAATTTTCTTCTGAAAGTTCCCAGGGTGCGGTCACGTGACCTATCAGCTGATACCTGACGTCACCGCGGGTCCTGGCAGCTCAATATATTTCTGGGAGCGAGCCCGCTCCCCGCAGTATACCGCCGGCCGCCGGGAGCAGCGCATCGCCGCCGGGGACCAGGAGGACACCGGGGACCGCCGGACAGGTGAGTATGAGGATTTTTTTTTACATTTTTAATTTTTTTTTCTTCTTTTTACACCGCGGGCACGCGGGCAGGGCAGGGCTACTGCTCCTCCCAGGCACGCCGCTTCCGCTGTTATCAACGAGAGCGGCAGTCGGATGAGAGGAGCAGTAGTCCTCCTCTCCCGACCTAGGTACCACACGCATTGCGTTTCCACCCTGAATTCGCGGCCATTGGCTTTAATTGAAATGCAGCAAATCCACAGGTTACCTGCAGTTTTGCTGCATTTCAGTTCAAGTCAATGGGCGCGAATTTGTGGCGGAAACACCCAAACAATGGTCATACTGTGTTTTTTAACGCAATGCGAATCCGGAGCGGAAATTTCCGCATCATGTGCACAGCACACTCGGATTCGCATTGCGATGCATGGCAGACCTATTAACAAGCGTTTTTGCAGCATTTCCGCAGTGTGAAAACCGCCACGAAAACGCATTAAAAACACTACGTGTGCACATAACCTAAGACCTGGCACTGCTATGCTCACCACAGTCTACCCCGGAAACAGGCAGAGTAGGGAGAGCTGATGCTGAGTCAGGGAGAAATTTGCTTGTTTATAGTTAGTATAGGTATTCCACAACATATATATATATATATATATACACTGCTCAAAAAAATAAAGGGAACACTTAAACAACAGAATATGACTCCAAGTAAATCAAACTTCTGTGAAATCAAACTGTCCACTTAGGAAGCAACACTGATTGACAATCAATTTCACCTTCTGTTGTGCAAATGGAATAGACAACAGATGGAAATTATTGGCAATTATCAAGACACCCTCAATAAAGGAGTGGTTGTGCAGGTGGGGACCACAGACCACATCTCAGTACCAATGCTTTCTGGCTGATGTTTTGGTCACTTTTGAATGTTGGTTGTGCTTTCACACTCGTGGTAGCATGAGACGGACTCTACAACCCACAGAAGTTGCTCAGGTAGTGCAGCTCATCCAGGATGGCACATCAATGCGAACTGTGGCAAGAAGGTTTGCTGTGTCTGTCAGCGTAGTGTCCAGAGGCTGGAGGCGCTACCAGGAGACAGGCCAGTACACCAGGAGACGTGGAGGGGGCCGTAGGAGGGCAACAACCCAGCAGCAGGACCGATACCCCCGCCTTTGTATAGGAGGAGCACTGCAGGAGCCCTGCAAAATGACCTCCAGCAGGCCACAAATGTGCATGTGTCTGCACAAACGGTTAGAAACTGACTCCTTGAGGGTGGTATGAGGGCCCGACGTCCACAGATGGGGGTTGTGCTCACAGCCCAACACCGTGCAGGATGCTTGGCATTTGCCACAGAACACCAGGATTGGCAAAGTGGCCACTGGCGCCCTGTGCTCTTCACAGATGAAAGCAGGTTCACACTGAGAACATGTGACAGACGTGACAGAGTCTGGAGACCCCATGGAGAGCGATCTGCTGCCTGCAACATCCTTCAGTTTGACTGGTTTGGTAGTGGGTCAGTAATGGTGTGGGGTGGAATTTGTTTGGAGGGCCGCACAGCCCTCCATGTGCTCGCCTGAGGTAGCCTGACTGCCATTAGGTACCGAGATGAGATCCTCAGACCCCTTGTGAGACCATATGCTGGTGCGGTTGGCCCTGGGTCCCTCCTAATGCAGGACAATGCCAGACCTCATGTGGCTGGAGTGTGTCAGCAGTTCCTGCAAGATGAAGGCATTGAAGCTATGGACTGGCCCGCCCGTTCCCCAGACCTGAATCCGATTGAGCACATCTGGGACATCATGTCTTGCTCCATCCACCAATGTCACGTTGCACCACAGACTGTCCAGGAGTTGGCGGATGCTTTAGTGCAGGTCTGGGAGGAGATCCCACAGGAGACCATCCGCAACCTCATCAGGAGCATGCCCAGGCGTTGTAGGGAGGTCATACAGGCACGTGGAGGCCACACACAATACTCAGTCTCATCAGGAGCATGACCAGGCGTTGTAGGGAGGTCATACAGGCACGTGGAGGCCACACACAATACTCAGCCTCATCAGGAGCATGCCCAGACGTTGTAGGGAGGTCATACAGGCACGTGGAGGCCACACACAATACTCAGCCTCATCAGGAGCATGCCCAGGCATTGAAGGGAGGTCATACAGGCACGTGGAGGCCACACACAATACTCAGGCTCATCAGGAGCATGCCCAGGCATTGTAGGGAGGTCATACAGGCACGTGGAGGCCACACACAATACTCAGCCTCATTAGGAGCATGCTCAGGCATTGTAGGGAGGTCATACAGGCACGTGGAGGCCACACACAATACTCAGCCTCATTAGGAGCATGCCCAGGCATTGTAGGGAGGTCATACAGACACGTGGAGGCCACACACAGTACTCAGCCTCATCAGGAGCATGCCCAGGCGTTGTAGGGAGGTCATACAGGCACGTGGAGGCCACACACAATACTCAGCCTCATCAGGAGCATGCCCAGGCGTTGTAGGGAGGTCATACAGGCACGTGGAGGCCACACACAATACTCAGCCTCACCAGGAGCATGCCCAGGCGTTGTAGGGAGGTCATACAGGCATGTGGAGGCCACACACAATACTGAGTCTCATTTTGACTTGTTTTAAGGACATTACATCAAAGTTGGATCAGCCTGTAGTGGGTTTTTCCACTTTAATCTTGGCCTCAATTGGTTAATAAATGTGATTTCCATTGATGATTTTTGTGTGATTTTGTTGTCAGCACATTCAACTTTGTACAGAACAAAGTATTCAATGAGAAGATTTCATTCATTCAGATCTAGGATGTGTTATTTGAGTGTTCACTTTATTTTTTTGAGCAGTGTATATGTATATCCATCTGAACTAACAGTCCTTCTGAGGAATAATCCAGCTGCATATATTCAGTGGTGATAGCAGGAGTTAGACAGGCTGTGGCAGACTGCAGTGCATATAGCGCAAGAGGGTCCATTGAACGTCCTTTCTGCTGCTGCTGTAATAATTACAGATATTTGCAGACATAGCCCAAGATATCGGGGACCAGGGCAATTTTTTTCATCTTAATCCTGGTTATTTGCTTAAAAAGCAATCCAGAGCACACCATTTTTCTGCTCCATTTGCTTGTTAGCACTGCAGTATATAGCCAGATCTATTCCATATTTCAGTGATAAAAATCCAGAAATTTGAACTGAACGTAGAAAATATTGGCCTCCTTTTCCATTCTGTTGCAGTGAGTCGGTCAAGTTATTCACACTAGGTCTCTATGAAGAATAGTATTAGTAAGTAACAGGCCTGCTATTTAAAACCGTGGTTCTCTGTCAGACATAACACATATAACAGGGTTCCAAAATCAGCTATTTCTGCCTTCCATTTCGTTGCAGTGTGTCTGTAAAGCTATTCACACTAAGTCTCTGTGTAGAATACTATTTGTAAATTACAGGCCTGCTATTTAAAACCGTGGTTCTCTGTCAGACATATCACATATAACTGCGTTACAAAATCAGTCATTTCTCATGAGCGTGGAAAATATTGTACTCCACTTAAAATGGGCAAGGTTCATGACAAGGGAGGGGGAAGTGGATGTGATGGTGATGGTGCATGTAGAGGCCGAGGCCATGGGCAAGCTAAAATTGTGCCACAACAAACACCCACATCTTGTTGCTCAACCTTCTTGTCCCAATTTCTAGGGGACCGCAGTACACCACTATTGAACCCAGAGCAGTGTCAAGAGGTTGTTGGTTGGATAGCAGATAATGCTTCCAGTCAATTGCCACCACCACCACCCTGTCTTCCACACGGTCAAGTCTCAGTAGCCGTGAGTCTAGACCGCATATTCCTCACCCTGATCCTCCTTCCTCCCACCACGCCGAGTGCCCGGAGACAACTGATCCCACACTTGGACACTCAGAAGAGTTGTTCACTTTTCCATTTGTAGATTCGTGCCTCTCAGCTTCAAGCGAGTCAAGAGGAGAACGCGCAGCTTCAAGCAAGTCAAGAGGAGAACGCGTGTAGCGATGCCCAAATATTGGAGCAGCCATGGTCACATGAAGGCAATGGTGGGAAAGTGCAATTACTGTCGCAAGAGGTGGATGATGATGATGATGAGACACAATTGCCAGAAAGTCAGGAGGAGGACGATGGTGTGGAAGTGGAAGACGAGGTGGTGGAAGATAAAGTAATTGACCCAACCTGGCAGGGGGACATACAGAGCGAGGACAGCAGCACAAAGGGGGATAAAGGTGTTGCCCTACAACAGGCAGGAAGAAGCAGTGGCCGCAGACAAAAGGCTGGAAAGCATTCCTCGAAACGTCAACACAACGGAAGTTGCCAGTACAACTGTTAGGTCTTCCTGAGTCTGGTTGTTTTGTAAAGACTCTGGAGAAAACCCCAAAAAGGCCATTTGCACCACCTGTCAGGCCAGCATCAGCAGGGGCAGCAAAACTAGCAGCCTGACCACCACCAGCATGATTAGGCACATGGCAGCAAAGCACCCGACTAAGTGGGCCGAACCCCAGGGTTCAGAAACAGTGTCTGCAGGTGACACCACTGCTTCTTCCGCAGTTGTGCGTGCAGGCCCTGCACGTGTCATTGCACATTCTCAACTAGCACCATCAGCAAGCACGTGCTTGTCCCAGCACAGCAATCAGTTGTCCCCACCCCATTCCTTGGAACGCAAGCACAAATACACAGTCAACGCCCCACAGGCCACACTACTAAATTCACACATTTTGCGAATGCTAGCACTCTAAATGTTGCCTTTTAGGCTCGTGGAGATGGATGCTTTCTGCAACCTGATGGCGGCGGCCGTCCCCGGGTACTCGGTCCCCAGCCGCCACTATTTCTCCCAGTGTGCCGTTTCCGCATTACATAAGCACGTGTCCCACAACATTAGCTGTGCCCTCAACAACACAGTTACTGGGAATGTCCACCTAACTACGGATACATGGACAAGTGCTTGTGGGCAGGGATGGTACATCTAGCTGATGGCACACTAGATTAATATAGTAGAAGCCGGGACCCAGTCAGACCTTGGGACGGAACACGCCCCCCCCCCGATGCCAAGGATTGCGGGCCCTGCATCAATCAGGGTTGGCCCCACATTCTAAAGCTCCTGCATCTCCTCCTCCTCCCCCTCTTCAGCCTCTATTTCCAAAATGACCACATCAGTCACAAGCTGGAAGCACTGCAGCACTGCCTCGGCCAAGCGTCAAAAGGCTGTGCTGAAGCTAATATGCATAGGTGACAAACCGCACAATGCTGTAAAGTTGTGGACAGCTCTGAAAGAGCAGGCAGATCTGTGGCTGACACCGCTGACCCTACAGCCAGGCATGGTCGTGTGTGACAATGGCCGGAACCTGGTGGCGACTCTGAGGCGAGGCGAGGTCACTCACGTACCAAGCCTGGCCCATGTGCTTAACCTCGTGGTACAGTGGTTTATCAAAACCTACCCGGATCTGCCGGATCTGCTTGTCAAAGTACGCTACGTGTGTGCCCATTTTAGAGAGTCAGCTACAGCTTCCGCCGCCCTTGCCATGCTTCAGCAGCGTTTGCAGCTTCCAGCTCACTGAATGATCTGCGATGTCCCCATGCATTGGAACTCTACACTGCAGATGTTGGGAAGGATTTGTGAGCAGAAGAGGGCAGTTGTTGAGTACCAGCATCAACAAGGCCGTCAGTATTCAGTTCAGACATAAAACCTCAGGAGTGGACATGGATGTTAGACATCTGTACCATCCTCCAAAACTTTGAGGACTCCACCAAGATGGTGAGCGGCGATGGCACCATAATTAGCGTCACCATCCCGCTTCTCTGTCTTCTGAAACGCTCTCTGCTCATAATTAAAGAGGAGGCATTGCAGGCGAAGCACGATGAGATGGAGCAAGGAACCTAACAGGGTGATTACACACAGCCCAGTCTCATCTCATCTCAACGTGGATTGGGTGACAATCAGGAAGAGGAGAAGGAGGAGGAAGAACAGGAGCTAGTTTCCTGCGCTATAGACGGTACTACCTGTCATACCGTCTGTTCAGCGTGGATGGCCTGAGGACAGGGAGGAGGAGGAAGAGGATGAGGAGGAGAGCATAGTCAGTAGTCCTCTTTGTGAGGACACGGAAGTCTTGCCTCTTTGCAGTCTGGCACGCATGGCTGAGTTTATGTTACGCTGCCTTTCCCGTGACCCTCGCGTTCTCCAAATGTTGGATGACAATCATTACTGGTTGGTGACACTTTTAGACCCACGCTACAAGGAGAACTTTATATCTCTTATTCCCTTGCAGGACAGGCCTAATAAAATGGTGCAGTACGAGAAGGCCCTTGTTGCGGAATTATTTAAAAAATTCCCATCTGAAAACGTTGGCGGTAGAGGTCCCAGTTCATTGGACAACTAAGGAGTACAGGCGAGAGAGACACAAATTCAATCCAGCAGAGGCAGGGGAACACTGTCAAAGTTCTGGGACAGTTTTCTCAGACCCTCCCATCGCACAGGCTCTGAGACGCGGGGTACTCTCACAAGGAGTCAAAAATTTTGGAAGATGGTGAGGGAGTACCTTGATGACCTTACCAACGTCCTCCGTGATTATTATTATTATTATTCATTTATATAGCGCCATTGATTCCATGGCGCTGTACATAAGGAGAGGTTACATACCAGATACAGAGATCACTTACAGTAAACAAACTAACAATGATAGACGGGTACAGAGAGAACAACCAATATATAAATCTGACAAAGAGGTCAATTCTGTTCAATTTAAAAGACCTTTATTGTAGCAAATAGGGTACATGGTGGTAACGAGAAAGAGCACACACACATGGTAATACCATATTACAATGAAAAAATAATAAATATTATTGTATGTATATAAAATGCAGAAAGGACACCAGAGCTGGGTGGCAGCAACTCAACTATGATTATAGATTCAATGTAAATGCCAATAGTACGTCCAAGCCAATTCAGTGGCAAGATATCAATCCCAGATAATAACAAATGACAGCCAGGTATAGGTGTAACCAAGGTAATGACTGTCAGTATATGCACCTATCTAGAGGCAAATTCTATTTAAACTAATTAATTCAAAAAGGCATCTATAATTGTTGATAAGTTACACTACATGCTCGCCATATACATATACACTACCGTTCAAACGTTTGGGGTCATTTAGAAATGTCATTATTTTGAAAGAAAAGCACTTTTTTTTTTCAATGAAGCTAACATTAAATGAATCAGAAATACACTCTATTCATAGTTAATGTTGTAAATGTCTATTCTAGCTGCAAACGTCTTGTTTTTATTGCAATATCTACATAGGTGTATAGAGGCTCATTTCCAACAACCTCCACTCCAGTGTTTTAATGGTACATTGTGTTTGCTAACTGTGTAAGAAGCTAATGGATGTTTAGAAAACCCTAGAAAACCCTTGCACAAGTATGTTAGCCCGGCTGAAAATGGTTTGGCTGATTTGAGAAGCTATAAAATTGACCTTCCTTTGAGCTAGTTGAGAATCTGGTGCATTACATTTGTTTGTTCTATGAAACTCTCAAAATGGCCAGAAAAAGAGAACTTTCATGTGAAACTCGACAGTCTATTCTTGTTCTTAGAAATGAAGGCTATTCCATGCGAGTAATTGCCAAGTAATTCCCTTCAGAGGAGAGCACAAACAGTCTCTAACCAGAGTAGAAAGAGAAGTGGGAGGCCCCGCTGCACAACTGAGCAACAAGACAAGGACATTAGAGTCTCTAGTGTGAGAAATCGACGACTCACAGCTCCTCAACTGGCAGCTTCATTAAATAGGACACGCAAAACGCCAGTGTCAACGTCTACAGTGAAGAGGCGACTCCGGGATGCTGGCCTTCAGGGCAAAGTGGCAAAGAAAAAGCCATATCTGAGACTGGCTAATAAAAGGAAAAGATTAATATGGGCAAAAGAACACAGACATTGGACAGAGGAATATTGGAAAAAAGTTTTATGTACAGACAAATCAAAGCTTGAGGTGTTTGGATCAGACAGAACAACTGAAAACATGCTGGAAGAGTGCCTGACGCCTTCTGTCAAGCATGGTGGAGGTAATGTGATGGTCTGGGGTTGCTTTGGGGCAAGTAAAGTTGGATATTTGTGCAAGGTAAATGGGATTTTGAATAAGGAAGGCTATCACTCCATTTTGCAACGGCATGCCAAACCCTGTGGACAGCGCTTGAATGGAGCCAATTTCATCCTACAACAGGACAATAACTCAAAGCACACCTCCAAATTATGCATGAACTATTTAGGGAAGAAGCAGGCAGCTGGTATTCTATCTGTAATGAAGTGGCCAGCGCAGTCACCAGATCTCAACCCCATTGAGCTGTTGTGGGAGCAGCTTGACCGTATGGAACCCAAAAAGTGCCCATCAAGCCAATACAACTTGTGGAGGGGCTTCAGGAAGCATGGGGGGAAATGTCTCAAGGTGACCTCAGCAAATTAACAGCTAGAATGCCAAAGGTCTGCAATGCTGGAATTGCTGCAAAGGAGCATTCTGTGACGAAAGCAAAGTTTGATGGAGAAAATTATTCTTTCTAATAAAAATCATTATTTCTAACCTTGTCAGTGTCTGGACTATATTATCTAATCATTTTGCAACTCATTTGATAAATAAAAGTATGAGTTTTCATGGAAAACACAAAATTGTCTGGTTGACCCCAAACTTTTGAACGGTAGTGTATGTATCGTTGTATAGTGTTCTGTTTGTTCGTACCTGATTTGTGAGACATTCACGTGTTGTAATAGCTCTGGGCTCAATGTTCCTGCTGCTGCTGGTGTGGCGCTCACTCCCACGCGCGTTTCGGTGCGACCTTCATCAGGGGTGACGTCAGACTCCAGGTATGTAATTAAAAAGGGGCTTCCAGCCAATTGGGGTGAGTCAGGAGGGTGACGCAGGTTATTCCCGACGTGTACCGGGGTCCATCCGCGCCTGGCGTCATGCAGCTAAGGAGAGCGGGTCACGTGAGGAGTCACATAATCCGTTGCCTAGGAACCACGGTCACGTGGTGTCAAGTGATCACAGGTCCTATGCTGCATCAAGACGCCAGCATCGGCGGAAACCCGGAGCATCCAGGAGACACCTGCAAGTTACTGTTCATTAGCATTGCTGTAGAAGGAATTATATATAGAGTATATGTATAAAAGCAAAGGTTGCAAGGCCACATAAATTGTGATAACAGTATCATGCATAAAAATAAAAAAATATATAAAACTACATAAAACTATGGTGCAACGTGCATTAAAGTTAACTATTAATAAATTAATAAATTATACATAATTCATTACTAGTGTTGAGCGAGCATGCTCGACACTGCTCGGTACTCGCCCGAGCATCTCACTACTCGGGATGTTCGGCGAGTACCGAGCATTTCCGGGTTACTCGGGCGGGAGCTCAGGTCGCCGCCCTGTACGTTTGGCGCTCTTTACAGAGCCAATGAACATGCAGGGATTGCCAGCCAGTCACTGTAATGCCGTAGCCATGTTGTTTGTGGGCATTACAGTGATTGGCTGGCTGCACAGCGTCACCTCGAGTATTTAAAACTGGGCGCCGCCATCTTGGACACAGTCGCTCCGGATCAGACAGTGTAGGGTCAGTGCTGCTGAGTTAGGGAGAGATATAAACTGCGAAATACAGTATACAGTATATGTAAGAGAATTATAGAGGTACGCCTCATACAGATTGTGTAAAAATTATGAAGGAGGGTGTCATACAAATGCTGGAAAAATTAAGAGTGAGGGTCGCATGATGACCCTCTAAAAATATGGAGCAAGGGCCGCCTGTTTACCCTCTAAATATTTTAAGCGACTGCAACCTGTTTACCCTCTAAAGATTGTGTTACCCTCTAAAGATTTTGAGCGAGGGCCACCTGTTTACCCTCTAAAGATTTTGAGGTACCCTCTAAAGATTGAGCGAGAGCCGCCTGTTTACCTTCTAAAGATTTTGAGCGAGTGCTGCCTGTTTACCTTCTAAAGATTTTGAGCGAGTGCTGCCTGTTTACCTTCTAAAGATTTTGAGTGAGTGCTGCCTGTTTACCTTCTAAAGATTTTGAGCGAGTGCTGCCTGTTTACCCTCTAAAGATTTTAAGAGAGGGCTGTCTGATAACCTTATAAAAATTCAGAGCAAGGGCCGCAGGCGATTCTGTAAAGATTTTTAGCGAGGGTCGCCTGCCTTGTCCCAGTGCAGTGTCCAGCTGTCCCTACCCCAGGCCTTGGAACGCAAAAGAAAATACTCAGCCACCCACCAACAGGCCCAAACACTAAATGGCCATATTTCTAGACTGGTAATTTTGTCGTTTAGGCTTGTGGACACTGAGGCTTTCCCCAACTTCATAGAGGTGGTCGTCCCTCAGTACTCGGTCCCCAGCCGACACTATTTTTCCCTGTGTACAGCTGTCCCTGCCTTACACCACCACACGTCCTATAACATAACCCGTGCCCTAACCAATGCAGTTATTGGGAAGGTCCACTTAACAACCAGCACATGGACAAGTGCTTGTGAACAGGGACGCTACATTTCCCCGACAGCACACTGGGTGAACATGCTGGAGGTCGGGACCGAGTTGGACCCTAGAACTTTACACATGCTACCGACGCTGAGAAGGCCCAAGTTCCATCAGGGTTTCCCCTTTCTCCTAAGCCAATTCATGCACCCACTCCTCCTCCTCATCCTCCATCTCAGAATTATCATCCATATCAGTCGCAATTTGGATGCACTGCAGTACTGCCTCAGCAAAGCAGCAACAGGGTCTGCTTAAACTAATTTGTTTAGGTGACAAACAGCACTCTGCCGCAGAGTTGTTAAAAGGTATAAAAGACCAGATAGATCTGTAGCTCTCGCGGCTGAACCTACAACCAGGCATGGTCATGTGTGATCATGGCTGTAACCTGTTCGTGGCTCTGAAGCTTGGCAACCTCAAACATGTACCATGCCTGGCCCACATCCTCAACTTAGTGGTTTAACGCTTTCTAAAAACGTACCCCAATTTGCCTGAGCTACTTGTCAAGGTACGCCGCATGTGCGCCCATTTCTGCAAGTCAGCTACAGCTGCCCCCAATCTGGAAGTGCTGCAGCAGCGCTTGCAGCTGCCAACTCACCGACTGGTTTGCGACCTGCCCATGCACTGGAACTCAACATTGCATATGTTGGCAAGGCTTTATGAGCAGCAGAGAACATTTAGGCAAATTAGTTGCTTCTATGATACATAACATTTTTGTATTATAACCTGCCGCCACTTTCTCTTACCATATACTAGTACGACCAGCGCTGTGGTTGTGCGCATGCACTAACTGCACCACACATCTGACTCTCCTGTACATAGCAACCGGTGACAATGGTGATTACGTCTCCTACCATTTGGGCGTGGCTGAACCCATGCGTTCCACCACAACCACGGACCTGTAGTCAATTCGTATGAGATGACGTTGGGACCGGATGCTCCACAGAAACGGCATGCACTCATCACCTATACATACTACCTGTTGATTGGTATATACTTAGAAAGGGGACGGGCTCCATCATGATTTGTGACCTTCCAAGTGGTCTTTTTGGCTTTATATAGCAATGGCGCTCCCTCACCCAGACATGCCCCCGGAAGAAGCAAGGCAAAACACGTGAAGGGGTGGAGGGACACAGTACTCTCCTCTGTGGATGCCACCAGCACTCCACTTTTACTTTAGGTAAAACAATTGCTTATCATATCTACTGTTGTTGACTGATCTACTCTAGGCACTTACACATAGAACTCTGCATAACTGTCCAGACGATTATATTTAGACTCTATACCTTGTAATGCAGCGCCTTGCTTGGCATTACTGTATGGAAGGGTGTGTTTTGACCGACCATGAACCTCCCCCTCAGCTGACTGGTCACATGACTGTGACATCACACAGGTTCTGCTGCACACCGAAGGTCTGAACACTTGACTGTGACATCAGCTCAGGTTCTGTATGTATGTGTGTGTGTATTGGAGGATATAAAAACCCTGGTAATTTGAGACAGGTGAGAGAGGTGTGAGGCCTGTTCCCCGTGTGTGTGGGACAACGTTCTTGTGAAGCCTAGTGAGGCCGAGTGAAGCCTGGCAGCCTGAAAGGTCGAGACTGGATCCTGTGAGTGGATGCTAGTGGCCTTGGAAGGCAGAGGCTTGCTGAAGATTCCTGAAAGGCGCAGGCTGGATGTTGTGAGTGTGAAAGACATACCAGTAGCCTTTGAGGGACGACGGCTAGAGACCCCCATCTGGGAAGCCGCAAAGCCACAATGGTGGCAAACCAAATGGACTGCAGTAGCTAAACCCGGCAAAGGTAATACACTTTGTTATATGGACATTGCTATATTATTACTAGAGATGAGCGTTGTTCTACTCGAACTGTTCGCCAATCTCAAATTCGAGCTGTTTTGGGCGGTGTTCGAGCCGTTCGGCGAACACGAACAATTTGAGAAAAATTCGGCTGTTCGAGGTTATGTTCGATAACTGTTCGTGCACCAAAATCATAACTGGATTTTTTCTCAGTAATGATGAAAATTAATGTTAATACGCAGTTTGAGTGTACAGCGGGGCGGGGGGAGGGGCAGGGGATGGATCTCTGCAGGAATAATGAAGATCTCCATTTTTTTTTCTCTTTCCCGCATTTACAGTGGGGAGGTGCAATCTGTCAGCCTATCAGCAGCGCACACACGGAGCGAAGTGCTTTTTTTCACACAAGCAAGGGCATGTGTGATTGGCAGTGTATGTCACATGTCCTTGCCCTATAAGACCAAGCCATTTTCCCCGTCGCCACCATTTTCTCACTGCTGCAGATGCATGTTAGACGGCACCGCTGTTGCTGTGTGCGCTATACCTTGTTAATTTCAAGCCAATTTTCGCACAAATATACAGATAGCTTGGGAGTAGGGAATAGTTGTGATTGCAGTCCTTTTAAGGACTAGGTTACAGCATTTCCTATGACTTTTATCAGGGAGGTCTGTGCTCTTAAATAGATAGATTGTGGGAGTAAAGACTAATTGTAATTGGAGTCCTTTTCAGGACTAGGTTACATGAGTTCCTATCAGTTTTTGCCAGGCAGGTCTGTGCCAGTGCTGTGCAAGTTTTTTTCACAGCATTTGGCTGAATCTAGCAAAGCTAATCCTTTTTGGCCTATTGCAGAGTGTGTTAGTCAGTGGAGTAGCCTATCTGTGTTGCAAGATATACCACCTGTGTATACAATACCAATTTTTTTACTGCACCTAGTGAAGTAAAATCTTTTGGGCATAGCATCATTCTATTAGTCCATCTATACTGACCTCCATCAGGTTGCAAACTGAATCTAATTTTTGCTGCATCTAGCTCTGAAAAAATATTGGGCTTCTAGCTGTGTGTGGGTCTTGTTCTATTAATCCATCTATACTGACCTCCATCAGGTTGCAAACTGAATATAATTTTTTTCTGCATCTAGCTCTGAAAAAATATTTGGCCTTCTAGCAGTGTGTGGGACTTGTTCTATTAGTCCACCTATACTGACCTCCATCAGGTTGCAAACTGAATATATTTTTTTCTGCATCTACCTCTGAAAAAATATTGGGCTTCTAGCTGTGTGTGGGACTTGTTGTATTAGTCCATCTATACTGACCTCCATCAGGTTGCAAACTGAATATAATTTTTTCTGCATCTAGCTCTGAAAAAATATTTGGCCTTCTAGCAATGTGTGTGGGACTTGGTCTATTAATCCATCTATACTGACCTCCATCAGGTTGCAAACTGAATATAATTTTTTTCTGCATCTAGCTCTGAAAAAATATTTGGCCTTCTAGCAGTGTGTGGGACTTGTTCTATTAATCCATCTATACAGACCTCCATCAGGTTGCAAACTGAATATAATTTTTTTCTGCATCTACCTCTGAAAAAATATTGGGCTTCTAGCTGTGTGTGGGACTTGTTCTATTAGTCCACCTATACTGACCTCCATCAGGTTGCAAACTGAATATATTTTTTTCTGCATCTACCTCTGAAAAAATATTGGGCTTCTAGCAGTGTGTGGGTCTTGTTCTATTAATCCATCTATACTGACCTCCATCAGGTTGCAAACTGAATATAATTTTTTTCTGCATCTAGCTCTGAAAAAATATTGGGCTTTTAGCTGTGTGTGGGTCTTGTTCTATTAATCCATCTATACTGACCTCCATCAGGTTGCAAACTGAATATAATTTTTTTCTGCATCCAGCTCTAAAAAAATATTTGGCCTTCTAGCAGTGTGTGGGACTTGTTCTATTAGTCCACCTATACTGACCTCCATCAGGTTGCAAACTGAATATATTTTTTTCTGCATCTACCTCTGAAAAATATTGGGCTTCTAGCTGTGTGTGGGACTTGTTGTATTAGTCCATCTATACTGACCTCCATCAGGTTGCAAACTGAATATATTTTTTTCTGCATCTACCTCTGAAAAAATATTGGGCTTCTAGCTGTGTGTGGGTCTTGTTCTATTAATCCATCTATACTGACCTCCATCAGGTTGCAAACTGAATATAATTTTTTTCTGCATCTAGCTCTAAAAAAATATTTGGCCTTCTAGCAGTGTGTGGGACTTGATCTATTAGTCCACCTATACTGACCTCCATCAGGTTGCAAACTGAATATAATTTTTTTCTGCATCTACCTCTGAAAAATATTGGGCTTCTAGCAGTGTGTGGGACTTGTTCTATTAGTCCATCTATACTGACCTCCATCAGGTTGCAAACTGAATATATTTTTTTCTGCATCTACCTCTGAAAAAATATTGGGCTTCTAGCTGTGTGTGGGTCTTGTTCTATTAATCCATCTATACTGACCTCCATCAGGTTGCAAACTGAATATATTTTTTTCTGCATCTACCTCTGAAAAATTATTGGGCTTCTAGCGGTGTGTGGGACTTGTTGTATTAGTCGATCTATACTGACCTCCATCAGGTTGCAAACTGAATATATTTTTTTCTGCATCTAGCGCTGAAAAAATATTTGGGCTTCTAGCAGTGTGTGGGACTTGGTCTATTAGTCCATCTATACTGACCTCCATCAGGTTGCAAATTAAAAATAATTTTTTTCTGCATCTAACCCAGCCAATAGTTTTGGCCTAATACCACAGTTTGGCCACTCAGCTCTGCTCGGTTACCATCCATTGTTTTTTTGTGCAAACAACTCCAGAGTTGTGAATTAGTTAACCACCAAAATGAGTGGAAAAAGGCCTGCTGCTGGTGGAAAGGGGAATAGGCGTGTTGGGAAGGGGAAAAAAGGTTGTGTCCGTGGGGTAGGTGCAGAAGAAAGACCATCTTCCAGCCAAACTAAAATGTCTACTTCTTTTAGCGGACAATGTGATAAGATCCCTTTCTTACGGCCACGCCAATCGCTACAAATTCCAGATGAGGCACAAAAACAGCAGGTGCTTCAACGGATATCAAGTGCTCCTTTAAGTGGGCTCTCCTCCACATCAACTTCAACATCACAAATACTCCAGTCCTCAAAGGTGTCACCCAAATCGCACTTGCTTCCTCACAGCTCCCAAATCTCCAGCTGCCCGTCTGAGTATGAGGTAGAACAGATGGTTGAGTCTGCAGAGCTGTTTACTCATACTATAGCCTGGGAATCAGAGGTCGACTCCAGCGCTTCTGTGAATCCAGACGAGGAAATGATCTGCACTGATGCCCAGAATCTTTATGAGTCGGATCCAGGACCAGACGCAGAAGGTTCTGACCATAATGTAGACCCTCATTCCCAAACTGTAACTCCTGTTGGTGGAGACAATGAGGAAGACGATGATAAGACTCAAATACCTGATTGGAGCGACAACTTTAGTTTTTTGTCAGGGCAGGAACAGGTTGGCTCTGAGGACGACGGGTGTGATAACACACAGGGTGATGATGATGAGGTTGGAGATCCCACTTACTGTCAACCCACAGTCAGCCAAGAGATGAGGTCAGCAGAGGAGGTGGAGGAAGATGCTAGTGACGACGAGGTCAGGTTGCGCCTTCCTGGACAGAGACGTAGTACTGGAAGCACGTCAACAACTGCATCCTCAAACACAACTCTGCCTCTCACCACAAGTCGTGGTGGCTCTTCAGGTCGCATGGGTGCTAAGCCTTGCATAGCCTGGGCATTTTTTCAGATCGATAAAGATGACCCAACTCGTGTTATCTGTAACATTTGTCAGCAAAAGCTAAGTAGAGGCCAAAAAATACATAGTTTGAGTACTTCATGCATGAACCGGCACATGGACATGAAGCATAAGTTGCAGTGGGAAGCTCAGTGTGCTACAATGCGGCCTAGCCGGCCGGGCCAACCACCGTCTGCCATATCTTGTGCATCCGCGGCCTCTTCATCCTCTGTGACTGGGGGGACAGCAGTCACACCTGTTTTGGGGCGCAGACCTGCCACCTCTTTACCCGCAACAGCCAGCGTGATTGGCAGGTCATCATTTTCTTTGGAGGTGGTAACACCAGCTGGTCTTGAGCGCTGTCCGACATCGATAGCACCACCTTTGGATCAAGGCAACCTAACATGTCCGCCTGCATCTTCCTCACAGACCGGCAGTTTGCCGGGGACACCCTTATCAACCCCGTCTAAGCACAATAGCCAGCCCTCGGTCCCTCAGATGTGGACAAGTAAAAGACCATTTCCTCCTAGCCATGAGAAAGCTAAGAGGTTGAATTTCACCATCTGCAAGCTCTTGGCTACAGAAATGCTGCCTTTCCGCCTGGTGGACACAGAGGATTTTCGAGACCTTATGTCCGTCGCAGTGCCCCAGTACCAGATGCCCAGTCGGCACTACTTCTCAAAGAAAGGTGTGCCTGCGCTCCACCAGCATGTCGCACACAACATCACCGCTTCTTTGAGAAACTCTGTGTGTGACAGGGTGCATTTCACCACAGACACTTGGACGAGTAGGCATGGACAGGGGCGTTACATGTCGCTGACTGGGCACTGGGTAACTATGGTGACAGCAGGACAAGGGGCTGCTGTCCAAGTCTTGCCGTCCCCACGAGTTGTGCGTCAATCCTCTTTATGTCAAAGTTCCTCCACTGCTTCTGCCTCCTCAACCTCCTCTCGGTCTTCCACCTGCACCCAAAGCCTGTCTGGTCATGCCACAAGCTTTCTAACTGCGCAGAAGGGATCCTGCACACCTCCTTACTATGCTGGCAGTAGGGCTCAACGTCATCAGGCGGTTTTTACATTGAAATGTCTGGGAAATGTGAGTCACACAGCTGAGGAGTTGTGGTCAGCTCTGGAGAACCAATTTCATGAATGGTTGTCTCCACTGGACCTGAAACCAGGGAAGGCCGTGTGCGACAATGCTGCAAACCTGGGTGCGGCCCTTCGCCGGGGCAATGTCACACACGTGCCTTGTATGGCTCACGTGTTGAACCTGGTTGTCCAGCAATTTTTAGCCCACTATCCCAGACTAGATGGCCTTCTGCAGAGGGCACGGTCGCTGTGTGCTCACTTCCGCCGTTCGCATCCCGCAGCTCAGCGACTTACATCTCTACAGAAGTCGTTGGGCCTGCCACTTCACCGGCTAAAATGCGATGTGCCTACCCGGTGGAATTCAACTCTGCACATGTTGCAGCGACTGTGGCAGCACCGACAAGCCCTGGTGCAATACGTTCTGACGTATAGCCTGGGCCAACGAGATTCAGAGGTGGGGCAAATCACGCTGGAGGAGTGGTCTCAGATCAGGGACCTATGCACCCTTCTGCACAGTTTTGAAATGGCGACGAAGATGTTTAGTGCTGACGATGCCATTATCAGCATGACTATTCCGGTGATTTACATGCTGGAGCACATGTTAAACAGAATTGGGAGTCAGGTGGTGGCACAAGAGGAGGTGGAGGAACTAGAGGAGGAGGAGTTGTATGCGGAAGGGCTAACATCTGCAAGGTCCAGACGGTCGGCAGCACCAAGGCGGCAGGCATGTGAGGGTGGGGGAGATGGTTTTACCAGGGCGCATGGTAGCAGCCAAACTAGTGAGGAAGGTGCAGGAGCCCAGGAAGAAGTGGAGGACGAACTGATGGAAGACTCATCAGATGAGGGAGACCTTGATCACATTTCTGTTGTGCGAGGTTGGGGGGAGAGGACAGAGGAAGGAAGCATGATTGTTACCTCGCCACCAACACAACAGGGACTTGGTGCTCCTGGATGCGCAACACACATGAGTGCCTTCTTGCTGCACTACCTGCAACATGACCCTCGAATTGTGAGAATTAGAAATAATCCTGACTACTGGGTTGCCACACTGTTAGATCCCCGGTACAAAAGTAAATTTGCAGAAATTATTCCTGCCATAGAAAGGGATGCACGCATGCAGGAGTATCAGCAGAGACTGTTGCAGAATCTTACATGTGCTTTTCCACAAAATACCAGTGGTGCACGTAGTGAATCTCACAGTTCCAACTTGCCAACCGTGGGACCGTCAAGTGTTCAGCACTCAAACCGTAACAGAACCACAGTATCTGCTGGTAACATCAATTTTGCGGAATCATTTCACCACTTTTTTAGCCCATCCTTTGCAAGGCCACAGGAGACAAGAAGTCTGACACATAGTCAACGCCTAGAGACGATGGTACAGGAGTATCTCCAAGTAAACATTGAAGCCATGACTGTGTCACTGGACCCTTGCTCTTTTTGGGCTTCCAATCTGGCTAAATGGCCGGAGCTAGCCACTTACGCCTTGGAGATCTTGTCATGCCCCACAGCCAGCGTTCTGTCTGAACGTGTGTTCAGCGCTGCTGGTGGTGTGCTGACAGATAAGCGCACGCGGCTCTCCACTGATAATGTAGACAGACTCACATTCATAAAGATGAACAAATCATGGATCCGAAACGACTTTTCTACCCCTGTGTCATCCTGGGGAGAGTAAAAGCATGATGATTGGTTAAAATCACCCTACCAACCGTTTTAAGCTTTCAAGTTACTAATCATGTTTATCTGTATCTTGACTGGAAAATAATTTGGGCTTTGTAGCAGTGTGCAGCACTGATCCTATTAGGCCATCTATGCTAAAGCTTCACCAGATTTAAAATTTAAAATAATTTTTAGCTGCATCTAGCCCGGAAAATAATTTTGGGGCTCCGAGATGCGCAAGACACATAAGTGCCTTCTTGCTGCACTACCTGCAGCATGACCCTCATATTGTCAGAATTCGAAGTAATCATGACTAGTGTTGAGCCACCCCCGTAGTGTTCGAGTTCGGTTCGGTTCGTCGAACACCCGTGTGTTCGCCGAACTGTTCGTCGAACTGTTCGTCGAACACCTTCGAACACCGTTAAAACCAATGGCAGGCAAACAAAAACACATAGAAACACATAGAAAACACCTTCAAAGGTGTCCAAAAGCTGACAAACTGCTCAGAAGACACAACTAACACATGGAAAAGTGACAAGTACATATAGTCATGCGAAAAGAAAAGAGGTGGAGGAGTAAAAGGAGGGGGAGACACAGATATAGGCATGTCATGCCCTTCTAAAATCCAAAAAGTGAGAAGCCGAGACGGCCAGTCCGCTCCTGCCCGTGCCACCTCCGTGTCGCCGGGTTTGTGCCAGAGCCGCGGTGAACCCTGACGGCCAGCCCCCCTCTCCCAATACTGGTGCCTGTCCGCTGGTGGGTCGAGAGAGCCCCCCTGTGGTGGAGGCAGCTCTAAGCTTTTTAATTTAAATTGTCCCTCTAATTTGAATGAATACACTTTAAATCCATTTACAAGGATCTATTGGAGGGCAAGTCTCATGCCAGCAGCCGCGTAATTCCAGCTCCAGTAGCGTCCACTAAAGCTGCTGCAGTTAAAAAGCTTTTATAAGGATCGAGCTCGGCTGTCCACCGCAAGGCATCCTAGTGCCAGTCCCAGCCCCTATGCCTTGGGGTGCCTCCTGATGCTCTTCACTAAGTATCCCGTGGTCCCGAAGCATTTCCTTTGAAAAAATTAAGTGTCCAAACTACAGGTGGTGTAGCTTGCTTAACAGCCGGGATAATCCGCTGACTAGCAGACACTGCTACTAGGCACAAAGTATTTCCTGGGCTAGATGCAGTTAAAAATTTGTAAGTAGATACTCTCGTTGGATGCTGAGAAAGCATTCCATAGAGTCTCCTGACACGCCATATATGATTCTCTTAAAAAGCTTGGGGTAGGGGTCTAGGGGACCCTTTTATAGCCAAAATCACGGCCCTGTATCACAATACGTCACCTAGGCTGAAGATAAATGGAACTGTAGCACCGAGGGCTCGGTTGCTACAGACGTATTGCACCTCACCCAGAGGTGTGATATCTCACTCTCAGATAAGGATGGAGTGTGGATCAGGACCCGACACCTGCATGCACTACACCACATTGCCGTGGGGCAGGGCGACCAATATGCCCCTGAGATGGGCACGACAGTCCCTGTCCCTGGCTGGAGTGGGGGGAGGGAACACTGAGGAAGGGGAACCCTGCAGTGCAGGATCAGGGAGGAAGCAGTTCCTGGGTGCATTGAGAAGGGAGTATAAAAGGTGGGCACCATCTTAGTTCAGTGCAGAGAAGTCTGAGCAGAAGTGGCAGGGAGCAGGGGCTCTGCATGAGCTCTGCTCCGGAGGCGGGCCTAGTAACAGAGGCCCAGGCCTGCAAGAGGGAGAAGGAAGGAAGAGGAGCGGAGAAGGCTCCAGGAACGAGGAATGAAGGGATCCCAGGGGTGCGGACGGGCGAGTCGCCACCGCACGCCCGAATCCACCTGCGTGGAGGGGTCAGGCCAAAGGGGGAGACCGGTCCCCGAACTAGTGGAGGCAGGAAACGACCCTCAGCTAGAAACCGGAGGCTCTGACATTTTATGTGGCGCAGCCCCTTGCTCCACCCGCTAGGAAGGCACCACATAGGGTCAGGGAAACTGGCGCCAAGTTTACCAAGAGGAGGCCCGAGGCAGCCGGACAGAAGTGTTGGTAAGAAAGGCCAGACAAAGGACACACAAAGGGGGTCCTGTGAAGCGCTCCAAAGTTATCTGGGAGTTGTCTGAGCCCCTCACCTGGTGAGCACAGTACGACGTGGGCAGCCGTTACCTGCAGACGTGGTCTGGATAATAAGAACTGTGAGTAAAGGCCCTGAACTGCATCACTGACTCCGTGTCGTTACTGCTGCTGCCCTGCACCATCACCCCCATCCTCCGCATACACTGCCCTGAGGCTATACTCCTCCCGTGGGGAGTTATGCTACGCTCTGCTGCACCCACAACACCAGCCTTAGCGGTCTGCCCTGTAGCGGCGGTTCACTCTGACCGCAATCCACGGGTGGTGTAGTCGGACATTTAAACATCAAAACCACATAAATAGTTCCGCCACTGGTTTGACCGCCCTGAGCCATGGAACCGGATCGCCGCCACGAAGACTACAATCACCAGCATCCACCAAAAAGGGTCCGGCTCCGGGTGTCCCAAGGCCCAGGGGGTGCGTCAGAACATTTTCATCACCTTTCACAATCACCAATGGGACAAGGCAGGGATGTCCTCTGTCCCCTCTCTTATACATCCTAGTGACGGAGCACCTGCTCTCATCAATTCGCCATAACCCCAATATTAGGTGGATTGAGGTGGGAGGCACCGAGTACAAGTGCTCTCTATTTGCTGATGATGTCCTAGTATATATCACTCAATCACATATATCCATCCCTGCTGTTATGGCTGAAATAGATCACTTTGTTACATGGTAAAATTTTAAAATCAATGCAGCGAAGTCTGAGGCCCTCGATGTCTCCCTCCCCAAATCCATATAGGATTCCATCCAGTCCAACTTTCCCTTTGCCTGGCCCTCACAGGGTATCAAATACTTAGGAATTCCTATTCATAGAGACCTCTCCCATCTATGTTATCTTAATTTTGGGCCCTTTATTGAACAACTCCATACAGACCACGGTTGGCAAGTTAGAACTGTAAGATTCACTACGTGAACCACTGGTGTTTTGTGGAAAAGCACATGTACACCGCGTTCCAAATTATTATGCAAAAAGTGTTTAGGAGTGATAAGGGAAGAATTTGTTTGTTTGTCAGTTAAACTCATTGATGGTGATGTGTGTCAGGGCTCTTTATATCACTGTAAGCAATTGCAGACACCTGTGCTAATTAGTTTGGCAGGTGTGTCCAATGAAAGGCAAGACTACTTAAGAAGGCTCTCTCACATTATTAAGCAGCCTACATTTTCTGCCAAAATGGGAAAGAAAAAGGATGTGTCGGCTGCTGAGAAGCAACAAATTGTGGAGTGTTTAGGTCAAGGCATGACTACAATCAACATTGTGCGATGATCAGGATGAAGTGTCTTGGCAATCAAGAAGTATGTAGCTGATTCACAGTACACACGTGTGCGTGCTGATAAGGGCAAATTGAGGACTCTTTCCTACAGGCAATTACGTCAGGTTGAAAGAGCAGCGGCAAAAAAGCCATGTCATAGCAGCAGACAAGTTTTTGAAGCTGCTTGTGCCTCCAACGTCCCCCGAACAACAAGATGCAGGGTCCTTCAGAGGTTTGCAGCTGTGCATACGCCATCCTGTCGACCTCCTCTATCCACTTCACACAAGCAGAAACGGCTCCAGTGGGCCAAACATTACATGAAGACTGATTTCAAAACTGTTTTGTTCACGGATGAGTGCCGTGCAGCGCTCGATGGTCCAGATGGATGGAGTGGAGGATGGCTGGTTGATGGACACCCCACGCAAACACGGCTACAGCGCCAACAAGGAGGAGGTGGAGTAATGTTTTGGGCTGGAATCATGGGGAGAGAGATTGTCGGCCCCTTTAGGATCCCTGAAGGCGCTAAAGATGAACTCCATAATGTATGTGGATTTTCTCAAACAGCACTTCCTGCCATGGTTCAAGAAGAAGAACCGTGTATTTCACAGCAAGATCATTTTTCTGCATGATAATGCACCATCTCATGCTGCACATAAAACATCTGCATCTCTGGCTGATATGGGCATAAAAGGGGACAAACTTATGGTGTGACCCCCATGCTCCCCTGACCTCTACCCCATTCAGAACCTTTGGAGCATCATTAAAAGGAGTGTCTATGATGGCGGGAGGCAGTTCACATCTAAGCAACAGCTCTGGGAGGGTATTCTGTCCTCATGCAAAACAATTGAAGCAGAAACCATCCAAAACCTGACAAATTCAATGGACGAGAGAGTTCAGAAGCTCCTTTCGAACAAGGGGTCCTATGTGAAAATGTAACATCACCTAGAATAAAGTTTTGAGTTGAAAACTGTTTGATTTCAGTTTCTAACAACCTGCTAATGCTTATAATTTCAAAAATGACCATTTTTTTGGTCTTTATTAAAATGAAAAGGTTGATCGAAAAGTTTGGGGGATCTAAGAGTGTGGCAACCCAGTAGTCATGATTACTTCGAATTCTGACAATATGAGGGTCATGCTGCAGGTAGTGCAGCAAGAAGGCACTTATGTGTCTTGCGCATCCCAGAGCCCCAAAATTATTTTCCGGGCTAGATGCAGCTAAAAATTATTTTTAATTTTAAATCTGGTGAAGCTTATTATAGATGGCCTAATAGGATCAGTGCTGCACACTGCTACAAAGCCCAAATTATTTTCCAGTCAAGATACAGATAAACATGATTAGTAATTTGAAAGCTTAAAACGGTTGGTAGGGTGATTTTAACCAATCATCAAGCTTTTACTCTCCCCAGGATGACACAGGGGTAGAAAAGTCGTTTCGGATCCATGATTTGTTCATCTTTATGAACGTGAGTCTGTCTACATTATCAGTGGAGAGCCGCGTGCGCTTATCTGTCAGCACACCACCAGCAGCGCTGAACACACGTTCAGACAGAACGCTGGCTGCGGGGCATGACAAGATCTCCAAGGCGTAAGTGGCTAGCTCCGGCCATTTATCCAGATTGGAAGCCCAAAAAGAGCAAGGGTCCAGTGACACAGTCGTGGCTTCAATGTTTACTTGGAGATACTCCTGTACCATCGTCTCTAGGCGTTGACTATGTGTCAGACTTCTTGTCTCCTGTGGCCTTGCAAAGGATGGGCTAAAAAAGTGGTGAAATGATTCCGCAAAATTGATGTTACCAGCAGATACTGTGGTTCTGTTACGGTTTGAGTGCTGAACACTTGACGGTCCCACGGTTGGCAAGTTGGAACTGTGAGATTCACTACGTGCACCACTGGTATTTTGTGGAAAAGCACATGTAAGATTCTGCAACAGTCTCTGCTGATACTCCTGCATGCGTGCATCCCTTTCTATGGCAGGAATAATTTCTGCAAATTTACTTTTGTACCGGGGATCTAACAGTGTGGCAACCCAGTAGTCAGGATTATTTCTAATTCTCACAATTCGAGGGTCATGTTGCAGGTAGTGCAGCAAGAAGGCACTCATGTGTGTTGCGCATCCAGGAGCACCAAGTCCCTGTTGTGTTGGTGGCGAGGTAACAATCATGCTTCCTTCCTCTGTCCTCTCCCCCCAACCTCGCACAACAGAAATGTGATCAAGGTCTCCCTCATCTGATGAGTCTTCCATCAGTTCGTCCTCCACTTCTTCCTGGGCTCCTGCACCTTCCTCACTAGTTTGGCTGCTACCATGCGCCCTGGTAAAATCATCTCCCCCACCCTCACATGCCTGCCGCCTTGGTGCTGCCGACCGTCTGGACCTTGCAGATGTTAGCCCTTCCGCATACAACTCCTCCTCCTCTAGTTCCTCCACCTCCTCTTGTGCCACCACCTGACTCCGAATTCTGTTTAACATGTGCTCCAGCATGTAAATCACCGGAATAGTCATGCTGATAATGGCATCGTCAGCACTAAACATCTTCGTCGCCATTTCAAAACTGTGCAGAAGGGTGCATAGGTCCCTGATCTGAGACCACTCCTCCAGCGTGATTTGCCCCACCTCTGAATCTCGTTGGCCCAGGCTATACGTCAGAACGTATTGCACCAGGGCTTGTCGGTGCTGCCACAGTCGCTGCAACATGTGCAGAGTTGAATTCCACCGGGTAGGCACATCGCATTTTAGCCGGTGAAGTGGCAGGCCCAACGACTTCTGTAGAGATGTAAGTCGCTGAGCTGCGGGATGCGAACGGCGGAAGTGAGCACACAGCGACCGTGCCCTCTGCAGAAGGCCATCTAGTCTGGGATAGTGGGCTAAAAATTGCTGGACAACCAGGTTCAACACGTGAGCCATACAAGGCACGTGTGTGACATTGCCCCGGCGAAGGGCCGCACCCAGGTTTGCAGCATTGTCGCACACGGCCTTCCCTGGTTTCAGGTCCAGTGGAGACAACCATTCATGAAATTGGTTCTCCAGAGCTGACCACAACTCCTCAGCTGTGTGACTCACATTTCCCAGACATTTCAATGTAAAAACCGCCTGATGACGTTGAGCCCTACTGCCAGCATAGTAAGGAGGTGTGCAGGATCCCTTCTGCGCAGTTAGAAAGCTTGTGGCATGACCAGACAGGCTTTGGGTGCAGGTGGAAGACCGAGAGGAGGTTGAGGAGGCAGAAGCAGTGGAGGAACTTTGACATAAAGAGGATTGACGCACAACTCGTGGGGACGGCAAGACTTGGACAGCAGCCCCTTGTCCTGCTGTCACCATAGTTACCCAGTGCCCAGTCAGCGACATGTAACGCCCCTGTCCATGCCTACTCGTCCAAGTGTCTGTGGTGAAATGCACCCTGTCACACACAGAGTTTCTCAAAGAAGCGGTGATGTTGTGTGCGACATGCTGGTGGAGCGCAGGCACACCTTTCTTTGAGAAGTAGTGCCGACTGGGCATCTGGTACTGGGGCACTGCGACGGACATAAGGTCTCGAAAATCCTCTGTGTCCACCAGGCGGAAAGGCAGCATTTCTGTAGCCAAGAGCTTGCAGATGGTGAAATTCAACCTCTTAGCTTTCTCATGGCTAGGAGGAAATGGTCTTTTACTTGTCCACATCTGAGGGACCGAGGGCTGGCTATTGTGCTTAGACGGGGTTGATAAGGGTGTCCCCGGCAAACTGCCGGTCTGTGAGGAAGATGCAGGCGGACATGTTAGGTTGCCTTGATCCAAAGGTGGTGCTATCGATGTCGGACAGCGCTCAAGACCAGCTGGTGTTACCACCTCCAAAGAAAATGATGACCTGCCAATCACGCTGGCTGTTGCGGGTAAAGAGGTGGCAGGTCTGCGCCCCAAAACAGGTGTGACTGCTGTCCCCCCAGTCACAGAGGATGAAGAGGCCGCGGATGCACAAGATATGGCAGACGGTGGTTGGCCCGGCCGGCTAGGCCGCATTGTAGCACACTGAGCTTCCCACTGCAACTTATGCTTCATGTCCATGTGCCGGTTCATGCATGAAGTACTCAAACTATGTATTTTTTGGCCTCTACTTAGCTTTTGCTGACAAATGTTACAGATAACACGAGTTGGGTCATCTTTATCGATCTGAAAAAATGCCCAGGCTATGCAAGGCTTAGCACCCATGCGACCTGAAGAGCCACCACGACTTGTGGTCAGAGGCAGAGTTGTGTTTGAGGATGCAGTTGTTGACGTGCTTCCAGTACTACGTCTCTGTCCAGGAAGGCGCAACCTGACCTCGTCGTCACTAGCATCTTCCTCCACCTCCTCTGCTGACCTCATCTCTTGGCTGACTGTGGGTTGACAGTAAGTGGGATCTCCGACCTCATCATCATCACCCTGTGCGTTATCACACCCGTCGTCCTCAGAGCCAACCTGTTCCTGCCCTGACAAAAAACTAAAGTTGTCGCTCCAATCAGGTATTTGAGTCTTATCATCGTCTTCCTCATTGTCTCCACCAACAGGAGTTACAGTTTGGCAATGAGGGTCTACATTATGGTCAGAACCTTCTGCGTCTGGTCCTGGATCCGACTCATAAAGATTCTGGGCATCAGTGCAGATCATTGCCTCGTCTGGATTCACAGAAGCGCTGGAGTCGACCTCTGATTCCCAGGCTATAGTATGAGTAAACAGCTCTGCAGACTCAACCATCTGTTCTACCTCATACTCAGACGGGCAGCTGGAGATTTGGGAGCTGTGAGGAAGCAAGTGCGATTTGGGTGACACCTTTGAGGACTGGAGTATTTGTGATGTTGAAGTTGATGTGGAGGAGAGCCCACTTAAAGGAGCACTTGATATCCGTTGAAGCACCTGCTGTTTTTGTGCCTCATCTGGAATTTGTAGCGATTGGCGTGGCCGTAAGAAAGGGATCTTATCACATTGTCCGCTAAAAGAAGTAGACATTTTAGTTTGGCTGGAAGATGGTCTTTCTTCTGCACCTACCCCACGGACACAACCTTTTTTCCCCTTCCCAACACGCCTATTCCCCTTTCCACCAGCAGCAGGCCTTTTTCCACTCATTTTGGTGGTTAACTAATTCACAACTCTGGAGTTGTTTGCACAAAAAAACAATGGATGGTAACCGAGCAGAGCTGAGTGGCCAAACTGTGGTATTAGGCCAAAACTATTGGCTGGGTTAGATGCAGAAAAAAATTATTTTTAATTTGCAACCTGATGGAGGTCAGTATAGATGGACTAATAGAACAAGTCCCACACACTGCTAGAAGCCCAAATATTTTTTCAGAGCTAGATGCAGAAAAAAAATATTTTTAATTTGCAACCTGATGGAGGTCAGTATAGATGGACTAATAGACCAAGTCCCACACACTGCTAGAAGCCCAAATATTTTTTCAGAGCTAGATGCAGAAAAAAATTATTTTTAATTTGCAACCTGATGGAGGTCAGTATAGATGGACTAATAGAACAAGTCCCACACACTGCTAGAAGCCCAAATATTTTTTCAGAGCTAGATGCAGAAAAAAATTATTTTTAATTTGCAACCTGATGGAGGTCAGTATAGATGGACTAATAGAACAAGTCCCACACAGTGCTAGAAGCCCAAATATTTTTTCAGAGCTAGATGCAGAAAAAAATTATATTCAATTTGCAACCTGCTGGAGGTCAGTATAGAAGGACTAATAGAACAAGTCCCACACACTGCTAGAAGCCCAAATATTTTTTCAGCGCTAGATGCAGAAAAAAATTATTTTTAATTTGCAACCTGATGGAGGTCAGTATAGATGGACTAATAGACCAAGTCCCACACACTGCTAGAAGCCCAAATATTTTTTCAGCGCTAGATGCAGAAAAAAATTATTTTTAATTTGCAACCTGATGGAGGTCAGTATAGATGGACTAATAGAACAAGTCCCACACGCTGCTAGAAGCCCAAATATTTTTTCAGAGATAAATGAAGAAAAAAATTATTTTTAATTTGCAACCTGATGGAGGTCAGTATAGATGGACTAATAGACCAAGTCCCACACACCGCTAGAAGCCCAAATATTTTTTCAGAGCTAGATGCAGAAAAAAAATATTTTTAATTTGCAACCTGATGGAGGTCAGTATAGATGGACTAATAGACCAAGTCCCACACACCGCTAGAAGCCCAAATATTTTTTCAGAGCTAGATGCAGAAAAAAATTATATTCAATTTGCAACCTGCTGGAGGTCAGTATAGAAGGACTAATAGAACAAGTCCCACACACTGCTAGAAGCCCAAATATTTTTTCAGAGCTAAATGAAGAAAAAAATTATTTTTAATTTGCAACCTGATGGAGGTCAGTATAGATGGACTAATAGACCAAGTCCCACACACTGCTAGAAGCCCAAATATTTTTTCAGAGCTAGATGCAGAAAAAAATTATTTTTAATTTGCAACCTGATGGAGGTCAGTATAGATGGACTAATAGACCAAGTCCCACACACTGCTAGAAGCCCAAATATTTTTTCAGAGCTAGATGCAGAAAAAAATTATTTTTAATTTGCAACCTGATGGAGGTCAGTATAGATGGACTAATAGACCAAGTCCCACACACTGCTAGAAGCCCAAATATTTTTTCAGAGCTAGATGCAGAAAAAATTATTTTTAATTTGCAACCTGATGGAGGTCAGTATAGATGGACTAATAGAACAAGTCCCACACGCTGCTAGAAGCCCAAATATTTTTTCAGAGATAAATGAAGAAAAAAATTATTTTTAATTTGCAACCTGATGGAGGTCAGTATAGATGGACTAATAGACCAAGTCCCACACACCGCTAGAAGCCCAAATATTTTTTCAGAGCTAGATGCAGAAAAAAATTATTTTTAATTTGCAACCTGATGGAGGTCAGTATAGATGGACTAATAGAATCATGCTATGCCCAAAAGATTTTACTTCACTAGGTGCAGTAAAAAAATTGGTATTCTATACACAGGTGGTATATCTTGCAACACAGATAGGCTACTCCACTGACTAACACACTCTGCAATAGGCCAAAAAGGATTAGCTTTGCTAGATTCAGCCAAATGCTGTGAAAAAAACTTGCACAGCACTGGCACAGACCTGCCTGGCAAAAACTGATAGGAACTGATGTAACCTAGTCCTGAAAAGGACTCCAATTACAATTAGTCTTTACTCCCACAATCTATCTATTTAAGAGCACAGACCTGCCTGATAAAAGTCGTAGGAAATGCTGTAACCTAGTCCTTAAAAGGACTGCAATCACAACTATTCCCTACTCCCAAGCTATCTGTATATTTGTGCGAAAATTGGCTTGAAATTAACAAGGTATAGCGCACACAGCAACAGCGGTGCCGTCTAACACGCAGCTGCAGCAGTGAGAAAATGGTGGCGACGGGGAAAATGGCTTGGTCTTATAGGGCAAGGACATGTGACATACACTGCCAATCACACATGCCCTTGCTTGTGTGAAAAAAAGCACTTCGCTCCGTGTGTGCGCTGCTGATAGGCTGACAGATTGCACCTCCCCACTGCAAATGCGGGAAAGAGAAAAAAAAATGGAGATCTTCATTGTTCCTGCAGAGATCCATCCCCTGCCCCTCCCCCCGCCCCGCTGTACACTCAAACTGCGTATTAACATTAATTTTCATCATTACTGAGAAAAAATCCAGTTATGATTTTGGTGCACGAACAGTTATCGAACATAACCTCGAACAGCCGAATTTTTCTCAAATTGTTCGTGTTCGCCGACCGGCTCGAACACCGCCCAAAACAGCTCGAATTTGAGATTGGCGAACAGTTCGAGTAGAACAACGCTCATCTCTAATCATGACTACTGGGTTGCCACACTCTTAGATCCCCCAAACTTTTCGATCAACCTTTTCATTTTAATAAAGACCAAAAAATTGGTCATTTTTGAAATTATAAGCATTAGCAGGTTGTTAGAAACTGAAATCAAACAGTTTTCAACTCAAAACTTTATTCTAGGTGATGTTACATTTTCACATAGGACCCCTTGTTCGAAAGGAGCTTCTGAACTCTCTCGTCCATTGAATTTGTCAGGTTTTGGATGGTTTCTGCTTCAATTGTTTTGCATGAGGACAGAATACCCTCCCAGAGCTGTTGCTTAGATGTGAACTGCCTCCCGCCATCATAGACACTCCTTTTAATGATGCTCCAAAGGTTCTGAATGGGGTAGAGGTCAGGGGAGCATGGGGGTCACACCATAAGTTTGTCCCCTTTTATGCCCATATCAGCCAGAGATGCAGATGTTTTATGTGCAGCATGAGATGGTGCATTATCATGCAGAAAAATGATCTTGCTGTGAAATACACGGTTCTTCTTCTTGAACCATGGCAGGAAGTGCTGTTTGAGAAAATCCACATACATTATGGAGTTCATCTTTAGCGCCTTCAGGGATCCTAAAGGGGCCGACAATCTCTCTCCCCATGATTCCAGCCCAAAACATTACTCCACCTCCTCCTTGTTGGCGCTGTAGCCGTGTTTGCGTGGGGTGTCCATCAACCAGCCATCCTCCACTCCATCCATCTGGACCATCGAGCGCTGCACGGCACTCATCCGTGAACAAAACTGTTTTGAAATCAGTCTTCATGTAATGTTTGGCCCACTGGAGCCGTTTCTGCTTGTGTGAAGTGGATAGAGGAGGTCGACAGGATGGCGTATGCACAGCTGCAAACCTCTGAAGGACCCTGCATCTTGTTGTTCGGGGGACGTTGGAGGCACAAGCAGCTTCAAAAACTTGTCTGCTGCTATGACAAGGCTTTTTGGCCGCTGCTCTTTCAACCTGACGTAATTGCCTGTAGGAAAGAGTCCTCAATTTGCCCTTATCAGCACGCACACGTGTGTACTGTGAATCAGCTACATACTTCTTGATTGCCAAGACACTTCATCCTGATCATCGCACAATGTTGATTGTAGTCATGCCTTGACCTAAACACTCCACAATTTGTTGCTTCTCAGCAGCCGACACATCCTTTTTCTTTCCCATTTTGGCAGAAAATGTAGGCTGCTTAATAATGTGGGACAGCCTTCTTAAGTAGTCTTGCCTTTCATTGGACACACCTGCCAAACTAATTAGCACAGTTGTCTGCAATTGCTTACAGTGATATAAAGAGCCCTGACACACATCACCATCAATGAGTTTAACTGACAAACAAACAAATTCTTCCCTTATCACTCCTAAACACTTTTTGCATAATAATTTGGAACGCAGTGTACATGTGCTTTACCACAAAACACCAGCGGTTCACGTAGTGAATCTTACAGTTCTAACTTGCCAACCGTGGTCTGTATGGAATTGTTCAATAAAGGGCCCAAAATTAAGATAACATAGATGGGAGAGGTCTCTATGAATAGGAATTCCTAAGTATTTGATACCATGTGAGGGCCAGGCAAAGGGAAAGTTGGACTGGATGGAATCCTATATGGATTTGGGGAGGGAGACATCGAGGGCCTCAGACTTCGCTGCATTGATTTTAAAATTTGACCATGTAACAAAGTGATCTATTTCAGCCATAACAGCATGGATGGATATATGTGATTGAGTGATATATACTAGGACATCATCAGCAAATAGAGAGCACTTGTACTCGGTGCCTCCCACCTCAATCCACCTAATATTGGGGTTATGGCGAATTGATGAGAGCAGGTGCTCCGTCACTAGGATGTATAAGAGAGGGGACAGAGGACATCCCTGCCTTGTCCCATTGGTGATTGTGAAAGGTGATGAAAATGTTCTGACGCGCCCCCTGGGCCTTGGGACACCCGGAGCCGGACCCTTTTTGGTGGATGCTGGTGGTTGTAGTCTCCGTGGGGGCAACCCGGTTCCGTGGCTCAGGGCGGTCAAACCAGTGGCGGAACTATTTATGTGGTTTTGATGTTTAAATGTCCGACTACGCCACCCGTGGATTGCGGTCAGAGTGAACCGCCGCTGCAGGGCAGACCGCTGAGGCTGGTGTTGTGGGTGCAGCAGAGCGTAGCATAACTCCCCACGGGAGGAGTATAGCCTCAGGGCAGTGTATGCGGAGGATGGGGGTGATGGTGCAGGGCAGCAGCAGTAACGACACGGAGTCAGTGATGCAGTCCAGGGCCTTTACTCACAGTTCTTATTATCCAGACCACGTCTGCAGGTAACGGCTGCCCACGTCGTACTGTGCTCACCAGGTGAGGGGCTCAGACAACTCCCAGATAACTTTGGAGCACTTCACAGGACCCCCTTTGTGTGTCCTTTGTCTGGCCTTTCTTACCAACACTTCTGTCCGGCTGCCTCGGGCCTCCTCTTGGTAAACTTGGCGCCAGTTTCCCTGACCCTATGTGGTGCCTTCCTAGCGGGTGTAGCGAGGGGCTGCGCCACATAAAATGTCAGAGCCTCCGGTTTCTAGCTGAGGGTCGTTTCCTGCCTCCACTAGTTCGGGGACCGGTCTCCCCCTTTGGCCTGACCCCTCCACGCAGGTGGATTCGGGCGTGCGGTGGCGACTCGCCCGTCCGCACCCCTGGGATCCCTTCATTCCTCGTTCCTGGAGCCTTCTCCGCTCCTCTTCCTTCCTTCTCCCTCTTCCAGGCCTGGGCCTCTGTTACTAGGCCCGCCTCCGGAGCAGAGCTCATGCAGAGCCCCTGCTCCCTGCCACTTCTGCTCAGACTTCTCTGCACTGAACTAAGATGGTGCCCACCTTTTATACTCCCTTCTCAATGCACCCAGGAACTGCTTCCTCCCTGCTCCTGCACTACAGGGTTCCCCTTCCTCAGTGTTCCCTCCCCCCACTCCAGCCAGGGACAGGGACTGTCGTGCCCATCTCAGGGGCATATTGGTCGCCCTGCCCCACGGCAATGTGGTGTAATGCATGCAGGTGTCGGGTCCTGATCCACACTCCATCCTTACCTGAGAGTGAGATATCACACCTCTGGGTGAGGTGCAATACGTCTGTAGCAACCGAGCCCTCAGGGTGCTACAGTTCCATTTATCTTCAGCCTAGGTGACGTATTGCGATACAGGGCCGTGATTTTGGCTATAAAAGGGTCCCCTAGACCCCTACCCCAAGCTTTTTAAGAGAATCATATATGGCGTGCCAGGAGACTCTATGGAATGCTTTCTCAGCATCCAACGAGAGTATCTAATTAAAAATTTTTAACTGCATCTAGCCCAGGAAATACTTTGTGCCTAGTAGCAGTGTCTGCTAGTCAGCGGATTATCCCGGCTGTTAAGCAAGCTACACCACCTGTAGTTTAGACACTTAATTTTTTCAAAGGAAATGATTCGGGACCATGGGATACTTAGTGAAGAGCATCAGGAGGCACCCCAAGGCATAGGGGCTGGGACTGGCAGTAGGATGCCTTGCGGTGGACAGCCGAGCTCGATCCTTATAAAATCTTTTTAACTGCAGCAGCTTTAGTGGACGCTACTGGAGCTGGAATTACGCGGCTGCTGGCATGAGACTTGCCCTCCAATAGATCCTTGTAAATGGATTTAAAGTGTATTCATTCAAATTAGAGAGACAATTTAAATTAAAAAGCTTAGAGCTGCCTCCACTACAGGGGCGCTCGCTCGACCCACCAGCGGACAGGCACCAGTATTGGGAGAGGGGGGCTGGCCGTCAGGGTTCACCGCGGCTCTGGCACAAACCCGGCGACACGGAGGTGGCACGGGCAGGAGCGGACTGGCCGTGTCGGCTTCTCACTTTTTGGATTTTAGAAGGGCATGACATGCCTATATCTGTGTCTCCCCCTCCTTTTACTCCTCCACCTCTTTTATTTTCGCATGACTATATGTACTTGTCACTTTTCCATGTGTTAGTTAGGTCTTCTGAGCAGTTTGTCAGCTTTTGGACACCTTTGAAGGTGTTTTCTATGTGTTTCTATGTGTTTTTGTTTGCCTGCCATTGTTTTTAACGGTGTTCGAAGGTGTTCGACGAACCGAACCGAACTTGAACACTACGGGGGTGGCTCAACACTAATTATTACCTTGCTGAAGGCTGTACCTGGAGCCAAGTGGGCCTGTCTGCCACTTGGGCTCGTGAACATTATATGTGTGAACTGCGGTTTATGACAAAATAATAAACTGCTGAAGTGTGAAAACCGGAAAGACATTGCTGGTGTGCATTAATTGACCCGGTGCAGCGAGTATCCCCCATTATGATGACTAGTGCTGCCTTACAACCTGTACCAGATCACCAAGGCAGCTATTGTGCAGCAGCTATTATTATTGCTCATTGAGAGTTTTTCATGTTACTGTGTCTGTTCCTAGCATTAGGCACCTTATTTCATACTTGTTTTGTATTACGATCAACTATAAAGATACATTTTATTGATAAGAGAACATAATACTCTATGATCATTATTAGTGATAAGAGAGCACTAAAATGCTCGGGTGCTCGATGGTCGGGTCGAGCACATTGGAATACTCGGGTGCTCGACCCGAGCAACGAGCCCAATGTAAGTCTATGGGAAACTTAAGCATTTTTCAGGTGGCTCCCCCCCGGCAGTCTGCAGAGGGCCTAAAAATTGCCCAAATCGATGGGAACAGTGCTCAAATGACATGGGGACAGCATGGGGAAGACCCCTGGAAGCATCTCTGACTCCCAGATCACTGCTGTCAACAACGTAGTCAGAGGTATTAAGCCAGTTTTACGGACTCACAATAAAACATACAAAAACAAAAACAAAATGGATTTTACTGGGAAATATGTTAAGGAACATCCTTTCCAGGGTAATGACTTGTATATAAAGCAAAATAAATAACCAAAAACAAAAATACTTCTCCACACCTTGGGTTATGTTCACACGTAGCGTTTTTGATGCGTTTTTTCACTTTTGCATTGCTTTCAACTGTGACAAATGCATTCACCAGGAAATGTCATTTTAACATTTTACAACCTTATCCGGCCATGTGGTGTGTGAGATATCATCAGACACATCGTGTTTCATTTATGAAGGAGGGACTCTGAAAGTCACAAAGCCTATTTTTATAGGGCCATCAGGCGGCCTTTACAATTCTTAAAGGGCCAGCAGTCGGCCCTCACTATTCTCAGAGAGCCATCAGCCGGCTATGTTTTATTGTTCCCATTACTAAAGAGTGGGTCTCCTATACTGTTATTGCATATGCAGTGAGTGGCAGGGCTGCCCAAAATTTGGACGCACCCCAATACCACTTTCAAAATTTGGATGCACCCCAATACCCCTTGGAAGAGACGTGGAGGTCAGAGGGCCTCCTGAAAACAATGTTCCCATTATTAGGAAGTGGGTCTCCCATTGTGTTTGCCTATGCAGTGAATGCAAGGGCTGCCAAAAATTGGGAGGCACTCCAATGTCCCTTGGAAGAGACGTGGAGGAGGGCCCATTAAAAAATGTTCCCATTAGAAAGGAGCGGGTCTCCTATATTTGTAATGCCCATGCACTAAGTGTATGGGCTGACAAACATTTACCCCTGGGGGGGTATACATGAACATACTGTATAAAAAATTTTTTTTACGGTCATCATAAACACCCTTTAAAAAAATAATGTGGGTGTTGCATCACAGACCACGGTCACCCTGGTGATATGGTGGTGGAGGATGAAGAGAAGGAGGAGGACAAGAGCAAATGGCCAAAATCAGGAAGCGTATACCCATGTCTGGGTGTGAAAAGGTGCATGGGAATACACCTCCCAAGAAAAGACACTGGATTTGAGTTTATGTTACGCTGCTATCATTCGGTGGTGTTGAGAAGTCTGGCCCAATCCAGCCCTTGTTCATTTTTATAAGAGCCAGCCTGTCAGCCTTTTCAGTTGACAGGCGGATGCGCTTATCAGTTATAATTCCACCAGCGGCACAAAAAACCCGCTCTGATAAAGCGCTGGTGGCAGGGCAGGCCAGGACCTCCAAGGCATAGAGAGCCAGTTCATTCCACGTATCCAGCTTGGATACCCAATAATTATAAGGCACAGCGGAATCACAGAGGACGTTGGTACGGTCAGCAAGGTACTCCCTCAGCATCTTCCCAAACTTTGCACTCCTTGTGAGAGTACCCCGCGCCTCAGGGTTTGTGCGATGGGAAGGGCTGAGAAAATTCTCCCAGAACTTTGACAGTGTTCCCCTGCCTCTGCAAGATTAAAGTTGGGTCTCTCTCGCCTGTACTCCTTGGTTGTCCAACGAAGTGTGCCCTCTGCCGCCAGCATTTTCAGATGGGAATTTTTTTAATAGTTCCGCAACAAGGGCCTTCTGGTACAGCCCCATTTTTGTAGACCTGTCCACCTCAGGAATAAGAGATATAAAGTTCTCCTTGTAGCGTGGGTCTAGAAGTGTCACCAACCAGTAATGACTGTCACCCAAAATTTTGAGAACGCGAGTGTCATGGGAAAGGCAGCGTAACATAAACTCAGCCATGCGTGCCAGACTGCTAACAGGCAAGAGTTCCGTGTCCTCACCAAGAGGACGACTGACCATGCTCTCCTCCTCCTCCTCCTTTCTGTCCTCTGGCCATCCACACTGAACAGACGGTATGACAGCTGTGCAGGTAGTACCATCTATAGTGCATGAAACTAGCTCCAGGAGGGGGCTGGAGACATGCACAGCTAGTGGGAAGCCCCCATGACCGGGATTGGCCAGGTGGTTTCCTTTTAAAAGTATAGGGTTGTTAGGATTGTATGGGGGGAAGTTTAAGGGGCGGGCAATTAGGAGAGGCTGGGGTATATAGGGAAAAGTGCGGGAAAGCCATCATTCCGGGAGGAGCAGCCACAAGAGAGTCCTACCATGAAGTCAGTGGAATCCCTCGTGGTCCGACTGAGGGACGTCGCCCAGTCTCGGAGTGGTGGATGGCTCGTGGGCCATCGGACAGGCTGTGTTGCCACAGTCTAGTTGCGTAGCGGTTGGGTCTGCGGCGGGCGCAGAGGTAGCATCTACGGGGGTTTCAGTGTCAGTTCAGACGGAAAAAGACACAGGAGATAAGGTGAAGGTGGACGATAGGGCAAAAGGTGAGGTGTATGTGTGCTTCGAGGGGCCACTGGGGGCACATTTGAAAAAAGAGGTGAAAGAAAAAATTTGGCACGATGAGTATGTCAAAATTTTCTCCCTTCTTCCCTTGGAAAAGTTTAATCTAGACAAAGGGAAGAAGGACGATAGCAAAAAAGAGGAGGAGGAGAAGCGCAGGTGGCGGCTTATTCCCCAAACATTTGTAAATTGGCTTCAAGCGTTTGCTATATTGGCTAATGTCATTGGGGAGAAATTTCCTGAGAATTGCTCGGTTTTATTCTGTTATTTGGATTCTATTGGGGAAGCGCATCGTACTTACGGGGAACAGACATGGCTGAGGTACGATGAACAATTCAGGCAGAGGAAGGCGGTGCGGACTGAGATTAAGTGGGATCAGAAAGATATTGGTCTTTGGTTAAAAGTTATGGCCCCGGCTAGGTATGGGCAGTCCTTTCATGGGAGTGGAGGTAGCGGGAGTCAGCTGTCGGGACAGGGGGGGGTAGTCAGGGAGCACAGGGAGGAAAAGAGAAGTCTGGAACGTGCTGGGAATTTAATGACAGCCAGTGCAAATATGGGAACAGCTGTAAGTTCAAACATGTTTGTTTCCATTGCAATGGGAGCTCCCATGGGGCCTCAAAATGTTTCAAAAGAAGGAAAAGGAAAACTCTCTGTGGGTATCGGTCAAGGGGGTGACTCCAGTGAAGCTGCTAGGGATGGCCCCCTTTCTAAGTAGATATCCCGATCAATTGAAGGCGACAATTATTCGGAATGGTTTTTTGGAAGGTTTCAGGATCCCGCCACCTGATTATAAGGTTCCTTTTTCAGTTAAGAATTTGAGGCCTGCTTTATTGCATCTGTGATGCTTGAAAGCCCTACCCTGGGAGATGGGGGACTCGGAGCCGGGTCCTATGTTGTCGATGGGGTGTAGCCGTGGCCCGGACCCGCTCCGTGTCCAGGGCCGTCACATTAAAAAGAATGGTACAGGCTTATCCGGGTTGAGTGGCTGATCTCGACTACGCCACCTGTGGCACCTGGTGAAGGCCACCAGCGCTGCTGCAGTCCGCTGAGGCAAGGTGTTATGGCAGCCGTCGTTAGTACTACTTCCCAAAGGTGGAGCAGGGCCTCAGGGCAGAGAGAGACGGGATGGAGGGGGTAGTAGTCTAAGAGGTCTGGTGCTGCGTAGTGTGGTGCAATGCAGAATAAAGAGTCCGGAGGCCATAGGGGTTAACTTCCAGGGCTTTTACTCACGGTGGAGATTTCAGTAGAAAGGCATCTCCCTGCTCCTCGCGGAGTTCTGCGGTCACCAGAGACGATGAGGGGGTCCGACAACCTCCAAGTAAGTCCAGTGTTCAATCAGGACCCCGCACCAGAGTGTTCCTAGACTTCAGACTGGGTCCTCTCCTGTCTGCGTGTGTGGAAAGGCCGGGTCTCCCTCTGGTCTATGCACAGAACAAGGGTACGAGTGGTGACTCCGCCCCGTCCGTTACCCGGTGGGATCCACTGAGCCTCCGGGCTTTCCTGACCAGGACGTAGAGTAGAAAGATCAGGTGTCGGGGGCCGGTACCCCTCTTGCAGCCGGAATCCCTCTGACTAGATCAGCATAGCGGGAACAGGTGGCGTATACCGCTCCGTCTGCATCCCCCTGGGATCCATTTGCGGTGGAGCTACACTCCTGGCCTTCTTGGTCATATTATCTGCAACCGGCCCCTCGACCCAAGGCCAGGGTACGAGGGCCGTGTCTACATCCTCTGCAGGTCCACACAGGATCCACGCTCAGGGATGGAGATCATGATCAAAAGACCCAGAACCAAAATGGCTGTGTAGTAAATATGAAATTTAAAGTGTCACTAAAATGTGAGTCCTTCACCCTCACCCACTAATTGGTTCCCCTATCTCTTGGTTCCCCTGTCTCCCAACTTCCAGTAGGGGCAGCACCTAGTGCCTATTAGCCGCCTCTGGTGGGAGAAGTGTGGTGTTGGATGTGAAGGAAGGGTCCTGACCATCGCACTGTTCTTACCTCAGAGGAGGAACACTACACCCCATTAAAGAGGTGCAGCATCCCTGTAGCGGTCGAACCCTCAGGGGTGTCACACATCCAGAGGTCGTCAGTGTAAAGTTGTCAAAGGTGGAGTTAGGGCGTATGGCAGGACCATTTGAAAGTTTGCCGGGTGAAGGGGTGATCATTTCTCCTTTGGGGGTTGTGCCCAAGATGGAGCAGAATAAATTTCATTCGATTCAGCATTTGTCGTATCCGAAGGGGTTTTCAGTCAATGACGGTATCGCGCCAGAATTATGTTCTGTAGAATATACATCATTTGATACGGCGGTGTCATGGGTGCGCAGGTACGGGCCTGGGTCATTGTTAGCAAAAACCGATATTGAATCGGCTTTCAGGTTGCTTCCAGTTCACCCAGCTAGCATTCCGCTTTTGGGTTGTTTTTGGAACAAAGGTTATTACCTGAATAGGTGTTTGCCTATGGGTTGCTCAATTACATGTTTGTTGTTTGAGACTTTCAGCACTTTTCTGGAGTGGGTGGTTAGGGATGTGGCAAGTGTGCAGTCCGTCATTCATTACCTGGATGATTTTTTGTTCATAGGTCCCCCGGATTCGTTGGTTTGTAGTAATTTGTTGGCAGCCATGGTGTGGGTTGCAGAACGTTTTGGTGTTCCATTGGCGAAAGAAAAAACTGAAGGTCCTGGTACCGTATTGAGTTTTTTGGGAATACTGATTGATGCGGAAAGAATAGAATGTCGGTTACCCTAGGACAAATTGTCATTGCTCAGGCAGGAGGTTGAGCGAATCAGTAGATTGCGCATGGTGACATTGAAGGAGCTGCAGTCGCTGTTAGGGAGATTGAACTTTGCGTGTAGGATTATGCCTATGGGCAGAATATTTTGTCGCAGGTTGTCAGGGGCAACAGCAGGTGTGCGGGCATCGCATCATTTTATTCGTTTGAATAGAGATCACAGGGAGGATTTGTTGGTATGGAAGTGCTTTTTGGACAATTACAACTCCAGGTCGTTGATTCAGCAGGAGTTTTTGAACAGCTTTGAGATTTATATGGATGCTGCAGGCGGGGCTGGCTACGGGGCCTATTGTAAGGGAAAGTGGAGCGTTGGAAAATGGCCCGATTCGTGGAAGGAGAGGGGTCTTACAAAGAATCTTGCTCTGTTGAAATTATTCCCAATCGTAGTCGCGGTCTCAATTTGGGGTGAATTCTTCTCGAATCAGAGAGTCAGGTTCCACTGCAGTAATATGGGCGTGGTGGCGGTGATTAATAGTTTGTCGGCCTCGTCTCCTCCGGTTATTAAACTGGTCAGGGAACTGGTACTCCGGTGTTTGGAGTTGAATGCGTGGATTTCGGCGGTACATGTGCCAGGTGTGCAAAATTCTATAGCGGATGCTTTGCCTCTTTTCCAGTGGGAGCGTTTTCGGGCCCTGGCACCAGAGGCAGAAGTCGCAGGAGTGGAATGCCCTTCACAGTTGTGGCAGCTGATTACGGACGAGCTGGAAGATTGCTCCAGGAGTCAGTTGCAAGTTCAACTTGGTCTTCATACGAGGCATCGTGGCGAGTATGGCAAAGCTGGATGTCCCATTGGGGGGGCGGTAGAGAGTGGCGAGGATAGAACACTGGCGGTTTTGTTTTTTGTTGGTAAGGCTGCTGAATTAGGGTGGTCAGTATCTAGAGTTAGTAAATTTATTGCCGGGCTTGCATTCGGGTTTCAAATTGCAGGGAGCGTCGGATGTCACAAAATCCTTTTTAGTCAAGCAGGCATTAAAAGGTTTTAAAAAAGGCAGCAGGATTTTGGATAAGCGTAGGCCAGTTTCTTTTAGTATGTTGAAAAGGTTAGGTGTTGTATTGGAAAGGATTTGTTGTTCTAGTTTCGAGTCGGCTCTATTTAAACTAGCCTTTTCCTTAGTTTTTTTCGCGGCAATGAGAGTAGGTGAATTGGTGGTCTCTAGCAAGAATAGGGCAGGGGGTTTATTAGCTGAAGACGTAAGTTGCTGGGCTGGGGGAATTGATTTTTGGATCAGAAGTGCAAAGACAGATCAGTTTGGTAGAGGTAAGCGCGTTGTGTTAGGTAGAGTGGACGGGTGGATGTGTCCGAGGAGGTGCTTGGAGGCATATTGGCAGGTGTGGTCGGGGAGATCCGGCCCACTTTTATGCCACTGTAACGGTGCATTTATGTCCCGATTTTAGTTTACAGCGGTCCTAGAAAAGAGTTGGGCCTTAGTTCGGATGTGTACGGTTCACATTCTTTTAGGATTGGCGCTGCGTCAGAGGCTGATAGGCGAAGTTTGGGAGCGGAGGTGATAAAGCGGATTGGCAGGTGGAGTTCAGACCATTATTTGAAGTATGTTCGGCGTTGTATACCACAGGAATTTATTATTTGGAGTTGTTAAATATGCTTGTTATTATTCTTTTTAGCTGGCGTTCCCTTGTTAGCCTGGATTTTTGGACATTCGTTTGTGCATTGGGGGGCGCTGCGTGCTGACGTAAGGTGTGACGGTAGGCAATTGGGTTTTCTGAGGGAACAAGTACAGTAGTTATCCGTTGGCTAGGTTTTAGAGGGATGGTATGGAGCCGGGTTATGTCCGAATTTCACAAAGCGGCTCGATTGGACAGAACACCCGATATTTTGGTTATGCATATGGGAGAGAACAATTTGGGGGCTAGGCCCGTTAGAGAGTTAATTCGGGATATTCGTTTTGATTTTTTGAGGTTGAGGACATCTTTTCCGGGGGTACTGGCTGTGTGGTCAGACATAGTGCCTAGGCAGAATCGGTGAAAGGGATTAATAGAGCGAGAGTGAAATTAAATAGGGCCATATCGAGTTTTGTGTCAAGGAATGGTGGGATAAGTGTTAGGCACTTTGAGTTGGAATCAGGGGTTGGTTATTTTTGGTTAGAGGACTGTGTTCATCTGAACGCTATTGGAATTGATCTTTGGGCCCTGGCGATACAGGAGGGGATTGAAAGGGCATTGGTGGTTTTGGGGCACTCACGAGCCTAAGGTTTCAGGGCTGTTCATGGTGGGTGGGGGGTGGGGTTCTTGGAGTTGGTACCGAATTGTCGGTGGAAGGAACTGAAAAAATTCCAGGCCATTTTAAATTAAGTGGGGGTGATCAGGCAGTCGGTTCTGGGCTCTGGACGGGGTTTTACCCTGGGAGCTTTTAGTTGATTAGTCTTTCACAGACTGTGGAAGTATGGTGCCCGTGAGCTTGTGGTGCATGGCTGAGGGTAACATGACGGTCGAGTTCTTCTAGTTTATTTCAAAGCCAGATCTATTAGCTTGAAGAACCCTCCCTCCATATATTTATTTATTTTATTGATATTTTGATTGTTATTGTTGTGTGTTAATAAAATGGCCGCTGTGGCCAAAAATGTATTCAAAGAACAACAGGTTGTAGCGTTTTTATTTTGGGGACGGGGTCCTCGGGTAAGGCGGGAGAAGGTAAGCCAACAGGTAAGAAAACCATATTGGCCGTACCAGGTCATGTTGTTCCTCCTCCTCCTCTTCCTCATTGTCCCCCAATCCACGTTGGGATTAGATGTGGCTGGGCTGTGTGTAATCACCCTGTATGGTTCCTTGCTCCATCTCATCGTGCTCCGCCTGCAATGCCTCCTCTTTGATTGTGAGCAGAGAGCGTTACAGAAGACAGAGAATCGGGATGGTGATGCTAATTATGGTGTCATCGCCGCTCACCATCTTGGTGGAGTCCTCAAAGTTTTGCAGGATGGTACATATCTCTGACATCCATGTCCACTCCTGAGTTCTTATGTGTGGAGTCTGAGTACTCAACAACTGCCCTCTGCTGCTCACAAATCCTTCCCAACATCTGCAGTGTAGAGTTCCAACATATGGGGACATCACACACCAGTCTGTGAGCCGGAAGCTGCAAATGCTGCTGAAACACGGCAAGGGCGGCGGAAGCTGCAGGTGACTTTCTAAAATGGGCACACAGGAGGCGGTCTTTAACAAGCATATCCGGCAGCTCCGGGTAGGATTTGAGAAACCGCTGAACCACGAGGTTAAGCACATGGGCCCGGCATGGTACGTGTGTGAGCTCGCCTCACCTCAGAGCCGCCACCAGGTCCCGGCCATTGTCACACACGACCATGCCTGGCTGTAGGTTCAGCGGTGTGAGCCACAGATCTGCCTGCTCTTTCAGAGCTGTCCACAACTCTTCAGCATTGTGTGGTTTGTCACCTGAGCATATTAGCTTCAGCACAGCCTGTTGTCGCTTGGCCGAGGCAGTGCTGCAGTGCTTCCAGCTTGTGACTGATGTGGTCATTTTGGAGATGGAGGTTGAAGAGGAGGAGGAGGCTGAGAAGGATGAGGTGCAGTAGCTGTAGACCGTGGGGGCAACCCTGATTGACCTAGGGCCCGATAGTTTTGCCACCCCTGCTGATGCTGGCCTGGCAGGTGGTGCAAATGGCCTTTTTGGGGTTATTGGCACAGTCTTTAAGAAACAACCAGACTCGGGAAGACCTAACAGTTGTACTGGCAACTTCCTTTGTATTGGTGTTACGAGGAACGGTTGCTTGCCTTCTGTCTGCGGCCACCACACTGTTTCTTCCTGCCTGGTGGGGTGCTCTGACTCGCTCCCCCTGTGTGCTGCTCTCTTCGCTCTGCATGTCCTCCTGCAAGGCTGGGTCAGTTACTATATCATCCACCACCTCGTCTTCCACTTCCGCACCCTGGTCCTCCTCCTGACTACTGGCAATTGTGTCTCATCATCGTTCACCTCTTGTGACACTTTCCCACCGTCGCCTTCGTGTGACCGTGGCTGCTCAAATATTTGGGCATCGCTACATGCGATCTCCTCTTGCCTCGCTTCAAGTGGACCGGGCGAGAGGCCCGAATCTATAAATGGACAAGTGAACAGCTCTTCAGAGTGTCCAAGTGTGGGATCATTTGTCTCCGGGCACTCAGCATGGTGGGAGGAAGGAGGATCAGGGTGAGGAATATGTGGTCCAGACTCACGGCTACTGAGACTTGGTAGTGGTGGTGGCTAAGTGACTGGATGTTATGATCTGCAACATGTACTAAGGAAAGATAGGGGAAGTCTGTCCCTACAATAAGACTAAGCTGTATCCCTACGATGTAGCGGGCGACCTGTTCCTCGCAAACAGACCCGCCTTAGTCCTCGGCTAGTCTGAACGAAGACCTATAGATTTAGGGGAGGGGTCCCTAAGAACTAAGGACTGGTACACCTCCTAAACAGAGAAGTTGTTGCAGAACACAGAAATACAAACTGACAAAAAGGCACTACAGGTCAAAGAAGGACCAAGCGAGCTGCCAGATAGGCAGAGAAGCACCTGGCTAGAGAAGCAGAAACAACTGAAGTCCAGCACAGTCACAAGGGCGGAGCTGGAATACAAAGGCAAATGGTCACATGACCGCAAAACCCAGGAAGGAAAGAAAAACAAACAGGAGGGTTCTAACAGTACCCGCTCTTTTATGAGGATCCTCCGGATCCTCCAGGCCCAGGCCTATCCGGAAACCTCCTGTGAAAAGCTCTGACAAGTCTAGGGGCAGAGACATCATCCGCCCTTACCCAGGAGTTATCCTCGGGACCAAAACCTTTCCATGCGACGAGATACTGCAATCTCCCTCTAAGCCATCTAGAATTCAGGATACGAGAAATTTCATATTCTCCATCTTCCACCACAGGAGGAACTGTGACAGTGGCGTCCCTATCAGATACATCAGCCTTTTTCAACAAGGAAACATGAAACACAGGATTAATCTTCCAAGAAGTAGGGACCTCCAACCTAACAGCAGACTGGTTAACCACCTGAAGCACCTTAAATGAACCCACAAACTTAGGACCCAATTTTTTAGAGGGAATCCTCAACCGCAGATTCTTTGAGGACAACCAAACCATGTCACCCACAGAAAACAAAACCTCCTTACGTTTTCTGTCAAAATACTTTTTGGACTTCTTGTTAGCCTCTTGAAGGTTGCAACGTACATTAGTCCAAACTCTCTCCAAATCACCAGAAAAATTCTCCTCTTCTGGCACCGCCGACCCCAATTTGGAGAACGAACCAAAAGACGGATGTCTCCCAGTACAACAAAAAAAGGAGAACACCCAGCAGAGGAGGATGTATGGTTGTTAAGAGCAAATTCTGCGAGAGGCAGAAACTCAGACCACCCCTCTTGATTGTCCGCCACAAAACAACGCAAAAACTGTTCAACATCCAGGTTCTTTCTTTCAGTCTGTCCATTAGACTCAGGATGATACCCGTATGAAAATGACAAATGGACTCCCAACCTGTCACAAAAAGCACGCCAAAAGCGAGCCACAAACTGAGGTCCTTTATCAGAAACAATGTTGGTGGGAACGCCATGGAGCTTGACAATTTCCTTAGCAACGCCTTAGCAACTGTCTTGGTGCAGGGTAACTTATTGAATGGAACCAAATGACACATCTTACTAAAACTGTCCACGACCACCCAGATGACAGTGAAACCCTCGGACACAGGAAGGTTAGTAATAAAATCCATTGTGAGATGCGTCCAAGGTGCACTAGGAACCTCCAGAGGGCAAAGCAACCCCGCAGCAGGAGTATGTGAAGCCTTTGACCTAGCACACATCGTACATTAATGCACCCACTTGATGACTTCCTTCTGCCATCCAGGCCACCAAAAACTGCGACTGATAAGTCGCTTAGTCTCAGAAATTCCTGGATGACCTGCCAACCGAGACTCATGATACTCCACAAACAAATCTCTCCTAAAGGTTCTAGGCACAAACAACCTCCCATGGGGAGTGTTAGATGGAGCATCCTCTTGGGCTTTCAGAATCCCATCTTCCAAAACGGAGTCCAATGCTGCCACCACAACTCCTTTCTGTAAAATGCTCTCCTCCTCGGCACCAACCATGGGAGAAAAGTTGCGAGATAAAGCATCGGCTTTAACATTCTTGGTACCAGGGATATAAGTAACAGAAAAATGAAACCGAGAAAAAAAAGTGCCCACCTAGCTTGACGGGCATTCAAGCGCTTGGCAGCATCCAGATAGATCAAATTCTTATGCTCTGTGAAAACCTGAATAGGAAATCTAGCACCTTCCAAAAAATGACGCCAATGTTCAAACGCGAGTTTAATAGCCAGCAATTCCCGATTTCCAACATCATAATTAAATTCGGTTTCTGAAAATTTTTTAGAAAAAAAAAAAAGGATGTACTCCATCCTTGTTCTCCTGAGACAAAACTGCACCGACCCCCACCGATGAAGCATCGACCTCGACCAAAAAAGGCTTGGTCTCATCAGGCTGCATAAGGATAGGGGCAGAACTGAACCTCTCCTTGAGATGCAGAAAAGCTTCGCATTCGCACCTTTCCTGGTGAGATCGGTCAGAGGCTTAACAATTATAGAAAAATTCTTAATGAATTTCCTGTAATAATTGGCGAAACCCAAAAATCTCTGTATAGATTTTAAACCAATAGGCCTAGACCATTCCTGCACAGCCTGAACCTTCACCGGGTCCATCTCAAAGCCCTCGCTGGAGACAATGTAGCCCAAAAAACTAATTCTCTGCACAGCAAACTCACATTTCTCCAGCTTACCAAACAGTGAATAATTACTCAATAACTGTAAAACTTCACGTACACTCTGCCAATGGGACTCCAGATCTGGCGAATAAATCAAAATGTGATCCAAATACACAACCACATTCTTATCAATCAAAGGTCTCAGGATGTCATTAACCCTGGCACGCAGTCTCCTGTCCACGCGTATAGCTAATTGCATGGCATCCTGCAAGGTCTCAGGTGCAGGGAATGCAATCAGCAGATCCTTAACCCTTTCACTTAGACCAGCAAGAAAAAAACATTTTAACGCCGGATCATTCCATTTAACCTCTGAGGACCACCTTCTGAACTGTGTGCAATAATTTTCAACATCACCTGACCCCTGATTCAAACGCCTCAGTTCTGTCTCCGCAGATGAGACTCGATCAGGATCGTCATACAATAGCCCCATAGAAAAAAAATCTTCCACCGACCTAAAACACGGATCATTAGATTGGAGAGAAAAGGCCCACCCCTGTGGTTCCTTGCGCAAAAGTGACATGATAAACCCAATGTGCTGTGATTCATTCCCAGAGGACCTTGGTCTCAAACGAAAATATAATAAACAAGCATTTTTAAAGGAAAAAAAATCTTGTTGTTTACCATAAAAAATATCAGGCAGTCCTACCATGGGTTCCACAAAATGCGCTCCAGAACAGCTACTCACGTGTTGCTGGAGCTCGGACACCTCCAGAGACAATCCCTGCAGGCATTGAGCCAAATCTCAGAAACCATACTGATCCCCGGATTTCTTTCCTTAAAGTTTTTTGGGCTGACTTACTGTTATGATCTGCAACATGTACTAAGGAAAGATAGGGGAAGTCTGTCCCTACAATAAGACTAAGCTGAATCCCTACAATGTAGCATGCTGCCTGTTCCTAGTGAACAGACCCTCCTTAGTCCTCGGCTAGTCTGAACGAAGACCTATAGAATTAGGGGAGGGGTCCCTAAGAACTAAGCACTGGAACAAAAATGGGACACCTCCTAAACAGAGAAGTTGTTGCAGAACACAGAAATACAAACTGACAAAAAGGCACTACAGGTCCCAGAAGAACCAAGCGAGCTGCCAGATAGGCAGAGAAGCACCTGGCTAGAGAAGCAGAAACAACTGAAGTCCAGCACAGCCACAAGGGCGGAGCTGGAATATAAAGGCAAATGGTCACATGACCGCAAAACCCAGGAAGGAAAGAAAAACAAACAGGAGGGTTTTAACACTGGAAGCATTATCTTCTATCCAACCAACAACCTTTTGACACTGCTCTGGGTTCAATAGTGGTGTGCTGCGGTCCCCTAAGAATTGGGACAGGAAGGTCGGGCGAGAAGATGTGGGTATTTGTTGTGGCACAATTTCAGCTTGCCCACGGCCTCGGCCTCTGCATGCACCATTACCATCACGTCCAGTTCCCCGTCCCTTGCCACGTGCCTTGCCCATTTTAAATGGAGGACAATATCTTCCACGCTCACTACAAATGACTGAATTTGGAGCCAACTTATATGTGATCCGTGAGATGGAGAAACCACAGTTTTAAATACCTGGCCTGTAGGTAACTATTTTGAACAGCAAACTGGTGTCAATTGCTTCACTGGCACACCGAAACAAATTTTTAATGGAGGTCAGAAATGGCAGTATTTTCTGAAAACGTATATGTGATCCATGTGATGGAGAAAACACAGTTTGATACCTGTCCTGTAGGTAACTATTTTGAACAACAAACCGGCGTCAAAAGCTTCGCTGACACAGTGAAAAAAAATTTGAATGGAGGCCAGAAATGACAGTATTTTCTGAAAACGTATATGTGATCCGTGTGATGGAGAAACCACAGTTTTAAATAACTGAATTTTTAGCGCTGTAATATGGAAAGGACCTGGCTGTATTCTGCAGTGCCAACAAGCAAATGGCGCTGAAAAACGGTGTTCTCTGGATTGCTTTTTAAGCAAATAATGAGGATTAAGATCCAAAAAAAATTATTCCTGGCCCCTGAGACCTGGGTCTATTTCTATAATATCTAACAGCAGCAGAAGGCAGAACTGGAATGGAGTGTGGTGCCCCTGAGGGTTCGGTCGCCACAGAGGTATTGCATCTCATCCAGAGGTGTGGTACCTCACTCTCAGGTAAGGAAGGAGTATGGCTCAATACCCTAACACCTGCATTCACTACACCACGTTTCCGAGGGAAGGGCGAGATTGCTCCTACGGGAGAGCACAGTCCCTGGTCCCTGGCTGGAGTGGGAAGGAACCACAAGTGAGGGGGAACCATGTAGTGGATGGGTTGGAGGAAGTAGAAAAGGGGCGCACTTGCCAGGAGCAGCATAAAAGGGGATGGAACCATCTAGAAGCAGACAGTCTGAGGAGGAGAAGTGGAAGGAGCAGAGGCTCTGCAGGAGCTCTGCTCCAGAGGCGGGCCTAGCCTGTGAGGCCCAGGACTGAGAGAAGGAGAGAGAGGAGCAGGAAGGGCTCCAGAAGGATAGAGGGGATCCTAGAGGTACGGGCAGTGCTGGAGGCCACCCGTACGCCCGAATCTACAAGACAGTGGAAGGATCAAGCCGCAGAGGGGACCGGCCCCTTAACTAGCACGGATGCTTTAAGTCCATCTAGCAACCGGAGGTGGCTGTACTTTCAGGGTGCAGACACCCACTACCACAGTTAATACTTGCCGAAAAGGTGGCCACAGAGGGTCCAGGGGACTGCAGGTCGCCCGCCAAGACCCGAGGCAACCGGATTGGGAGACTGACTGTGTGGCGCAGGACAGGAGGGTGAGAGCCAGCGCAGGAAGCCGACTGAGAAAGGCACACAGAAAGGGGTCCTGACAAGTGCTCTGGAAATACCTGAGGGTGGACTGAACCCCACTCTGAGTAAGCGCAGCACGCCGAGGGAAGTTGCACTGGTACCTGTAACTTGAACTGCAATAACCGTGAGTAAAGACCCTGGGACTGCACTATACTGACTCTGTGGTTACTACTGCACTACAACACCCTGCACAACCACCATCATACACACACACTGCCCTTAAGCTAACTCTTCCTGTGGGGAGTTATACCACCTTTGCTGCAAAACCATCAGCTTCAGAGCACTGTTCCGCAGCGGCGGCCTCCATTAGCCACACTCCACAGGTGGCGTAGTCGGACTCTTTATAAATCCCAATAAACAATTCCCCTTGGATTGACCGCCCTGGGTCACGGACCGGGTCACTGCCACTGTGACTACAACCCCCAGCATCTACCGGCCCGGTACCGGGTACCCCATGGCCCAGGGGGCGCCTCAGGAGCCTCTTGTGCTATGTGCACGACAATCTGCTATATACCCTGCCTGCCTATATACACTGCCTTATAACACTGCGGCATTATAAAAATGCGGTTCACAGTAGAATTAAACTTTGGTGGAATCGAACCTCGTTAGAACATTACATGAGTAAGCAAATTATCCCTAGAGGTTTAAGAATCCAGCTATACCCAACATTTGAACTGGACGATGAAAATCTTCAAAAAAGATGGATGACGGCTGCATCTGTCTGCTCTATGGAGTTCATTAAAATCATAATTGAAAAAAACATGACCTCTCTGAATACTATAGATGATGAACTTGATTGCCTGAAGAAAACTCTACACTCCATGATGCCAGGGGAAAACCTTACTAGCTGGCTGACAGAATTGGAAAAGAATATTGATAAATGGGAGGAAAACATTAGTCAAGTGAAACAAAAGAAATACTTCCGAGATCTTAACGACTATGAAATGAATAAAATATATCGTTGGCAATTCAAGAAAACTATGCCATTGTAGAAGACATACTGATACTCATGCTAGAGCAACTCCATTTTGTATGCTCGCTTTAAAATCATGTTATTATCACTCCTTGCATAACATACATTCTTTCTTTCTTTCTCTTCCCATAGAACTTATCTCACACTAACCTTTTCTCAAGAGAACATTTTGTCAGACACTGTTATCTAACTTGTTTAGGCTAAGTTTGACCTTGTAAAATTTCCATAGTGCTTCAAACTAACAATGATATTATGACCATATATGTGTTTCCGTAATAATTGTACTAACATCAGTTAGCCTATAATATTGTAGTATGGCTGTAGAGTTGATTGGCTATTTGATATACTCAAAACAATATAAAATGCTAAGCAAAATAAACGGGATCAGAGATTCTTTGAATCCTCCCAATACAGAACATTGTTTCCGTTTGGTTTTCTGTGGATTGCAATCAACATAATAACTTAATAATTTGACACTCACTTGGTCAACCGTGAAGGGTTATTGCCCTCCCTTAACACCATCACGCCCTAGATCTCGTGACCCCTCTGAGACTTCCATGATATCAGGACAAGAAAGCAATTCGTCAGCAAGCGATGTGGATTATACCAGAGATTTCCACCTACGCAGTGGAAACGGAAAAAGGAAATACCCTGATATGTTCAACAAAACCCAAAAAAGAAAAAAGAGTAAAGATCGGTTTCAGGTAGTAAATTTATCTGAACATACACTTACTGAAGTTCAAACTTCAGTTCTTGAACGTGGCCTAACTTTTTCTCCCTCTTCTAATATAGATGCATTCACGGCAATAAAAGATACGCAATTATTTGCTAGAAAATTTAGATTAAAGAGATTACATTACAAATCAGACTTTTATGAGACAGGTCAAACTGAAGAAGAAATTAAGGCCATCAAAATCCTAGAATCCTTGGAAGAAGAAAATGCTCCAAAAGAGGTTAGTGTAATCCCTAATCACCTTTTTTATAAATCTAAAAAATTTCCTGCTTTGAGCCTCTGTCCAGCTATTGAGGTGTTTACTAAAGTAATTACATCTGAAATTGAATCCTTGGCAGACAACCATAAAAGAAATTTTAATTTGAATAAGAAAGAACATCTGGCATTACAAGAATTGAAATCTTGGGATGACATTATTTATAAACAAGCAGATAAAGGAGGTAATCTAGTTCTATGGCCGAGAGAAATGTATGAAACACAGGCACAAAGATTACTAGGTGATACCAGATGTTACCGTAAACTTACTTTTAATCCTTTGACCTCATTTCAGAGTAAATTGATTGTTATCTTAGAAAAAGCGTTTGAAGATGGTATCATTACCAAGAAACTACTTGATAACATGCGAGACTTTCATCCGAGACTACCTACTTTTTATCTGATTCCGAAATTGCACAAAAATCCCACAGACCCACCAGGACGCCCAATTGTTGCAGGTAATGGGGGGCTATGTGAGACTATCTCGGATTTAGCAGACTATTTTTTGAAACCATTAGTATCTACACTCCCCTCGTTCATTAAAGACACCACATCAGCCTTACAAAGAATTGACCAATTACATCTGGATGATAATATGATTATGGTAACGGCTGATGTGGAGTCACTTTACACCTCAATTAGACACAAAGATGGTCTAGCAGTGGCATGGTTCTTAGAATCAAGCAATTTGGATGGGTGTTTATCCAATTTTATACTCATCCTGTTGGAGTTTTTACTCCATCATAATGTTTTCATTTTTAATAAAAATATTTATCTTCAGCAACAAGGAACTGCGATGGGGGCTTCATGTGCCCCCGCTTACGCTAACCTCTTTTTAGGAGCATGGGAACGTAAGATCTTTCAGGGGGATACCATTGAAGCCATGAACAATGTACACAATTGGATGAGGTATATCGATGATATCCTCTTCTTTTGGGATGGGACTGTCGAGAATCTAGAAGTTTTGATGTGTAAACTTAATGACAATGATCTAAATATTAAACTTACGTTTAAATTTGGCAGAACATTGAGTTTTTTGGACATAAGAATAAATGCATCACCAAATGGACGCTTACATATGGATGTGTACAGAAAACCCACAGCGACTAATTCTTTTCTAATGGCGGATTCCTCACACCCAAAGAATAGAATCAGAGGTATACCAATTGGACAGTTCCTTCGGGTCAAAAGGATATGCTCGGATAATGAAACTTTTGAATTTCAAGCCATGGATTTGGCAAGACACTTTCAAGACAGAGGATATAGTAAGAGACTTATAAAACGGGGTTACTTCAGAGCTAAAAGAATTTCCAGGGATGAACTTCTTTATGGTCCTCCCAAACCAAAAAAAGATGACAACAATCAGGTACGGTTCATTTCCACTTTCAATAACCAGTGGCAAGATCTTAAGTCTATCATCTCAAGAAATTGGAAGATTTTGATGTCAGATCCAATTTTGCAATGGGTACTGCCTGCCTCGCCTTCTTACGTCGCCAGACGGGCAGCTAATCTTAAGGATGCTTTGGTTCACAGCCATTACGACCCCAGTAAAATTAAAATTTCTAAATTTCAGAGCTCACTAGGATTTTTTCCTTGTGGCCTATGTAAAGGCTGCCTAAATTTAATCAAAACATCCACTTTCTGTAACTGGGATAATTTGCGTAAATGGGAGATTAGGAAACACCATAGTTGTTCATCTAAAGCCGTTATTTACCATGCCAAATGCCCATGTCAACAAATATACATAGGCATGACTACGAGAGAACTCAAAGTAAGAGTAAGAGAGCATGTGAGGGACATAGAAAAGGCCCAATTGACCGAAGATATTGCCCAATTGAAAACACTACCAAGACACTTCAAACAATTCCATAAATGTAATTCCAGAGGTCTGACAGTTAAAGCTATCGATCAAGTGGACCTTGACTCCCGTGGAGATGATGTTGGCAAAGCCCTTGCCCAATTGGAATGTAAGTGGATTTACCGGTTGGGCACTATTAATCCTAAAGGACTAAATGAAAATATGGGATTTGCTGCATTTTCATAAGTAGAATTTATAGTTATATTTTTATTAATATTGCCGCTAGTCACTATTGCGGTATCTTTTTAGGGGTGTAGGTTGAGGTTGTTTTGTTTTTAACATTTTAATTGTGTATGTTTCATATATTGGGAGAGTTATTATTTTTTCTCTCTATATTCTAGTTAGTAAGATCCAACGGTCATCTTGTCCATGGAGGCTGTCGGGGAGTGATATTTGGATGGCTACAGATGAATGCAGAGGAATCCTATACCATTGTCTATCATTGTTTTAATACTTATTTGATTATAGTTATATATTGTAAACCTGGTCTACATGATTTACTTTGACCACACCCGTATATTTATTTATTTTTTATCAATTGATTCTTTTTCAATTTTTTCATATTTGCACGCTTGCACTCTGTTCTATTAGCGCCCTTGCTAATTCTTAGGTACCTGTATTATAGTTTTATGCACTATCCTGCACTTTACACGGACATATATACAAAATGCACGGTCATATATATTTCCATCAATATATGTCATCATGCACTCTCCTATTTACTACACTAATTTCTTAGGCACAATATATGGATATACAGTGCCTACAAGTAGTATTCAACCCCCTGCAGATTTAGCTGGTTGACACATGCGGAATTAACTTGGCATTGTGACATTTGTACTGTAGATCAGCCTGGAAGTGGGAAATGCACTGCAGCAAATTTTTTTTTTATTTTTTTTTTTAAAACGTTAAAAGTTAATTCAGAGTGTCATTTATTATTCAACCCCTCAAACCACAAGAATTCTGTTTGGTCCCCCTAAAGTATTAAGAAGTAGTTCAGGCACCAAGAATAATGAGCTTCACATGTGTGGATTAAAGATCTCTTTTGCCAGCCTTTTCTGACTATTTAAGACCCTCCCCAAACTTGTGAACAGCACTCAGACATGGTCAACATGGGAAAGACAAAGGAGCATTCCAAGGCCATCAGAGACAAGATCGTGGAGGGTCACAAGGCTGGCAAGGGGTACAAAACCCTTTCCAAGGAGTTGGGCATACCTGTCTCCACTGTTGGGAGCATCATCCGTAAGTGGAAGGCTTATGGAACTACTGTTAGCCTTCCACGGCCAGGACAGCCTTTGAAAGTGTCCTCCCGTGCCGAGGCCAGGCTTGTACGAAGAGTCAAGGCTAACCCAAGGACAACAAGGAAGGAGCTCCGGGAAGATCTCATGGCAGTGGGGACATTGGTTTCAGTCAATACCATAAGTAACGTACTCCACCGCAATGGTCTCCGTTCCAGACGAGCCCGTAAGGTACCTTTACTTTCAAAGCGTCATGTCAAGGCTCGTCTACAGTTTGCTCATGATCACTTGGAGGACTCTGAGACAGACTGGTTCAAGGTTCTATGGTCTGATGAGACCAAGATCGAGATCTTTGGTGCCAACCACACATGTGACGTTTGGAGACTGGATGGCACTGCATACGACCCCAAGAATACCATCCCTACAGTCAAGCATGGTGGTGGCAGCATCATGCTGTGGGGCTGTTTCTCTGCCAAGGGGCCTGGCCATCTGGTCCGCATCCATGGGAAGATGGATAGCATGGCCTACCTGGAGATTTTGGCCAAGAACCTCCGCTCCTCCATCAAGGATCTTAAGATGGGTCGTAATTTCATCTTCCAACAAGACAACGACCCAAAGCACACAGCCAAGAAAACCAAGGCCTGGTTCAAGAGGGAAAAAGTCAAGGTGTTGGAGTGGCCTAGTCAGTCTCCTGACCTTAACCCAATTGAAAACTTGTGGAAGGAGCTCAAGAATAAAGTCCACATGAGACACCCAAAGAACCTAGATAATTTGGAGAAGATCTGCATGGAGGAGTGGGCCAAGATAACTCCACAGACCTGTGCCGGCCTGATCAGGTCTTATAAAAGACGATTATTAGCTGTAATTGCAAACAAGGGTTATTCCACAAAATATTAAACATAGGGGTTGTATAATAATTGACCCACACTTTTATGTTTAAAATTTAATAAAATTCAACTGAGCAACATAACTTTTTGGTTTGTAAGATTTATGCTTCTGTTCATAAAACCTACTCTCGTTTGCAGTTTGAAGGCTCTAACTTATTTGCATCTTATCAAACCAGCTAAATCTGCAGGGGGTTGAATACTACTTGTAGGCACTGTATATATATATAACTAGATGGTTGCCCGATTCTAACGCATCGGGTATTCTAGAATATGCCCCATGCAGGATGTGACTCCCCCCCCCTCCATATAATGCACCATGCAGGATGTCACATCCTCCGTCCCTTATAATGCCCCATGCTGGATGTGACATCCCCCCCTCCCTTATAATACCCCATGCAGAATGTCACATCCCCCCCCATTGTGCCCCATGCAGGATGTGACATCCCCCCCTCCCTTATAATGCCCCATGCAGGATGTCACATCCCCCCATAGTGACCCATGGAGGATGTCACATCCCCCTTCCCTTATAATGGCCCCTCCACGATGTCACACTTCCCCACCCCACCATTTAATGCCCTATGGCCCCATAGAATAAAAAAAAAAAAAAAAAATCCAATACTCACCTCACTTGTCAGCTGCTCCTCTGGACTCCAGCGTAGCCCGCATGTTCCCACTGTGCGCTGTGACCGGTCAGGAGAGAGCGCGGTGTAAAGACGTCACCGCGCTCTCTGACCTGACACGTCACACAGCAGCAGCGGAAGACACAGGAGCTGCTGCGCAGGCACGGGGAGGGGTAAGTATGGCGCCGGGTGCCAGGGTCCTGAGCGAGTGGGGAAAGGGACAGGAGGAGAGGGGAGGAGAGGAGGGGAGGAGAGAGTAGAGGAGGGGAGGAGAGGGGAGGGGTATCACTTTTACCGTCCGGAGATAAGCGGCCGTAGCCGCTGATCTCCCGACAGTAGCCGCATGGGGGTCAGCGGCGCCTCCGGTCGGGGGACGTATGCTGCGAGCAGCCGGCTTCATCTCCCCGCTGCATCGCCGCTGACCTCCGTGCGGCAGATCAGTCGCTAACGGCCGCCATCTTTTTGTGAAATGCCGCGTCGCTGATTGGCTGCGGCCGGACCAATCAGCGACGCAGGATTTCCTGGACAGACAGACAGACAGAAAGACAGACAGACAGACGGGATAAGACAATTATATAGATAGACTAGATGTTGATATTATTATATGCACTATTACACTTTTTTACGCTTTTTGCACATTTTTCTACATGTCTATATGTACAAAATATATGGGGATATACACATGCACCTTATTATCCATTATTTATTATCTTTTATATGGGTATATACATAAAAATATATTTGAGATATTTATTCTTTGTAGCACACACACTTATGTCCCTTTCTTTGCTTATTATGACAATTTTTTACACTTATATGTTGAATTTTTGGGGACATAATATACCTACATTTAACTTATTATACACCTTCATTACATATTTAACTCTCACTCTTTTAGATATTTATATGTACTCCCAATTATTATTATTATTTATTATTTATTTAATTTTGGTATGCTTGCTGGGATATATCAATTTTCCCTTCTTTTTTATATATTATATTTTATTTTTATTTTTTGTTATTACTTATTTTCTATCTCTTACATATTTTTTATTATATATTCATCACATATTCATTCATTATTCCTTGATTTATTAATTATTAATTTTATTTATTGGTAATATTTTCCATTTATTATTTATTATTATTTATTATTATTTATCATATATATTTTTTTACTTCTTATTTCACATTATGTACTTTTTATTTATTATTGAGTTCTCATTTTTAATTAATTATATGGATGTTGGTCTATATCTATTTGTATAATCATGTATCCTTTATATATTTATATATCTATTTATACAATCATGTATTTTGGTAATATAATGAATAACAACATGATTATAGCTACATTGAAACCAGTTTACTAATGTATATGATCTGTATTCCTCCATATATTTCTTCTTCTTTAGTCCATAGTAATCCATTATTATCTTCCACCACAATGCCGGACTATGCGCATGCGTATCCTCCTCTCTCCTCCTTGGCTTCCGTGACAAGCTTGCGTTCCAGCATGCGGGTCATTGAGCGCTTCCGCTGGAAGCCACTGTTATTTCGGAGGTGGAGCGGTTGCGTCATGCGCGATTGAAGTCCGGCGATTGATTCTCCCATTCCCAGCTGTAGGCTGTTTGATTGGCCAATACATTGTTTAAAATGACGTCCTCCCCTCACACTGACACGCCCCCGGAAGAAGCAAGCGGGCAAAACGCGCGTCGGGGTGAAGGGGGACAGCATCCTGCCCGGGTCTCTGCATATCCTCCTTTATTGCTCAATCTGGATCAGGTATATGACTTCATTTATATCAATCATGATATTATATATTCCAAATGTTTGTCTCATTATGATTGGCTAAACTAATCATGCTGCTCTAAATTTTCACTGCATATACGGATTTCATATTAACTAAGCTGGTTTTCATGTATTGGGGCTCATTTCATTTCCTGAAGGGGTTTGGGTCCCCTCATTAATTTTACATCCCATGCAGGTCTTTTTAGCTAGGTTGTCCTTAATGTCAGTTTGCAGATGTAATTGCAGCACATATTGATATCTTATAACCATTATGACTAACTATTCCTACTGATTTTCTGAGCCTACTATATGTGATACTATTGTTATATTCTGGGCAGGAGCTATTCCCCTCATGCTGGGCACTCTGTTCCTCTATTTTAATTATATGTGGTATTTATTACTTAGTCTGGTCTGACATTTTAATTGATTGACTAAATAAAACCTTGTTTTTATATTAATGGATCTCTTTGATTTTTCTGCACTTAAACGCAGTGTGGATGTGGTGATTTATGGAGTTGTTTGAAGAGCCATTCTTTATATAATTATATCCAATTATTGATGCTAGACTATATACACTGCCTGCCTGATATCTCTGCAGATGGATTAGTCCTCAGAAGGACTGTTTCTTGAGATGGATATGTGTCTCTAATATAGTTTGGTATACCTACACTAACTAGAAACAAGCAAATCTCTCCCTAGCTCAGCAGCCGCTCTCCCTACACTGCCTGCCTATATACCCTGCCTGCCTGATATCTCTGCAGATGGATTAGTCCTCAGAAGGACTGTTTCTTGAGATGGATATGTGTCTCTAATATAGTTTGGTACACCTACACTAACTAGAAACAAGCCAATCTCTCCCTAGCTCAGCAGCCGCTCTCCCTACACTGTCTGATTCCGGAGTGACTGTGGCGGCGCCAGGTCTGATATACACCTGATGACGCTGTGCGGCCAGCCAATCACTGTAATGCCACAACCAACATGGCTACAGCATTACAATGAGTGGCAGGTAATCCCTGCATGTTGATTGGTGCTCTAAAGAGCGCCGAACATGCAGGGAGGAGACCTGAGCTCCCGCCGAGCAACCCCGGAAATACTCGGCGAGCGCCAAGCATCTCGAGTACTGAGATGCTCGGGCGAGTACCCAGTACTTGCAAGTATGTTCGCTTATCACTAGTCATTATGTGTTTAGATACCAAGGCTTGTAGAACTATTTGTGTAAAATGCACATAATATAGGGAAACTCATACTATCACAGCATAAAACTATAACTAGGGATGACTGTAATCCAGAGTGACCCGACTGGCTGAGCTGGTTGGACCCTGGATTAATAGGGTAGGTGGATGAATTTCTGGGATCTTGCATGTGTCACTGCGGGTGTTTCTGGTACAGCCTCACATCTTCAGTAGGATTATGTAAGCTTCCGGTACCTTATATGTGCTGTGTACAGTTCTGTATCTGTGTACAGTGTATGTCGTTAATGTGCAGGTACATGATTGGTAAAAAAATAATGACTTGTGACACCTACATTGTTATTTCTATAAATAAGGGAGACTGAGGGGTGCAGCGTTCACTCTCTGCTGTGCGCTCCTGGCCAGATACATCCACAACAACACAGTATTCAGGCAACTGATTAACACAAGTGCACTTCAAAGTCCACAAGTAAGAAATCATTTTATCTCTATATTTGCTTTCATCATTTACAGGCTTATTATAATGGAAAGCTAGAGCGACGCCAGGCATGTGTAATCTTAACAGGCAGGTTCATATTTGCAATTTTAATTTTTCCAATTTTTCATAACCTTTCACTACCAACGACATTGTCAATTTCCATTTTTGTGCGTTTTCATTTTTTACTCCCCATTTTCAAGGAGTCGTTACTTTCTGATTTTGCCATCCACATATACATATGTGAGCTTGTTTTTTGCAGGACGAGTTGTACTTTTGAATGACAAAATTCATTTTCACCACATAGTGTACTGAAAAAATGGGGAAAAAAATGAACATATGGTTAAATTGCAAAAAAAAACAACAAAATGCCACTTTGACAGTGTTTTTTAAGAATTGTTTTTACAGCGTACATTTAGTGGTAAAAATGATCTTGTAATATAATTCTTCTCATAAGTTCAATTATGGAAATATCAAGCTTGTTTTTTCTTTTTTTGCTATTTTAGTGATGAACAAAAAAAATTGGAAAATTGAAAAAAATGTTGGAGTTGTGTCGCCATTTTCCGAGACCTGTAACTTTCCATTTTTCATTCGATGGAGCTTTGTGAGGGCTTCTTTGTTGCGGGGCGAGACAACATTTTTATTGATTCCATTTTGGGAAAGATATGACATTTTCATTGCTTCTTACTACTTTTTATTTTGCAGCATTGTGGTGACCCAAAAACCCCTCAATTTAGGTATTTTTAAATTCTTTTCTGTTTACAATGTTTAATGATCGGGTTAATTAATTTTATATTTTAACAGATTATACTTTTAGGGATATGACGATGCCACATATGTGTATTTTTTAACAGCTTTATTTTTAATGGGGGAAAAGTTTACATTTTTATGTGTTTTTAATTTTTTCATATGTTTTAAAACTTTTTACCTTATTTGTATAAATCCATATAGTAAGTGCCATAAAGAGAATAGAGTGTCAGAATTGCAGTTTTTTTAATGCTGAATTTCCCTAAAAAATGCAATGTAAGCAATCAAAATGCCATATGCTCCCAAAAATGATAGAAATAAAAACATCATTTTGGCGGCGTGTCGAAAACAAGACCTCGTATGTTAATGGAAAAATTTAATAAAAAATTACTGGTCTCAGCCAAAATTTTTCGTTTAAAAATTTCCAAATTTTGTTGGCCACTGAAATAAAACAAATCTATATGTTTAGTATTGCTTTAACTATACTGACCTGGAAAATCATTTTTACTGCAAAATAGACACCATAAAAATGATACCCCTTCCTAAAAAACAATGTTAGAATTGTGTTTTTCTTTTTTTCATTTCACCGTATTTGGATTTTTTTCCAGTCTTCTACTACATTGTATGTTGTCATCCAAAACTACTATTCATCCCACAAAAAACCAAACCCTCATACGGCAATGTCAACTGAAATAAAAAGTTATGGCTCATGGAAGAAGAAAAAAAAGCACAAAGATGAAAAAATTGCTTGTTCATAATAGGGAAAATGGCGGCACAATGTAACATGGTGGAGACTTCTAGTTTTCTTGCATGATTTATAAGTTGGGGAGTTTGAGGAGAGGAGGAGTGTGCCGGCTCCGGGTGGTGGTAAGGCTCCTATAATCCTTATACCCCACTGTATGATTTACGTTCATCTTCTATTGATCCTAATGTAATTATTTTGCTTGTTTTCCAGTCTGGTGGAATGATCATGTTCTTCCTCACCTTCGTCATCTTGTGGATTTCCGTGTCTGGAGGCACAGCTCAATGTGAGTGATATAATAACTATAAAATAATAACAGAATGGGGGGAAGTAAGAGACAAATTCTGGAAGATCTTATCTTTTATATTATCTTCTGTCCTCTCTTCAACATTTACATTGATTGTGTGTTTTAACCGCTTTATTGACTTACGCCGTACATGTACGGCGCTAGTCGGAAGAGGGTGTATGGAGCAGGCAGCGAGCCATTCCCATACCCGGAAGGTGATGGCTGAGTATTACAGGACCGGCTGCTATCAACGGCGGGTGGAGCGGTGCTCCGCCCGCGATTGTTAACCTGTTAAATGCCGCTGTCAATCTCTGACAGCGGCATTTAACACGCGCCGGCATGCGTCCACATCATTCTCTCCAACTATCTGCATGCCCGTGATGAGATCGCGAGTCACCGATGGGCTTCCATGACAGCCAGGGGTCAGTGATGACCCCTGTGCCTATCATTAAAGAGCTCTTTTGAAACTTGCCTGTGCCGGACTTCGAAGGAGATTGTGATTTTTGCTATATGCAGCAATGGTGTGGCATTATACGAAGTATAGACTCACAGAATAGGTATGTAATACAGTGGCATGTAAAAGTTTGGGCCCCCCTGGTCAAAATTACTGTTATTGTGAACAGTTAAGCAAGTTGAAGATGAAATGATCTCTAAGGGGACTAAAGTTACAGATGACACATTTCCTTTGTATTTTAGGCAAAAAATATATTTATTGTCATCTTTTACATTTTAAAAATTACAAAAAGGAATTTGGCGATGCAAAAGTTTGGGCACCCTGCATGGTTAGTACCTAGTATCACCATCTTCTGCAAGTATCACAGCTTGTAAATGCTTTTTGTAGCCAGACAAGAGTCTTTCAATTCTTGTTTGAGGGATTTTCTTCCGTTCTTCCTTGGAGAATTCTTCCAGTGCTGTGAGATTCCTGGGGCGTCTTGCATGCACTGCTATTTTGTGGTCTGGCCACAGATTGTCAATGATTTTCAGATCAGGGGACTGTGAGGGCCATTGTAAAACCTTCAGCTTGCGCCTTTTGAGGTCGTCTATTGTGGATTGTGACTTGTGTTTAGGATCATCATCCATTTGTAGAATCCTATTTTCATCTTCAGCTTTTTTGCAGATAGTATTATGTTTGCATCAAGAATTGTTGAAATTTCATTGCATCCATTCCTCCCTCTACCCGTGAAATGTTCCCCGTGCCATTAGTTGCAACACAACCCCAAAGCATGATTGATCCTCCCCCATGCTTAATGGTTGGTGAGATGTTCTCTTCCTGATATTCTGTTCTTTTTTCTCCACACATACCTTTGATCATTGTGGCCAAAGAGTTCCATTTTACCTCATCGGTCCACAGGCCTTGTTTTCAAAATGTATTAGGCTTGTTTAGATGTTCTTTTGCAGACTTCTGACGCTGAATTTTATGGTGAGGATGCAGGAGAGGTTCTCTCCTGATGACTCTTCCACGAAGTCCATATTAGTGCAGGGGTCTCTGAACAGTAGAACAATGTACCACAACTCCAGAGTCTGCTAAATCTTTCTGAAGGTCTTTTTCCGTCAAGCGGGAGTTCTGATTTGCCTCTCTAGCAATCCTACGAGCGGCTCTCACTGAGATATTTTTTGAGGAAAGTGCAAATTGAAAACACTTTGCTATCTTCTTATAGCCTTCTCCTGCTTTGTGGCCTCCAACATTTTAATTTTCAGAGTGCTCGGCAGCTCCTTAGAAGAACCCATGGCTGCTGGTTTTTGGCACAAAGTTAGAAGATTTGGCTGGATTTTTTTAAGACTGGGAAATTTGCATCACTCGGCCTTTCCTAACAATGATAGTAGACAAGCCATAAACCTACCAGGCTAATTAAAGTCTGAAACCTTGGTCAAAGTTATCCGAGCACACAAATCTCCAAGGGTGCTCAAACTTTTGCATCGGTACATTTTCCTTTTTGTAATTTTTGAAATGTAAAAAATGACAATATACTTTTTTGCCTAAAATACAAAGGAAATGTGTCATCTGTAACCTTAAGCCTTTTAGATCATTTCATCTTCAACTTGCTTAACTGTTCACAATAACAGTAATTTAGACCAGGGGTGCCAAAACGTTTATATACCATTGTATATACAGTGTGGGCCATTTATATGGATACACCTAAATTAAATGGGAATGGTTGGTGATATCAACTTCCTGTTTGTAGCACATTAGTATATGGGAGGGGGAAAACTTTTCCAGATGGGTGGTGACCATGGCGGCCATTTTGAAGTCGGTCATTTTGGATCCAACTTTATTGTTTTCAATGGGAAGAGGGTCACATCAAACTGTTGAGAATTTCATAAGAAAAACAATGGTGTGCTTGGTTTTAACGTAACTTTATTCTTTCATGAGTTTTTTACAAGTTTATGACCACTTATAAAGTGTGTTCAAAGTGCTGCCCATTGTGTTGGATTGTCAATGCAACCCTCTTCTCCCACTCTTGACACACTGATAGCAACACCGCATAAGAAATGCAAGCACAGGCTTCCAGTATCCATTGTTTCAGATGCTGCACATCTCATATCTTGATGGTATGGTGTGGTATATGGGGTACAAAGATAGTGGGGCCATTCTTCATCAATGGAAACCTCAATGCCACTAGATATCTGAAATTGCTACATGATGATGTGTTGCCCTCTTTATGTACTGAAGATGGCACGTTCCCTGAGTTTTTCCAACAAGATGGTGTATGGCGCCCCTGAGGGTTCAGTCGCCACAGGGGTACTGCACCTCAGACCGAGGTGTGGTATCTCCTCTCCGAGGTGAGGAAGGAGCACCTCTCAGGACTCAGCCATCCATCCAACACTACACCTCTCCCACCTGAGGGGGGCTTATATGCACCAGGGTGCTGCCCCAGCCGGGATAAGAGGAGATGGGGGGACCCAAAAGATAGGGGGAACCATGTAGTGGGTGAGGGTGGAGGACGCACTTTAGGTTACACCACAAAATTCATATTTAATAAACGGCCATCTTGGGCTTATGGTCTTTGATTGTGATCTTCATCACTGAACGTGGCTTTCTGTGTGAACCTGCAGCTGATTGAGGATACACGGTCCACGTGCTCTGGCCTTGAGACGAGGAGCGGGCTAGAGTTAACGGCTGTCTCTACCCGGTCAAGGTCCCTACCCAAGAAGGCCTGGAGGGGAGCAGAGGAGACAAGCTCCACAGGCAAAAGGATCCCAGGGGGATGCAGACGGAGCGGCATACGCCACCTGTCCTCACTATTCTGGCTTAGCCAGAGGGACTCCTGCTGCAAAAGGGGTAACGGCCCCCGATATCTGACTCTGTCACTTCAAGTCTTAGTCAGAGAAGCCCAGAAGCTTGGAGGATCCCACTGGGTAACGGACGGAGCGGAGTCGCCATCCGTACCCTTGTTCTGTGCATAGTCCAGAGGGAGACCCAGCCTTGTAACATGTACCACATACGGACAGGAGAGGACCTAGTGGGAAAGTCTAGGAACACTCTGGTGCAGGGGGTCCTGATTGTTGCACCCGAACTACCCGGAGTGTGCTGAACCCCTTCCTGGTGGCCACAGCACGCCGTGAGGAGCGAGGAGAAGCCTTGCTGCTGACACCAATCATCGTGAGTAAAGCTTGGAAGACTGCATCCATTGCCTCCGGTCCTTTATTTCAGCGCGACACCACACCGCACCACCCACTACGACCCCCCTGATCCGTCTTCTCTGCCCTGAGGCCCTGCTCCGCCTGTGGGGAGTAGCAACATCTGCTGCTGCCACTACATCCCGCCTCAGAGGACTGCTGCAGCGCTGGTGGCCAATCACCAGACTCCACAGGTGGCGTAGTCATTTAATCCACTTGATTACCACCGTCCCTCCTAGCCCTTATTTTGATGTGACGACCCTGGGCACGGAACGGGTCCAGGCCACGAATGCAACCCCCAACATCTGACCTGGCTCTGAGTACCCTCATCTCTCAGGGTGGGCTAGCGAGTAGCGAAGTAGGCGTCACAGGTGCACCACCACATTATGGGGGTCAGGTCAGAGCATTCCTACATGAACAGTTTCCTGGAAAGTGGATTGGTCATCGTTGGCCAGTTGAATGGCCACCAAGGTCTCCCGATCTGACCCCCTTAGACTTTTATCTTAGGGGTCATCTGAAGGCAATTGTCTATGCTGTGAAGAAACAACGGATACTGGAAGCCTGTGCTAGCATTTCTTCTGCGGTGTTGCTATCAGTGTGTCAAGAGTGGGAGAAGAGGGTTGCATTGACAATCCAACACAATGGGCAGCACTTTGAAAACATTTTATAAGTGGTCATAAAACTGTAAAAAACTCATGAAAGAATAAAGTTGCATTAAAACAAAGCACTCCATTGTTTTTCTTATGTAATTCTCAATAAGTTTGATGTGTCACATGACCCTCTTCCCATTGCAAAAAAATAAAGTTGGATCCAAAATGGCCGACTTCAAAATGGCCGCCATGGTCACAACCCATCTGGAAAAGTTTTCCCCCTCCCATATACTAATGTGCCACAAACAAGAAGTTGATATCACCAACCATTCCCATTTAATTTAGGTGTATCCATATAAATGGCCCACCCTGTAGTATGACCTATGATTCATGACAAATTGGTTTGGTATGTTTGATGTTCATATGGCAATTTGTATTGACAGGAATTGTTCAGTCATAGCATCTGATATTTTATACAGATGCACATATCTCTTCGTATTTATTGTGGGTCACTCTAATCATGGAGTGCATTTATTTAAGCTGTTCACACAGGTTCTCTTATTGATACAATTTTCTGTAGCCACTAGTGTTGAGCGAGTGTGTTTTGTTCCGAGTATGCTCGGACGAGCTCCGAGTATTCATAGCTGCTCGGTGATATGGTTGAATCGCTCCCTGTGCATGATTTGCGACTGTTTGACAGCTTTAATACATGTGGGGAATGTCTGCTTCTTACACATTCCTCCCATGTAATAAAGCTGTCAAACAGTCGCAAATCATGCACACAGGAGCGATTTAACCATATCACCGAGCAGCTATGAATACTCGGAGCTCGGCCGAGCATACTCGGCGAAAGGGTTAACAAAACATACTCGCTCACCACTAGTAGCCATGTCATTTTGTATTGTGCTAACATATTTTATTATTTTTTTTACTATTTGGTGCTTGGGTTTTGATCAGACAGCAGTTGTATTTACATTGTGTCAGATCATTTGATTACTCATTTCATCATATTGCTGGGAGCTAGTCTTATTATAGACACACCAGGTGGATTATTCACTCTTTAGCAGTTTTAGCATTTTAAATGTTTTTAGCTAACACTAGTGATTGCCCAAGCATCTCACTGCTCAAGATGCACTGCGCTCGCCGAGTATTTCCGGGGTTGCTCGGCGGGAGCTCGGGTCTCCTCCCTGCATGTTTGACTCTCTTTAGAGAGCCAATGAACATGCAGGGATTGCCTGCCACTCACTGTAATGCCGTAGCTATGTTGGTTGTGGGCATTACAGTGATTGGGTGGCCGCACAGCATCATCAGGTGTATATCAGACCTGGCGCCGCCATGCTCGTCACAGTCACTCCGGATCAGACAGTGTAGGGAGAGCTGCTGCTGAGCTAGGGAGAGATTTGATTGTTTATAGCTAGTGTAGGTGTACCAAACTATATTAGAGACACATATCCATCTCAAGAAACAGTCCTTCTGAGGACTAATCCATCTGCAGAGATATCAGGCAGGCAGGGTATATAGGCAGGCAGTGTATTTAGGCAGGCAGGCAGTGTATATAGGCAGGCAGTGTATATAGGCAGGCAGGGTATATAGCAGACTGCAGTGCACATAGGAGAAGAGGCTCCATTCCAGTCTTGTCTGCTGCTGCTGCTGTTAGATATTTCTAGAAATAGGCCCAGGTATCAGAGGCCAGGAATAATTTGTTTTGGATCTTAATCCTCATTATTTGCTTAAAAACCAATCCAGAGAACACCGTTTTTCTGCGCCATTTGCTTGTTGGCACTGCAGAATACAGTCAGGTCCTTTCCATATTACAGCACTAAAAATCCAGCTATTTAAAACTGTGGTTTGTCCGTCACACGGATCACATATAATTGCGCTGAAAATACTGCCATTTCTGGCCTCCATTAAAAAAAATTTCAGTGTGTCAGTGAAGCAATTGACACCAGTTTTCTGTTCAAAATAGTTACCTACAGGCCAGGTATTTAAAACTGTGTGTTCTCCGTCACACAGATCACATATATACGTTTTCATAAAATACTGTCATTTCTGGCCTCCATTAAAAAATTTTTTCAGTGTGTCAGTGAAGCATTTAACCCCAGATTGCCGTTCAAAATAGTTACATACAGGCCAGGTATTTAAAACTGTGGTTTGTCCGTCACACGGATCACATAAAAGTTTGCTCTAAATTCAGTCATTTGTTGTGAGCTTGGACGTGATGGTGATGATGGTGCATGCAGAGGCCGAGGCCGTGAGCAAGCTGAAATTGTGCCACAACAAACACCCACATCTTCTCGCTTCACCTTCCTGTCCCAATTAATAGGGGACCGAGGAACACCACTATTGAACACAGAGCAGTGTGAAAAGGTTATTAGTTGGATAGCAGATAATGCTTCCAATCACTTAGCCACCACCACCACCTTGTCTTCCACACGGTCAAGTCTCAGTAGCTGTGAGTCTGGACCGCATATTCCTCACCATAAACCTCCTTCCTCCCACCATGCTGAGTACCCAGAGACAACTGATCCCACACTTGGACACTCTGAAGAGCTGTTCACTTTTCCATTTATAGATTCTGGCCTCTCGCCCGGTCCACTTGAAGCGGGGCAAGAGGAGATCGCATGTAGCAATGCCCAAATATTTGAGCAGCCACGGTCACACGAAGGCGACGGTGGGAAAGTGTTACAAGAGGTGGACGATGATGAGACACAATTGCCAGAAAGTGAGGAGGAGGACAAGAGTGCGGAAGTGGAAGACGAGGTGGTGGATGATATAGTAACTGACCCAACCTGGCAGGAAGACATGCAGAGCGAAGACAGTAGCACACAGGGGGAGGAAGGCAGAGCACCCCAACAGGCAAGAAGAAGCAGTGTGGTGGCCGCAGAAAGAAGGCAGGCAACCATTCCCCGTAATACCAACACAAAGGAAGTTGCCAGTACAACTGTTAGGTCTTCCCGAGTCTGGATGTTTTTTAAAGACTCTGCTGATAACCCCAGAAAAACCATTTGCACCACCTGCCAGGCCAGCATCAGCAGGGGTGGCAAAACGACCAGCCTGACCACCACCAGCATGATCAGGCACATGGCAGCAAAGCACCTGACTTTGTGGGCCATACCCCTGGGTCCAGGAACAGTGTCTGCGGGTGGCACCATTGTTTCTTCCGCTGTTGTGCATGCAAGCCAATCCCCTGTCCAAGCTGCGTGCGAAGATGCCTCCTGCCCAGCACCTCTCGTTGCACACTCTCAAGTAGCAGCATGAGGAAGCACGTCCACGTCCTTCTCCCAGCGCAGCGTTCAGTTGTCCATACCCCAGTCCTTGGAACACAAGCGCAAATACGCATCCAATGCCCCACAGGCCACACTACTAAATTCCCACATTTCACGACTGCTTGCGCTCGAAATGTTGCCTTTTAGGCTCGTGGAGACGGAAGCATTCCGCAACCTGATGGCGGAGGCTGTCCTTCGGTACTCGGTCCCCAGCCGCCACTATTTCTCCCGGGTGCTGTCCCCGCATTACACAAGCACGTGTCTCAAAACATTAGCCGTGCCCTCAACAACGCAGTTACCGGGAAAGTCCACCTAACCACGGACACGTGGACAAGTGCTTGTGGGCAGGGACAGTACATCTCGCTGACGGCACACTGGGTTAACATAGTGGAAGCCGGGACCCAGTCGGACCTTGGGACGGAACACATCCTCCCGACGCCAAGAATTGCGGGCCCTAGGTCAATCAGGGTTGCCCCCACAGTCTACAGATCATGCACCTCATCTTCCTCAGTCTTCTCCTCCTCTTCAGCCTCCATGTCCGAAATGACCACATCAGTCACAAGTTGGAAGCACTGCCTCGGCCAAGCGGCAACAGGTTGTCCTGAAACTAATATACTTAGGTGACAAACTGCACAATGCTGAAGAGTTGTGGACAGCTCTGAAAGAGCAGGCAGATCTGTGGCTCACACTGCTGAACCTACAGCCAGGCATGGTCGTGTGTGACAATGGCTGGAACCTGGTGGCAGCTCTGAGACGAGGCGAGCTCACACACGTACCATGCCTGGCCCATGTGCTTAACCTCGTGGTTCAGCGGTTTCTCAAATCCTACCCGGAGCTGCCAGATCTGCTTGTTAAAGTACGCCACCTGTGTGCCCATTTTAGAAAGTCACCTACAGCTTCCACCGCCCTTGCAGTGTTTCAGCAGCGTTTGCAGCTTCCGGCTCACAGACTGGTGTGTGATATCCCCAAGCGTTCGTTAGAACTCTACACTGCAGATGTTGGGAAGGATTTGTGAGCAGAAGAGGGCAGTTGTTGAGTACCAGCATCAACAAGGCCATCGGAATTCAGTTCAGACTCCACACATAAGACCTCAGGAGTGGACATGGATGTCAGACATATATACCATCCTTCAAAACTTTGAGGAATCCACCAAGATGGTGAATGGCGGTGACGCCATAATTAGCGTCACCATCCCGCTTCACTGTCTTCTGAAACAATCTCTGCTCACAATCAAAGAGGATGCATTACAGGCGGAGCACGATGAGATGGAGCAAGGAACCATACAGGGTGATTACACAAAGCCCAGCCTCATCTCATCCCAACGTGGATTGGGTGACATTGAGGAAAAGGAGGAGGAAAAACAGGAGCTAGTTTCATGCGCTCTAGACGGTACTACCTGCACAACTGTCATACCGTCTGTTCAGCGTGGATGGCCAGAGGACAGAGAGGAGGAGGAGGAGGAGAGCATGGTCAGTCATCCTTTTGGTGAGGACACGGAAGTCTTGCCTGTTAGCAGTCTGGCACGCATGGCTGAGTTTATGTTACGCTGCCTTTCCCATGACCCTCACATTCTCAAAATTTTAGGTGACAGTCGTTAGTGGTTGGTGACACTTATAGATCCACGCTACAAGGAGAACTTTATATCTCTTATTCCTGAGGCGGACAGATCTACAAAAATGTGGCAGTACCAGAAGGCCCTTGTTGCGGAACTATTAAAAAATTCCCTCTGAAAACGCTAGCGGCAGAGGGCACACTTCGTTGGACAACGAAGGAGTACAGACGAGAGAGACACAACTTCAATCAAGCAGAGGCAGGGGAACACTGTCAAAGTTCTGGGAGAGTTTTCTCAGACCCTCCCATCGCACAGGCCCTGAGGTGCGGGGTACTCTCACAAGGAGTGCAAGGTTTGGGAAGATGCTGAGAGAGTACCTTGCCGACCATGCCAACGTCCTCCGTGATTCCTCTGTGCCTTATAATTATTGGGTATCCAAGCTGGATACGTGGAATGAACTGGCTCTCTATGCCTTGGAGGACCTGGGCTGCCCTGCCGCTAATGTTTCACCAGAGCGGGTTTTTAGTGCCGCTGGTGGAATTATAACTGATAAGCGCATCCGCCTGTCAACTGAAAATGCTGACAGGCTGACTCTTATAAAAATGAACAAGGGCTGGATTGGGCCAGACTTCTCAACACCACCAAATGATAGCAGCGTAACATAAACTCAAATCCAGTGTCTTTTTTTGGCAGGTGTATTCCCATGCACCTATTCACACCCACACATGGGTATACCCTTCCTGATTTTGGCTATTTGCTCTTGTCCTCCTCCTTCTCCTCATCCTCATCCTCCACCACCATATCACCAGGGTGACCATGGTCCGTGATGCAACACCCACATAATTTTTTTAAAGGGTGTTTATGATGCCCGTAAAGAAAAAATTATACAGTATGTTCATGTATACCCCCAAGCGGTAAATGTTTGTCAGCCCATACACTTAGTGCATGGGCCTTACAAGTATAGGAGACCCACTCCTTTCTAATGGGAACATTTATGAGGCCCTCTAAGTCTCTTCTAAGGGGCATTGGAGTGCCTCCCAATTTTTGGCAGCCCTTGCATTCACTGCATAGGCCAACACTATGGGACTATGGGAGACTCTCTCCTTTCTAATGGGAATTTGTCGTTACTGTGGCCCTGCTCTATGTGTCTTTAAATTCTTAGTGGGGTTTTTACCAAATTTTGGCAGCCCTTGCTGTCACAGCATGGGCATTACCACTATAGGATACCTGCTCCCTTATAATTGGAACATTTTTTTTACTGAGACCCTCCTCTATGTCTCTTCAAAGGGGTATTAGGTTGCGTCCAAATTTTTGGCAGCCCTTGCAGTCACTGGATACGCAATAACAGTATAGGAGACCCACTTGTTAATAATCGGAACAACAAAGCATAGCCGGCTGATGGCTCTCTAACAATAGCGAGGGCCGACTGCTGGCCTTTTAAGAATAGTAAGGGCCGTCTGATGGCCCTTTAAAAATAGGCTTTATGACTTTCAGAGTCTCTCCATCATAAATGAAACAGGATGTGTCTGATGATGTGTCACACACCACATTGCCAGATAAGGTTGTAAAATGTTAAAATGACATTTCCCGGTGAATGCATTTGTCTTAAAAAATAACATAAAAAACCCCAAAACAATAGGATCTTTCTTTAGTATAAAAAACTACGTCGCCAATTTAACCTCAATGTAATCACATTGTTAAGCTCCTGCACCTCCTCCATCTCCGAAATGACCGCATCAGTCACAAGCTGACAGCACTGCAGCACTGCCTTAGCCAAGCAGCAACAGGCTGTGCTGAAGATAACATGCTTAATGCTTAGGTGATAAACCGCCCAGCGCTGCAGAGTTGTTGAAAGCTGTAACACAGCAGCCTGATCTGTGGCTCTCACAGCTGAACATACAGCCAGGTATGGTTGTGTGTGACAATGGGCGGAACCTGGTGAGGGAGAAAAACAGCCGGAGTAGATACGGTTTCCCTCTATGCAAGTCCATTCACTGAGCTAAAGAATATGGCTGTGGTGAAATACAAGTCCCACTGAGAAGCTGTTTCAGATTACAAAATATTGTGCCCACCAGAGGATTTGATTCTGAGGGCTCACCTTTCTCCCCCGCTGAAGATCCCCATAGCTGCTGCAAAGTTAGCGCTATCATGAACTCTCCTGAGGTAGAAGCCAGGGCACAGCAGAAGATTCTCTGATGGGACGGTCCAACCCTGCCGAGAAGCAGTCCTGGCTAAGAAAAGTGTGTGAGAAGGTTCCCGGACACTCTATGGCTGCTTTTTTACTGAGGAGGAAACACACGCAAACACGGGGAGAACATACAAAGTCCTTGCAGATGTTGTCCTTGCTGAGATTTGAACCCAGGATCCCAGTGCTGCAAGGCTTCAGTGCTAACCACTGATCCAATGTGCTGCCGTTCACCCTCTAATATCTAACAGGCTGGATAAACTTGCACCTACTGCCACTCTATCTTCAGCTCCTTTGTGAGAAACTAATGTATTTGGGCAGCCACTCAGTCTACCAAATAAAATTCCTGAGAAGGAAATTGGGGATGGCTTCGCTACTGGTACTAGGGGCAGTGCTAATACCATGGCGTTGTACCATAGTTTACTGGAAATATTTCAGGCTGGTAGGAGGCAAGCAAATTCCCACAGAAAAATACCAGCAGTAATGTTCAGGGACCCACGCTTGTTGAAGGCAGAGAAAACACCGGGAGAAATAGTGATGGCTGGGGACCGAGTATGGACACGAGGCATGAGACGTGAGGTTGTGAAAAGCTTCCTCCTCCATGAGTCTAAAAGGCCACATTTCAAGTGCAAGCAGCTGCCCAGAAATCTGGCAGTTTAGTATTGCGGCCTGTTTGGCTGGTTGCATTCTTGTGCTTGCATTCCAAGTAACAGAAAACTAAGCAGATGGTGATCTCTATCATCATCATGGCCTCACCTCAGCACTATGAACTCTCCTGAAGGAGAAGCCAGGGCCCACCGGAGGAGTCACCGGTTTTCTGGTGGGTCTGTCCATCCCTGCCGAGAAGCAGCCCTGGCTAAGAAAAGTGTGGGGGAAGGTTCCCGGACACTCTATGGCTGCTTTTTTAATGTAGATCGGACGTGCTTATGCATGTTATTTCTCAAACTGCGTTGCAGATCAGGCCATTGCCCAACTCTGTAGTCATGAAATTAAATGCGCAAAGAAAGATGTTTGTGTGTCAAAGCACCACCGACAAGTGCAAGTTGATGTTGGACGGGCTGCCATTGCTTCTGCAACAAGCTGCATTAGAGGACTTCCTGGGAGAAATGACACCCAGAGTAGATACGGTTTCCCTCTATGTCAGTCCTTTCACCGAGCTAAATACAACTCTCAGCAAAAAAAAGCTGTGGACTGGCTCCGTACCATCCCTGGCCACATTCACTTGTCCACATGTTTGTGGTTAGGCGGTCCTTCCCAGTAAGTGCACTGGGGAGGGCACGGGTAATGTTGTGGGACCCGTGCTTGTGGAAGGCAGAGATGATACCGGGAGAAATAGTGACGGCTGGGGACCGAGTATGGATACCCAGTCGCTGCCGCCATAAGATTGTGGCCATCTTCTGCCTCCACGAGCCTAAAAGGCCACATTTCAAGTGCAAGCAGCTGTCAAAAATTTGGTAGTATAGAATTGGAGCCTGTGGGTGGGTGGGTGGGTGGCTGGCTGGCTGCATACTTGTGCTTGCATTCCGAGGAATGGGGTAGGAACAACTGAACACTGCACTGGGACAAGGACAAGGACGGTGATTGTTGCAAGTCTGCAATGACAGGTGCATGGCGTGAGGCATCTTTGCATGCGTCAAGGATCACTTATGATGGGTACACTTTTAGGCAGTGACCTGGGAGTCAGAGATGCTTCCAGAGGTCTTCCCCATGATGTTCCCATGACTTTTCAGCACTGTATGTATGTGTCTAATGATGTGTCAAACACCACATGGCCAGATAAGGTTGTGAAATGTTAAAATTACATTTCCCAGTGAATGCATTTGTCTTGGTTGAAAGCAATGCAAAAGTGCAAAAACGCATCAAAAACGCTACGTGTGAACATAGCCCAAGGTGTGGAGGAGTATTTTTGGTTTTGGTTATTTATTTTGCCTTATATACTAGTCATTACCCTGGAAAGGATGTTCCTTAACATATTTCCCAGGAAAATCCATTTTGGTTTTGTTTTTGTATGTTTTATTGTAAGTCTGTAAAAGTGGCGTAATACTCTGACAACGTTGTTGACAGCAGAGACCTGGGAGTCAGAAATGCTTCCAGGGGTCTTCTCCATGCTGTTCCCATGTCATTTGAGCACTGTTCCCATCGATTTGGGCAATTTTTAGGCCCTCTGTAGACCGCCGGGGGGAGCCACCTGAAAAATACTCAAGTTTCCCATAGACTTACATTGGGCTCGTTGCTCGGGTCGAGCACCCGAGTATTCCAATTTGTTCGACCCGAGCAACGAGCACCCGAGCATTTTAGTGCTCGCTCATCACTAGCTAATACATGTCATTGTTCGGCTTGTTTTGCTCAATAAACTTATTGTATTTTGTATTATATCTGGTAATACACACTTCTTTCCTTTTCAATATTGGTCTTGCATTTTGATGTATTTTTGGTTGATCCCATATTTATCTGTGGTGTCCTCAGCATTTTTCTTGCAAGATAAAGTTAAAGACTCAGGGAGGAAGACTGTAAAAATCCCTTTAATAAGCAATTGGTTGTTCATTATGTTGTTGTTTGTGTGCAGATTACTGGTATAACCCACTCAATCTTCCACGTTTCACCTTCTCTTGATAGATAGGAACCTCGCACTTAGTGGTCGAGCTACTCAGTCTTCGATTTTAAAGGATCCGAACTATGGCTTCATGTCTATGGCAATAAACGCAATAGATGGAAATCAGGATTCAGATTTTTATCACGGATCCTGTTCCCACACACACAATGACTTGTCTCCATGGTGGAGGGTCGACTTGCTGAGGTTTTACAGAATTAGCCATATAAACATCACTACCAGGAAGGACTGCTGTGAAGAACGGCTGAACGGTGCAGAAATCCTTGTTGGAGACTCCTTGGCCAACGAAGGGCACAACAATCCAAGGTGAGAACGAGCCACTACATATTCTGATTTACCAATATGTCTTATACTGTATACCTCACAAGAAGATAAATATGCGATGCTTACCACATCATGTTAAAATCCAGGAAGAGATTAATTTAATCTATAACAGTCAAGAGATATTTAACCAGCAGGTTAGCAAGACTCCTCTGTCCTCTCCAGATCCCTGGCTCCTCTAGGCGCCTCTGTTTTCTTTAGACTACCCTGTCTCCTGAAAACTCCTTATCCCCCTCCAGACTCCCTCCAACCTCCTCTGTTAGTTCCATACACCACAATCCTCTGTAGACCCTTCTATTCCCACCACAACCCTCTGTCCTCTCCAGACTCCTCTGTCCTCTCCACACCCCAGTGTCCTCCAGATGACTATGTCCGCTCCAGACTTCTCTGTCTCTTCCAGAACCCTCTACCCTCTCCAGACTTCTCTGTCCTCTCCAGACCTCTTTGTCCTCTGCAGATCCCCGTGTTCTCCTGACTCCAGTATCCTCCAGACTTCTCCGTCCTCTCCAGATTTTTCTTTCTCTTCCAGGCTCCTCTGTCTTCTTCAGACTCTTCTGTCCTCCAGACTCTTCAGCTGTCTCCATACATCTGTGTTCTCCTCCAGACTCCGTTGTCTTCTACAGACCCTTATGTCCACTTCCACACCCCTCTGTCCCATCCACACCCCTCTGTCCCATCCACACCCCTCTGTCTTTTCTCTTCTCCGCTATTCCCCCCCCTCATCTATTTGTCTCCTCCATGCTTCCCTCTCACAATCAGACACTTATATTCCCACCAGTCTTCTCTTGTGTCTTCACTCCATACTCCTCTATTCTGGCAATTTATCTTCCTTGGAATTCAAGGGTTTGAATTCAAACTATGTCCATAAGAGCCAAGCCCAGTGCCCTTTTCTATATGTACAGTATATACCATTGTATGGAAGGACTCCAACCTAACATGGTTCCTATTACAGGTGTGCAGTGGTGACGACATTTCCAAGTGGAGGAACTCAAACCTTCCAATGCAACAATATGGTCGGGAGATTTGTCATCATCATTCTGCGTGGAAGAACGGACTATCTTCACTTGTGCGAAGTTCAGGTTTTTGGAGCAGATTACTGAAGTAGAACTTGTGGCGATAATTGGAAGTAAAATATTAATAACAACATAGTAATAATCTATGATAAATACATCTATATTCAAGTGCAAGATTTCATTAAATAAAAGCATTCACATTTTTAATGCATGATGTCTAATTCTTTCCTTCCTGGAGTTCATAGGACGAGTTTCCATGCTAAGAATGCTTAGTTCATGTATAGAGGTTTGTTATAAAGGAAAACTCGGACAATGCCTGCCACCACTACAGCAAAGGCTCATCAAGAGCTGAAGGATAAAGCAGAAGTGCCAGCTAAGTGTTGACAGGTATCACATGGCGGGTGTGCACGAGACCTAGCAAGAGGCCAACAGACTCCACGTCTTCTGATATACTCATCTCTATATGAGTGTAAAGACATACAAACAAACTCTGGAATTACAATCAGCAGCAGAGGGAGCCTATTGTCATAAATACAGATGAGCTAACCTTTTGATGTTTGGGTTCATCGACTTTACCCAAACATCAAACAAAGGTTAGTGTTTGGGCACTCGAATACTCTGTCATCTGTGTGAGAGCGCGGGAAACGGGCTATGATCGGTGGTAACATCATTTGATTTATATATTACAATTTATAGGGAGACCCTACATCAATTTTAATTTTATTCTGGGATCCCCCTGTAATCTAGCCAGTAAACGCTAATCAAACTATTGTGAGCTGTTATTAATAACCAGGGAACATTTTGGGCTAATGGCCCCTTCCCTGGCCAGTAATATTAGCCCCTATTGATCAACTTTCCCTCTGCTGGTTATGTAAATTATGCGGGATCCCACACTGTTTTTTTTTTAAATTCTTTATTTTACACCCAATGTACACTGGGTGCTGACTACAACTCCCATCATTTTCGCTTGGTCGCGCTGATCTCAAAGAGACCAGGCGACAATGATGTGAGCTGCACTCAGTACCTGGCACTCGGCACTCTGGCATTCAACAGTCCGGCACTAGAGCTACCATGAGACCCAGTGGCTTGAATTCAGGTATCCTTTTAGGTTATCAGAGTTCAAAGTCACCAGGTCTCCTGGCCGCTGCGAAGCCTGAAAAACTCCTGGGAAACTTTGAAGAACATTTAAAGTTCAGTGGAGTTTCCAGCTGCTGGAACACCTGGAGGCTGTGAACTAACGTTACTTTGGGCGTGCATTATACTATACTTGTTAATAAATAAAAAAAATAAATTAAAAAAGCATAGTGGGCTCCTGCATCACTGTCATACCAGCAGAGGGAAAGTCGACCACTGGGGACTTATATTACTAGCCAGGGAAAGGGGCCATTAGCCAAAGATGTTCCCTGGCTATTGATAACAACCCACAGCTGTTTGCTTAGCATTTACTGGCTAGATTACAGGGAGACCTAAGAAAAAAATTGGCGTAGGGCTTCCCTATAAAATCTAACTAGCAAAGGCTAGGCAGACAGAAGTGAGCTGATATTAATAGCCAGGGAAGGGGCCATGGATATTGACCCCCTCGAAGGCTAATAATATCAGCCTTCAGCGGCCCCAGATATGGCACATCAATAAGATGCACCAATTCTGGTGCTTAGCCTTGCTCTTCCTTGCCCTGTGGCAGTTGCAAGTGGGATAATATTGTTGGGGTTCATGTCAGCCTCGTATTGGCAGCTGACATGAAGCCCAGGTTAGTAATGGAGAGGCGTCTATAAAACACCCCCAATTACTAACCCCATAGTAAAATTTGTGAAATAAAGACACAGCCAGAAAAAATCCTTTATTTGAAATAAAAAAACCTTTTACTCTTTTATTTAAAAATAACAAACACAGTTATTCTCACCTAATGCTCATTTAGGGTGTCAGCTGATGGGATTAGTAGTCTCATCAGCCGACGCCTGCGACCTGCAGTAAGCTTTTTAAGTGTGGGAAACCAGTGATGTCAGGGTTCAGGCTCAGCTGAATTGTACCGATTTTGAGGAAAATGCTTGGGAATCCGAACACGAATCTGAATGTGCCATGTTCGTGCAGACCTTGAGATTGACAAACGTTTTCCAATCATGTTTGCTCATCTGTAGTCATATATATACCACAGAATAAATGCAATCAATACCCTTCTTAGTCATACACATTGTCAGGGTTCCACAGAGGCGACACCGGGGAGATCACACAATATCTCTCGGCCGCCGTCACTTTGTCAGATTTTCGTCAGGGATTCGCAAGCACACGATCCCAACTACTCACTACTTAGGTTTCTGCAAGCGTGCAGTGAGACGTATGGCGTATACACCTCCGGATTCCAACGCATGGAATATGTGTATATGCTCCTGTATGGTCACTGTCAGCTTCACAATAGCCCAGTTATGATTAATCGCAGCCACCACCATCCAGATTTGAAATATAATACACGTCTGGCCAGACGCCTGCATTCTGGTAGCGTATGGCTTCGGGGGAGGGAACGATTACAGGACAAAAGAAGCAGAACTATTAAATTTTATATTTAATCCAAAAGGGAGGCAGTGTTATGAAAAATATACAAGGATTTTACAAAGGGGACAATTACAGTACAGAATATACAGTTACTCAAAATAAGCAAGATAAAAGAAGAGACTTACTATACGTTCGCAGTGACGACTCAATATAGCAGGAGGGGAGCTCTCCTATGACCGTTCAGCGAACAGGATCCGTTGCATATAATAAATATATACTCCCGCAATGAATGCTCCTCCATCCTCCGTGGATTCTTTTATGCCTAAGGGGAGACCTGCCCACTCACGCCCTGTGCTGACATCATGTGAGCTTGTACATTTTTAATAAGATATATGCATTTTGGGATAACTTATTGCTGGATGATCCCAAAAGTGATACCATATTTTCTATTATGATTTTACCTTCAATTAGAGACCGCACATGGCTAGGAGTTGTGATCTATTTTGTTACTTTTGCGCCACAGCCAACTGGAGGGGCCTACAGCGACAGGAAAATATCTATATTGTTCCTTAGCTGACCCTGTCACTAAATATATGGGTCCCATTATTATCAGAATTATGGAACTTAAGCTATTCCATATTTCGTATCGGTGCCGGACGTCTTGGGAATCTCTATTAAATTCCCTTTGACATCCTGGGAATTAAATTTCTCAGCTAGATATCGATTTATCGCAAGCCTGTGTCTAATTATCCCCTGCCTCTGCCAGGGAGAAAGACCCTCACATTTTAATTGGGTTGTAGCACCTCACTTGTGCCAGTATTTGTATAAGCTACTTCTGCTATGGGTGATAATTTGCAGAGAGATCCCTCTTTAGATTGTCAGCTCTTCTCTGGTGACAAATGGTAGATAGGAGAGGTGAGAGGGGCTTGGGAGAAATGCTTAATATTTCCTTAATATCTCCCTGACACACATATACATATCTGAGTGCATGATTCAAGCAGAGTAATATCCCCGTAAATACATCCCAGGAACCACTAATTGTCGGGATTCTTCCGAGAACTACACAGATCCTTATCAGAAAAGCAGGAGAGATACCACTGGTGGCCGTAAATTGGCAATGTGCTGAGTGCACGTAAAAATCATCTAAAAAATAGGCAGGGAAGTGAAGTCATTGTTACGAGTGTATCAGATGTGACAGACAGTTGCTTTGCAGTTGGCTACATGAGATCTCTTTGTTTGGCCTTGCAGACTCCTTAAAGAAGATGCTCACTACTTTATATTATCCCCCAATGTATCCCCCCCAGGGCCCATACGTTTTTTTGCAAATACTTTGTGATGCTGTTTCTGCCTGTGAGTGGCGCTATCCTTGGCCGCTCACAGGCATCACGTGACCCGCCACTGATAATCAAGTGAGGTGTGACATCAGTGACGCAGTCCCCGTAGTGGATGCTGGGCTGTGGGCCGGTTTACCCCGTGCTTCACACCCAGCATCCACCGCGCACTTTCCCAATGAATAAAGAGACAGATAGTGCATGGTAGATGCCAGGTGTAACGCGAGGGTAACCCCACTCACAACCCAACATCCACCGTTGAACTCAGAAGAGGGACCCCCGGCTGCATCCGGAATCATAACGTGACATCAACGAATGTCAGAGCCGGCTGTAGCTGGGGGGGTCACGTGATGTCTGTGAGCGGCCAGCAATAGCGCTGCTCACAGGCAGTAACTGCATCACAAGGTATTTGCAAAAAGTGTTATGGTCCCCGAGGGAATACATTGGGGAGATAATATAAAGTAGTGAACAACCCCTTTAAATCTGTCTTACTTAAGGACCCAGCGGCTACCTCCCTCCTGCTCTGAGTGACACCCTGGCCTGAGTGTTTAAATACTTTCAGTTTGCGACAGGGAGGCGCCGGTGATATTCACATGTTCCCTTGTGAAGGCTTGGAGCTATTGCAGTCTGCTTACTTCTTCGCTGGTGCTTGGAGGACGTTTGGTGTAATCTCTCTGAAGTCGGTTCAAGCTAAGTTCTTCCCCCCTTGTTTGTCTCCCTTGTTGTCTTTACTTGTTAGTGGGGACTGACCAGTGCTCACCCCCACCCCTTCCCTATCTAGGGCCTAGCTCTAGGGAGATACACGGCTTAGGTTTCCTGTTCAGCGATTGGTGAGGAACCAATATAGGGACGGTAGGGGAGACAGGGTGATATTAGATAAGCCTAGGAGGTTTCCACTCCCCCTTTCCCTTGTGTCTGGGCTCCCTTCAACTCATCCCTTCGTGTTGCACTTTGTCTTTCCTACACTGTGCATGACAGTCATTGCCGCTGACTTACGGAGATGACGTATGCAGTTCAAGTGTGCTGGAACGTAATGTGCTTTCCATCACTCGCGAAATGCAGTATGCTCTCCATTAGAAGCAAAGAGTGCTGGTTAGATGATCATTATCTTCCGTTCATGCGTGCCACAGTTAAAATCAGGTGACCAAGCATAATCCCACTTCTAAAAACTTTTATGAAACTCTGACCAAAACCACTGATGAAACTGGGTCAGTTTTTCTTGTACAAGAAAAATACGGAAGTGTGAATGAGGCCTATGGCAATCAGTCTGCTTTTATAGTTCAATCTGCATAACAGACTGACATCAGCTGCCTTGTCCTTGTTAACCCTTTCTCCTGAGCTAACGAGACGATCACTTAAAGGATGTAAGCCGATCATTTTGTGGCAGGGCTGAAATTCAGTGGAAATGTCTTATGGGGGATGGATCAATTAATTCTCATGGCAATAATTGATTTTGCCTTTTTTTGCAATTTCTCCGATCACTGTTCATAACAATCTATAATTAATGCAGATTTCATAAAAGTTTTAATGAGGCATTTGAAAAATGCTCCAAAGTAATAAATGCTTAAAAGCTAGAAATCTTAATAGTTTACAATCTTAATCCATTAACAAAATGCGTCAATGTGTATTATATTATCAGCATAAAGTCAAGTTAAAGTGGTTCTCCAAGAAAAAAAAAAGGAAAAAAAAAAGAGAAAGAAAATGTAATTATAAATAGTTTCCTAAAAACATTTAATTACCAAATCACACCTTAGCACCCCTGGTACCTCCAGTATTAGATCATATAGAATTATAGATCATATAGAAAGGATGGACAGTAATGTGAGTGGCCTCTTCTTAACTCAGTACCCCGGGTATCTCCAGTATGAGATCGGCTAGGCAGGGTGGACAGCAGTGTGATCATCGATTTCTTATTTCAGCACCCCTGCTATTGCCAGTATTAAATCAAATAGACAGGGTGGGCAGGAGTGTGAGCAGCCTCCACTTATCTCTGCACCAGCGGTATCTCCAATATTATATCACAGAGACAGGATGGACAGCAGTGTGAAAATCCTCTTCTTATCTCAGCACATCTAATACCTCCAGTATTAGATCAGAAAGACAGGGTGGACAGTAATGTGAGCAGCTTCTTCTTACCTCAGCACCCTGGTATCTCTAATATTAGATCAGACAGACAGGGTGGGCAGCAGGTTGAGCAGCCTCTTCTTACCTCAACGCTCTAATTTCACCATTATTACATCAGATCAACAGAATGGACAGCAGTGTGAGCAGCCTCTTGTCAGCACCTCTGGTGTCTCTAGTTTTAGATAACATAGGCAGGGTGAACAGAAGTGTGAGCAGCTTTTTTATTTTTACTTCAACACTCCTGGTGTCTCCAGTAGTAGAATAGATAGAAAGGGTGGATAGCAATGTTAGCATCCTCATCTTAACTCAGCACAACTGATCTCTCCACTAGTAGATCAGATAGACTGGGTGGATAGCAATGCACAATTGTACACCCAGTGCCTCTTATCCAACACTGGAGATAACAGAGATAACAGTGTAAGGGTGAGTGAAGTAAGAAGAGGCTGCTGACAGTACTCAGCTACCTGTCTGTCTCATCTAGTACTAGAGATACCAGTGGTGCTGATTAAGAAGATTCAGCTCACAATGCTGTTCACCCTGACCATCTGATCTAATACTGGATATACCAGGGTGTTGAGGTAAAATGAGGCTGTGCACACCACTGTCCACCCTGTTTATCTGATCTAGTGTTGGTGATATCAGAGTGCTGAGCTAAGAAGAGGCTGCTCACACTGCTGTACATCCTGTCTATCTGATTTAATACTGGAGATACCAGTGGTTCTGAGGTAAGAATAGGCTGAGCAGTGCCTTTTTACCCCAGCACCCCTGGTATCTCCAGTATTAAATTAAATAGAAAGGATGGACAGCTGTGTGAGCAGCATCTTCTTACCTCTGTATCCCTGGTATATACTACTGTATATTAGATCAGGCAGACAAGGTGGATAGCAGTGTGAGCAGTTTCTTTTCACCTCAGCATCCCTGGTATCTTTAATATTAAATCAAAAACATATTATGTCCAGAAGTGCGAGCAGCCTCTTCTTATCTCAGCATCCCTGAAATATCCAGCATTAGATCATAAACATAAGATGGACTGCAGTGTGAGCAGTCTCCTCTTACCTCAGTACCCCTGGTATCTCCAGTATTAAATCAGATAGTGAGGGTGGACAGTAGTATGAGCAGCCTTTTCTTACCTCAGCACACCTGGTATCTCTGGTATTAGATCAGATAGAAAAAATGGACAGCAGTGTGAGTGGCTTCTACTTATGTCAGAGCATCTGGTGTCTGCAGTGTTAGATTGCACAGGGTGAACAACAGTGTGAGTAGTCTCTTCTCAACAACCCTAGTATTTCCAGTATTAGATCCAATAGACAGGGTGGAGAGCATGGTGAGCATCCTCTTCTTACCTCAGCACTCCTACTATATCTCCAGTATTAGATCCAATAGACAGGTTGGATGGTGATGTAAGCAGCCCCTTTTTACTTTAGCACCCGTGGTATCTCCTGTATTAGATCATAAAGACATAGTGGACAGCAGTGTGAGCAGCCTCTTCTTACCTCAGCACTTCTAATATATCCAGTTCTTGATCAGATAAATAGCATGGAAAGCAGTGTTATCAAGCTTTTCTTACCTCAGCACCAGGGCCGGCTCCAGGTTTTTGTGGGCCCTGGGCGAAAGAGTCTCAGTGGGCCCCTTTAACACATACCACGATTCATGATGCACAGATACCACAGAGAAATATATATATTTAGCACAATGCAAAGATTTCACTTCTTACATTACATGAGCGATATCTATTGTAAATTCCACAATAGCTCAGAAACCGGCCAATTCTCACAACGTACAGTGCAGACCGGACAGTATAGTCCTCCATACAGTATAATGGACCCCATATAATGCTCCATACAGGATACTGACCCCCTTATAACGCTCCATACAGGATACTAGCCCCCATATAATGCCCCATACAGGATACTGACCCACATATAACGCTCCATACAGGATACTGGTCCCCATATAAAGCTCCATACAGGATACTGGTCCCCATATAATGCTCCATACAGAATACTGGCCCCCCTATAACGCTCCATGCAGGCTGTTCCCCCCTTATAATGCCCCATGCAGGATGTCACCCCCCTTATAATTCCCCATGCAGGATGTCACTTCCCCCCTCCCCCTCTTATAATGCCCCATGCAGGATGTCGCACCCCCCTCACCTTATAATTAATGCCCCATGCAGGATGTCACCCCCCCTCCCTTATAATGCCCCATGCAGGATGTCACACACACCCCCCTCCCTTATAATGCCCCATGCAGGATGTCACCCCCCCTCCCTTATAATGCCCCATGCAGGATGTCACCCCCCCTCCCTTATAATGCCTCATGCAGGATGTCACTTCCCCCCTCCCCCTCTTATAATGCCCCATGCAGGATGTCGCACCCCCCTCACCTTATAATTAATGCCCCATGCAGGATGTCACACACACCCCCTCCCTTATAATGCCCCATGCAGGATGTGACACCCCCCCTCACCTTATAATTAATACCCCATGCAGGATGTCACACACCCCCCTCCCTTATAATGCCCCATGCAGGATGTCACCCCCTCTGTTTATAATGCCCCATGCAGGATGTCACCCCCCCTATATAATGCCCCATGCAGTATGTCACACACACACCCTCCCTTATAATGCCCCATGCAGGATGTCACACACACCCCCTCCCTTATAATGCCCCATGCAGGATGTCACCCCCCCTTATAATGCCCATGCAGGATGTCACCCCCCCCTCCCTTATAATGCCCCATGCAGGATGTCACCCCCCCTCCCTTATAATGCCCCATGCAGGATGTCACCCCCCCACCCCACCATATAATACCCCATGCAGGATGTCACACACACCCACTCCCTTATAATGCCCCATGCAGGATGTCACACACCCTCCTCCCTTATAATGCCCCATGCAGGATGTCACACACACCCCACCTCCTTTATAATGCCCCATGCAGGATGTCACACACCCCCCCTCCCTTATAATGCCCCATGCAGGATGTCACCCCCCTCCCTTATAATGCCCCATGCAGGATGTCACCCCCCCATATAATGCCCCATGCAGGATGTCACACACCCCCTCCCTTATAATGCCCCATGCAGGATGTCACACCCCCCCTCCCTTATAATGCACAATGCAGGATGTCACACACACCCCCTCCTTTATAATGCCCCATGCAGGATGTCACACACCCCCCTCCCTTATAATGCCCCATGCAGGATGTCACACACACCCCCCTCCCTTATAATGCCCCATGCAGGATGTCACCCCCCCTCCCTTATAATGCCCCATGCAGGATGTCACCCCCCCTCCCTTATAATGCCTCATGCAGGATGTCACTTCCCCCCCTCCCCCTCTTATAATGCCCCATGCAGGATGTCGCACCCCCCTCACCTTATAATTAATGCCCCATGCAGGATGTCACACACACCCCCTCCCATATAATGCCCCATGCAGGATGTGAAACCCCCCCTCACCTTATAATTAATACCCCATGCAGGATGTCACACACCCCCCTCCCTTATAATGCCCCATGCAGGATGTCACCCCCTCTGTTTATAATGCCCCATGCAGGATGTCACCCCCCTATATAATGCCCCATGCAGTATGTCACACACACACCCTCCCTTATAATGCCCCATGCAGGATGTCACCCCCCCTTATAATGCCCATGCAGGATGTCACACCCCCCCTCCCTTATAATGCCCCATGCAGGATGTCACCCCCCCTCCCTTATAATGCCCCATGCAGGATGTCACCCCCCTCCCTTATAATGCCCCATGCAGGATGTCACCCCCTCTGTTTATAATGCCCCATGCAGGATGTCACCCCCCTATATAATGCCCCATGCAGTATGTCACACACACACCCTCCCTTATAATGCCCCATGCAGGATGTCACACACACCCCCTCCCTTATAATGCCCCATGCAGGATGTGACCACCCCCTTATAATGCCCATGCAGGATGTGACACCCCCCCCTCCCTTATAATGCCCCATGCAGGATGTCACCCCCCCTCCCTATAATGCCCCATGCAGGATGTCACCCCCCACCCCACCATATAATACCCCATGCAGGATGTCACACACACCCCTCCCTTATAATGCCCCATGCAGGATGTCACACACACCCACTCCCTTATAATGCTCCATGCAGGATGTCACACACCCTCCTCCCTTATAATGCCCCATGCAGGATGTCACACACACCCCACCTCCTTTATAATGCCCCATGCAGGATGTCACACACCCCCCTCCCTTATAATGCCCCATGCAGGATGTCACCCCCCCTCCCTTATAATGCCCCATGCAGGATGTCACCCCCCCATATAATGCCCCATGCAGGATGTCACACACCCCCTCCCTTATAATGCCCCATGCAGGATGTCACACGCCCCCTCCCTTATAATGCACAATGCAGGATGTCACACACACCCCCTCCTTTATAATGCCCCATGCAGGATGTCACACACCCCCCTCCCTTATAATGCCCCATGCAGGATGTCACACACACCCCCCTCCCTTATAATGCCCCATGCAGGATGTCACCCCCCCTCCCTTATAATGCCCCATGCAGGATGTCACCCCCCCTCCCTTATAATGCCTCATGCAGGATGTCACTTCCCCCCCTCCCCCTCTTATAATGCCCCATGCAGGATGTCGCACCCCCCTCACCTTATAATTAATGCCCCATGCAGGATGTCACACACACCCCCTCCCATATAATGCCCCATGCAGGATGTGAAACCCCCCCTCACCTTATAATTAATACCCCATGCAGGATGTCACACATCCCCCTCCCTTATAATGCCCCATGCAGGATGTCACCCCCTCTGTTTATAATGCCCCATGCAGGATGTCACCCCCCTATATAATGCCCCATGCAGTATGTCACACACACACCCTCCCTTATAATGCCCCATGCAGGATGTCACACACACCCCCTCCCTTATAATGCCCCATGCAGGATGTCACCCCCCCCCTTATAATGCCCATGCAGGATGTCACACCCCCCCTCCCTTATAATGCCCCATGCAGGATGTCACCCCCCTCCCTTATAATGCCCCATGCAGGATATCACCCCCCCACCACCCCCCCACCCCACCATATAATACCCCATGCAGGATGTCACACACACCCCTCCCTTATAATGCCCCATGCAGGATGTCACACACACCCACTCCCTTATAATGCCCCATGCAGGATGTCACACACCCTCCTCCCTTATAATGCCCCATGCAGGATGTCACACACACCCCACCTCCTTTATAATGCCCATTGCAGGATGTCACACACCCCCCCTCCCTTATAATGCCCCATGCAGGATGTCACCGCCCCTCCCTTATAATGCCCCATGCAGGATGTCACCCCCCCATATAATGCCCCATGCAGGATGTCACACACCCCCTCCCTTATAATGCCCCATGCAGGATGTCACACCCCCCCTCCCTTATAATGCACAATGCAGGATGTCACACACACCCCCTCCTTTATAATGCCCCATGCAGGATGTCACACACCCCCCTCCCTTATAATGCCCCATGCAGGATGTCACACACACACCCCTCCCTTATAATGCCCCATGCAGGATGTCACCCCCCCTCCCTTATAATGCCCCATGCAGGATGTCACCCCCCCACCCCACCATATAATGCCCCATGCAGGATGTCACACACCCCCCCCTCCCTTATAATGCCCCGTGCAGAATGTCAACCCCCCCACCATATAATGCCCCATGCCCCCATACATGAAAAAAAAAAAATCAAATACTCACCTCACCTCTCAAGTGCCGCTGCTCCAGACTCCAGCGTTGGCGCGTCTTCCCGCTCTGCGCTGTGACAGCTCAGGAGAGAGCGCAGTGTAAAGACGTCACCGCGCCCTCTGACCTGAGACGTCACAGTCAGAGGACGTGGAAGACGCTGCGGAGGCACGGGGAGAGGTAAGTATTGTGCCGGCTGCAAGCGGGGGGGAGCGGGCGCTGACACCGCTCTTCTCCGCTCACGGGTCCCATAGCACGGCGGGTGCCCAATGGCAGTGGGCCCCTCCGCCTGCTCAGGGCCCCGGCACTTGCCCGGGTGCGCCGAGTGCTGATGCCGGCCCTGCTCAGCACCCCTGCTTTTGCCAGTATTAGGTCACATAGATAGGGTGGGCAGCAGAGTGAGCAGCCTCATCTTACGTCACCACTCTAGTATCACTAGCATTAGGTCTTATCTGAAATTTGTTTAGGGTTAGACGAAAGAGTAGGGATGGTGTATTACAGGCATTTTATGTAGGGTTGATTGCGTTACAGTCCTTTGTGATGTCACATATAAACAAAAGTGCTTTCAGGGATCATTTAAATAGACTCTGTTCTCTAATAATCCTGTTCTTATCTGCAATTCGTGTAGGGTTAGCTGCTGGAGTAGGGATAGCGTATTAGAGGCATCTAGTCAGGGATTATTGCCTTACAATCCATCTATTCTATTTCCTATTAATACCGCTGTTAGCTGCATTTAGTGCAGGGATAGGTGCTGGAGAAGAGATAGTTTTGGATTAGAGAAGGAGGACAAGAAAAAGAAGAAACCACGAACTGTATACCCTTTTTAGGGTGAGCAGGGGTGCATGGGAGCACACCAGTAAAAAAAGGAACATTTGAATTGGCTATATGTTCCGCTGCTGTCATCCAGTTGGGTTGAGAAGTCTGGGCTAATCCAGGCCTTGTTTATTATGATAAAAGTAAGCCTGTCAGCATTTTCGGTTGACAGGCTGATGCACCTATCAGTTATTATGCCCACGGTGGCACTAAAAACCCGGTCTGACAAAACGCTAGTGGCAGGGCAGGCCAGGACCTCCAAGGCATAGAGGGACAGTTCATACCGCGTGTCCAGCTTGGATACCCAATACTTGTACGGCACAGAGGAATCACGGAGTATGCTGGTATGATTGGCAAGGTACTCCTTCACCATCTTCAAAAACTTTTCCCTCCTTGTCAGACTACCCCAGGCATCAGGGCTTGGGAGCTCGCATGGTCTAATAAAAGTGTCCCAGACCTTTGATAGCGTGCCCCTGCCTCTCTTGGACTTGGTGTGTGTTTCCCTCATCTTTTCTCCTTGGTTGCCCAAGGATCTATGACCTCTGCAGCCAGCATTGTCAGATGGGAGTTTTTGTACTATTTGTTCGACTATGGCCTTCTGGTATTGCACCATTTTATTAGCCCTGTCTGCCGCAGGAAGGAGGAATCTAAAGTTCTCCTTGTAGTGTGGGCCGAAAAGGGTGAACATCCTGTAATTATTGTGTGCCAGGCTCCCAACAGGCAAGACTTCCCTATACCCATGAGGAGGATGACTCTCCATCTCCTTCTCCTCCCTCTACTCCTCCTCCTCTTAAACCCATCCACGCTAAACAGATGGGAAAAGTGGCACAGCTCCTATCCTTACAACTGGGACATCCCCTGGTATTATCAGGAGGTCAGGCAGCACCAATTGAATGGAGTCAAGCCCGACTTGTGGAAAGAAACCAAAGACTATCCATATCTTATCCGAGCTAAGGACTCAAGGGAGCCTATTCCAGGGCCCCCTGCAGCCACAGCCGAGGCTGTTGAAAAATGTGACTTCCAGCAGGTTAACCAATGGGCACAAAGATCTTGTATGGATGGCTATTCAGCAGTCTGCCTCTGAGAACTTTTAAGCATGCCCATGGACTGTGTAACACTAGGTACTGCCCGAGATGCCCTTTCCCTGAGGAAACACCCTTGCATCTCCTTTGGCAGTACCTGTTCACACAAGCCCTGTTGGATGCCCTGGAAAATGACCTCATAGTCTCTGTCCCCAGGAGCAACCTAAAGCACACTTCTGTGCTTTATGGACTATTTCCTAGGGAACATATCATACGGGCTATTCAGGAGACCTGGTGCCTTATGAACTGTGTTAAGGACACTTTGTAGCTTGCCAGAACATGCCTAGTCGTGAACTGGAAGAAGATGTCCATACAGGACTGCCGCAGGCTGATCCACAGCCTATCAAGGACTATAACATCATGGACGGACCGAATGTTGATGAAGTAGAGGACTGATGTTCCTTCCCCTTCTCCCCTCAATGTACTTTTTTCCTCCATCTCTACCTGGTCCACATGCAGAGCTTCCTCTTTAATTGTGAGAAGCGAATGTTTGAGTAGACACAGAAGCGGTTCTGTTACACTGATTATGGCATCATCGCCGCTCACCATCTTGGTTGATTCCTCAAAGTTTTGGAGAACCTCACAGATGTTAGACATCCCTGCCCACTCATTGGTTGTTACGTGCGGAATACCGACGGGCATGTTGTATCTGATATTAAACTACCCTCTGCTGCTCTCAAAGCCTTGCCAACATGTATAATACGGAGTTCCAGCGCATGGTGACATCGCTCACCAGTCTGTGAGCTGGCACTTACAAGCGCTGCTGCGTACCTTCACAAGTATCTCAGGTAAATCTGAGTAGGTTTTCAGAAAGCGCTGAGCGACTAAGTTGAGCACGTGGGACAGGCATGGTACATGTGCGAGGTTGCCAAGCTTCAGAGCCGCCACCATGTTACGGCCATTGTCACACAGGACAATGCCTCGTAGGTTCCGCGACGAGAACCACAGATCAGTTTGTTAGACCTTTCAACAACTCTGTCGTGGTGTGCTGTTTGTCACCTAAATTTGTTTCAGCAGAGCCTGTTGCCGCTTTACTGAGGCCGTAAAACCAAGAAAAGAAAGGAAGTCAGGGCTGCTTTAAGTTCAAAACAATATATCAATAATATATTCAATTCAATTGCTAAAATAAGTAACAAAGAGACCCCACACATCCAGGTCTGCAGATGAGAGTAAATCTAGTGCATATACAGTATTTGTAAAAACAAATTAAAACATGAATGAGAATAGCATGCATATTGTAAGAAACAGATTCCCAAGTGGGAAGCATATGGGCATCTTAAGGAGCTAACATCATTCACAGAAAATAAAGGCATGCAGTGCCAAAAATGTCAAGAAATACTAACTCAACAGCCTTAAGATTGGATCATACATAAGCTATTAATGCAAGGAGGAAAATCCTTTCTCAACGTCAGTACATAGCAGGACTGACAAATAATAATAATCTTTTTATTTATGTAGCGTCAACATGTTCCGCAGCGCTTTGCAATTCAGACAATTTACAGACATTATGGGCACTGTCCCCATTGGGGCTCACAATCTAGATTCCCTATCAGTACGTCTAGAGTGTGGGAGGAAACCGGAGAACCCGGAGGAAACCCACGCAACACGGGGAGAACATACAAACTCCTTGCCGATGTTATACTTGGTGGGATTTGAACTCAGGACCCCAACGCTGCAAGGCTGCAGTGCTAACCACTGATCCACCGTACAGTGCTAACCACTGAGCCACCATGCTGCCCCAAAGTGATCTGACTGTATGAGAAAACACCATCATAAGAAAATGTACATACTTAACTGCACAACCTGGGTAAGGTTTGCGCATTTCACGTCAGCTTCTTCGGGGGGAGGGGGTACATAGAACAGAGAAGGGGGCTCCTTTTTATATGTGTACTCACTAGTAGTGTGCAACATGCAGTATTGACGGTGCTTCCGGCGGCTACGCTAGGTCAGAAGTTACGTCACACGACCCCACCTCCGCCGACACGTCAGCCAGGGACGAGGGGAAGCGCAACGTTGAAGGGCATGTTGCCACGGGGACCAGCACTGAGGCAGTGCTGCAATGCTTCCAGCTTGTTACTGATATGGACGACAATTCGGAAATGCAGGATGGTTGGCCCTCCAAAATGTATGAGTGAGGGCCGTCTGATGGCCCTCCAAATTGTATGAGTGAGGGCCGTCTGATGGCCCGCCAAAATGTATGAGTGAGGGCCGTCTGATGGCCCGTCAAAATGTATGAGTGAGGGCCGTCTGATGGCTCTCCAAAATTTACGAGTGAGGGCCATCTGATGGCCCTCCAAAATGTATGAGTGAGGGCCAATTGATGTTCTTCCAAAATTTACGAGTGAGGGCCGCCTGATGGCCCTCAAAAAATTTGGAGCAAGGGCCAAATGATAACCCTGTTTATATGGTGTAGGAATACAAGAAACATAATAATAATCTATGAAACGTATACCCTTGTTTGGGAATAGACCAGAAAAAAAGCATTTGAATTGGTTTTATGTTCCGCTGCTGTCATCCGCTGGTGCTGAGAAGTCTGGGCCAATCCAGGCCTTGTTCATCTTGAAAACTATCAGCTGTTGCACAGCTTCTGGATACCCACAGTTGTGGTAGAAACTTCACAGAGCAGATTACATGGGATAACAAGCTTTTACTTCTCAGAACATGAGGTAAAGGAAAAAAATGCACAGTCACACAGTACTGCACCAGGAAGTAAGAACAAAACAGTAAGTACAAGAGAGACTTTTTTCTTTTATAATACAGTAAACAAGGAAACTTTACACAAGATCGCCATCTACTGTCAGATCAGCATAAAGTCCTCCTTCACACAAACAAAGAAATCCACAACTGTTGCACATACCAACATCAGCCTGTCAGTATTTTCAGTTGACAGGCAGATGCGCCTATAAGTAATCAACTTAAGCATGGAGGGAGCAGTGACTGCGGCCTGCAAGCCTCAGATTTGCCTCAACTCTCTAAGGTCTCAAAGGTCTCTAAGGAGATAAGAAAATGTTTTAACACCGCTGCTTTAATCTATTTGAAGCCTTGGGGCAGCCTGATGCCCAGAGCCGACACAAGAGGAACTGCTGCCCATCTTTGCTGGAGCAAAATCAGAGTCGGATGCCTGAAGGTCCTTGTTTTGCCAATTGTACCCTGAGTGGTGGCCTCGAATCCAGGACTCCTTGTTGTTGGCCACAGAAGTCCCACTCCTTTTAAATGTAAATGTTTTCTGAGGCCCTATGTTACACGCACGCCACTAGGTTCAGATAGGGCGAGACGGGTTTCATGAATTCGTTGGAATTCTGGGGGAACCGTTACTCAGGGCGACCATAGGCTGCCGCTTCTCTCAGGCACATGATAAATTCAGTTGCTGACCAGACGCATCTGACAAGAGTCTTTTTCAACAGTTTAACAGTGGAATTTAATCTGAAGCACGGCCAGTGCAATTCAGGGATATTACAGCAACAATCTTCATTACAGTACAGTCTCATAAAGCAGGTACTGTAACGTCAGTCTCTTCAGTAGCATAATTCAGCACAGATTGGATCTCTTGGCAGCACACTTCTATGCATAAACAGCAGGCTTTTCCTTCACAAGGACTCACTAGTACGCAGCATTCTTTATCCTGCATGGAGATGGAGGGGGGGACGGTTTGATGAAGGAGATGATCCCTGTGACACAATTCCTTCCAGTCCTTATCTTCCTGTCCAATGATAGTGTCGCGCCCAGGGGATGGGGATGACTTGGCGCCCGGGCCTTGTTGCCTGGCCTTGGGGGATGTCGCATTAGTAGGCTCCCGGGCCCGTACCCTGGGGACACTCTTTAAAAAGGGGGATAATGAAAGTTTATGGAATGTTCGTGACGCCACCTGTGGTGTCTGGTGAGGATCACCAGCGCTGCGGCAGTCCGCTGAGGCCGGTGTTAAGGCAGCTTGGGTGGTGTAGCTCCCCACAGGTGGAGCTGGGCCTCAGGGCAGCGTAGATGTAGGGATGCAGGACAGAGGGGACCCAGCCGGGTCAGAGCAAGAATAGGGACACACACAAGAGTCACTTCAGTACCTTTACTGGTGGTGTTTAAGGCACAATCCAGGGTGCTCTAGGGTGAAGGGTGCATATCCGGATTCTCCCCAGTGAGCGGGTGTAGGCCTCCTGTTTCTTGCCTTTACTTGGTAAGTTTCTGACCTGCCTAGAGCTAGGCCTAACTTGGTTTCTGTCCTGCACCGGCTGATCTTGTGGTAGGGCCTTCTCTTGGAGAGCACTCTCCCTGCTTGCGGGGCCTGCGTGACTCCTGGCTCTGGTACGTATCAGCTCTTGGGTGATCCTGGGACCTGAAGTCTTCCAGGGGCTTCCGGTTGTCTCTGCAGGGGATATAGGACCCTGCAGACGCGAACCCGGTATCCGGTATATGTTTTCTGGGGTGAACTGGTACAGCTCCCCTGCCCCCAATGCTACTCCACTAGCCTTCGGCCTCACTCGAGGCCCTCACTAGGCTTTGCACACTGGCAGCTAGCTGGCTGCTTCTTCGCCGCTCTTAGAGCGTCGGCACGCTCCTAGCTCACTAACCTGAGCTGCAACTCACTGACTGAGAACTGTCCTGTTCAGACTGTGCTCTGATCTGTAGACTGAGTTCCTTAGCCTGATTCATGCAGGAACTGAACTAAACTGCCTAACTCCACCCTCCGTATATATATGTCCCTATCCGGGCTCCCTCTGCTGGCCTGAGGTGGTAGGGTGGAGGTGTGTGAATGCTGTGAGCGCCTCTTGTGGAGAAATCCATCCATGCACCCCTCTGGAATCTGTGGCTCCATTGCGCAGCAGGGCACCACAATAGACTTCCTGAACTAACAGTGCAGGGTATCTGACCTGTGTTGAGCTTCACCGTGGACTTGAATCCTGTTCTCTTTCCTGCACTTCTGTGAGATACAGATCACACACCACTTCTCCCTTTGTCTGCAGCCAGAATAGTAAACAAGTTCCCCACAATCCCCCTGGGGCTCTGCTAACCAGTCTCTGTCTCTTGTGACTGAGTTAACCCCTTTAGTTGCTGGATTCTTTTGAAGCAACAACACTATTTCTGCATGTCACACATACCGTATTTTTCGGACTATAAGACGCACTCAAGTTTTAGAGGTGGGAAATAGTGAAAAGAAAACTTGCTTGCCTCTTATTCTGGACCCACAATAGGCAGGGAGCGTGGTCACACTGGCTGGGGGCTGCAGAGGTGGCTGGGGCTGAGGCAGCGGAGGCGGCTGGGGCTGAGGTAGCAGAAGCGGCTGGGGTTGTGGCAGCGGGAGGGGGCTGTGGCAGCAGGGGGCTGTGGCTGCAGGGGGCTGTGGCAGAAGGGGGCTGTGGCTGCAGGGGGCTATGGAAGCGGAGGGGGCTGTGGCAGCTGGGGCGACGATGGAACTGTGTTACCCAGTAACGAGCGGCGGCAGCAGCATGTTTGTGGGCGCAGCCATGAATTCATCAGGAGGTGGGCGCTAGACATCAGGAGGTGGGCGGTCCCTGGTCCAGATCGCGCGCTGCAGTGACATTACAAAAAGGCAGGGCCAGTGATGACTGCGCTGTACTGTTCTGCGTTGCCCCGGCCCTGCCTCCTAAGTGGCGTCACTGCAGCGCGTGATCTGGACCAGGGACCGCCCACCTCCTGATGTCTAGCGCGGCCATAGTGAATTCATGGCTGCGCTCACAAACATGCTGCTGCCGCCGCTCGTTGCTGGGTAACACTGTTCCATCGCCGCCCCAGCTGCCGCAGCCCCTTCCGCTGCCACAGCCCCCTCCGCTGCCGCAGCCCCAGCCGCCCCCACATCACAAAATGGTACATTCGGACCATAAGGCGCACCCCCATTTTCCCCCATAATTTGGGGTAAAAAAGTGCGTCTTATGATCCGAAAAATACGGTACCCTACATGTGTTCCAGGGTGTATTGGAGTGACTCGTTCTAATTTTTGGAAGCCCTTGCACATAGTGAATACACTTTACCAGTCTAGGAGCCCCACAGTTAGAAATGGGGAAAAATGTTTTCTGAGGCCATCCTCTACGTGTATTCCAGGGTACATTGCAATCCCTCCTTTCAAGTATTGATAGGCCTTGCACTTACTACATGGGCTTCACCAGTCCCCTTAGAAATGGGAAAAAAATCAGAAATCTCATGCACATGATTCCTTAATCCGTTTTTTTCCTTACTGAAGTCTAAAACAACTGCATTTTTAAAAAAAAGGAGCATATCAATTCTTTCAGCATTTTTGCAACATTTTTTCACCATTGAAAGTAATGAGAAAGTGCAAAAACTCTCCAGAAACGCTATGTGTGAACATGTCCTAAGGTGTGGAGGAGGCATTTTTTTTTCTCTTTTTAATTTTGCCTTATATATAAGTAATTATACAGGAAAGGATGTTTCCTAACATTTTTTCCTGTAAAATCCATTTTATCTTCGGTTTTGTATGTTTTATTGTCAGTCTGTAAAAGTAGAGTAATATTCTGGTAACATTGTTCACAGCTGCGACCTGGGATTCAGAGATGTATCCAGCATCTTCCCTATGCTGTTCCCATTCCATTTGAGCACTTTTTCCATCCATTTCAGTGATTTTAATGCTCCCCTGGGAGGGTCTGCTGGAAAATGCTTGAGTTTCCCATTGACTTCCATTATACTCGTTACTCAAGTCGAGCACCCTAGCATTTCGATTTGCTTGATTTGAGTAACGAGCACACAAACAATTTAGTGCTCACTGAACACTACTACTGACTTATTTGGCATAGTAGAGACCTTGTTGGGTCCTCAGCAAACTAATTAGAAAAGCAGAATAAGTATCTCAATTGTGTACTGCTTTAGACCACACCTGAGACCAGAGGGCATCAGATGGCAGGTGTGGTTGCAAAAGTTCCATCGCTCCTTCTCCTCTCTACAACGTTTGTGCAACATGTGCAGGTAAACTACATGAAGTCTCCTGCAGACATAGGTGCTGTAGACTGAGAAGAATCAGTGGAAAGAGAAGAAGGCAGCAATCAGAAAGGATGGTATCTGATAGATTGATAAGAAATAATGCTGAGCGAGCACTAAAATGCTCAGGTGCTCGTTGCTCGGGTCGAGAAAATCGTAATGCTCAGGTGCTCAACCCGAGTAATGAGCCCAATGTAAGTCTATGGGAAGCTGGAGCATTTTTCGGGCAGCCCCCCCCCCCCCCGGACATCTGCAGGGGGCCTAAAAATTGCCCAAATCGATGGAAACAGTGCTCAAATGTCATGGGAACAGCATGGGGAAGACCCCTGGAAGCATTTCTGACTCCAAGGTCACTGCTGTGAACAACGTTGTCAGAGGTATTACGCCACATTTACGGACTGACAATAAAACATACAAAAACAAAGTCAAAATGGATTTTCCAGAAAATAAAGTTAAGGAACATCCTTTCCAGGGTAATGACTTGTATATAAGGCTAAATAAATAACCAAAAACAAAAATACTCCACCACACCTTGGGTTATGTTCGCACATAGCGTTTTTGATGTGTTTTTGCACTTTTGCATTGCTTTCAACGTTGAAAAATACATTCACCAGTTAATGTAATTGTAACATTTTACTAACTTATCTGGCCATGTGGTGTGTGACACACAATCAGACACATCCAGAATGAACACTCATTTCCAGCTGATAATACAATCTAGCATCTGTCCCTATTTTAAAAGCAGCTAACAGTGTTATCAATACAGAATAGAATATGTATATATATATATATTTATATATAGAATTTTTTTTTCAGCATGGAATATAATACAATAATCCCTGACTAGATGCCTGTAAGACACTATCCCAACTGCTATAGGTCACCAGGTCATGAATCTCAGATAAAAGAGGTAATATAGTATAGATAATAGAATTTAACCGGCTCCGAAGATGTTTTTTTTAGTATGTTGCACAATTAAACTGTGAAGGAACGCAAGCAACCCTGCCTGCTTTCATCATTTTCTAATTACAGATCACCATTAAAAAATATGAATTGGTCAACGAATGCATGGAAAGAAGCTAGTAATGCACTGTGGAAGAGATGTATTAGACGACAATTAACACAACACATCTCCATATGATGATACCTTGTGACGCGCCCCCTGGGCTGTGGGGTACTCAGTGCCGGGCCGGTCGTTGCTGGGGGATGATGTCACAGTGGCAGTGAACCAGTCTGTGACCCAGGGCGGTCAATAAAAGGGGGTTATTTACAAGGGATTTATAGTTTTTGTATTTAAAGTTTGTGACGCCACCTGTGGTATGCGGCTATGTGGAGCCGCCGCTGCGGAGCAGGTCCTCTGGAGCTGATGTTAGTGCAGCAGAGTTGGTTTGGCTCTCCACAGGTAGAGCTTAGCTCCAGGGCAGTATAGATAGGATGTAGTAGCGGTTGTAGATGATGCTGGGCAGTGTGGTGCAGGGGGTTGATGGCGCGGCAAGAATTCACAGAGACAGTGGGGTGCAGCCTTCAGGATTCACTCACAGTTGTTAAGTTCCTCAGGTTACAGGTTCCGGCTTACAACCTCCCACGTTGTGCTGCATTCGCCAGGCAGGGGTTCAGCAATCCCTCAGGTGTTTCAAGAGTGCCTGACAGGACCCCATTCTGTATGCCCTCCTCAACCGTCTTCCTGCGCTGGCTCTCACCCTTCTTGCCCTGCGCCTCGCCAAACAACGTCCCAAGCCGGTATCCTCGGATCTTTCTGGGCAACCTGAAGTTCCCTGGATCCTATATGGTTACCTTTTCGGCGACTTGAGTGCGGATGTGGCAACTTCACCCTAAAAGTACAGAAGCCTCCGGTTTCTAGTTGAGACTTGAAGAAACTCTGCTAGTTTAGCGACTAGTTCCCTCTCTGCGGCCTGATCCCTCCACCGCCTGGCAGATTTGGGCATACGGGTGGCCTCCAGCACTGCCCGTACCCCTGGGATCCCTTCTTGTTCCTGGAGCCTTTCTCCTGCTCCTCTCGCTCTCTCTCCCGGGCCTCTCTCACTAGGCCCACTCTGGAGCAGAGCTCCTGCAGAGCCTCTGCTCCTCAGACTGAACACTCAAACACTGTTCTCTCCACACCCAAGATGGCTTCCCTCTTTTATATCCTCCTTCTAAGTGCTCCCCTAAGCTACTTCCTCCACCCACACCCGCTACATGGTTCCCCTCACTTGGTTCCCCCCCACTCAAGCCAGGGACTGTGCTCTTCCTTAGGAGCAATCTCGCCCTGCCCTACTGAAGTGGATCTGTTAGATGCAGGTGTTTGGGTCCCGGGCAACACTCTATCCTTTCCCGAGAGTGAGATACCACATCTCTGGGTGAGATGCAGTACCTCTCTGGCGACTGAACCCTCAGGGGTGCCACACTTGCACCTGTCCCTATTGTAAATGCAGCTAACAGCAGTATTGATAGGGAATAGAATATGTCTATATATATTTTTTTTTTTCACCAGCAGTACGCAGTATAAGGCAATAATACCTGTCTGGATTGGTGTAATGCGCTATCCATAGTGCGATATCTCACCCGTAAACTAATTTCAGATAAGAGAGGTAATATTTTAGAATATAGTATCAATTTGAATTGGCCTTCCCATTTATAAGGAGTTGGTCTCTTATAGTGTTATTGCGTATATGTTATAATACCAGCGGTGGCACTAAAAACCATGTCTGACAAAATGCTAGTGGCCAGAACATCCAAGGCATAGAGAGACAGGTGTCCAGCTAGAATACCCAATAGTTATAAGGCACAGAGGAATCACAGAGGACGCTGGTACAGTCGCCAAAGAGTCGTTCAGTATCTCTCAAAACTTTTCCCTCCTTGTCAGAGTAACCCGACCATCAGGGCCTGTGAGCTGGGAGGGTCTGAGAAACCTGTCCCAGACCTTTGACAGCGTTCCCCTGCCTCTGCTGCATCTGGTTTGTTTCTCCCTCATCTGTACTCCTTGGTTGTCCAAGAAACTGTGACCTCTGCCACCAGCGTTGTCAGATGGGATTTTTTTTAATAATTCTTCAACAAGGACCATCTGGAACATAAAACATAGGAGTGGGTCTGCTATATTGTTATTGTGTATGCAGAAAATACAAGGGCTGCTTAAAATTAGGACGCTCTCTAAAACCCCTTTGTAGAGACGTCGAGGAGGACCTCATTAAAAAAAATGGTCCCATTTTAAAGGAGTGGGTCTCCTATACTGTTATACTATTATTGCATATGCACTGACTGCAAGGAATGCCAAAAATTAGGACGCACTTTAATACCCCTTTGTAGAGACGTCGAGGAGGACCTAATTAAAAAAATTGTTCCCATTATTAAGAAGTGGGTCTCCTATACTGTTAATGCCCATGCACTAAGTGCATGGGCTGAAAATCATTTACCCCTCGGGGGTATACATGAACATACTGTAACCCATACAGAATGTTAGAGGTAGGCCTCTAAAAATATTTCCTACATCATAAACACCATTAAAAAAATTATGCTGTTCACCCTGTTGATATGGTGGTGGAGGATGAGGAGAAGGAGAAGGAGGAGGTGACATAGAATAGACAAAATCCAGAAGCGTATACCCATGTCTGAATGTGAATAGGTGCACGGAAACAGACCCCCCAAAAATAACCACTGGATTTTACTTTATGTTCCGCTGCTATCATCCGGTGGTGTCAAGAAGTCTGGCCCAATCCAGCCCTTGTTCATTTTGATAAGAGTCAGCCTGCCAGCATTTTCAGTTGACAGGTGGATGCGCCTATCAGTTACTGTATAATGCCCCCGGCGGCACTAAAAACCCACTCCAACATAATGCTAGCGGCAGGGCAGGCCAGGACCTCCAATGCGCAGAGAGCCAGTTCATGCCAGGTGTTCAGCTTGGATACCCAATAGTTATAAGGCACAGAAGAATCACGGAGGATGCTGGAACGGTCGCCAAGATACTCCTTCAGCATCTTTGAAAACTTTTCCCTCCTTGTCAGAGTACCCCACAAATAATGGCCTGGGCACTGGGAGGGTCTGAGAATACTGTCCCAGAATTTTGACAGTGTTCCCCTGCCTCTGCTGCATTGTATTTGTGTCTCCCTCGCCTGTACTTCTTGGTTGTCTAAGGAACTGTGACCTCTTCCGCCAGCATTGTCAGCTGTGAATTTTTTTAATAATTCTTCAACAAGGACCATCTGATACTGCAACATTTTATTAGTCCTCGCCGCCACGGGAAGGAGAGTTAGAAAGTTCTCCTTGTAGCTCGGGTCTAGAAGTGTGACCAACCAGTAATTACTGTTGTGGCACCCCAGGGGTCTGGTTTCCCACAGTAATGTAATGTTATGTCTGAGAGCAGGTGGGAGGTCCTTTGGTCAGGGATCCTGTGCATGCCACACCTCCTGCCCAGTCTTGGGAGGGGAAGACCTTCCCCTATATAAACCCGGGGCTGAAGCAGGGTTAGTCAGTCAAGGAGAGTAGAGACAAGAAACAGTCACAGGAAGAAACAGCAGAAGCTCAGTGGGAGCAATACTACTACAAGTCAGGGGCTGGCAGCTGCAGAGCTCGCCCTGACTGAGAAGCTTTCTTACCGGACCCGGCGTCCGAGGCTGTGGGGACTAACTCTTACCCAGCAGCAGAAGCCGACCGGCAGGGGATTTCAGGTCCTCAGGCCCAGAAACCCGAAGGCACGGTCACACGCGTGGGACCAGCGCCGCCATCGTGGAGCGGAAGCCATTAGAAGGCCCCGAGTCACCGGCCATACGGGTGAGCACCACACGGTACACTCAGGGACGTGGGCTACTTATATCCGCTTCTAGCAAGGTAGCCAGAAGAGTACAGTCAGTTTGGGAGGCCTACAACTCCGCCTGGCCAGGGGAGATCCCATCTGCTCAAGGACTGACCAGGCCCCGTTCGCTAGCAAGTACTCCGGGAGGGTCTATCGTTGTTACCAGTAAAGACCCTGAATTACACCGCACCGTCTCTGAGTGGTTCCTGCTACCCTCATCTTCCACGTCGGCTGCCCTGAGGCCATACCCCTCCCGTTGGGGGTTATACTATCACGCTGCACAATTCTACACCGGCCTCAGCGGTCTGCCCTGCAACGGCAGCTCCATAGCTGCAAATCAACGGGTGGCGTAGTCGACACTCAAATAACATCTATCAAGACTGCCACACACTGAGTTGACTCCCTGGGCACGGACCGGGTCCCCGCCACTCGGAGACTATAACCCTCATCTGATCCGGTTCCGGGTAAGCCCCCGTGCGCGAGACGCTGCGCGACACAGCAGGCCCAGGGGCGCATCAACTTTGGCGTAGTCGGCAGGATTTCGTGCCTGCAACAACCGGGTACTGCGTGCCTGAAAAAGAGACTTTTAAAACTTACCATCCGTGAAGTTTTCCCGCCATCGGTGAAGATTCCCGCCATCCGGCGCCATTTTCAGCCTTCTTCCCGCCATCTGTGAAGATTCCCACCATCCGGCGCCATCTTCAGCCTTCTTCCCGCCATCCGTGGAGTTTTCCCGCAGTTGGACGCCATCTTGAGGACGCCGCGCGGGAAGAAGAGGGGCGTGGACTCCGAAAGCGCGCGAGAACTGAAGCCCCGCCTCACGTCCGGACGTTGCGTAAGGTCCTGGAAGGAGCCCAGCAGACGCCGACGTCACCGGAGCGCGACGGAAGGTCCTCAACCCTGACGATCTACTGCGGAGCCGCGGCCTACGGAACAGGATCATCGCAAGGTAGGCCACGGTCCACTAGGGGGGAGGAAGATGTCGGATGCGGAGGAGAGCTTCATTGCCTCAACCCCCGCCAGCGCCACCGCTGCTGCAGTTATGCCCTTCACCATGCCCTATATCCTGGGAGCAGCTTGGCTACCCCAGTACTCAGGGGAGTCACATACCCTGCATGACTTTAGAGAAAAGCTGGATAGCCTCTTCCAGGTGTACCCCCTCACAGAAGAGCAAAAAGTGAGCATCCTGGTGGCCCAACTAACCGGGGCAGCCAAAAGGGAAGTAAAATCCTGGCCACCTGGGAGGAAGACTGTCGCAGGGATACTAACCCGGCTGAAGGATACCTTTGATACCCGCACCTCAGCCGAGATTAAGCTTAGATTCTACGGGTGCAAGCAGCGAGCGCATGAGAGTATAAGGGACTATGCACTAAACCTACAAGAGGCCCTGAGGGCCATTAAGCAGACCGACCCTGATGGAGTGGGAAACGAGGACAGGCTGTTGACCGAACAATTTATAGAGGGACTATATTGTAATGCCCACCGAACCCAGTTGCGGGCGATGGCCTTACAGGATCCCCATCTGGGCTTTGCACAGTTCAAGGACAGAGCCATCCGGGTGCTCCGAGAACCGGCACCGGGTGGCGTTGTGACCCACAGGCGCCCAGCTATCACTTACCACCAGGAGGCGGCGCCCTTGTCGGCAGGGCCTGTGGGAGCTGATGCGCAGGCTTTGGACAATGACCCGGCTCCAGACCTACACCATCAGGTCCAAGAGCTAGCTAAGAGCGTTGCTGCGCTAACCCGAACTGTGCAGTCTTTACAGGTTTCCACCCCAGGGAAGATCCAGCTGGCATCCGGACCGGAGGACATCACGTGGCGTCGACCAAGGAGGACCCCACCAGCCAGAGGAAGACCCAGTGACCGATACAGCGAAGACGAACGACCCATCTGCCGCCGCTGCAATCAACCCGGACATATGGCAAGGTACTGTTCTTTAAACGGGCACAACCTGGGGTAGAGGGCCAACCCCCAGGAAAAAGATCACCAGGCCCATCGAACTGGTGCGACAGATATGTGGGAGGACGTCCAGTCTTGCCTGTGGTACTGGATGGCATTCCCATGAGTGCCCTACTGGACACCGGGTCACAGGTCACCACCATCCCGTACGTGCTCTTTAAGCAGTACTGGAATGACTCGGATATTACCCGCTACCCTGACGACGACTTGAGTATCATCGCCAGCAATGGCCAGCCCGTGCCACAGATCGGATTTAAAGAGGTGACCATCAAAATCGGTAGAGTCGAACTGGCAGCACAGGGACTGATCATTGTAGATATTGACAAACATGAGAGTCACCCAAAAATAACTCTAGGAACTAATGTAATTGAAAATTGTCTTGCAGAGGTGATTTTCCTTTTACAGCAGGTTGCCAAGAACGCCAGCTCCGGCGAGCAGCGGGTGCTCCAGAAAGAGATCCGGGCACTGATGCGACGGCAACAGGTGGAACTCTCCGGCGGTGAGATTGGTAGCGTAAGAATGTGTGACCCTTTTCCTATTGCCATGCCCCCAAAAAGTGAAATGATGATTTGGTGCCGGGCAGCTATTGGTCTGAGAGGTAGAGATTACCAGGCAATGGTAGAACCAGTTTACTCAGACAGTAGGCCCACCATCTTGACAGCACGGGGGGTGGTTAATGTACGCCATGGGAGGGTGCCCGTTCGCATAATCAATATCGGGAAGAGGGAAGTGTACCTGCCCCGGTATGCCACGCTAGCCAAATTATATACCATTAACCAAAATGCTATACAATCTGTGGAACCCTTGCCTCCATCTCACCCGGAGGAAGGTAACGGCTCTAAGAAAACAAAGGAGGACTGGTGTCAGCAACTACATTTGGGTACTGACTCCACTCCCTCACATCAGAAACAGGGAGTCTATCGGGTGGTTCAAGAGTACGAGAGAGTGTTTAGTAAACACCCGTTAGACTTCGGGCGAGTCAAGGGGGTAGAACACCACATCCCCACGGGAGACCATCCTCCCATAAAAGAGAGGTATCGACCCGTACCCCCTGCACACTACCAACACGCCAAGGGGATGCTTAGAGACATGAAGGAGGCTGGGGTGATCAGGGATAGCTGTAGCCCCTGGGCAGCTCCACTAGTCTTAGTCAGAAAAAAAGACAACACCATGAGGATGTGTGTAGATTACCGGAAAATCAACCGTATCACACACAAGGATGCGTACCCCTTACCAAGGATAGAGGAGTCATTGGCTGCTTTAAGATCTGCTAACTTCTTCTCTACCTTGGATCTCAGTAGCGGGTACTGGCAGATTCCTGTAGCAGAGGCGGACCGGGAGAAGACCGCATTCACCACCCCGATGGGACTTAGCGAGTTCACCTGCATGCCGTTCGGACTCTGCAACGCACCAGGAACCTTCCAACGACTAATGGAGTGTTGTCTGGGCCACAGAAACTTCGAGACGGTCCTGTTGTACCTGGACGATGTCATCGTATATTCCAAGACGTATGAGGACCACCTGAAACACCTGGCGGAAGTGTTCGAAGCTCTGGCGAGTTACGGCCTAAAGGTGAAACCCTCCAAGTGTCACCTCCTGAAACCAAAGGTGCAGTACCTGGGACACGTGGTGAGCGCTGACGGAGTGGCTCCCGACCCTGATAAGATCACCGCAATTAAGGAATGGCCAAGCCCCTCCAGCGTAAAAGAAGTGAGGCAGTTCCTCGGGTTGGTAGGCTACTACCGAAGGTTTATTCCCGGTTTCACCAAAAAGGCAGCACCTATGCAGGACCTCCTGATAGGCCAGTCCCGGAAGGCCAAGAACCAGAAGCCGCCCTTCAAATGGGAGGAGCTGGAAGAAGAGTCCTTCCGGCAGCTGAAGATGGCCCTCACGGGGGGCGAAATCCTGGCGTACCCGGATTATAGCCAGCCCTTTATCCTCTACACCGACGCCAGTAACATCGGGCTAGGAGCCGTACTGTCCCAGATCCAGCAGGGGAAGGAACGAGTAATCGCCTACGCCAGCCGAAAGCTGCGACCCACCGAAAGGAATCCCGAGAATTACAGCTCATTTAAGCTAGAGTTCCTGGCCGTAGTATGGGCAGTCACCGAGCGCTTTAAGCATTACCTCGCTTCTTCCCGGTTCACCGTGTACACGGATAACAACCCGTTGACACACCTGGACACGGCAAGACTCGGTGCCCTGGAGCAGAGGTGGATGGCCCGTCTGTCCAACTACGAGTTCACAATCAAATACCGGGCCGGACGCTCCAATACCAACGCGGACGCCCTGTCCAGGATGCCCAACCTGCCGGACGAAGGAGAAGATCCGGAGGGACTGGAAGAAGTTGAACTCCCTGCGTTCCACCGTCATGGGACTATCCAGTACTCCCACCGGGTAAGGAGTAAGCAGGCTGCTACGTTGAACCCCTTACCTCACTACAACTGGGCGGAAACGCAAGACAGCGACCCTGCCGTCCGACTGGTGAAGGAGATGCTGACTCGCCCGGAGGCTTGCCTTGAACCAGACGCTCCGGAGGAAGCCAAACAACTATGGGCAGAGAGGAGTCGACTGTTCCTTTACAAGTGGAAGTTGTGCCGCAGAATGGTTAACTCCCGGACGCATGAACTACTCTGGCAAGTAGTGGTGCCACGAAGAGACGCAGCCATGGTGATGGAGGCATACCACGACGGAGCTGGACACTTCGGGTGGAAGAAGCTGGAGTTCCTGCTGCGCGAGCGATTCCACTGGGTAGGCATGAGGGGAACCATTGAGAAGTGGTGCAGAGACTGTGGCCCGTGCAACCTAAGAAGGAAGGATCGTGCCAGCCAGAAGACTCCCCTGCAGTCCATCGTCACCCGGCAGCCGTTGGAACTGGTAGCCTTGGATCATGTAAAACTGACCCCAAGCAGAAGTGGCTACGTCTACGCACTAACTATCGTGGATCACTACTCCCGGTTCTTGGTTGTCGTCCCCGTCAAGGACTTAACAGCTCGAACAGCAGCGAGAGCCTTCCAGCAGCATTTCTGCCGTCCACACGGGTACCCGGACCAAGTGTTGACAGACCAGGGACCTGCCTTTGAAGCGGAGGTCTTCCAAGAATTCTGCACTCTGTATGGCTGCCGGAAGATAAGGACGACACCCTATCATCCGCAAACTAATGGACTTTGTGAGAAAATGAACCAGGTGGTAATGGATCTTCTGAAAACGTTGCCCCTGGAAGAACGCAGTCTGTGGCCTGAGAAGCTGCCCGATCTGGTGGACCTATACAACCACATCCCGGTAGGTTCCACCAACTGTACCCCGGCTTACCTAATGAGGGCAAGACCTGGTAAGTTACCTGTTGACCTGGAAATGGGAGTCCTGACACCCGAGGACACTTCACCAGAAGCAGACTGGGACACAGAGAGGCAGCAGCAGTACCGGAGAGTACAGGAGAGCGTGGAGCGAAGTCTCTGTCAGGCTAGGGAAAGACAAGAGAAAACTTACAACCAGTATGCTCCCGCTGTTCCCCTGGTACCCGGAGAGCAGGTCTTGAAGAGGAAGAGACGGCTCCACAAGTTGGACGACCAGTGGGAGAAGGACCCGTACACCGTACTGCCCTCAAGCCACGAGAACCCGAAGGTTTGTACCATCAGTAAAGACGGAGGGGAAACTACAGCCATTGTATCCCGGGACCACCTGAAGAAGTGTCCCGAACAACTGAGGAACCCTGAAGAGGAACAAGAAGACCATCGACCCGTAGAGGAAAGGGAAGATATGGTTAGTACTGTGCTCGGGGACTTCCCTCGGTCTTGGACTCAAGTCAATGGTGCAGTTGTGGTACCCGTACTCACCTTCCTCCAACCAGCATCCCAAGCACCTACGGAGCAACAGGTAGAGCTGGAAGAACAGCCGGTCCAGGAGGCAGAAGACCCCACACCCGCAGACCAGGAGGATCAACCCTCTGCTTGCAGTGAGCCTGCCATATCCCTAGTGAGCCAAAGAGCCGGTAGACAGCTGCCCAGTTTACCCTTGACAGCTCCTACACCCTGTAGTTCAGGGCTAGACAGTCAGCTCCATAGGTCCACTAGGGCCACTAGAGGCCAGTTACCCGCACGTTGGAGGATTTGAAGTGTATAAATTGTTTTATTTATGTTTACCTGTGTATTGTTGCTTGTGTATAATTTTGTGTTTCTAGTTATTTGTAGGAGTCCTTGGTGGATTTACCGGGAATCCTTTGTACATAGTTGGAGCGTAACCCAGGACGGACTAAAGACTGTTAAGGACTCGGGGCAGGACAAACCCCTACCTGGTTACGTCTCCCTGTTTTGGTGAAATGGACACCTTGCTTTTCTTCAAAGACTGCACCCGGTTACGGACATGCCGTGACCACCTTTATGTGTTTCTTCTTATTGTACTATTATTGTTGTTATATCTTGTTATGTTTTTCTAAAATATGTTTAGTCCCGGAGTACTAAATTTCACTAGGGGGGAATGTGGCACCCCAGGGGTCTGGTTTCCCACAGTAATGTAATGTTATGTCTGAGAGCAGGTGGGAGGTCCTTTGGTCAGGGATCCTGTGCATGCCACACCTCCTGCCCAGTCTTGGGAGGGGAAGACCTTCCCCTATATAAACCCGGGGCTGAAGCAGGGTTAGTCAGTCAAGGAGAGTAGAGACAAGAAACAGTCACAGGAAGAAACAGCAGAAGCTCAGTGGGAGCAATACTACTACAAGTCAGGGGCTGGCAGCTGCAGAGCTCGCCCTGACTGAGAAGCTTTCTTACCGGACCCGGCGTCCGAGGCTGTGGGGACTAACTCTTACCCAGCAGCAGAAGCCGACCGGCAGGGGATTTCAGGTCCTCAGGCCCAGAAACCCGAAGGCACGGTCACACGCGTGGGACCAGCGCCGCCATCGTGGAGCGGAAGCCATTAGAAGGCCCCGAGTCACCGGCCATACGGATGAGCACCACACGGTACACTCAGGGACGTGGGCTACTTATATCCGCTTCTAGCAAGGTAGCCAGAAGAGTACAGTCAGTTTGGGAGGCCTACAACTCCGCCTGGCCAGGGGAGATCCCATCTGCTCAAGGACTGACCAGGCCCCGTTCGCTAGCAAGTACTCCGGGAGGGTCTATCGTTGTTACCAGTAAAGACCCTGAATTACACCGCACCGTCTCTGAGTGGTTCCTGCTACCCTCATCTTCCACGTCGGCTGCCCTGAGGCCATACCCCTCCCGTTGGGGGTTATACTATCACGCTGCACAATTCTACACCGGCCTCAGCGGTCTGCCCTGCAGCGGCAGCTCCATAGCTGCAAATCAACGGGTGGCGTAGTCGACACTCAAATAACATCTATCAAGACTGCCACACACTGAGTTGACTCCCTGGGCACGGACCGGGTCCCCGCCACTTGGAGACTACAACCCTCATCTGATCCGGTTCCAGGTAAGCCCCCGTGCGCGAGACGCTGCGCGACACAGCAGGCCCAGGGGCGCGTCACTGTCACCTAAAATGCATACAACGTGAGGGTCACGGGAAAGGCAGCGAAACATAAAGTCAGCCATGTGTGCCAGACTGACAAAAGCCAAGACTTCCCTGTCCCCACTAAGAGGACAACAGTCCATGTTCTCCACCTCATCCTCTTCCTCATCCTCCTCCTGGTCTTCAGGCCATCCACGCTGAACAGACAATATGAAAATTGAGTGGGTGGTACCATCAGTAGCGCATGAAACCAGCTCCTGATCCTCCCCCTCTTCCTCCTCCTCCTAATTATCACTCAATCCGTGTTTTGGAGGACGGCACATAATTTATGAAATGCTGGAATACCGCAGGTGCTTTGGTCAAGCAAAAAGGCATAACCAGACTCTCGAAATGTCCTTCCAGGGTATTGAACGCTGTCTTCCATTCGTCCCCTCCTCTGATTCTAACCAGATTGTAGGATCCCTTTAAATCCAACTTGGAAAATACCTTACCTCCTACAACCTGGCTGAACAAATCAGGAATCAGAGGAAGAGGGTATGGATTACGGATGGTAATTTGATTTATTTCCTGGAAATCTATAAAGGTATGTAGACGGGCAGCCACAGGCCAAGATGAGGGTCTGATATGTCCCTTCTCCACACTTTCCGCGATGAAATCCTTCATGGCTTGTCTCTCAGGGCCAGAAAGATTATACAGTCTGGACTTCGGTAGTTTAGCTCGGGGGGCAGGTTAATAGGACAGTTATAAGCACGATGAGGAGGCAAATCCTGACACCCCCTCTCAGAAAAAACGTCCTCTAAACCAGACAGAAAAGCAGGCAGTATCCCCGTAGAGACGGCAGCAATGGAAATATCCAGATAGTTCTCATGACAGTAATCTCCCCATTCAATAATCTCCCCGGTTTGCCAATCCACCAACGGATTATGTTTAACAAGCCAAGGTATACCCAAAACAGTCGGAGTGGGAAGATTGTCCAGGACATAGCAAGGGATGATTTCACAATGAACTGATCCCACCCTCAGTTTTACATTATGTACAATCTGAGTAAATGCTTTCTGTGCAAGTGGCGCCGAGACAATGGCAAAGATGGGAATAGGCTCAGCTAAAGTACAACAAGCAAGACCATGAGTTTTTACAAACTCAGCATCAACCATGCTGACCCTGGCTCCACTGTCAACAAACAAAGAAATGTTTTCGGTTTTGCTCTCTAGCACCACCTCTGCTGTCAGGACAAAGCAGAACTGCAGCAGTTTGGCCACAAATGCACCCCTTGTTTATCCAACTCCAGACTACCGAGTGTTAATCGAGTCTCCTTTTGTTTAGGAATTGAAGGACAGGTCCCAACAAAGTGTCCCTTTTTCCCACGAAAAAAACATACGCCTCTTTTCTTGTGAATCTCCGGGCAGATGTATGATGAAGAAACACCCCATAACTGCATGGGTTCCTCCACCTTCCCCAGTACTGGTTCACCCCCGAACCACTCCCCTGGCAAAGGTACACAACCCGACAAGAAGGCCCCGGAGAAGAAGGTTGCACCCGTCTATCCCGAAGGCGCCTATCCAGACATATGGCCAAAGACATGGCAGCCTCCAAGGACTGAGGGGTATCATATACAGCCAAGACATCTTTCAACCTTTCAGTAAGCCCCTAACAAAATTGACTTTTAAGGGCTGAGTCATTTCATTTGGAATCCGTTGCCCATCTACGGAATTCAGAACTTTACGTCTCTACTGACCGAATCCCCTGCTGAAGGCGACGTAGCCTAGACTCGGTCAGGGTCATCATAGATGAGGGCCAGAGCTCCAAAAAAAACTCTCCACAGATTGGAGACAAACCGAGTCCTGCGGTAACAAAAACGCCCATGACTGAGGATCTCCCTGCATTAGAGAGATCACAATACTAACCCATTGCTCCTAATTACTGGAGGAGTAGGGACAAAGTTTGAAATACAATTTGCAGGCCTCCTTAAATACAAAAAAACTATCCCTACCTTCTGAAACCCTGTCTGGGAGGGCAACCTTGGGTTCAGGCTGGACTGGTCTACCTGCAGATACCCCTACATTGGCGGCCTGTAACCGCTGATGTTGCTGCTGAACCTCACAGCGTAGGTCATTCATCTCCAGAGACAGACAGCGTAACTGCTCTGCGAGCTCTTCAACTGATCCCATACCAAGGGAGAAAGGGAAAAAAAGGTGCATACCCAAAAGCACACTTAGTAAAAAAAAAAGACTGTTTTTTTTTTGTTTTGTTTTCTTCCCAAACGTGTTCAGCCGGTTATAACGTCACGCCAGGTGTAAGTGCAACACAGAGGGAAAAGAGAGAGGGAGCCCAGACCCCTTTTTTTTGGAAGTGCATTGAGGTGAAGGGTACATTGCTGGAAAAGGAAGAAAAAAAAAAAAAAAAAACCTCTTTAAATCTCTTAGTTTGCGAGTGTGAACGAGCTGCGTGTGTCCGGAGCGTAAGTGCGAACGAAAGTAAGTGTGTGACGTGTTTTTCAGTGACTTTGGATTCAGGGAGTTTGGAAGGGAGGACTTAGGACTGAATTGCTGACTGTATTTCATTCTTTCTTTACTTTACTTTTTACTTAATTAATCCACCTGACCTACTTATCTGATTCCCCCGTCCATACTTGATACTTAACTGATCCCCCGCCGATATCTAATTGATACACTTGCACATCCCTAATTGATCCCCGTCCATACACCTAAATATAAATAATTGTGTTTTGTACTTGTATATATATACTGACTGTATCCCCATATTTAGAATGACGTCCATTTTGGCCGGAGCCGTGCAGTGTACATCTTGCGCAATGTATGCATTCCGTGAGCAACCGCTCGAGGATCCATACTGCTGCGAGAGATGTGAGCATATCGTGCACTTGGAAGCCCAAATTCTGGATCTAAGTGCTCAGATAGCGATACTGAGGAGCATCGACAACATGGAACGGAGTTTGCTGCTCACCGAGCAGACACTCAATGGATCAATACTGGGGGTGGAGCATAGAGGGGAAGTGCAGGCTGAACAGGCAGGGAGCTGGATAACAGTTAGGAGGGATAGAGGGAAGAAGTATAGGAAGGCTGGTTCAGAACCGGCATTATTGGAGCACGACAGATCCTCTGACCGCCGGGGGAGTGTATGCTCCAGTAATGAGGGGGAGGGGGGAAGTGTAGGGCAGGCAAGACAGGTTCTGGTAGTGGGTGACTCTATTATTAGGGGGACAGACAGGGCAATCTGTCACAAAGACCGGGATCGCCGAACGGTGTGCTGCCTCCCTGGCGCTCGAGTCCGGCACATCGCGGATCGGGTTGACAGGTTACTGGGTGGGGCTGGCGAAGACCCAGCGGTCATGGTCCACATTGGCACCAATGACAAAGTGAGTGGTAGATGGAGGGTCCTTAAAAATGATTTCAGGGACCTAGGTAGGAAGCTTAGGGCAAGGACCTCCAAGGTAGTTTTCTCAGAAATACTACCAATCCCGCGAGCCACACAGGAGCGCCAACGGGAAGTTAGGGAGGTGAATAAGTGGATAAAGAGTTGGTGCAAGGCAGAAGGGTTTGGGTTCATGGAGAACTGGGCCGACTTCGCGGTCGGCTACAGGCTCTACCGTAGGGACGGGCTGCACCTCAATGGGGAGGGTGCAGCGGTGCTGGGGAAGAAGATGGCTAACAGGTTGGAGGAGTTTTTAAACTAGAGACGGGGGGGGGAAACCAAGGAAATAGGTGGGATGTGAGGCAAGCAAGGGGGAAGGGGAGAAGTGAATATAATGAGGGTGGAGAGGGGGGTGGGGATAGTACAGTTAGATCGCTAGAGAAGAATAGGATGCTAAATAACCCCAAAGTTTTATCTTGCATGCTGACCAACGCAAGAAGCCTGACCAATAAGGCGGATGAGCTGCAGGCGCTTATATCGGAGGAGAGGTATGACATCGTAGGCATAACAGAGACTTGGCTAGACGATAGCTACGACTGGGCGGTAAATTTATTAGATTATAGTTTATTTAGAAGGGACCGGAAACAGGGGAAAGGCGGAGGAGTCTGCTTATATGTAAAGTCATGTCTAAAACCCAGACTAAGGGAAGATATAGGAGAGGGAGAAGAGGGGGTCGAGTCCATGTGGGTAGAGATAGAGGGAACTAAAAATAATAATAAAATATTACTGGGGGTCTGCTATAAGCCACCAAATATAACAGAGGAGAATGAGAAACTGCTATTAGGACAAATAGACAAAGTAGCAAAACATAATGAAGTGATTGTAATGGGGGATTTCAACTACCCGGATATTGACTGGGAAACAGAAACCTGTAGATCTCAGAAAGGAAAAAGGTTCTTGGCAAATATTAAGGATAATTATCTCTCCCAACTAGTGCAGGAACCAACGAGAGGGACGGCCGTGTTGGACTTAATATTGACTAATAGGCCTGATAGAATAACTGAGGTACAGATAGGGGGGCACCTAGGTAATAGCGACCATAATATTATCGACTTCAAAGTGCCCTTCAGTAGGGTTATCAATAAGGTAACAACTAAAACATTAAACTTTAGGAGGGCGAAGTTTGATCAGCTGAAAGAAAGCCTTCAACTTATAGACTGGGACAAAGTTCTTAATCAAAGGAATACGAATAGTAAATGGGAAACCTTCAAAAGAATTCTGAATACTCAGTGCGAGAGGTATATACCGTATGGGAATAAAAGGGCCAGAAACAAGAGGAAACCAATATGGTTGAACAAGAACGTAAAAGGGGCGTTAAATAGCAAAAAAGAGGCATTCAAGAGATTAAAACAGGAAAACAGCAAGGAGGCACTAATGTGTTACAAGGAAAAAACGAGAACCTGTAAAAAACAAATAAAAATAGCGAAGGAGGAAACAGAGAGACGTATTGCTAGGGAAAGTAGATCAAATCCCAAACTGTTCTTTACGTATATAAATAGTAAAAGGATTAAATCGGATAATATTGGACCGATAAAAAGTGAGGAAGGCAAAATCATAGAGAAAGATGAGGATAAAGCTAATCTATTAAATAATTTTTTTTCGACAACTTTCACAAAGGAAAAATAACTAACAGGAGAAATGAGAAGTGACAAACGTAATCCTCCACTAAGTATGACAAATCTAACCCAAGCTGGGGTACAGAAACGCCTCAGTAACATTAAAATAAACCAATCACCAGGACCTGATGGCATACACCCACGGGTACTAAGGGAACTAAGTAATGTGATAGACAGACCGTTATATCTTATATTTAAGGACTCTGTTGAGACTGGGTCTGTGCCACTTGATTGGCGACAGGCGAATGTAGTGCCAATATTCAAAAAGGGAGCGAAAAGTGACGCCGGAAACTATCGGCCGGTGAGTCTGACGTCCGTTGTGGGCAAAATTTTTGAAAGCTTCATTAAAGAGGCAATTACGGAGCATCTTGATGCTAATAATCTATTAACCCCGAACCAACATGGATTCATGAGGAATCGCTCCTGCCAAACAAACCTGATTGACTTCTACGAGGAGGTGAGCTCTCGAGTAGATCAGGGGGAACCAGTGGATGTCGTGTATCTCGACTTCTCAAAAGCGTTCGATAGCGTGCCACATAATAGGTTGGTATACAAAATGAGAATGATGGGGCTGGGGGAAATGTCTGCAAGTGGGTAGCTAACTGGCTAAAGGATAGAAGGCAGAGGGTGGTTATAAATGGAATATACTCAGATTGGGTAAGCGTCACTAGTGGGGTACCACAGGGGTCTGTACTAGGCCCAATGTTATTTAATATCTTTATTAACGACATAGTCAACGGGATAAATAGTAAAATATCAATATTTGCAGATGACACAAAGTTATGTAAAACAATTAATACAAAAGAGGACAGTGCAGACCTACAGAGGGATTTGGATAAGCTGGGTAGGTGGAGCATTAAATGGCAAATGAGGTTTAACGAGGAGAAATGTAAGGTCATACATATGGGAAGGAAAAATGGAAGTCACCAGTACTCACTGAATGGGAAATCATTGGGGAATTCAGAGATGGAGAAGGACTTGGGCATCTTGATTGATAGCAAACTAAATTGGAGTGCCCAAAGTCAGGCCGCTGCTGTAAGGGCAAACAGGGTAATGGGATGTATCAGAAGAGGTATAGCTGCAAAGGAGGAGAACATTGTTCTTCCACTGTACAAAGCACTGGTCAGACCACACTTGGAATACTGTGCTCAGTTATGGGCCCCAATATATAGAAAGGATATAAATGAGCTTGAAAAGGTACAAAGGAGGGCAACAAAATTAATAAAGGGAATGGAGGGACTGCAATACCCAGAGAGGTTGGCAAAACTAGGACTATTCAGCCTGGAAAAGAGAAGGTTGAGGGGGGACATAATAAATGTGTACAAATATGTTAGGGGACAGTATAGAGATCTTGCCCGGGATTTGTTCAAAAGGAGGGATATTACGGTAACAAGAGGGCATTCACTAAGACTGGAAGAGAAAAGGTTTCAGCACCAGCATAGGAAGGGGTTCTTTACGGTAAGAGCAGTGAGAATATGGAATTCACTGAGTGAGGAGACGGTAATGTCGGATTCACTACACCAGTTCAAGCGGGGACTGGATGCATTTCTAGATACCAGGCAGATTTCAGCATATACTTAAAAATAGAATAAAATAGTAGGTTGATACAGGGATTTATTCTGACTGCTGGTTTCAGAGTCGGGAGGGAATTTTTCCTCAGGTGAAGATTGGCCAAATCATTTGGGGTTTTTGCCCTCCTCTGGATCAACTTTAGCAATTACAGAACTAACAGGTCGAACTTGATGGACGCAAGTCTTTATTCGGCTTTACAAACTATGTTACTATGTTACTAGGGAAAGGGGGAAGTAGACATCTCCTAGTCTGGTCTAGCGTCACCCTGTCTCAACTAACGTCCCTATATAGCCTCATCAGCTGTCACCAATATCGTGCCTCGCCCTACTCAACAAGGGTACCTAAAACAGGGGAAAATGGCTTAGCTTTAGATGAACTCCAAATGTGCACACGACCTCCAGCTCCAGAGAGGACGAGGTACTGCTTCTGCTAAGCTTCACAAGTAGAAATGAATATAACCGGCGACGCCCTCCCAGACACACCAGGTATATATACACCCAGGCCAGAGAGCAAATTAGCATGAGAGAGGTAGTCGATCAGTCCTAAAGACAGCCTCCTATCTAAGCAGCTGTCTGCAATTCCAAATGTGGAGATCTCCTGCAACCCGCTGTAGGGTGACAGTGTTTCCTCTCTGACACACCCAAGACACTTATCCATGGGTAGGTGGACCTTCCCAGTAACTGCATTGTTGAGTGCACGGTTAATGTTCTGGGACACGTGCTTGTGTAATGCGGGGATGGCACATCGGGAGAAATAGTGGCGGTTGGGGACTATGTACCAAGGGATGGCCACCGCCAATCAGTTGCAGAAAGATTCCATCTCTACAAGCCTAAAAGGCAACATTTCAAGTGCAAGTCTTCAAGAAATGTGTGAGTTTAGTAGTGTGGCCTGTTGGGCGTTGGCTGTATATTTGCACTTGCGTTTAAAGGACTGGGGTAGGGACAACGGAACTCTGCACTGGAACAAGGACCTGGATGCTGACGGTGAAGGGTGCAAGTGTGCAACGACAGTTGCAGGGCGGGAGACATCTTCGCCTGTGCCATGGACAGAAGATTGGTGTGCACGCACAATAGCGGACCAGGCAGTGATGTCACCTGAAGATACTGTTTCTGGACCCTGGCATTCGGCCTAACTAGTCGAGTGCTTTGCTCTCATGTGCCTGAGCATACTAGTGGTGGTCAGGCCGGTAGTTTTGCTGCCCCTGCTGATGCTGGCATGGCAGAGTGTGCAAATGGCCTTTTTGGGTTATCTGGACAGTCTTTAAAGAAGAGCCAGACTCTGGAAGGCCTAACAGTTGGACTGGCAACTTCACTCATGTTGGTGTTCCGGGGAACAGTTGCCCGCCTTGTGTCTGTGGCCACCCCATTGCTTGTTTCTGCCTGTTGTGGTTCTACATCTCCCTCCCCCTGTGTGCTGCTGTCCTCGCTATGCATGTCACGTTGCCAGGTTGGGTCAGTGGCTTCATCGTCCACCACCTCATTTTCCAAGTACACACCCTGGTCCTCCTCCTGACTCTCTGGCAATTGTGTCTCATCATCATCATACACCTCTTGCGACAGTTTTCCACCATCGCCTTCGTGTGACTGTGGCTGCTCAAGAATTTGGGCATTGCTAATTGCTACATTTTATCTCCTCTTGCCCCGCTTGAAGCAGGCCAGGCGAGAGGCCCAAATCTATAAATGGAGAAGTGAACAGCTCTTCGGAATGTCCAAATGTGGGAGTTGGGGAAGCTGAGCATACTGGGTTATGTTGTAGCTGTGAAGAGACAAACCAGAGTCTCTCTGAAAGGATTCTGCACAGGGCCGTGTGCACCAAACTGCAAGTATCAGTGGTTGCTAATAGCCATTTTGTTTGTCTGAACTGGGACTAGGTCAGCTGTATATGAGAAGTCAGGGCCTGAAAAAGCTAGGGATTTTGTGTTTATGGTTTTGTATTCGGTGCTGTAAAACTTACGGAAATACATGTCAGGGCACATTCTGTCTGCAGGCTGCAGAAGAAGATAGGACTCAAGGCTAGGATGTGGAGACAGTTAGGATCCAGGTATACTGTCACTGGTGAGGAAGATTCTCCAGGGCTAGAGAATAAGGCAACAGAGATGCTTCACTTGAATTGGGAACCAGGGCTGAAGTTGTATCAAGTACCTGTGGAAAAGATGACAACCCGTTGGGCCTTATCCATTATATCTGCCTGTAAATATTGTACATATTTCTCTTCCCCAAGTAAAGTCCCAGTTATTGCTATGATCCTTGTGTCCTCTGAATTTATTGCTGTCCTGGTTCCAGAAGAGAAAGGCCTGGAGACGGATGCGACCGGCTGGTCAGAAGTACTGTAAGTGGAAAGCACCACATACACTGCAGCACATCAGAGGGAGGACACACTTCATCTGTGGGGTGCCAGAATGAGAAGGGGTCACAGCTTGCCCACGACTACCTCGCTCGGGCACCTTTCGTTTGGCGTAGTCAGCAGGATGCAAGCTCCTCGCATGAAGAAAACGGGGAAGAGCCGACTCAGAACACTAAAGAGAAAGTGTTGGAAGACACTTTCGGGCAGCCCAAGATGGCGGCCTGAAGCATGGATTCCAAGATGGTGATAGTGGCGGTCAAGAACAGGAGAATAACCACCTATCATGGGAGAGGACGGCACCAGACAGCACAAAAAGAAGTACAGCCCCTACGAGTTCCGACCCAGAGAAGGATGGGCCCGCAGTGGAAATTCGTCCCAGGATGGGAGGTACGATGAAGAAGAGGGAGAGGCACAGAGTGAAGCCCGGCCCAATGAGTATCAGCGCGTCAGGGAAGGAGGCTGAAGGCGGAGCCACCGAGAGTGATGTGCGACGCGGCGGTAGCGTCAGAAAATCAGTTCAGAAAGAGAAGGAGTTGAGCGTGCAAGGCGCACGTCACTGGTAAGCAACCAGCGCCATTTTCTGTCCAGCGCACATGGAGAAGGAGGTGCAGCAGCAGAGACTCCGAGAAAATAGCAGCAGGCAAACCAAATTGTCTCATGGAGATAAGTGCCGAGGATGGGATTCCCGAGATCGTCACCCCAGGGGCCACAGGTAGAAACCGTCAATCCACCAGCGCTGCCCATGGACCAACACCACTACCACCGGTTACCTTCCAGTTGTCCACTGTGCTTCAGCCTGATGTGGGACTGTTGGTTCACGAGCTCTTAGTGTGGTGCTGGAGTCAGATGCTGGAAGGTGCTTTCCCCTCGGCGGAGGGAGAAGAAAATCCAGGCAGAGCTGACTCAGCAGCTGCAAACAGCTGGACGAAGGTGAGGAGAGTCATCCTTTGTGGCTGGTCCCACTTACGACACCTGCAGCCACAATCCCCGGGGATGGGGGACGGTGCATACTCCAGGGCCCAAAGGTGGTGAGACGGAGGCGAGAACACCCAAGAGAAAAGCCTCAGATGTCAACTAGTGGCAGATGGCGCGGGACGTATTGAATGCGCCTCCTGTTAAACGGCACTATGAGTACAGCCCAACACGGCTGACAGTGCGTAACCCCTCCTATGACACCACGGGAGCCCCAGAAGTGGACCGACACCTTCTTATGGGACAGGTTAGAGGGTTCCAACACTGCCCAACGCGAGTTGGTGGAAGATTCCCAGACCCGGGGGCGGGTGACGGAGTTTAACATTGTAAAATGGTATGGATTCCTGGAAGAGGAATGGACCAGTGATGAGGTGTATTTCCGCTGGGACATCGTCAAGCGCAAATACCTGCCTTCTTGTCTTCACAACCTGCACATGGGGGATATTGTGTACTTTGTGAAGTGTGAATGTACCAGAGGTTGGTACGTGGCGGCACTTACCCCCTACTATGAATGGAAAGTTATCAAAGGAGAGCTAGGAGAGAGACCCTACAACGTTGGACTAGGGAAGCCCCCAGGGGATTCTTACCCCTACTCAGAACAGGTGGTCTCCGTGAGAAGGATCATGAGAGACGCCGATGAGGGGAGTCTTAAGATGAAGAGGAGGAAGACTTTGAAAGCTGCATTGCAGCTGACTCTTCCTGTAAGGCGCATACTGTCAGCTTACCGCTAAAACACCCGAAGGGGGCTGAAGGAGCTGGTCAGAGGGCAGCTGAAGACTCACAACCCAGCACCAGTCACGTGGTCCAGAAGTTTAGGGTCACGAGTTATGGCCCCACCCAGGTTTACTGCGGCAGCGCTACATCCTCGGACGAGGACCCAGGGCCCAGCAGTTACCCTGATCAGTCTTAGAGGTGGAGGAAACCACCTTCATCCACAGCCTGGGCCGCCTTCATGAAGGAGCAGAGGGAGTCCCGGATGAAGAAAAAGTGAAAGTGCCCGTCCATTGACCTCCTAGTTTGTTTAGAGAGAACACAAGATGGTAGTTCTTACCTGGGACTGTTTCCAGATGGAGTCAGATCGCCCCATGTTGATTTAAAGTCCAGCAAAGTCGGAGGACTGTTCCCCTACCTCCAAGGCCAAGGAGGCCTCAAGCAGCACTAAGTTGTGTGCTCCTGTAAGCTGCTCTATTTTGTTTCCATTCTATTTTATTTTTGTTGCGCCTGTTGTGCTTTTTTCTGCTGGAATTAGCAGAACTGAGGCACACCCTGAGGTTTGGGTGACCCCAATGATTGTGTGCCTCAGAATTCTGCTCTTGAGAAGATGAAGGGCCATTCTTGAGTTTACCTGTATTGATTAAATGGACATGGACACTATGTTTCCAGGGTCCTTACCGAGAAAGACCAGTACTACTACAGAGTTTTAAATGTTATGAACTGTCCTGAGTGCTGTTCCAGGGCCCTTGACCGAGAAGGGCCAGCTCCCACCAAAGAAAAGGATGTCAGGATCGGTCTTGCACTAAACTGTTTTGATAACATGTTAGCATTCTGTGTGCAGGCTGCAGGAGAAGATAGGACTCAAGGCTAGGACGTGGAGAGAGTTAGGATCTGGATATACTGTCACTTGTGAGGAAGATTATCTAGGGCTAGAGAACAAGGCAACAGAGATGCTTCACTTAAATTGGGAACAAGTGCTTAAGTTGTATCAAGTACCTGTGGGAAAGATGACCCGTTGGGCCTTATCCATTATGTCTGCCTGTAAATATTGTACATATTCCTCTTCCACAAGTAAAGTCCCAGTTATTGTTATGAGCCGCGTGTCCTCTGAATTTATTGCTGCCCTGATTCCAGAAGAGAAATGCCTGGTGACGGATGCGACAGGCTGGTCAGAAGTACCATAAGTGGAAAGCAACACATACACTGCAATACATCAGAGGGAGGACACACTTTGTCTGTGGGGTGCCAGAGCGAGCAGGGGTCACAGCTGGCCCATGACTACCTCGCTGGGGCACCTTACAAGACGGCCCCCTGGAGAGGATTATACTTTCCTCAACAGTTTTATACTTTGCATCCACATTTAACAGCTTATGTAAGGACATAACAGAATTAGACACACCTCATAAATGTCTACAGCTCATGTTTTTTCATTCAATTTCAGATCCAGAATCAAATGAAGGAACCCATTCCCTCAGACCGGGAGATTATAAGGTCTTCAAGAGACATATGAATAAGATTCGGGAACCAGGTTTTCACATTTTTTTCTAACCATGTACAGTTAACAATGTCCACCTCAATGAATCTTGAAGGCAACCTGATCTTGCAAATGGGTTCTGAATCTTCACTCTACGAGCCATGGCCATCATCTTCCTTACCATCACCTGTATCACAGCCCTGAATGATGTCCTAAAGGAGGACACTCAGTTTATCAAATGTCACCAAGCTATAGGAAACATGACTGCTGGAACTGTCCCCACTCTCCCAAAACAGCTAATTCCATTCCATATCTGGCTGTCCCATTCAATGAGAAGGAATTTATTCGTCCTCACTGTGTTGAATTTGTTCTATTTTCCCCATAATGAATGAGCCAATGCTAGCATCCTATTAATAATAGGGGGTAGATCCAAAATCCTTGGTGGGTGGTTAATATATCCAATGATAATAATCCTCATGTGACGCGGTATTAGTTGACGAAGGAGACAGGACACAGTTCCCTGTTACTACCTTGGATCCGGGGCTTATCCAGTAGCGAGTGCAAAATAGTTTTGCAAGAGGTCCCCAATGTGGTAAAAGGTTTTTGGAACAGGGGTGCTTGAGAAGAACCATACACAATAGAGAATGGAAATGGGCCCATATTTTTTAAGAAGTGATGACAACACCTGTCTAGGCAATACAAAAACAGACTGTGTGTGTCAATGCTCTGCCTCCGTGTAGCCCATGCTTCTATTGAAGCCCCTTGGGATAAAACACTGACGAACCTTGGTGTCTGTTTAATGGAATATTGAGGTTTGTTGATCTGGCAGCCATAGGAGTCCATAATAGGATGACCTGGTTTAGATTGCCTCTCAGGGTATATATAGTTTGTGGACATAATTATTGATGGGAGAACCTGTGAATGTTCACATCCAACAGGTTCGAAGGATCATTTAAAAAAAACAAGTTTGGGGTACCAGAACAGTATCCGAACTCGAACCCGGACCCCATTCACGTGAATGGGGGGCCTGAACATCCAGCTGTCGGCTTTCCCTCTGCTGCTTTTGAAAATCATGGGGGCCCCACGCCATTTTTTTTTCATTTATTTTTTTATTTATTAACAAGTTCAGTAAAATACACATCCAAGGTAACCTTAGTTCACAGCCTCCACGTGTTCCATCAGTTGGAAACTATAGTAATCTTAAAATGTCCCTCAAAGTTTCCCATGAGGTCTCCGTGCCTCGCAGCTGCTGGGAAACCCAGTTTCTGTGAACACCGGGTCTCACGGTAGCTCTAGTGCCGCACTGTTGAATGCCGGAGTGCCGAGTGCCTGATTTGCGGGCATTCATCAGTCCGGTACTGGCACTTGCAAAGCAAGAGAAACAGTTGCTATGATGTGACCTTACTGTTCTTGTTAATTAAAAAAAGTAAAAAATTGCGTGAGGGTCCCCCTTAATTTTCATAAGCAGCAGAGGGAAAGCCAAAGGCTGGGGGCTGATGTTAATATTCAGGGAACGGGCCAATAGCCATGAAGGTTCCCAGGCTATTAACGTCAGCTCACAGCTGTTTGCTTAGCCTTTACTGGTTATTAAAGGGGAGACCACCCCCTTTAAAAAAAGTTGTGGGGTCCCTCTATATTCAATAACCAGCAAAGGCTAAACAAACAGCTGCGGGCTGATATTAATAGCCTAGGAAAGGGCCATGATTGTTGGCCCCTTCCCAGACAAAAAATATCAGGTCTTAGCCACTCCAGAAATGGCACATCAATAAGATGTGCCAAATCTGGCTCTTAGCCTCGCTCTTTCTATTTGCCCTAGTGCGGTGGCAAGCAGGAGCATAATCACACTCCTGCAAGGTGTAGCGGTGCTGTGAAAAAAGTCACCTGAGTTCATAGCTAATGAACCCGGTCACATCAGTTATGGCATCGCTGGCTGCGTCAGTGGTGCTGTTCGTGAGGTGACCGGGTTCATTAGCTATGAACTCCGATGACCTTTCTCATGGCACTACTACACACTGCAGGAATGTTCTCACGCTCCTGTGTCAGTGTGAGACAGCTGTCGTGGAGAGCAGTCACATCAGTGACTGCTCTCCAAGTCATTCAGTTTGTCGTGGGACACATATGGATTATCTTCATGTTGGACAGATGAGGAATATGGTGGTTTATTATTTTTTGTCTTTTACAGTTGACAAGGGCTTCAGTGGATGAGGTGTTAAGGTGAGTATAATGCTTTTTTATTTTTATTTCAAATAAAGGTGTCTCTGTCATTATTTCAATTAAAGGACTTTATTATAGGACCCGCTGTGTTCATGTCTCTTGTCTGATTGCTTAGGGTGTCGGCGCGGCTTTTCTGCTTGTTTCTTATAGCTACTGTGTGCACAGTCCTAATGCGTCCCCAGCCTATTGCTGTGAGTCACTGGATACTTAAACCCCCTCCACTCAGTAGGAGGTACCTGAGCAACACTTTCACTCAGTTTGTCTTTTGCAACTGAGGTGCCAGGTCCTGTCCTGACTCTAGTCTGTTTCCGCCACCCTGGGGGCTGAGTACCCAGGGCCGCTACTTGTATCTCTGACTTCTATTCTGTTTCCGCCACCCTGGGGGCTGAGTTCCCAGGCTCTTTATTGTATCTTGTTCCTGGTTCAGTTCCTGTCTGAACAGTGTCCTAGCCCGTTACTTGTTTCTCTCTATATCCGTGCCTTCCCTTTTCCTGCAGGGTCTGAACCTGCACCTAACTCCAACTCGTTGTCTCTGTACTTCTGTTTGTGAGTTTTGTGTCCACTCGATACTTCATTGTAAGTACCTTGTGTGTATCTGGTTCTGCTTGTCCCCTTTCCCTGCCTCCGTATCTTCCTCCTGTGTTCTAACCATCTTCCTGTATTTTCCAGTCTGTTCCATGTGAACAGTCTGGCTTCACCTTCTGCTCTGTTCTGCTCTGCTTGTTCACCGCTCCGGCGCTTCCGCTCTGCTCCACTTGTTTACCCCACCTGCGGTTCTGTTCTGCTCTGCTTGTTCACTGCTCCGGCGGTTGCACTGTGCTCCGCTTGTTTACCACACCTTTGGTTTTGCTCCGCTCTGCTTGTCCACCGCACCTGCGGTTTTGCTCCGCTCTGCTTGTTCACCGCACCTGTGGTTTTGCTCCGCTCTGCTTGATCACCGCACCTGCAGTTTTGCTCCGCTCTGCTTGTTCACCGCACCTGCAGTTTTGCTCCGCTCTGCTTGTTCACCGCACCTGCAGTTTTGCTCCACTCTACTTGCTCACCGCACCTGCGGTTTTGCTCTGCTCTGCTTGTTCACCGCACCTGCAGTTTTGCTCCGCTCTGCTTGTTCACCGCACCTTCAGTTTTGCTCCGCTCTGCTTGTTCACCGCACCTGCAGTTTTGCTCCACTCTGCTTGCTCACCGCACCTGCGGTTTTGCTCTGCTCTGCTTGTTCACCGCACCTGCAGTTTTGCTCCGCTCTGCTTGTTCACCGCACCTGCAGTTTTGCTCCGCTCTGCTTGTTCACCGCACCTGCAGTTTTGCTCCACTCTGCTTGCTCACCGCACCTGCGGTTTTGCTCTGCTCTGCTTGTTCACCGCTCCTGCGGTTTTGCTCTGCTCTGCTTGTTCACCCCACCTGCAGTTTTGCTCTGCTCTGCTTGTTCACCGCTCCTGCGGTTTTGCTCTGCTCTGCTTGTTCACCCCACCTGCGGTTTTGCTCCGCTCTGCTTGTTCACCGCACCTGCGGTTTTGCTCCACTCTGCTTGTTCACCGCACCTGCGGTTTTGCTCCGCTCTGCTTGTTCACTGCTCCTGTGGTTTTGCTCTGCTAGTCCACCACACCTGCGGCTCTGTTCCTGTATCCCAGTCTGTACTGGTCCCTATCCAGCCTGCGTTCATACCTGCCAGTATCTGCCTGTCTGCTTTCCAGCTGTGCCTGTTACTTCATTGTAAGTACCTTGTGTGTCTGGTTCTGCTTGTCCCCTTTACCTGCCTCCGTATCTTCCTCCTGTGTTCTAACCATCTTCCTGTATTTTCCAGTCTGTTCCATGTGAACAGAGCCCTGTCCTGTCTGGCTTCACCTTCTGCTCTGTTCTGCTCTACTTGTTCACCGCTCCGGCGGTTCCGCTCTGCTCCGCTTGTTTACCGCACCTGCGGTTCTGTTCTGCTTTGCTTGTTCACTGATCCGGCGGTTCCGCTCTGCTCCGCTTGTTTACCACACCTGTGGTTTTGCTCCACTCTGCTTGTCCACCGCACCTGCGGTTTTGCTCCGCTCTGCTTGTTTACCGGACCTGCGGTTTTGCTCCGCTCTGCTTGTTCACCGCACCTGCGGTTTTGCTCCGCTCTGCTTGTTCACCGCACCTGCGGTTTTGCTCCACTCTGCTTGTTCACCGCACCTGCGGTTTTGCTCCTCTCTGCTTGTTCACCGCACCTGCGGTTTTGCTCCGCTCTGCTTTTTCACCGCACCTGCGGTTTTGCTCTGCTCTGCTTGTTCACCGCTCCTGCGGTTTTGCTCCGCTCTGCTTGTTCACTGCACCTGCGGTTTTGCTCCGCTCTGCTTGTTCACCGCTCCTGCAGTTTTGCTCTGCTCTGCTTGTTCACCGCACCTGCAGTTTTGCTACGCTCTGCTTGTTCACCGCACCTGTGGTTTTGCTCCGCTCTGCTTGTGCACCGCTCCTGTGGTTTTGCTCTGCTAGTCCACCGCACCTGCGGCTCTGTTCCTGTATCCCAGTCTGTACTGGTCCCTATCCAGCCTGCGTTCATACCTGCCAGTATCTGCCTGTCTGCATTCCAGCCGTGCCTGTCAGCACCCGCCTGTCTGCATACCAGCCGTGCCTGCCAGTAACCACCTGCCTTCATACCAGCCATGCCTGCTAAGTACCCACCTGACGTCATACCAGCCGAGCCTGCCAGTACCCACCTGTCTGCATACCAGCTAACCTGCCTGTTCCTGCATTCCCCGGTGTGGGTCAACAGCTGTGACCGGGGTCTGACCTGGAGTAGCACCTGGTCCCTCTGCTCGGTTCCTCCCTGGTTTACGGAGTCGACTGAGCCGTCTTGCGACCTTGGTCGGACCGGGCTGATACTTAGTTACGCCCCTCCAGGCACTCCTCGGTTCATGGTCCAGTGGGATCACTAATCACGCTCACGCCAGTTAGTCCTGGCGTGAGCGTAACATATTGTAATGTAATAGGTATAATATGAGCAATTTCATAGAATTTTACAAATGCTTAGTGATTTTGATCTCTCAACAGTGTTTTGAAGAAGATATAAAGTACTGTTTTATTAGACATAGGGAAAGGATAATATATAGGACAGAGGACATAGGTTTATAGGACATAGGGGAAACCACGTATGGAAGTTGGGACGGAATTCATGAGAGCTGCAGAGCTGGGTGGAGTGTCCCAGGGTTCAGAGATGACAGCGAGGAGAGGGATAACTCAGGCTGAAAGAACCATTACTACAACAACGTATTGTGCTGTAACAACGATTGACCTTGGACTGCTCAGTAAAGTTAAACTGTTTGAAAATGACAAAGAGTCTCCTGTTGACTGTGCGGCTGTTCCTGGATCCAGGATAGTGGAGCAAGTGGAGGCCTCTGGCCAAAATGTGAGTTTTGTACAATTCACACAGAGCACAAGGGAAACAGAACACTACTTGTGGTGTGCCAGGGAACAGGAACACAGCAGCTCCTCGCCCATGACTACCACCCTGTGCACTTTACAGTTACCTACTGGGGTGACAGGAACTTACAGCTTAGCCAGACTTCAGCTGGCCACTTGGACATGGGAGAACGGTGAACTCTGGTGAAGTAACACACAAAGCACATGTTTCGAGTCCGGGTGGTGGAACCTCTGTGCTGCGGTGCAAGGAGGGGCCAGAGGGCGTGACTAAGTATCTACTCGGCCTGACCAAGGTCGCAAGGCGGCTCAGTCGACTCCGTGAACCAGGGAGGGAACGAGCAGGGGGACCAGGTGCCACTCTGGGGCTGACCTTGTGTGAGAGCAGGTGACTGCCACGGGTCAGATGGCAGGAACTGGCCAGTACAGCCGATGAGCACTGCTGGAAGGCTGATGGGTGGTCCGAGTAGATAAGCTGGCTGGTTCGGCAAATAGCCAGACGGGTGCACCGGGTAGGCAGGCTGGCGAACATGACAGGTAACAGGCAGGTGCTCCACGTAAGCAGGCTGGCGGGCACAACAGGTAGCAGACAGGTGCTTCGAGGTAAGCAGGCTGGCGGGCACGGCAGGTAACTGGCAGGTGCTTCCAGGTAAGCAGGCTGGTGAGCACGGCAGGAAACTGGCAGGCAGGCTGGCGAGCAGGACTGACAGGCAGACTGGTAGGCAGGACTGACAGGCTGCGGGACCTGAGGGCTGAAGCAAGTGTTAACACATGGAACAACAACCTTGCACAGGCACCTCCATATTGGAGGAGGTGCTTTAAATAGGGTAAGTCCTCCGGCCATTGGCGGGGGACTTTTTAGGACAGCGCGCGCGGCCCCCTTAAGAAGGAGGGAGCGCGCGCCCTAAGCACAGTGCCGGGAAGCTGTGCGCACTGCGCGCCACAGTAGCTGCAGGTCGGGAGCCAGAAGACGCCGGGCCAGGGCCGTTGCAGTGAGGGGAATGGCGTCTCTGCCCGGCAGAAGGCAGAGATGCCGATGCTACAGCACATGCTGTGTATAAGTATAAGAGTGTGTCTGGTACAAACACGCTCTTCTTCTCTTCCTAATAAAACAGGTGCACTTTTTGTTGTAATATGAATAATGCTTTAGAATGTTTAAATACTACTGTTGTGGGTAACTCAAGTGTATTTTGATAAAGATGAAAAGTGTTATTTTATTGAGCATAGGGACAGTATAAGGATAGGAACTTAGGACATAGGTATAGGAATAGGATAAAGTGGTAGGTATAGGAATGGGAAAGTGCAGTGGAAGGCACAATAGAATCAGGAAATAGTTAGGTATAGCATAGGAACAGTTAAAGTGTAAGGGAATAGCCCCAGTATGGGAGGGACAGGGGTAGTTAAATAGGGAAACACTTCCTTGTTAGTGCAGTGTGAGATGAGAGTTAAAGATTAGATTGCAAGATAAAGAAAGCGTTAGCAGCATTCAAGGCCAGAGGGCTGGAGGGCACAAGAAGTACAAACTGTTCAGGCAGCATGAGAACGTTGGCTACTGTATTCTGCAGACATCATTGCAATGTTTGGGGCCTACGTCCAGAACTAGGTACTGGAAAGTGTGCCTTATTCTCTTCCAACAAGTGAAAGCTGGATGGGGAGACGTAAGAAGGTGACGGGACAGTACTCATGAAAGCTGTAGAGCCAGATAGAGTATCCTGGTGCCAGGGAAGCCATTGAGTGAAGAGATAGCTCTGGCTGAACATACAGAGAACATGGAAACATACTGGGCTGTAACATCAATTGAACATGGACTGATCTGTAAAGTTGAACTGTTGGTTATGAAGCAAGTGTCCCCTGATTTGTGTGTGGATGTTCCTGGATCTGGGTGTCTGGAGACAGCGGAGTCCTCTGGTTGAAAGGTGAGTATACGGCATTGCACCTACAGCACATGGGAACTGGGACACTATTTATTTGTGGGGTGCCAGGGTGTGGGAACACTGCAGCCCATCGCCCATGACTACCGCCCTATCACCTTACATAAGAAACACTGAATGATTAAATGAAGCCAAACCCTTTGTACATGCACCGTGGGAAGAGACATTTTAGCTCGTAGTACTGTTCAATATGTGCATAATATTAGGAAGCTATGGGGATAACAGGAACCAAAGTAGCCTGACTGGCTAAACTGGTTTAACCCATGCAACTGAATTAATTGTGTAGGAGATTAGATCTCTTGGATCTGACATGTGGTGCTTGACATGTTCTGTAGAAAGGATCATCTAAGCTTCCTTATATGTGCTATACAGAAGTGTATCTGTGTACCGCGTAAGTAGTCAATGAGCAGATCCGTGCTTGGTTAGATCATAATGAATTGTGACGCCTTCATCGTTATTTCTATATATAAGGGAGGATGAGGAGTCGAAGCCTTCACTCTCTGCGGTGCGCTACACCAAACACGGAATAACTGTCTTGTGGCCAGCTACAAACTCAAATTCATCTAACAAGGAGCAACTTCTAAAAAATAAGTGTCCTCATGTAACAAATAATTTTTACCTTTATCTTTAGTTTGTTTTAATCAGTTAGACACTTACTACAGTGTCTAACTACAGCTACACTACTCATACCCACCTTTTCCGAACTTTACCTAACTTTCTGCTGCCATACAGAGTGGACTGCACTTACTCACAGTTAATGGACTGTTGTTGCTCCTTAAATGACATTTCAATTTCACAGAACATCAAAAAGAAATCGGCGGCATTTAGCTGGGTCCAACGTGAGTAACATTTATGCTCACAATTAGTGTTGAGCATTCCGATACTGAAATATCGGGTATCGGCCGATATTCGCGGTATCGGAATTCCGATACTTAATTCCGATACTTTTAGAATATCGAATACCGGAATCGGAAGTTCCCATAATGCCTGCGCTCTGCAGTGTCTCTGAAGGATGACAAGCTGGATGGCAGCGCTCAGCTGCGATCCAGCCTGTCATCAGAATGCCATCCCAGCGTGAGAGAATTCTCCTGATTGTTTAAAAGCCGGCGGGCGGTAAAAAGCCGCCGGCTTTTAAACAATCACACAGCCCCATACTGCTTCCCCGCAGCCTCCCACCCCGATCCTCCGCTCCCCTCGCCACCTCCCATCCCGATCGTAAGTTAGGACCGGGCGGGGAGCGCAGCACCAAGGAGTGGGAAGCGAAGGACCCGGGCGGGGAAGCCGGCAGTGAAAAGACTTCACCGCCGGCTTTCCCGTTCTGTGCTGCGCTTTCCAGCCAGTTATTTCAAATGAACAGCTGAGGTATCAGGTGATGCCGATCAGCTGTTCATTTGAAGTAGCCGCGGTGCCCTCGGAGGGTTCATGTGAGTTCATGCTTGACTGCATTGCATGAACTCACATGAACTTTCCCACGGCCGCACAGGTCAGCCTCACCTCCCAGACGATCAAACCCATCATGATTGGTGTGTGCGCGGTGTCTGTGCGATGTGTGCGGGTGTGCGCGATGTGTGCGGGTGTGCGCTGTGTCTGTGCAATGTCTGCCGGTGTCTGCGTGCAGGCAGACATAGGCCGATGTGACACTACTACTCCCATCGACCTATGTCTGTAACCCGCCCTCTCGTGCCAGCAGGATCAGCTCGATGGGAGCAGTAGTTCCCATCAGCCTGATCCTGCTATTTAAACTGCCCCATGGTCCCCACATGTCATTGGTGGCCAGTGGTTACCTACAATAAATTAGTTTATACATTACCTGTCCCCGCCGATCGCCACCTAAAATAAAGTAAAAAATAAAAAACTACAGCTATACTCACCTAGACACCTAATTCCCCGAAGCCATCGATCTCCTGTAATAAAATATAAAATAATAAACCACAACCTTATCCTTACCCCTCCATAGTAGTCCACGAGTGTCCCACGATGATCTCCAGTTTAGAGCAGCCACATAGAATGTGACCGCTCTGAACCGCCGCTGCCGCTAGAATGACGGGGCCGTAAAGCAGCCCCGTCATTGCATAAGCGGGTTCGCCGGAATTCAGGCAGCGCTGCTCCGGTTAGCTGCTTTACGGCCCCGCTGTACCGTGAGAAATTCCCACGGTACAGCAGTACCGTAAAGGAGGTCTCCGGAGCAGCGCTGCCTGAATGCACTCCGGTGACCTCAGTCAGTGGCTCCTGCTGCCGGGAGCGGACGTATTCCCGGCAGCGTGAGCTTACAGCAGCCATGCACAGCTGTCACCATCTCCAGATGTGACAGCTGTGCATGGGAGATCAGCGCAGGAACGTGGACAGGTAACTATTTTTTTTTAGTAAACTAAGAATTAAATAAAATTGTGTGTTTTATTTCAAATAAATTATTTTTTTCTGGGTGTAGTGTGTGTTTTTTCTTTTTAACACTTTGTAGGTTAGTAATGGGGGTGTCTTATAGACGCCCATCATTACTAACCTGGGCTTCATGGCAGCTGGCGCTGACATGAACCCCAACCCTATTACCCCCTGCCACCGCACCAGGGCAGCGTGGAAGAGCGAGGCTAAGTGCCAGAATTGGAGCATCCTATGAATGCGCCATTTCTGGGGCGGCTGAGGGCTGCTGTTTCTAGCCTGGGAGGGGGCCAATATTCATGGCACCCTTCCTGGGCTATTAATATCAGCCCCCAGCTGTCTGCCTAGCCTTTGCTAGCTATTAAAATAGGGGGGACCCCACATCATTTTTTGGGGGGGGTCTCCCATTTTAATAGCTAGTAAAGGGTAGGTATTCAGCTGGGGGCTGATATTAGTAGCCTGGGAAGCTCCATGGGTATTACCCCCTTCCCAGGCTTCAAACATCTGCCCCAGCCGTCTGCTTAACCTCCGCTAGAGACTAAAATTATGGGGGATCCCACGCCAATTTTAGTTTTAATAAATCCTTTATTTTAACACTAAATGACACTTGAGGGGTTAATAAAGATGCGGTCCCTAAATTATTATTTATTTTTTAATTAATTTTTCCCAAAAATTTTGACGTGGGCTTTGCCATATTTTTGTATGCCAGCCAGGTACAGCAGGCAGGAACGGGCTGTCCCCAACTCCCAGCTGCCTATTTGTACCTGGCCGGACACAACAATATAGGGAAGGCTTTTTTTTTTAATTATTTCATGAAATAATTTTAAAAAATTGACGTGGGGCTTCGCCCTGTTTTTGTGTCCAGCCAGGTACAACTAGGCAGCTGGGGGCTGGAATCCGCAGCGCAGGGAGCCCCAAGCTTTCTGGGCCACCCGCGCTGCAAATTGCAGCCCGCCGCCACCCCGGAAAATGTTGCGTTCATAGAAGCGCCATCTTCTGGCGCTGTATCCAGCTTATCCAGGGCCCCGGTGCGGTGGCTCACTGGGTAATAAAGGGGTTAGGGCCAGCTTGGCATTATCAGCTGGCCCTAAGCCCGAAATTCATGGGGTCACGCCAATATTAGACATGACCACCATGAATTTCTAGTAAAGTATTTTAAAAAAACACAAACACCCAGAATAAAGTCCTTTAATTGAAATAAACACACAATTCTTTATTGTTCTAAATTAAACCATACTTACCATCACGCCCATTCCAGCTGAAGCCAACGATCTCCTGCAATAAAAGTAAAATAATAAACCAACCTCATCCTTACCTTTCCATGGTTCCCACGACAGCTTCAGCTCTGCTACATCGAGATGACAGGCTGGACCGCAGCAGAACGCTGCCATCCAGCCTGTCATCCCGCGGACACTGAGAAGCGCAGGCATGCTTGCGCTCCTCAGTGTCTCACTGTGACGGCATAAAGATGAGCCGAGGTCATGTCCAATGAACTCGGCTCACCTCATGCACGTCACTGACAGCGTGGGAAAATTCTCCTGCACTCAGCGCTTCAGCGTGAGAATTTTTCCACGCTGTCAGTGATGTGCATGAGATCAGCTGAGTTCATTGGACATGATCTCGGCTCATCTTTATGCCGTCACAGCCAGACACTGAGGAGCGCAAGCATGCCTGCGCTTCTCAGTGTCTGCGGGATGACAGGCTGGATGGCATCGTTCTTCTGCGGTCCAGCCTGTCATCTCGATGTAGCAGAGCTGAAGCTGTCGTGGGAACCATGGAAAGGTAAGGATGAGGTTGGTTTATTATTTTACTTTTATTGCAGGAGATCGTTGGCTTCAGCTGGAATGGGCGTGATGGTAAGTATGGTTTCATTTAGAACAATAAAGAATTGTGTGTTTATTTCAATTAAAGGACTTTATTCTGGGTGTTTGTGTTTTTTTTTTTAACTTTGACTATGGGGTTAGTAATGGGGGTGTCTTATAGACGCCTCTCCTTTACTAACCTGGGCTTGATGTCAGCTGGCATTATAAGCTGACATCAACCCCAGCCCTATTACCACACTGCCACCGCTACAGGGCAGTGGGAAGAGCGAGGCTAAGTGCCAGAATTGGCGCATCCTATGGATGCGCCATTTCTGGGGCGGCTGACGGCTGGTGTTTCTAGCCTGGGAGGGGGCCAATATTCATGGCACCCTTCCTGGGCTATTAATATCAGCCCTCAGCTGTCTGCCTAGCCTTTGCTAGCTATTAAATTAGGGGGGACCCCACGTCACTTTTTTTGGGGGGGTCCCCCATTTTAATAGCTAGTAAAGGCTAGGTATTCAGCTGGGGGCTGATATTAGTAGCCTGGGAAGCTCTGTGGGTATTACCCCTTCCCAGGCTTCAAACATCTGCCCCAGCCGTCTGCTTTACCTCCGCTAGAGACTAAAATTACGGGGAACCTCACGCCAATTTTTTTTTAAATAAATCCTTTATTTTAACACTAAATGACAAGTACAGTAATCAACACTGTCACTGTACTTATTATATATGTGACTGACATGTTTCTATCTATCTAATCTATGTGTGAAGCTCTATTCTGTCTGTTATAAATTGTCGGGTACCGCTGCTGAAATGCCGGCCGGCTATTTTAAAGAGACTGTGCATGAAAACACTAATATTTTTTTAAATAAATCCTTTACACTAAATGACAAGTACAGTAAGCAACACTATCACTGTACTTCATATATATGTGACTGACATGTTTCTATCTATCTAATCTATGTGTGAAGCTCTATTCTTTCTGTTGTAAATTGTCGGGTACCGGTGTATGCCGCTGATGAATTGCCGGCTTTTCGCGTAATACATTCTACATTATTCTTAGTTGTTTTCCTTCATGTAGAATTAACCTACAAGGAAAGAAAGGGTTTATTTTCATTCCGATATTAGTGTCCCATTGACTTGCATTGGTTTCCGGTATCGGAATCGGCGATATCCGATACTTTTTGAGTATCGGTCCGATCCAATCCGATACAATATTTCCTGATATCGAAAGGTAACGCTCAACACTACTCACAATCCAAAAATTCATGTGTTTGTCTGGGTTGCCGCACACAGTAGCTGTAGTGCTGAGCGCAGCCTATTGCTACCTGATAAAACTGCATGTATTTTACAACTTGGCTACTGACCCACAAGTTTTACAGGTGAAAGTCTGTGCCCCTTGTAATGACAGGTACTGTTGCTGCTGTCCATGGAGAGGTGACCATGGCAGGTGTGTTCAGTAAAGGACTCTCACAGTCACTGATTTTCTGCACGTTTCACCTTTTGGATTGCAAAGTGATACTTTGGGATCAGCAGGCAGCAAAGTGATGGTTGTGACCCAGCAATTCAGCTACAAATCTGTACTAGACCTTTAATCCCTTACCAATGTAGCGTCCCGAGGGTTCGGTCGCTACGGAGGTATTGCACCTCAACCAGAGGTGTGATATTCCACTCCCGGGTAAGGATGGAGTATGGACCAGGGCTCTGTTAGCTGCATACAGCACACTCACCCCATTTCCGGGGGACAGCTCAACGGTGCTCCCATTAGACAGAAATGCAGGTACGACAGACTATGTCCCTGGCTGGAGTGGGGACGGGGGAGGAACACCCAGTGATGTAGGAGCAGGAGGGGACGGTTTCTGGGCATAGGTAGGAGCCCATTGGTTGCAAGTCACCTGGGCTCATACACAGAGAGGGAAGTATAAGAGGTGGCACCATCTTAGGACAGGGGGTTGTTCAGTCGTGCAGAGAAGAAGTGCAGTCTGTGAGGAGAGGCTTTGCAGGAGCTCTGCTCCAGGGCCGGGCCTAGAGTAGAGGCCGGGGCCCGAGAGAAGAGAGGAGAACAGAAAGAAAAGTAAGAAGGAACAGAACACCAAGAGAGGCCCAGAGACACGAAGGCAGAAGGAACCCTAAGGACCCAGGAGATTACGGGTGAAGGGTTGGCAGAACAGGGTACCGGATCCCAAGTTGGTGGAGGTGACTAATCCTTAACCAAGAACCCGTGGTCGTGATCATTTACTGGTGCGACCCCTCACTACACCTACTAGGAAGGCACACCATATAGGGTCAGGGAAGTGGGCACCCAGTCCTCCCAGGAGAAGACCCGAGGCAGCTGGACAGGCGTAGTGTCACTGGTGGGGCACGGCTGACGAAAGGATAGAAGGGAGTCCTGTGGCACACTCTGGAATTGCCTGCGGGTTGATCGAGCCCCTTGCCTGGTGGACACAGCACGGCTCAGGCGGTCCTACCTGTGCACAAGTGACCTGGATGAGAAATGTGAGTAAAGAACCTGAACTGCAACACCTTGTCTCTGTGCTTTCTCACCGCGTACAGCACTACTAGTACTGGGACGCCCCGCACCACAACCACCATCATTGCTCTACATTGCCCTGAGGCCAGACTCCTCCCGTGGGGAGTTATACTACACTCTGCTGCCCTCACAACATCAGCCTCAGAGGTCGGTTCAGCAGCGGCGGTTCTTATTGACCGTAATCCACGGGTGGCAGAGACTGCCACAACCTTGGTCTGACCACCCTGAGCCACGGGACCGGGTCGCCACTACTACTCCCAGCATTGCCCTGAAGTCCGGTCCCGGGTGCCCCACGGCCCAGGGGGCGAGTCACCAACATGTGGCGTAATAGTATATCACATGTCATGATGTATGGTGCGGGTTCAGGAGCCGTGTTATACACTCAGCATCTGTGGACGGAGCTAATTCAAAACTTAAGTAGAATAGGAAAAAAAGTTTTAAAACTATGAAAAAAAAAGTGGAAAAACTTTAATCGCCCCCCATTTCCCACCATTACTAATAATAAAGAAATAATAATAATCTATACAGTAAATGTCATAAAAAAAAATCAAATAAAGGCCAGAGTCGCAGTTTTTTGGATGAGGCACCTGCCTAAAATAGGCATATTAAAACGATCAATATGTCGAATGCTCCCCAAAATTACATCAGTAAGAACATCAGCCCTCACACAGCATCACTGATGAAACAGTGTAAAAAAAAAAAAAGACTAGTCTCAGAAAATACCGATATGAGCCAAATTTTTGGAGATTTTTTTTTTTTTGGCCACTTAAAAATAAAACAAAGCTATTTGTTTAGTATTGCCATAATCACGCTGATTTGGGAAATCACTCTGCCAGGTTATTTTTTACTGTAAAATAAATTCTGTAAAAATTAACCCCCCAAAAAGCTGTCAAAATCGCGTTATTTTTTTTTGACATTTCACCGCTCTTAAAAAATTTTTCTCCATTTTCTTGTTCATTGTATTTAAAATTATTGTTGTCATTCAAAACTGTATCTCTTACTGCATAATAATAATAATAATAATAATAATAAGTCCCCCATGTGGGGGAAGAAGTTGACTGAAAAATAAAAAAGTTATGTCCTTTCTTCAAATAATTTTAATTAATTTTTAAGGGAAGGGTTACAATACACAGATAAGGAAATATACCTAGAAACAGTATATGTAACAAGAAAAATGGGATGAAAAGGGATAAACTGAATGTAGAAAGGAGGGACAAAGGAACATAAATAAAAACATATAAATAAAAGGTCAACTGAACCAATTGCACCTTGCAATACAACATTTGCAGAGGAAAGAACATTAGTCTATTTAGTCATAAAATGAACGATATAGATTTTCGTTATACACATTTTGATCAAATGTTTCGCTTTTAAGGACTCCTATTTATGAGGATATATCGAGTTCCATATGGACCATTTCAAGTCATATGCTGAAAGTGTTATTTCTGACTCCATATGTATAGTCAAACATATTATTGTTCATAATTCTGTCTATAACTTCTGTAATTGAGGGAATACATGTTTGTTTCCATTCCGACAACAATAACAGCTTTGTTACCAAGAAAATTTGTATTATTATAGATCTTACTTTAAGTGGAAAATCATCTATTCCCAGAGATAGAATGGCTAATTGAGGAGTAGGTGGAATATCTACCGTATTTTTCGGACTATAAGACGCAATTTTTTCCTCCAAAATTTTGGAGGAAAATGGGGTGTGCGTCTTATAGTCCGATATACATAAATACTGTGGCTGTGGGGGAAGCGACAGTGGCGGAGGAGCGGGGCACAAGAGGCAGCAGCCGCCTGCTGCAGCCTACACTGTTCCCGCAACTAAAGAAAATTAATATTCACTGCTCCCTACGTCCAGTGAATATTAACTTTCTTTAATAACCAGGCACACTCTGCCCGCAGCGTGGCTCCCGGTATGTATGGCACTCTTCATCCCTATATGTATGGCCCCCCTCATCCCTCATCCCGGTATGTATGGCACTCTTCATCCCTGTATGTATGGTCACCCTCATCCCTCATCCCGGTATCTATGGCACCCTTCATCTCTGTATGTGTGGCCCGCTCATCCTGGTATGCTTGGCACCCCTTGATCCCTGTCACGCGGCACAGAAAAAAAATAATCTTTCATACTCACCTCCTCTCTCCTCCAACGCTGTGTTCCGCTGTGTGCCGGAATAGTCACTGCTCCCCACGCTGGGACTGTGTGCGTGAGGAGCAGTGACCATTCATTCTCCCTATTAGCGCGCACGCTGTAGCCGCAGCGCGGCTCCAGCTGCACTCGGTGGTCAGTGTGCCTGCTATTAAAGGTCATAGAGGGCCATGCATATAACGATGAAGAGGGCCATACATACTGGGATGAGGGGGGCCATGCATACAAGGATGAGGGGTGCCATACAGACAGGGATGAGGCATGAGGGGGACCATACATACAGGGATGAAGGGGGCCATACATACAGGGATGAAGGGGGCCACATACAGGGATGAAGGATGAGGGGGGCTATACATACAGGGATGAATGGGGCCATACATACCAGGATGAAGGGGGCCATACATACAGGGATGAAGAGTGCCATACGAATCAGGAAGAGGAATGAAGGTACCATACATACCAGAAAGAGGGATGAAGGTGCCATACATACCAGGAAGAGGGATGAGGGGGCCATGCATACCAGGATGGGGTATTGGGGTGTCATTAGCGATGAGCGAGCATGCTTGATAATGCTCGGTGCTCGCCCGAGCATCTCACTGCTCAAGATGTTCGGCGCTCGCCGAGTATTTCTGGGTTGCTCGGGCGGGAACTTGGGTCCCCTCCCTGCATGTTTGGCGCTCTTTAGAGAGCCAATGAACATGCAGGGATTGCCTGCCATGCACTGTAATGCCATAGCCATCAGGGAGAGATTTGCTTGTGTATTAGGTAGTGTAGGGAGAAAAACACGTACATTACACATATCCATCTTAACAAACAGTCCTTCTGAGGACTAATCCATCTGCAGAGATATCAGGCAGGCAGGGTGTATAGGCAGGCAGTGTATATAGGCAGGCAGTGTATATAGGCAGGCAGGGTATATAGGCAGGCAGGCAGTGTATATAGCAGACTGCAGTGCATATAGCACAAGAGGCTCCATTCCAGTTCTGCCTTCTGCTGCTGTTAGATATTTCTAGACATAGGCCCAGGTCTCAGGGGCCAGGAATACTTTTTTTTGGATCTTAATCCTCATTATTTGCTTAAAAAGCAATCCAGAGAACACTGTTTTTCAGCGCCATTTGCTTGTTGGCACTGCAGAATACAGCCAGGTCCTTTCCATATTACAGCGCTAGGAATCCAGCTATTCAAAACAGTGTTTTCTCCGTCACACGGATCACATATACGTTGACAGAAAATACTGCCATTTCTGACCTCCATTAAAAATTTCCTTTAGTGTGTCAGTGAAGCAATTCACAGCAGTTTGCTGTTCAAAATAGTTACCTACAGGCCAGGTATTTAAAACTCTGTTTTCTCCGTCACACGGATCACATATAAGTTCGCTCCAAATTCACTCACTTGTAGTGAGCGTGGAAGATACTGTCCTCAATTTAAAATGGGCAAGGCACGTGGCAAGGGACGGTGAACTGGACGTGATGGTGATGGTGCATGCAGAGGCCGAGGACAAGGCCGTGGGCAAGCTGAAATTGTGCCACAACAAACACCCATATCTTCTCGCCTGACCTTCCTGTCTCAATTTCTAGGGGACCACAGCACACCACTATTGAACCCAGAGCAGTGTCAAAAGGTTGTTGTTTGGATAGCAGATAATGCTTCTGATGCGCCCCCTGGGCCGTGTGTGTTGGGGAATACCCGGAGCCGGGTCTCTGTGCAATACTGGGGGTAGTAGTCTCCGTGGCGGCGACCCGGTCCCATGGCTCAGGGCGGTCAAACCAATGGCAGTCTATTTATGTGATTTTTATGATTAAATGTCCGACTGCGCCACCCGTAGATTGCGGTCACTGAGAACCGCCGCTGCGGGGCAGACCGCTGAGGCTGATGTTATGTGTGCAGCAGAGGGTGATATAACTCCCAACGGGAGAAGTATAGCCTTCATTCAATTTGTCTTCAATGAAAAAACACAAAAAGAATTGTCCTAAAGCCAAATTGGATATAATTCCACACCAAACCTAAAAAAGGGGGTGGACAAAAGTATTGGCACTGTCTGAAAAATCATGTGATGCTCGTCTAGTTCGTGTAATTAACAGCACCTGTAACTTACCTGTGGCAAATAACAGGTGTTGGCAATAACTAAATCACACTTGCAGCCAATTAACATGGATTAAAGTTGACTCAACCTCTGTCCTGTGTCCTTGTGTGTACCACATTGAGCATGGAGAAAACAAAGAAGACCAAAGAACTGTCTGAGGACTTGAGAAACCAAATTGTGAGGAAGCATGAGCAATCTCAAGGCTACAAGTCCATCTCCAAAGACCTGAATGTTCCTGTGTCTTCCGTGCGCAGTGTCATCAAGAAGTTTAAAGCCCATGGCACTGTGGCTAACCTCCCCAGATGTGGACGGAAAAGAAAAATTGACGAGAGATTTCAACGCAAGATTGTGCGGATGGTGGATAAAGAACCTCGACTAACATCCAAACAAGTTCAAGCTTCCATGCAGTCCGAGGGTACAACAGTGTCAACCCGTACTATCCGTCGGCGTCTGAATGAAAAGGGACTGTATGGTAGGATACCCAGGAAGACCCCACTTCTTACCCCGAGACATAAAAAAGCCAGGCTGGAGTTTGCCAAAACTTACCTGAGAAAGCCTAAAACGTTTTGGAAGAATGTTCTCTGGTCAGATGAGACAAAAGTAGAGCTTCTTGGCAAAAAGCATCAACATAGAGTGTACAGGAAAAAAAAAGAGGCTTTCAAAGAAAAGAACACGGTCCCTACAGTCAAACATGGCGGAGGTTCCCTGATGTTTTGGGGTTGCTTTGTTGCCTCTGGCACTGGACTGCTTGACCGTGTGCATGGCATTATGAAGTCTGAAGACTACCAACAAATTTTGCAGCTTAATGTAGGGCCCAGTGTGAGAAAGCTGGGTCTCCCTCAGAGGTCATGGGTCTTCCAGCAGGACAATGACCCAAAACACACTTCCAAAATCACTATAAAATGGTTTGAGAGAAAGCACTGGAGACTTCTAAGGTGGCCAGCAATGAGTCCAGACCTGAATCCCATAGAACACCTGTGGAGAGATCTCAAAATGGCAGTTTGGAGAAGGCACCCTTCAAATATCAGGGACGTGGAGCAGTTTGCCAAAGAAGAATGGTCTACAATTCCAGCAGAGCATTGTAAGAAACTCATTGATGGTTACCGGAAGCGGTTGTTCGTAGTTATTTTGGCTAAAGGTTGTGCAACCAAGTATTAGGCTGAGGGTGCCAATACTTTTGTCTGGCCCATTTTTGGAGTTTTGTGTTAAATGATCAATGATTTGATTTTTGCTTCATTCTCTTTTGTGTTTTTTCCTTGCAAGCAAATTAAATGAAGATAATAATACCAAAGAATTTGTGATTGCAATCATTTTCAGGAAGAAACTGAGTGTTATCTGACAGAATTGCAGGGGTGCCAATACTTTTGGCCACCACTGTAGTAACTGACCCAACCTGGCAGGAGGACATGCAGAGCGAGGACAGCAGCACACAGGGGGGGTGGAGGCAGAGCACCCCAAAAGGCAGGAAGAAGCAGTGTGGTGGCCACAGACAGAAGGCAGTCAACCATTCCCCGTAACACCAACATGAAGGAAGTTGCCAGTACAACTGTTAGGTCTTCCCGAGTCTGGTTGTTTTTTAAAGACACTGCCGATAACCCCAAAAAGGCCATTTGCACCACCTGCCAGGCCAGCATCAGCAGGAGTGGCAAAATGACCAGCCTGACCACCACCAGCATGATCAGGCATATGGCAGCAAAGCACCTGACTTTGTGGACTGAACCCCAGGGTCCAGGAACAGTGTCTGCAGGTGGCACCATTGCTTCTTCCATGTTGTGGATGCAAGCCAATCCCCTGTCCAAGGTGCATGCGAAGATGCCTCCTGCCCTGCACCTGTCGTTGCACACTCTCAAGTAGCAGCATCAGGAAGCACGTCCACGTCCTTGTCCCAGCGCAGCGTTCAGTTGTCCATACCCCAGTCCTTGGAACACAAGCGCAAATATGTAGCCAACGCCCCACAGGCCACACTACTAAATTCTCACATTTCATGACTGGTTGCGTTAGAAATGTTGCCTTTTAGGCTCATGGAGATGGAAGCATTCCGCAACCTGATGGCGGCGGCCGTCCCTTGGCACTCGGTCCCCAGCCACCACTATTTCTCCCGGTGTGCCGTCCCCGCATTACACAAGCACGTGTCCCAAAACATTAGCCGTGCCCTCAACAACGCAGTTACTGGGAAAGTCCACCTAACCACGGACACGTGGACAAGTGTTTGTGGGCAGGGACGGTACATCTCGCTGACGGCACACTGGGTTAACATAGTGGAAGCCGGGACCCAGTCGGACCTTGGGAGGGAACACGTCCTCCCAACGCTAAGGATTGCGGGCCCTAGGTCAATTAGGGTTGCCCCCACGGTCTACAGCTCCTGCACCTCATCCTCCTCAGCCTACTCCTCCTCTTCAGCCTCCATCTCCGAAATGACGACATCAGTAATAAGCTGGAAGCACTGCAGCACTGCCTCGGACAAGCGGCAACAGGCTGTGCTGAAGCTAATATGCTTAGCTGAAAAACCGCACAATGCTGAAGAGTTGTGGACAGCTATGAAAGAGCAGGCAGATCTGTGGCTCACACCGCTGAACCTACAGCCAGGCATGGTCATGTGTGACAATGGCCGGAACCTGGTGGCGGCTCTGAGGCGAGGCGAGCTCACACACGTACTATGTCTGGCCCATGTGCTTAACCTCGTGGATCAGCGGTTTCTCAAATCCTACCCGGAGCTGCCAGATCTGCTTGTTAAAGTACGCCGCCTGTGTGCCCATTTTAGAAAGTCAGCTACAGCTTCTGCCGCCCTTGCCGTGTTTCAGCAGCGTTTGCAGCTTCCGGCTCGCAGACTGTTGTATGATGTCCCCACGCGTTGGAACTCTACACTGCAGATGTTGGGAAGGATTTGTGAGCAGAAGAGGGCAGTTGTTCAGTACCAGCATCAATAAGGCCATCGTTATTCAGTTCAGACTCCACACATAAGACCTCAGGAGTGGACATGGATGTCAGACATATGTACCATCCTCCAAAACTTTGAGGACTCCACCAAGATGGTGAGTGGCAATAACGCCATAATTAGCATCACCATCCCGCTTCTCTGTCTTCTGAAACGCTCTCTACTCACAATCAAAGAGGATGCATTGCATGCGGAGCACAATGAGATGGAGCAAGGAACCATACAGGGTGATTACACACAGCCCAGCCTCATCTCATCCCAATGTGGATTGGGTGACAATGAGGAAGAGGAGGAGGAGGAAGAACAGGAGCTAGTTTCATGCACTATAGACAGCACTACCTGCACAGCTGTCATACCGTCTGTTCAGCGTGGATGGCCAGAGGACAGAGAGGAGGAGGAGGAGAGCATGGTCAGTCAACCTCTTGGTGAGGACACGGAAGTCTTGCCTGTTAGTAGTCTGGCATGCATGGCTGAGTTTATGTTACGCTGCCTTTCCCATGACCCTCGCATTCTCAAAATTTTGGGTGACAGTCATTACTGGTTGGTGACACTTCTAGACATAGGCAACAAGGAGAACTTTATATCTCTTATTCCTGAGGAGGACAGTTCTGCAAAAATGGGGCTGTACCAGTAGGCCCCTCTTGCGGAACTATTAAAGAAATTCCCACCTGAAAACGCTGGCGGCAGAGGGCACACCTTGTTGGACAACCAAGGAGTACAGGCGAGAGAGACACAACCTCAATCAAGCAGAGGCAGGGGAACACTGTCAAAGTTCTGGGAGAATTTTCTCAGACCCTTCCATCGCACAGGCCCTGAGGCGCGGGGTACTCTCACAAGGAGTGCAATTTGGGAAGATGCTGAGGGAGTACCTTGCCAACCGTACCAACGTCCTCCGTGATTCTTCTGTGCCTTATAATTGTTGGGTATCCAAGCTGGATACGTGGAATGAACTGGCTCTCTATGCCTTGGAGGTCCTGGCCTGCCCTGCCGCCAGCATTTTATCAGAGCGGGTTTTTAGTGCCGCTGGTGGATTTATAACTGATAAGTGCATCTGCCTGTCAACTGAAAATGCTGACAGGCTGACTCTTATAAAAATGAATAAGGGCTGGATTGGGCCAGACTTCTCAACACCACCGAATGATAGCAGCGTAACATAAACTCAAATCCAGTGTCTTTTCTTGGGAGGTGTATTGCCATGCACCTTTTCACACCCACACATGGGTATACGCTTCCTGATTTTGGCTATTTGCTCTTGTCCTCCTCCTTCTCCTCATCCTCCACCACCATATCACCAGGGTGACCGTGGTCCGTAATGCAACACCCACATATTTTTTGAAAGGGTGTTTATGATGCCCGTAAAAAATTTTTTTTTATACAGTATGTTCATGTATACCCCTCAGGGGTAAATGTTTGTCAGCCCATACACTTAGTGCATGGGCATTACAAGTATAGGAGGCCCGCTCCTTTCTAATGGGAACATTTTTTTATGAGGCCCTCCTCCACGTCTCTTCCAAGGGGCATTGAAGTGCCTCCAAATTTTTGGCAGTCCTTAAATTCACTGCATAGGCCAACACTATGGGAGACTCTCTCCTTTCTAATGGGAATTTGTCGTTCCTGTGGCCCTGCTCTAAGTGTCTTTAAATTCTTAGTGGGCTTTTTCCTAAAATTGTCAGCCGTTGGACTCACTGCATTCCCTATAACTGTATAGCAGACTCTCTCCTTTCTTATGGAAACATGTCGTACTTGTTACTGTGGCCCTGCTCTGTGTGTCTTTAAATTCTTAGTGAGGTTTTTCCTAAAATTGGTCAGCCGTTGGACTCACTGCATACCCTATAAGTGTATAGCAGACTCTCTCCTTTCTAATGGGAACATGTTGTACTTCTTACTGTGGCCCTGCTCCGCGTGTCTTTAAATTCTTAGTGGAGTTTTTCCCAAATTTTGGCAGCCCTTGCAGTCACAGCATGGGCATTACCACTATAGGAGACCCGCTCCTTTATAATGGGAACATATTTTTTACTGAGACCCTCCTCTTTGTCTCTTCAAAGGGGTATTGGGTTGCGTCCAAATTTTTGGCAGCCCTTGCAGTCACTGGATACGCAACAACAGTATAGGAGATCCACTTGTTAATAATGGGAACAACAAAGCATAGCCGGCTGATGGCTCTCTAACAATAGCGAGGGCCGATTGCTGGCCTTTTAAGAATAGTAAGGGCCGTCTGATGACCCTATAAAATAGGCTTTATGACTTTCAGAGTCCCTCCATCATAAATAAAACAGGATGTGTCTGATGGTGTGTCACACACAACATTGCCAGATAAGGTTGTAAAATGTTAAAATGTCATTTCCCGGTGAATGCATTTGTCTTTAAAAATAACGTAAAAAAACAAAACAATAGGATCTTTCTTTAGTATAAAAAACAGCGTCACCAATTTAACCTCAATGAAATCACATTGTTCAGGTCATGCACCTCCTCCTCCCTCTCCGAAATGACAACATCAGTCACAAGCTGACAGCACTGCAGCACTGCCTTGGCCAAGCGGCAACAAGCTGTGCTGAAGATAACATGCTTAATGCTTAATTGACAAACCGTCCAGTGCTGCAGAGTTGTTGAAAGCTGTAACACAGCAGCCTGATCTGTGGCTCTGACCGCTGAACATACAGCCAGGCATGGTCGTGTGTGACAATGGGCGGAACCTGGTGATGGAGAATTGACAGCCGGAGGAAATACGGTTTCCCTCTATGCCAGTCCTTTCATGAGCTAAATTCAACTCTCAGCAAAAAAAGTTGTGGACTGGCTAAGTTCTGTCCCTGGCCACATTCACCTGTCCACGTGTTTGTGGTTAGGCGGTCCTTCCCAGTAAGTGCACTGGGGAGGGCACGGGTAATGTTGTGGGACCCGTGCTTGTGGAAGGCGGAGACGATACTGGGAGAAATAGTGGCGGCTGGGGACCGAGTATGGACACCCGGCCACCGCCGGCATGAGCTTGTGAAAAGCTTCCGCCTCCATGAGCTTAAAAGGCCATATTTCAAGTGCAAGCAGCTGCCCATAAATTTAGCAGATTAGTGTTGCGGCCTGTGAGTGCGTGGGTGTTTGGCTGGCTGGCTGCATACTTGCACTTGCATTCCAAGTAACAGAAAACTAAGCAGATGGCGGCCTCTATCATCATCATGGCCTCACCTCGGCACTATGAACTCTCCTGAAGGAGAAGCCAGGGCCCGCCGGAGGAGTCTCCGGTTCTCTGGTGGGCCCGTCCAACCCTGCCGAAAAGCAGCCCTGGCTAAGAAAAGTGTGGAGGAAGGTTCCCGGACACTCTATGGCTGATTTTTAAATGTGGATCGGCCATGCTTATGCATGTTATTTCTTAAACCACATTACAGATCAGGCCATTGTCCAACTCTTGTATTCAAGAAATGAAATGCGCAAAGAAAGATGTGTGTGTGTGTCAAAGCACCACCGACAAGTGCGAGTTGATGTTGGACGGGCGGCCATTGCTTCTGCAACAAACTCAATAACAGGACTTCCTGTGAGAAATGACACGCAGGGTAGATAGGGTTTCCCTCTATGCAAATCCTTTCACCGAGCTAAATACAACTCTTATCAAAAAAAGTTGTGGACTGGCTCCGTACCATCCCTGTCACATTCGCCTGTCTTGGTTAGGTTAGGTTGTGGTTAGGCGGTCCTTCCCAGTAAGTGCACTGGGGAGGGCACGGGTAATGTTGTGGGACCCGTGCTTATGGAAGGCGTAGGCGACACCGGGAGAAACAGTGGCGGCTGGGGACCCAGTATGGACACCCGGCCGCAGGCATGAGGTTATGAAAAGCTTCCGCCTCCACGAGCCTAAAAGGCCACATTTCAAGTTCAAGCAGCTGTCAAAAATTTGGCATTATAGTATTGCAGCCTGTGGGTGGGTGGGTGGCTGGCTGCATACTTGCGCTTGCATTCCAAGGAATGGGGTAGGGACAACTGAACGCTGCACTGGGACAAGGACATGGACGGTGATTGTTGCAAGTCTGCAATGACAGGTGCATGGCGGGAGGCATCTTCGCATGCGCCAAGGATCACTTATGATGGGCACACTTTTAGGCAGTGCCTTGGGAGTCAGAGATGCTTCCAGAGGTCTTCCCCATGCTGTCCCCATGTCTTTTCAGCACGGTATGCATGTGTCTGATGATGTGTCACACACCACATGGCCAGATAAGGTTGTAAAATGTTAAAATGACATTTCCCAGTGAAAGCATTTGTCTTTGTTCAAAGCAATGCAAAAGTGCAAAAACGCATCAAAAATGCTACGTGTGAACATAGCCCAAGTTGTGGAGGAGTATTTTTGTTTTTGGTTATTTATTTTGCTTTATATACATTGTACATGTCATGGAAAGGATGTTCCTTAACATATTTCCCAGGAAAAATCCATTTTGGTTTCATTTTGGTATGTTTTATTGTGAGTCCGTAAAAGTGGCATAATACCTCTGACAATGTTGTTGACAGCAGTGATCTGTAGTCAGAAATGCTTCCAGGGGTCTTCCCCATGCTGTCCCCATGTCATTTGAGCACTGTTCCCATCGATTTGGGCAATTTTTAGGCCCTCTGCAGATCGCCGGGGGGCGCCGCCGGAAAAATGCTCGAGTTTCCCATAGACTTACATTGGGCTCGTTGCTCGGGTCGAGCACCCGAGTATTCCAATTTGCTCGACCCGAGCATTTTAGTGCTCGCTCATCACTAGGTGCCATGCATACCAGGATGGTGGATTGGGGTACCATGCATATCAGGATGGTGGATTGGGGTGCCATGCATACCAGGATGGTGGATTGGGGTGCCATGCATATCAGGATGGTGGATTGGGGTGCCATGCATACCAGGATGGTGGATTGGGGTGCCATGCATATCAGGATGGTGGATTGGGGTGCCATGCATATCAGGATGGTGGATTGGGGTGCCATGCATACCAGGATGGGGATGAGGGCCACGTATAACAGGAAGGAGGGGGCTATATATACTAGGATGGGGGATATTAACAGAATTGGGGGACATTACCCTGATAACAGTGTCAGCAGCAGACCCCCTCCCCCTTAACAGGGCATCATGACCACATTTTTTGCTTACATTTTTTTCTATTTTCTTCCTCTAAAACCTAGGTGCATCTTATGGTCCGGTGCATCTTATAGTTCGAAAAATACGGCATGTTGCATATTTTATTAATCAACCCAAAAACCTCTATCCAAAGAGAAGAGATTAACGAACAGTCCCATAGTATATGTAAAAGAGTATCTTTTTGGCTACATTCTCTCCAACATAATTCAGAATGATTGGGAAATATTCTATGAAAGTTATGGCTTTTGAAAGAAGAGAAGTAAAAAAGTGTAGAATCGAAAAATTGCTTTTTCTTGAGGTGGTTAATGGTGGCACAAATTTAACATGGTTAAGACTTCTAGGTTTCCTTGTATGATTTATAAGTTGGAGAGGAGTGTGCCGGCTCCGGGTGGTGGTAAGGCTCCTGTAATCCTTATACCCCGCTGTTTGATTCACATTCATCTTCTATTGATCCTAATGTAATTATTTTGCTTGTTTTCCAGTCTGGTGGAATGATCATGTTCTTCCTCACCTTCGTCATCTTGTGCATTTCCGTGTCTAGAGGCACAGCTCAATGTGAGTTCGGTAATAGTGACTTTAAAATGATAAAGTTTCTCAAGCATCATAAGGTGCAAATGAGAGACTTTATATAATATATCTCAGACACCATCTCATAAACAGTGACTAATCAATATCATATCCCATGTAAAATCCATCCTCCTTCAACATAATCAAACACCGCGACAGTTGTCTTCAGATGATAGGATCGGGCAATGGGACAATCCAGGAACGTCTTCCCCGGGAGTCAAATATTGCATCAGTAATGTGTATTATTGGAAAGCGGTGCAGGGCGGCAGTCATGAACGAGGAGAGCATTCACACTACAGGAGAATGGGGGTCCTGGCTAGGTGTGTGTACTGCTGTTACCTTAGCTTGTTGCTGCGACATGGCAGGCCAGGACCAGATGGTATGAAGACAAATGAGGGAGACTAAAGTTCAAAAATAAACATTTTACTAAACAACACATGATGAAAAGTATGATGAGAAGTATATACATCAGATCGCAGGCACAACATTTCATGAACGTTTCTTCGGCATTATGTACAGGCCGGTACTTTACAGTTACCCGTGACTGTACATTACTTCAATTACACTTTACAACTGTCCAGCAAACTGTTATGGGAATCTCCCGATGGGAGAACCGTATGGGTCGAGGTGTCAAGCTATGGTCCCTCATAGCTACTCTCAACTCCCAGTAGATTTGTGAGGACCCCTCTGGCAGTGGTGCATTGGTTTGACTCCGAGTCATTACTACTCTCAAAGTCAATTCGATCAGGGTCCTCACTGTGCCACTGCATCTTCATCTCTCCATAGGAGAACTTGTGTCCCACCATGGCAACCCTCTAACTCAGGGGTGTCAAACTCAAATAAACAGAGGGCCAAAATGAAAAACTTGGACTAAGTCGCAGGCCAACCAGTATACAGTATAATGGGCGTGACATAGTCCTCCATTCAGAATAATGGGCCCCACATGGTCCTCCATACATAATAATGAGCACCATATAGTCCTCAATGCTAAATAATGGGCCCCACATAGTCCTCCACACAGAATAATGGACCCCATATAGGGATGGTGGTTCTAGTGTTGCGGGCCAAATATAATCACCCTGCGGCTCAGATTTGGTCCATGGGCCAGAGTTTGACATATGTGCTCTAGCGTCTTCTCTAGTATAGATAATTGTAAGCTTACGACTTTATTATCTGAGATTATAATTATAATCATAATTATGAATCCTTCCTTCAGCTTAGCTCTCTTTAGGACCTGGTACGGTTGCTCACCTGGGCAGTGTCTCGTACGATTATGTAAGGCTTCTGGCCTGGGATAAGGACCTGGTTCTCCTCTTTATCTCCACTAGGCACTCTGTCTGAAGTCCAGAATCCTGCTATCACTTAATCTCTTTCTTCCCTTTAGAATGTACTATCCGATATATGGTTCCCTCTTTTCGCACACAACACCATTTCTATACAAGTCTGCTAGCAGCTAGACCATAGGTCTGTTACTTCTCAAGTACTGTCTTCTTTAACTGTTACTAAACAGGAAATGGTCTTCTTGTGTGCCCATGTACCTCCTCTCATCTGGTGATGTTCCCCAACTGTTAACCCTGTCTACAGCCATGGGTGACCTACAAGAGTTCTGCAAATCTTTTGCATAACTCTATGCATCAATAATTGTAAAATCTAATAAAAAGTGGAATTTCCTATTATAGTCATTGCTAAACAAGGACTTCAGATTCCCCAATGAAAAGGTATTATGTGCGGTTTTTTGGAATGATGAAGCTCAAAGAGCTTTGCATCATCCAGGTGACAGCTAGACATTGTGAGAACGCCATCAAAGAGATCCTCATGTCTCAGCTTCTAAACCTCTGTGCATATGATTTCAAGAGAAAGGGATGAGAGATAAAGAAACTCAACAATAGGGGAGTCCCACCAACATCTCCCGTATCTTGATATTCAGGGTTCCTCTAAGGAGGGGGATGTCAGATTTTAGGTGGATCTCTTCAAGATACCAGGATTGCCGCGTATCAGAACATTGGAATTCCCACAGATTGAGAGAATGGGTCTCTGCAGTGCCCCTTTTGAGTAGAGTGGCAGATGAGTACGTGCACCCACGCTCCAGTCGTTGCCTGCCAGCGATAACCAGGCACTGTTCTTGTCTTCTCCAGCAGATCATGCTAGATCATGGCTCCAGTAACACGTGGAACTGCACAACCCCATTCTTTGGATTAGTGGGGATCCTAAAGGTGGTACATCAAATAATATGCAAATAATTGATCAGTGTAACATACCTGGCGGCGTCCTTGCATAGTGGTCCATCTCCCACTGTGCAAGAGCGCGCACTTGATCTCCAATCCAGAATGTCTCTCTGGCTTCCCTCCATGCTGTCTGTTTGCCTCTGTGTCTGCTGCTTAAGGGCGGCGCCCGATCACTTCCTGCTTTTTATACCTGCTGCAGGCACACCCCTTGTGCGTCCTCAGCCTATTGCTGTCTGTCACCTGGTATTTAACCCAGCTGCTCCAATCAATCCCTGCCTGAGCATTGTGTTTCATTCAGTGTGTGCTTGCACTCTGAATGTGCCAGGTCCCTTCTGTGTTCTCTTGTCAGCCTATCCTGGAGGCTGTATTTCCAGGCCTGTCTGAACACGCTCCTAGCCTGTTCCTCCTGCCTTCTAGGGGCCGATTACCTAGACCCCCTCCTGTATCTTGCCTGTCCTGTCTGAACACGCTCCTAGCCTGTTCCTCCCGCCTTCTAGGGGCTGCTACCTAGACCCGCTCCTGTATCTTGCTACTGTGTCTGTTCTTCTCTGTATACTCTTCTAGCCTGTTTTCCGTGTTTCTCTATGTCCGTACCTTTCCTTTTTCTGCAGAGTCTGAACTCGTACCTTACTCCTGCTTGTTGTCTCTGTACTCCCGTTTATGAGTTTGTGGTCCACTCGCTACTTCACTGCAAGTACCCTGTGGGTATCAGGCTCTGCCTTTCCCTTCCTGTCTGTTCCGTGGGAACAGAGTCCTGTCCCCCCTGCTCTGCCTTGCTCACCGCTCCGGCGGTTCTAGCCTGCCCTGCCTTGCTCACCGCTCCGGCGGTTCTAGCCTGCCCTGCCTTGCTCACCGCTCCGGCGGTTCTTGCCTGCTCTGCCTTGCTCACCGCTCCGGCGGTTCTAGCCTGCTCTGCCTTGCTCACCGCTCCGGCGGTTCTAGCCTGCTCTGCCTTGCTCACCGCTCCGGCGGTTCTAGCTTGCTCTGCCTTGCTCACCGCTCTGGTGGTTCTAGCCTGCTCTGCCTTGCTCACCGCTCCGGCGGTTCTAGCCTGCTCTGCCTTGCTCACCGCTCCGGCGGTTCTAGCCTGCTCTGCCCTGCTCACCGCTCCGGCGGTTCTTGCCTGCTCTGCCTTGCTCACCGCTCCAGCGGTTCTAGCCTGCTCTGCCTTGCTCACCGCTCCGGCGGTTCTAGCCTGCTCTGCCTTGCTCACCGCTCCGGCGGTTCTAGCCTGTTCTGCCTCCCTCACTGCTCCGGCAGCCTCGCTCCGCTCTGACCCTTTTGCTCACTGCTCCGGCAGCCTTGCTCCGCTCTGACCCTTTTGCTCACTGCTCCGGCAGCCTCGCTCCGCTCTGACCCTTTTGCTCACTGCTCCGGCAGTCTCGCTCCGCTCTGACCCTTTTGCTCACTGCTCCAGCAGTCTCGCTCCGCTCTGACCCTTTTGCTCACTGCTCCGGCAGTCTCGCTCCGCTCTGACCCTTTTGCTCACTGCTCCGTCAGTCTCGCTCCGCTCTGACCCTTTTGCTCACTGCTCCGGCAGTCTCGCTCTACTCTTGCTCACCGCTCCAGGCGGCCTCGTCCTGCTCTACTCTTGCTCACCGCTCCGGGCAGTCTCGTCCTGCCCTGCTCTCGCTCACCTCTCTGGGCGGCCTCACTCTGCTGTGTTTGTCCGCCACATCTGTGGTTCTGTTCCAGAGTCCCAGTGTGTACTGGGTCCTATCCCGCCTGTGTTCCTACCTGCTAGTGCCTCCCTGTCTGCACTCTAGCCGTGCTTGCCTGTACCCCCCTGCCTGCATACCCGCCTGCCTGCATACCAGTCGTGCCTGCCTATACCCTCCAGTCTGTGTGCCAGCCTAACCAGTCTGTTCCTGTATTCCCCTGTGTGGGTCAACAGCCGTGTCCGGGGTCTGTCCTGGAGTAGCACCTGGTCTCTCTGCTCGGTTCCTCCTTGGTGCACTGGCGTCGTATGCCGTCGTGCGACCCTGGTCGGATCGGGTGAATACCTAGTTACGCCCCTCCAGGCATTCACTCTCCGGCACGGTCCAGTGGAATCACACGCACACCCCGCTCAGCCCGGGCGTGTGCATTACAATCAGTGATAATCTGATGACTTGGTAAAACTCCATAAAGGGTTAAGAGGACGTAAAGGTTCTGCCATGACCATCTAATGTCTGTATGAAGTGGTGGCTAATTCTCCCTTACTCACTCCAGGAACAGCTCAAAAGCTGTTGTTATGTAATTCATATAATTCTCACCCTGTACCTACATCCCCATCGATTGCTCAGTTTCTTATTTTTTTTTACATTGAATTACAGAGCAAAATGTGGCTCTCAGCGACAGCGCAACGCAATCTTCAAATTGCTGCCAGCAATGCCATCGATGGAAATGTGGATCCTCTCTATCAACATGGATGTTGATTTTCATCTAAATCTGAGCCGTCACCCTGGTGGAGAGTAGATCTATTGAACACCTACAACATATCACATATAGCAATCACCACCAGAGGAGACTGCTGCGCGGATTACATCAACGGGGCCGAAATCCTCATCGGAAACTCACCGACCAATAATGGGAATAACAATCCAAGGTGAAAGAAAATGTGTTATTCTTATATATCTAATGCTGCTACCACCTCAAGTTTTCGTGGGTGTGACTGTCATATGTTTGTCATATGTTTGCAGTATTGCATTTATGTCCTGTCACTCAGCGGGGGGCACTGATTGCAGCCATGCCGGACCCAATATTTAGAGTCATCTATGATCCCTGCTGGATTTCGTTCTGGAAAACTATTGATGATCTGACGGTTTTACGATAATATTGTAAGAGGTTAAATGTTTTTTCACAGAATTCTAAGTTATATGGAACAGGAATAACTTATTGATTACTAAGTGTTTGACTACTAGTATCCCCAGCAATCCAGAGAATGGGGGTCTGAAACCATGAGAAAGGGATCCGCAAATTCCATTCTTGAATGAAATAGAGGTCCATGTCTATGGGACTGCCGGAATAGTGGAAGGCTGTATGAAACATATCGTTAATGGAGCAGAGCCTGAGCATATACATCTCTGCTCCATTTTAGACCGCACCTACAAAGTCCTATTATTCTGGTCCAAATCCTCATTTAGGGTCCCATTGATAGGAGATAATTTTTCTATTCTGGGAATAACAATTTAAAGCTTAAAGCTCTGACTGCAACATGTGTTTTGTGTGCATGACAGTCATGTCTTAAGCTAGCAGAGTCTTTGCCTATGAAGCCTAGACTCTCATGGTCATGGCAGATAAAGGTGGTCAGGGAAGGTTCTCTTAACATATAAGATAATGGAGGATGCAAAAATGATAATTGTAGGAATGGACAGATTATATGAAAGACACATGTTGCTCCTTCTTGGGGGGGGGGTCCAACATCTATTCTCTCCAAATACCATTTGTTAATATGTCATGTATGTATGCATGTCGCTCTTTCTGTTAAAGTGAACCTGACAGCGGATACATACTGCCTGTTATATCCCACAACTTAGGAATCATACAGTATTGTATTGTATTGTTGCTATTGCATTGCTACGCAATAAGGTTTGGCTTTGAGGAGTTTATCCTCCCTCCCTCCCTCCCTGTCTTCCTCCCCAGCTCTGATATCCGTAACCCCTTCCTTCTTCTTCCTCCTTCTGAATATGTCTACCATGTTATGAGGCTCATGTCTTGCTGCTCTTGCTCAAAATTCTTTCCTCACCTACTGTAATTGTGCATAACAACAAGAATTCAGCTTAAAAATAAACCACATTCAGGAATCTTCATACGTGCCTCTGCAGTCGAGTCAAGCTATCTGATGAAATCACATTTATGTGAGTACTGGTACATAGAGACATCCATAGAAACGTAGTCACAAATGCCACTCACTCGCAGCCTAGTTATGGAGTCAGAATAGCGTCTGATCCATGGTCAGCATGTTATAGACTGTGGCTGCATAATTTGAACCAGGTATGAAACTTTGTGAAGAAAAACAATCTTTAAAAGCTGCTTGGGAGAATTCTACACAGGAGACTATTCAGACAGGCAGATCCCCGGAGGCTTCTCCCCTACTGCTGCCATTGATTGACAGATCTCTCCCTATATATGCACGCAAGGAGAGACCTGTCAGTCATTGGCAGTGGGTGGAGAAAATCCTCCAGTGTCCCACCCGTGTTTGGTCTGAATTCATGCAGTTAGTATCTGATACATGCTGCCTGTGGATCGAGCAGCATGTATTGGCTGTCAGGTCCCTTTTAAGTTTTTAAGTCATGTCCTTCAGAGGTTTGCAGCTGTGCGTAAGCCATCCTGTCAACCTCCTCTATCCACTGCACACAAGCAGAAACGGCTCCAGTGGGCCAAACAATACATGAAGACTGACTTCAAAACTGTTTTGTTCACCGATGAGTGCTGTGCAACGCTCGATGGTCCAGATGGATGGAGTGGAGGATGGCTGGTTGATGGACACCGCATGCAAACACGGCTACGGCGCCAACAAGGAGGAGGTGGAGTAATGTTTTGGGCTGGAATCATGGGGAGAGAGATTGTCGGCCCCTTTAGGATCCCTGAAGGCGCTAAAGATGAACTCCATAATGTATGTGGATTTTCTCAAACAGCACTTCCTTCCATGGTTCAAGAAGAACGGTGCATTCCGCAGCAAGATCATTTCATGCATGATAATGCCCCGTCTCATGCTGCACATAACACATCTGCATCTCTGGCTGCTATGGGCATAAAAGGGGACAAACTTATGGTGTGACCCCCATGCTCCTCTGACCTCAACCCCATTGAGAACCTCTGGAGCATCATCAAAAGGAGTGTCTATGATGGCGGGAGGCAGTTCACATCTAAGCAGCAGCTCTGGGAGGGTATTCTGTCCTCATGCAAAACAATTGAAGCAGAAACCATCCAAAACCTGACAAATTCAATGGACGAGAGAGTTCAGAAGCTCCTTTCGAACAAGCGGTCCTATGTGAAAATGTAACATCACCTAGAATAAAGTTTTGAGTTGAAAACTGTTTGATTTCAGTCTGTAATAACCTGCTAATGCTTATAATTTCACAAATGACCATTTTTTTGTTCTTTATTAAAATGAAAAGGTTGAAAACTCTGCTGTGCATAATAATTTGGAACATGCATTTTGAGTGCAGTTTGAGTGTTTTATTTTTTAAAAACTATCCTGTTCTCATAGGCAGTTTGTACAAAAACCTTTCAATTGTACTCGAATAGTTATTTGACTGGAAAATTACAATGACTGCAATTCATAGAGGGAATGTGGGAAAATCTGAGAAAATATTATTTGCATAATAATTCAGAACACAGTGTAAAGTTGTGCTATTAAATAAAAAAGAAGCATTGCTTACTAAGTCTCCAGGGTTGTTCATTCCCCAGCCCTCAGCACCCTTGTATTATCCTGTAAGTGACATATCAGATTAATCCTTAACATCTATTTTTCAGCAGATGTTCAAACAATCACAACCATACCACTGGGTGGTACACAGAATTCCCTTTGTAACAACATGGAGGGTCGATACGTGAACATTATCATACCTGAAAAATCTACACATCTCACTCTCTGTGTGAAGTTGAGGTCTTTGGCGATCCTGTCAATAGTCGCAGCAGAAAGTAAGAAAGAATAATGAAACCATAGAAATATTATTTCCATGATAGAAATAATCAAAATCTATATATATAATTGTCTTATCCCGTCTGTCTGTCTATCTGTCTGTCTGTCCAGGAAATCCCGCGTCGCTCATTGGTCCGCCAGCGGCCAATCAGCGCCGCAGGATTTCTGAAAAAAGATGGCGGCCGTTAGCGGCTCATTTGCGGGACAGAGCTCAGCGGCGATGCAGCCGGGAGATGACCGGCGCGAGGCGTTCATCTCCCGGCCGGTACCAGCAGAAGGAACCCGACCGCCGGACCCATCTGTGGGACGGAGATGCAGCCGGGAGATGAGCGGCGCGAGGCGCTCATCTCCCGGCCGGTAGCAGCGGAAGGACCGCCGGCGCCGCTGACCTCCATTCGGAAGGGAGGACCGGAGAGCGGCGCTGCGGGTCGGGATACTTCTGCCGCGAGCGCCCGCTCATGTCCCGGGTTCTCGCAGCGTAAGTAGCCGCACAGGCAGCGCCTCTCCCCGGTCCTCACCAAGACGATTCGATGATTGGTCGCGGTCTTCGGACCCGACCAATCACTGATCTTAGCGCAAAAGTTAAACACCGCTGTGCTGATTGGTCGCCGACGCTGCCCGCGACCAATCACCGATCTGGGCGCCAAATTTAAATATCGTCCGCGACCAATCAGCACAGTGGTGTTTAAATGTGGAGCCAAGATCGGTGATTGATCGCGGCCGATATTTAAATTTGGCGCCAAAATCGGTGATTGGTCGCGGTCAGCGTCCGCGACCAATCAGCACAATAGTGTTTAACTTTGGCGCCAAGATCAGTGATTGGTCGCGGGCCAAGACAGTGACCAATCACCGATTTGTGCGGCAGATTTAAATAGCGGCCGCGACAAATTGGATGTCAGCGCCGCTCCCCGGTCCTCCCTTCACGCCTTAGCCGCATGGATGTCAGCGGCGCTGCCTGTGCGGATACTTCCACTCCGAGAACCTGGGACATGAGCGGGCGCTCAGAGCAGAAGTATCCCGCCCCGCAGCGCCGCTCCCCGGTCCTCCCTTCACACCCTAGCCGCTGATGTCCCCACAGTATCCGCATGGTGTTACAAAGGTCCGGACATTTGTGTTAAAAATCGCTGATTGGTCGCGGGCAGCGCCCGATTTGGGCGCCAAATTTAAATATCGGCCGCGACCAATCAGCACAGCGGAGTTTAAATGTGGAGCCAAGATCGGTGATTGGTCGCGGCCGATATTTAAATTTGGCGCCCAAATCGGTGATGCGCCGATGCGTTCGAATTGGGCCACCATCTAGTGGTATATAGTGGCGCTAATGGGTCTCCCTGATGTTTCCTGCTGCAAGTAAGGACACCTACCATGGGTTGTCAAGTAAGTATAAAATTAATAAAATAATCAAGTGGAGATGTAGGGGAGAACGCGGGAAGCATTGCGTCACCGGTCGGGACTCTGCTCCTTCCCCCTCCCCTTGCTATCTTCATCCACTTGCCGGAACGCCGAGGAGAACACCCGCCTTACCAAGCGGCCTCGCCGGCCTTCCAGCATCAACGACCGCCTGCACTTTGGATCCCCGAGGATCTGGATGCCGGTACCGTAAGTGAAGACCTTACCTGCGGTCTCATCACCTCTTCTGTTAAGCGCTTATACACGCAGCCGCTCACCACAACACCAACGCTTCTGCAGAAAACTGCAAGCGTGAATATGGAACCAGCTACCTGAGTGGGATCTCCAGCACATAATCCACTCTGCTCTGCAGTACCCATCTCCCTCTACCACAGGGGCTTTCAGCTGCAGATAGAGACTCCACACTGCTTTGCTATACCCCCTTCACAGAGCAAAGGGGACACTGGATGGCTGAATCAGCAGTGAAGGCTCCTCCGCTAACCACCTGTGACAGAGAACATGGGCTGCCATTCTTCTATTGCTTCCATCCTCAGCAGTGTTTATGTCTAGTAAACCGTCACTGCCAAGGATATCTGCCTGAAAAGCCGACCACTTATCACAAAAAGACTCCAGTCACTTCAGGTTACACCGCGTCCATTAATTCAACAGGTAACCTCATTGTCCTACCTGCCGCTTCATCATAGCGCCAATTTATTTAGTCTTAATTACCTCTGTCACACTGTGCCATCTTATTCTCAGTCTCTGAGAGCCCATCTACGTACCACCCATAAGGGCTGCGTTGACCCCCACTCAGAAGTAACTTACAGGTATATATCTATATCCTAACATTTTCTCTATTGTCTTAACTAGAGATGAGCGTTGTTCTACTCGAACTGTTCGCCAATCTCAAATTCGAGCTGTTTTGGGCGGTGTTCGAGCCGGTCGGCGAACACGAACAATTTGAGAAAAATTCGGCTGTTCGAGGTTATGTTCGATAACTGTTCGTGCACCAAAATCATAACTGGATTTTTTCTCAGTAATGATGAAAATTAATGTTAATACGCAGTTTGAGTGTACAGCGGGGCGGGGGGAGGGGCAGGGGATGGATCTCTGCAGGAACAATGAAGATCTCCATTTTTTTTTCTCTTTCCCGCATTTGCAGTGGGGAGGTGCAATCTGTCAGCCTATCAGCAGCGCACACACGGAGCGAAGTGCTTTTTTTCACACAAGCAAGGGCATGTGTGATTGGCAGTGTATGTCACATGTCCTTGCCCTATAAGACCAAGCTATTTTCCCCGTCGCCACCATTTTCTCACTGCTGCAGCTGCGTGTTAGACGGCACCGCTGTTGCTGTGTGCGCTATACCTTGTTAATTTCAAGCCAATTTTCGCACAAATATACAGATAGCTTGGGAGTAGGGAATAGTTGTGATTGCAGTCCTTTTAAGGACTAGGTTACAGCATTTCCTACGACTTTTATCAGGCAGGTCTGTGCTCTTAAATAGATAGATTGTGGGAGTAAAGACTAATTGTAATTGCAGTCCTTTTCAGGACTAGGTTACATCAGTTCCTATCAGTTTTTGCCAGGCAGGTCTGTGCCAGTGCTGTGCAAGTTTTTTTCACAGCATTTGGCTGAATCTAGCAAAGCTAATCCTTTTTGGCCTATTGCAGAGTGTGTTAGTCAGTGGAGTAGCCTATCTGTGTTGCAAGATATACCACCTGTGTATAGAATACCAATTTTTTTACTGCACCTAGTGAAGTAAAATCTTTTGGGCATAGCATCATTCTATTAGTCCATCTATACAGACCTCCATCAGGTTGCAAACTGAATATAATTTTTTTCTGCATCCAGCTCTGAAAAAATATTTGGGCTTCTAGCGGTGTGTGGGACTTGGTCTATTAGTCCATCTATACTGACCTCCATCAGGTTGCAAATTAAAAATAATTTTTTTCTTCATTTATCTCTGAAAAAATATTTGGGCTTCTAGCAGCGTGTGGGACTTGTTCTATTAGTCCATCTATACTGACCTCCATCAGGTTGCAAATTAAAAATAATTTTTTTCTGCATCTAGCTCTGAAAAAATATTTGGGCTTCTAGCAGTGTGTGGGACTTGGTCTATTAGTCCATCTATACTGACCTCCATCAGGTTGCAAATTGAATAAAAAAATTTTCTGCATCTAGCTCTGAAAAAATATTTGGGCTTCTAGCGGTGTGTGGGACTTGGTCTATTAGTCCATCTATACTGACCTCCATCAGGTTGCAAATTAAAAATAATTTTTTTCTTCATTTAGCTCTGAAAAAATATTTGGGCTTCTAGCAGTGTGTGGGACTTGTTCTATTAGTCCTTCTATACTGACGTCCAGCAGGTTGCAAATTGAATATAATTTTTTTCTGCATCTAGCTCTGAAAAAATATTTGGGCTTCTAGCAGTGTGTGGGACTTGGTCTATTAGTCCATCTATACTGACCTCCATCAGGTTGCAAATTAAAAATAATTTTTTTCTGCATCTAGCTCTGAAAAAATATTTGGGCTTCTAGCAGTGTGTGGGACTTGGTCTATTAGTCCTTCTATACTGACGTCCATCAGGTTGCAAATTGAATATAATTTTTTTCTGCATCTAGCTCTGAAAAAATATTTGGGCTTCTAGCGGTGTGTGGGACTTGGTCTATTAGTCCATCTATACTGACCTCCATCAGGTTGCAAATTAAAAATAATTTTTTTCTGCATCTAACCCAGCCAATAGTTTTGGCCTAATACCACAGTTTGGCCACTCAGCTCTGCTCGGTTACCATCCATTGTTTTTTTGTGCAAACAACTCCAGAGTTGTGAATTAGTTAACCACCAAAATGAGTGGAAAAAGGCCTGCTGCTGGTGGAAAGGGGAATAGGCGTGTTGGGAAGGGGAAAAAAGGTTGTGTCCGTGGGGTAGGTGCAGAAGAAAGACCATCTTCCAGCCAAACTAAAATGTCTACTTCTTTTAGCGGACAATGTGATAAGATCCCTTTCTTACGGCCGCGCCAATCGCTACAAATTCCAGATGAGGCACAAAAACAGCAGGTGCTTCAACGGATATCAAGTGCTCCTTTAAGTGGGCTCTCCTCCACATCAACTTCAACATCACAAATACTCCAGTCCTCAAAGGTGTCACCCAAATCGCACTTGCTTCCTCACAGCTCCCAAATCTCCAGCTGCCCGTCTGAGTATGAGGTAGAACAGATGGTTGAGTCTGCAGAGCTGTTTACTCATACTATAGCCTGGGAATCAGAGGTCGACTCCAGCGCTTCTGTGAATCCAGACGAGGAAATGATCTGCACTGATGCCCAGAATCTTTATGAGTCGGATCCAGGACCAGACGCAGAAGGTTCTGACCATAATGTAGACCCTCATTCCCAAACTGTAACTCCTGTTGGTGAAGACAATGAGGAAGACGATGATAAGACTCAAATACCTGATTGGAGCGACAACTTTAGTTTTTTGTCAGGGCAGGAACAGGTTGGCTCTGAGGACGACGGGTGTGATAACGCACAGGGTGATGATGATGAGGTCGGAGATCCCACTTACTGTCAACCCACAGTCAGCCAAGAGATGAGGTCAGCAGAGGAGGTGGAGGAAGATGCTAGTGACGACGAGGTCAGGTTGCGCCTTCCTGGACAGAGACGTAGTACTGGAAGCACGTCAACAACTGCATCCTCAAACACAACTCTGCCTCTCACCACAAGTCGTGGTGGCTCTTCAGGTCGCATGGGTGCTAAGCCTTGCATAGCCTGGGCATTTTTTCAGATCGATAAAGATGACCCAACTCGTGTTATCTGTAACATTTGTCAGCAAAAGCTAAGTAGAGGCCAAAAAATACATAGTTTGAGTACTTCATGCATGAACCGGCACATGGACATGAAGCATAAGTTGCAGTGGGAAGCTCAGTGTGCTACAATGCGGTCTAGCCGGCCGGGCCAACCACCGTCTGCCATATCTTGTGCATCCGCGGCCTCTTCATCCTCTGTGACTGGGGGGACAGCAGTCACACCTGTTTTGGGGCGCAGACCTGCCACCTCTTTACCCGCAACAGCCAGCGTGATTGGCAGGTCATCATTTTCTTTGGAGGTGGTAACACCAGCTGGTCTTGAGCGCTGTCCGACATCGATAGCACCACCTTTGGATCAAGGCAACCTAACATGTCCGCCTGCATCTTCGTCACAGACCGGCAGTTTGCCGGGGACACCCTTATCAACCCCGTCTAAGCACAATAGCCAGCCCTCGGTCCCTCAGATGTGGACAAGTAAAAGACCCTTTCCTCCTAGCCATGAGAAAGCTAAGAGGTTGAATTTCACCATCTGCAAGCTCTTGGCTACAGAAATGCTGCCTTTCCGCCTGGTGGACACAGAGGATTTTCGAGACCTTATGTCCGTCGCAGTGCCCCAGTACCAGATGCCCAGTCGGCACTACTTCTCAAAGAAAGGTGTGCCTGCGCTCCACCAGCATGTCGCACACAACATCACCGCTTCTTTGAGAAACTCTGTGTGTGACAGGGTGCATTTCACCACAGACACTTGGACGAGTAGGCATGGACAGGGGCGTTACATGTCGCTGACTGGGCACTGGGTAACTATGGTGACAGCAGGACAAGGGGCTGCTGTCCAAGTCTTGCCGTCCCCACGAGTTGTGCGTCAATCCTCTTTATGTCATTTTTCCTCCACTGCTTCTGCCTCCTCAACCTCCTCTCGGTCTTCTACCTGCACCCAAAGCCTGTCTGGTCATGCCACAAGCTTTCTAACTGCGCAGAAGGGATCCTGCACACCTCCTTACTATGCTGGCAGTAGGGCTCAACGTCATCAGGCGGTTTTTACATTGAAATGTCTGGGAAATGTGAGTCACACAGCTGAGGAGTTGTGGTCAGCTCTGGAGAACCAATTTCATGAATGGTTGTCTCCACTGGACCTGAAACCAGGGAAGGCCGTGTGCGACAATGCTGCAAACCTGGGTGCGGCCCTTCGCCGGGGCAATGTCACACACGTGCCTTGCATGGCTCACGTGTTGAACCTGGTTGTCCAGCAATTTTTAGCCCACTATCCCAGACTAGATGGCCTTCTGCAGAGGGCACGGTCGCTGTGTGCTCACTTCCGCCGTTCGCATCCCGCAGCTCAGCGACTTACATCTCTACAGAAGTCGTTGGGCCTGCCACTTCACCGGCTAAAATGCGATGTGCCTACCCGGTGGAATTCAACTCTGCACATGTTGCAGCGACTGTGGCAGCACCGACAAGCCCTGGTGCAATACGTTCTGACGTATAGCCTGGGCCAACGAGATTCAGAGGTGGGGCAAATCACGCTGGAGGAGTGGTCTCAGATCAGGGACCTATGCACCCTTCTGCACAGTTTTGAAATGGCGACGAAGATGTTTAGTGCTGACGATGCCATTATCAGCATGACTATTCCGGTGATTTACATGCTGGAGCACATGTTAAACAGAATTCGGAGTCAGGTGGTGGCACAAGAGGAGGTGGAGGAAGTAGAGGAGGAGGAGTTGTATGCGGAAGGGCTAACATCTGCAAGGTCCAGACGGTCGGCAGCACCAAGGCGGCAGGCATGTGAGGGTGGGGGAGATGGTTTAACCAGGGCGCATGGTAGCAGCCAAACTAGTGAGGAAGGTGCAGGAGCCCAGGAAGAAGTGGAGGACGAACTGATGGAAGACTCATCAGATGAGGGAGACCTTGATCACATTTCTGTTGTGCGAGGTTGGGGGGAGAGGACAGAGGAAGGAAGCATGATTGTTACCTCGCCACCAACACAACAGGGACTTGGTGCTCCTGGATGCGCAACACACATGAGTGCCTTCTTGCTGCACTACCTGCAACATGACCCTCGAATTGTGAGAATTAGAAATAATCCTGACTACTGGGTTGCCACACTGTTAGATCCCCGGTACAAAAGTAAATTTGCAGAAATTATTCCTGCCATAGAAAGGGATGCACGCATGCAGGAGTATCAGCAGAGACTGTTGCAGAATCTTACATGTGCTTTTCCACAAAATACCAGTGGTGCACGTAGTGAATCTCACAGTTCCAACTTGCCAACCGTGGGACCGTCAAGTGTTCAGCACTCAAACCGTAACAGAACCACAGTATCTGCTGGTAACATCAATTTTGCGGAATCATTTCACCACTTTTTTAGCCCATCCTTTGCAAGGCCACAGGAGACAAGAAGTCTGACACATAGTCAACGCCTAGAGACGATGGTACAGGAGAATCTCCAAGTAAACATTGAAGCCACGACTGTGTCACTGGACCCTTGCTCTTTTTGGGCTTCCAATCTGGATAAATGGCCGGAGCTAGCCACTTACGCCTTGGAGATCTTGTCATGCCCCGCAGGCAGCGTTCTGTCTGAACGTGTGTTCAGCGCTGCTGGTGGTGTGCTGACAGATAAGCGCACGCGGCTCTCCACTGATAATGTAGACAGACTCACGTTCATAAAGATGAACAAATCATGGATCCGAAACGACTTTTCTACCCTTGTGTCATCCTGGGGAGAGTAAAAGCTTGATGATTGGTTAAAATCACCCTACCAACCGTTTTAAGCTTTCAAATTACTAATCATGTTTATCTGTATCTTGACTGGAAAATAATTTGGGCTTTGTAGTGTGACACCCCAGGGGTCTGGTTGTCACAGTGATAGAGATATTACGTCTGAGAGCAGGTGGGAGGTCCTTTGGTCAGGGATCCTGTGCATGCCACACCTCCTGCCCTGCCTTGGGAGGGGAAGAACTTCCCCTGTATAAACCCGGGGCTGAGGCAGGGTTAGTGAGTCCAGGAAGAGGAGAGACAAGAGCAGCATAGGAAGCAGCAGAGTCACAAGGAGTCAGGGGCTGGCAGCTAAAGAGCTCGCCCTGACTAAGAAGATTCTTTACCGGACCCGGAGTCCGAGGCTGTGGGGACTAACTTCTACCCAGCAGCAGAATCCGTCAGGCAGGGGATTTCAGGTCCCCTGGCCCAGAAGCCCGAAGGCCCGGTCACACGCGTGGGACCAGCACCGCCATCGTGGAGCGGAAGCCATTAGAAGGCCCCGAGTCACCGGCCATACGGGTGAGCACCACACGGTACACTCAGGGACGTGGGCTACTTACATCAGCTTCTAGCAAGGTAGCCAGAAGAGTACAGTCAGCTTGGGAGGCCTACAACTACGCCTGGCCAGGGGAGATCCCATCTGCTCAAGGACTGACCAGGCCCCGTTCGCTAGCAAGTACTCCGGGAGGGTCTATCGTTGTTACCAGTAAAGACCCTGAACGCTACCATACCGTCTCTGAGTGGTTCCTGCTACCCCCATCATCCACGTCGGCTGCCCTGAGGCCATACCCCTCCCGTTGGGGGTTATACTATCACGCTGCACCATCCTTCCACCGGCCTCAGCGGTCTGCCCTGCAGCAGCAGCCCCCTGGCTGCATTCAACGGGTGGCGTAGTCATCAACCATTTTCTACCGCTAACAGACTGCCGTCCAGTTTGACTCCCTGGGCACGGACCGGGTCACCGCCACGAGACTACAACCCTAAACAGATCCGGCTCCGGGTAAGCTCCCGCGTGCGCAACGCAGCGCGACACAGGCCCAGGGGCGCGTCAACTTTGGCGTAGTCGGCAGGATCACGTGCCCGCAACCACCGGGTACTGCGTGCCTGAAAAGCAAAGACTGTTCAAACTTACCAGTGGTGAAGATTCCCGCCATCGGTGAAGATTCCCGCCATCCGGCGCCATCTTCAGCCTTCTTCCCGCCATCGGTGAAGTTTCCCGCCATCCGGCGCCATCTTCAGCCTTCTTCCCGCCATCCGTGGAGTTTTCCCGCCATTGGACGCCATCTTGAGGACGCCGCGCGGGAAGAAGAGGGGCGTGGACTCCGAAAGCGCGCGAGAACTGAAGCCCCGCCTCACGTCCGGACGTTGCGTAAGGTCCTGGAAGGAGCCCAACAGACGCCGACGTCACAGGAGCGCGACGGAAGGTCCTCAACCCTGACGATCCACTGCGGAGCCGCGGCCTACGGAACAGGATCATCGCAAGGTAGGCCACGGTCCACTAGGGGGGAGGAAGATGTCGGATACGGAGGAGAGCTCCACTGCCTCAACCCCCGCCAGCGCTACCGCTGTTGCAGTTATGCCCTTCACCATGCCCTATATCCCGGGAGCAGCTTGGCTACCCCAGTACTCAGGGGAGTCACATACCCTGCATGACTTTAGAGAAAAGCTGGATAGCCTCTTCCAGGTGTACCCCCTCACAGAAGAGCAAAAAGTGAGCATCCTGGTGGCCCAACTAACTGGGGCAGCCAAAAGGGAAGTAAAATCCTGGCCACCTGGGAGGAAGACTGTCGCAGGGATACTAACCCGGCTGAAGGACACCTTTGATACCCGCACCTCAGCCGAGATTAAACTTAGATTCTACGGGTGCAAGCAGCGAGCGCATGAGAGTATAAGGGACTATGCACTCAACCTACAAGAGGCCCTGAGGGCCATTAAGCAGACCGACCCTAATGGAGTGGGAAACGAGGACAGGCTGTTGACCGAACAATTTATAGAGGGTTTATATTGCAATGCCCACCGCACCCAGTTGCGGGCAATGGCCTTACAGGACCCTCATCTAGAATTTGCACAGTTCAAGGACAGAGCCATCCGGGTGCTCCGAGAACCGGCACCAGGTGGCGTTGTGACCCACAGACGCCCCACTACCACTTACTACCAGGAGGCGGCGCCCTTGTCAGCAGGGCCTGTGGGAGCTGATGCGCAGGCTTTGGACAATGACCCGGCTCCAGACCTACACCATCAGGTCCAAGAGCTAGCTAAAAGCGTTGCTGCGCTAACCCGAACTGTGCAGTCTTTACAGGTTTCCACTCCAGGGAAGATCCAGCTGGCATCCGGACCGGAGGACATCCCGTGGCGTCGACCAAGGAGGACCCCACCGGCCAGAGGAAGACCCAGTGACCAATACAGCGAGGACGGACGACCCATCTGCCGCCGCTGCAATCAACCCGGACATATGGAAAGGTACTGTTCTTTAAACGGGCACAACCTGGGGTAGAGGGCCAACCCCCAGGAAAAAGATCACCAGGCCCATCGAACTGGCGCGACAGATATGTGGGAGGACGTCCAGTCTTGCCTGTGGTACTGGATGGCATTCCAATGAGTGCCCTACTGGACACCGGGTCACAGGTCACCACCATCCCGTACGTGCTCTTCAAGCAGTACTGGAATGACTCGGATATTACCCGCTACCCTGACGACGACTTGAGTATCATCGCCAGCAATGGTCAGCCCGTGCCACAGATCGGATTTAAAGAGGTGACCATCAAAATTGGTAGAGTCGAACTGGCCGCACAGGGACTGATCATTGTAGATATTGACAAACATGAGAGTCACCCAAAAATAACTCTAGGAACTAATGTAATTGAAAATTGTCTTGCAGAGGTGATTTTCCTTTTACAGCAGGTTGCCAAGAATGCCAGCTCCGGCGAGCAGTGGGTGCTCCAGAAAGAGATCCGGGCACTGATGCAACGGCAACAAGTGGAACTCTCCGGCGGTGAGATTGGTAGCGTAAGAATGTGTGACCCTTTTCCTATTGCCATGCCCCCAAAAAGTGAAATGATGATTTGGTGCCGGGCAGCTATTGGTCTGAGAGGTAGAGATTACCAGGCAATGGTAGAACCAGTTTACTCAGACAGTAGGCCCACCATTTTGACAGCACGGGGGGTGGTCAATGTACGCCATGGGAGGGTGCCCGTTCGCATAATAAATATCGGGGAGAGGGAAGTGTACCTGCCCCGGTATGCCACGCTAGCCAAATTATATACCACTAATCAAAATTCTATACAATCTGTGGAACCCTTGCCTCCATCTCACCCGGAGGAAGGTAACGGCTCTAAGAAAGACATGGAGGACTGGTGTCAGCAACTACATCTGGGTACTGACTCCACTCCCTCACACCAGAAACAAGGAGTCTATCGGGTGGTTCAAGAGTATGAGAGAGTGTTTAGTAAACACCCGTTAGACTTCGGGCGAGTCAAGGGGGTAGAACACCGCATCCCCACGGGAGATCATCCTCCCATAAAAGAGAGGTATCGACCCGTACCCCCTGCACATTACCAACATGCCAAGGGGATGCTTAGAGACATGAAGGAGGCTGGGGTAATCCGGGATAGCTGTAGCCCCTGGGCAGCCCCACTAGTTTTAGTCAAAAAGAAAGACAACACCATGAGGATGTGTGTAGATTACCGGAAAATCAACCGTATCACACACAAGGATGCGTACCCCTTACCAAGGATAGAGGAGTCATTGGCTGCTTTAAGATCTGCTAACTTCTTCTCTACCTTGGATCTCACTAGCGGGTACTGGCAGGTTCCTGTAGCAGAGGCGGACCGGGAGAAGACCGCATTCACCACCCCGATGGGACTTAGCGAGTTCACCTGCATGCCGTTCGGACTCTGCAACGCCCCAGGAACCTTCCAACGATTAATGGAGTGCTGTCTGGGCCACAGAAACTTCGAGACGGTCCTGTTGTACCTGGACGATGTCATCGTATACTCCAAAACTTATGAGGACCACCTGAAACACCTGGCGGAGGTGTTCGAAGCTCTGGCGAGTTACGGCCTAAAGGTGAAACCCTCCAAGTGTCACCTCCTGAAACCAAAGGTGCAATACCTGGGACACGTGGTGAGCGCTGACGGAGTGGCTCCCGACCCCGATAAGATCACCGCAATTAAGGGATGGCCAAGCCCCTCCAGCGTAAAAGAAGTGCGGCAGTTCCTAGGGTTGGTAGGCTACTACCGAAGGTTTATTCCCGGTTTCACCAAAAAGGCAGCACCTATGCAGGACCTCCTGATAGGCCAGTCCCGGAAGGCCAAGAACCAGAAGCCGCCCTTCAAATGGGAAAAGCTAGAAGAAGAGTCCTTCCGCCAGCTGAAGATGGCCCTCACGGGGGATGAAATCTTGGCGTACCCGGACTATAGCCAGCCCTTCATCCTCTACACCGACGCCAGTAACATCGGGCTAGGAGCCGTACTGTCCCAGATTCAGCAGGGGAGAGAACGAGTAATCTCCTATGCCAGCCGAAAACTGCGACCCACCGAAAGGAACCCCGAAAATTACAGCTCATTTAAGCTAGAGTTCCTGGCCGTGGTATGGGCAGTCACCGAGCGCTTTAGGCATTACCTCGCTTCTTCCCGGTTCACCGTATACACGGATAACAACCCGCTGACACACCTGGACACGGCAAGACTCGGTGCCCTGGAGCAGAGGTGGATGGCCCGTCTGTCCAACTACGAGTTCACAATTAAATACCGGGCAGGGCGCTCCAATACCAACGCGGACGCCCTGTCCAGGATGCCCAACCTGCCGGACGGAGGAGAAGATCCGGAGGGACTGGAAGAAGTTGAACTCCCTGCGTTCCACCGTCATGGGACTATCCAGTATTCCCACCGGGTAAGGAGTAAGCAGGCTGCTACGTTGAACCCCTTACCTCACTACAACTGGGCGGAAACGCAAGACAGCGACCCTGCCGTCCGACTGGTGAAGGAGATGCTGACTCGCCCGGAGGCTAGCCTGGAATCAGACGCTCCAGAGGAAGCCAAACAACTATGGGCAGAGAAGAGTCGACTGTTCCTTTACAAGGGGAAGTTGTGCCGCAGAATGGTTAACTCCAGGACGCATGAACTACTCTGGCAAGTAGTGGTGCCACGAAGAGACGCAGCCATGGTGATGGAGGCATACCACGACGGAGCTGGACACTTCGGGTGGAAAAAGCTGGAGTTCCTGCTGCGCGAGCGGTTCCACTGGGTAGGCATGAGGGGAACCATCGAGAAGTGGTGCAGAGACTGTGGCCCGTGCAATCTGAGAAGGAAGGACCGGGCCAGCCAGAAGACTCCCCTGCAGTCCATCGTCACCCGGCAACCGTTGGAACTGGTAGCCTTGGATCATGTAAAACTGACCCCCAGCAGAAGTGGCTACGTCTACGCGTTAACCATCGTGGATCATTACTCCCGGTTTCTGGTTGTCGTCCCCGTCAAGGACTTAACGGCTCGAACAGCAGCTAGAGCCTTCCAGCAGCACTTTTGCCGTCCACACGGGTACCCGGACCAAGTGCTGACGGACCAGGGACCTGCCTTTGAAGCGGAGGTCTTCCAGGAATTCTGCAATCTGTATGGCTGCCGGAAGATAAGGACGACACCCTACCATCCGCAAACTAATGGACTTTGTGAGAAAATGAACCAGGTGGTAATGGATCTTCTAAAAACGTTGCCCCTGGAAGAACGCAGTCTGTGGCCTGAGAAGTTGCCCGATCTGGTGGACCTATACAACCACATCCCGGTAGGTTCCACCAACTGTACCCCGGCTTACCTAATGAGGGCAAGACCTGGTAAGTTACCTGTTGACCTGGAAATGGGAGTCCTGACGCCCGAGGACACTTCACCAGAAACGGACTGGGACACAGAGAGGCAGCAGCAGTACCGGAAAGTACAGGAGAGCGTGGAGCGAAGTCTCTGTCAGGCTAGGGAAAGACAAGAGAAGACTTACAACCAGTATGCTCCCGCTGTTCCCCTGGTACCCGGAGAGCAGGTCTTGAAGAGGAAGAGACGGCTCCACAAGTTGGACGACCAGTGGGAGAAGGACCCGTACACCGTACTGCCCTCAAGCCACGAGAACCCGAAGGTCTGTACCATCAGTAAAGACGGAGGGGAAACCACAGCCATTGTATCCCGGGACCACCTGAAGAAGTGCCCCGAACAACTGAGGAACCCTGAGGAGGAACAGGAAGACCATCGACCCGTGGAAGAAAGGGAAGATATGGTTAGTACCGTGCTCGGGGACTTCCCTCGGTCTTGGACTCAAGTCAATGGTGCAGTTGTGGTACCCGTACTCACCTTCCTCCAACCATCATCCCAAGAACCTACGGAGCAACGGGTAGAGCTGGAAGAGCAGCCGGTCCAGGAGGCAGAAGACTCCACCCAAGCGGAACAGGAGAATCCACCCTCTGCTTATAGTGAGCCTGCCGTACCCCTAGTGAGACAAAGAGCCGGTAGACAGCTGCCCAGTGTACCCTTGACAGCTCCTACACCCTGTAGTTCAGGGCCAGACAGTCAGCTCCGTAGGTCCACTAGGGCCACTAGAGGCCAGTTACCCGCACGTTGGAGGATCTAAATGTTTAAGTTGTTTTACAATGTTTACCTGTTTATTGTTGCTTGTGTGTAATTTTGTGTTTCTAGTTGTTTTTAGGAGTCTTCGGTGGATTTACCGGGAATCCTTTGTATATAGTTGGAGCGTAACCCAGGATGGACTAGAGACTGTTAAGGACTCGGGGTAGGACAGACCCTTACCTGGTTACGTCTCCCTGTGTTGGTGAAATGGACACCTTTGCTTTTCTTCAAAGACTGCACCCGGTTGCGGACATCCGTGACCATCTTATTGTGTTTCCTTATTGTATTTTATTGTTCTTTGATATACCTTGTTATATTTTTCTAAAAAGTGTTTAGTCCCGGAGTACTAAATTTCACTAGGGGGGAGTGTGACACCCCAGGGGTCTGGTTGTCACAGTGATAGAGATATTACGTCTGAGAGCAGGTGGGAGGTCCTTTGGTCAGGGATCCTGTGCATGCCACACCTCCTGCCCAGCCTTGGGAGGGGAAGAACTTCCCCTGTATAAACCCGGGGCTGAGGCAGGGTTAGTGAGTCCAGGAAGAGGAGAGACAAGAGCAGCATAGGAAGCAGCAGAGTCACAAGGAGTCAGGGGCTGGCAGCTAAAGAGCTCGCCCTGACTAAGAAGATTCTTTACCGGACCCGGAGTCCGAGGCTGTGGGGACTAACTTCTACCCAGCAGCAGAATCCGTCAGGCAGGGGATTTCAGGTCCCCTGGCCCAGAAGCCCGAAGGCCCGGTCACACGCGTGGGACCAGCACCGCCATCGTGGAGCGGAAGCCATTAGAAGGCCCCGAGTCACCGGCCATACGGGTGAGCACCACACGGTACACTCAGGGACGTGGGCTACTTACATCAGCTTCTAGCAAGGTAGCCAGAAGAGTACAGTCAGCTTGGGAGGCCTACAACTACGCCTGGCCAGGGGAGATCCCATCTGCTCAAGGACTGACCAGGCCCCGTTCGCTAGCAAGTACTCCGGGAGGGTCTATCGTTGTTACCAGTAAAGACCCTGAACGCTACCATACCGTCTCTGAGTGGTTCCTGCTACCCCCATCATCCACGTCGGCTGCCCTGAGGCCATACCCCTCCCGTTGGGGGTTATACTATCACGCTGCACCATCCTTCCACCGGCCTCAGCGGTCTGCCCTGCAGCAGCAGCCCCCTGGCTGCATTCAACGGGTGGCGTAGTCATCAACCATTTTCTACCGCTAACAGACTGCCGTCCAGTTTGACTCCCTGGGCACGGACCGGGTCACCGCCACGAGACTACAACCCTAAACAGATCCGGCTCCGGGTAAGCTCCCGCGTGCGCAACGCAGCGCGACACAGGCCCAGGGGCGCGTCAGTAGCAGTGTGCAGCACTGATCCTATTAGGCCATCTATAATAAGCTTCACCAGATTTAAAATTAAAAATAATTTTTAGCTGCATCTAGCCCGGAAAATAATTTTGGGGCTCCGAGATGCGCAAGACACATAAGTGCCTTCTTGCTGCACTACCTGCAGCATGACCCTCATATTGTCAGAATTCGAAGTAATCATGACTACTGGGTTGCCACACTCTTAGATCCCCCAAACTTTTCGATCAACCTTTTCATTTTAATAAAGACCAAAAAAATGGTCATTTTTGAAATTATAAGCATTAGCAGGTTGTTAGAAACTGAAATCAAACAGTTTTCAACTCAAAACTTTATTCTAGGTGATGTTACATTTTCACATAGGACCCCTTGTTCGAAAGGAGCTTCTGAACTCTCTCGTCCATTGAATTTGTCAGGTTTTGGATGGTTTCTGCTTCAATTGTTTTGCATGAGGACAGAATACCCTCCCAGAGCTGTTGCTTAGATGTGAACTGCCTCCCGCCATCATAGACACTCCTTTTAATGATGCTCCAAAGGTTCTGAATGGGGTAGAGGTCAGGGGAGCATGGGGGTCACACCATAAGTTTGTCCCCTTTTATGCCCATATCAGCCAGAGATGCAGATGTTTTATGTGCAGCATGAGATGGTGCATTATCATGCAGAAAAATGATCTTGCTGTGAAATACACGGTTCTTCTTCTTGAACCATGGCAGGAAGTGCTGTTTGAGAAAATCCACATACATTATGGAGTTCATCTTTAGCGCCTTCAGGGATCCTAAAGGGGCCGACAATCTCTCTCCCCATGATTCCAGCCCAAAACATTACTCCACCTCCTCCTTGTTGGCGCTGTAGCCGTGTTTGCGTGGGTTGTCCATCAACCAGCCATCCTCCACTCCATCCATCTGGACCATCGAGCGCTGCACGGCACTCATCCGTGAACAAAACAGTTTTGAAATCAGTTTTCATGTAATGTTTGGCCCACTGGAGCCGTTTCTGCTTGTGTGAAGTGGATAGAGGAGGTCGACAGGATGGCGTATGCACAGCTGCAAACCTCTGAAGGACCCTGCATCTTGTTGTTCGGGGGACGTTGGAGGCACAAGCAGCTTCAAAAACTTGTCTGCTGCTATGACAAGGCTTTTTTGCCGCTGCTCTTTCAACCTGACGTAATTGCCTGTAGGAAAGAGTCCTCAATTTGCCCTTATCAGCACGCACACGTGTGTACTGTGAATCAGCTACATACTTCTTGATTGCCAAGACACTTCATCCTGATCATCGCACAATGTTGATTGTAGTCATGCCTTGACCTAAACACACCACAATTTGTTGCTTCTCAGCAGCCGACACATCCTTTTTCTTTCCCATTTTGGCAGAAAATGTAGGCTGCTTAATAATGTGAGACAGCCTTCTTAAGTAGTCTTGCCTTTCATTGGACACACCTGCCAAACTAATTAGCACAGGTGTCTGCAATTGCTTACAGTGATATAAAGAGCCCTGACACACATCACCATCAATGAGTTTAACTGACAAACAAACAAATTCTTCCCTTATCACTCCTAAACACTTTTTGCATAATAATTTGGAACGCGGTGTACATGTGCTTTTCCACAAAACACCAGTGGTTCACGTAGTGAATCTTACAGTTCTAACTTGCCAACCGTGGTCTGTATGGAATTGTTCAATAAAGGGCCCAAAATTAAGATAACATAGATGGGAGAGGTCTCTATGAATAGGAATTCCTAAGTATTTGATACCCTGTGAGGGCCAGGCAAAGGGAAAGTTGGACTGGATGGAATCCTATATGGATTTAGAGAGGGAGACATCGAGGGCCTCAGACTTCGCTGCATTGATTTTAAAATTTTACCATGTAACAAAGTGATCTATTTCAGCCATAACAGCAGGGATGGATATATGTGATTGAGTGATATATACTAGGACATCATCAGCAAATAGAGAGCACTTGTACTCGGTGCCTCCCACCTCAATCCACCTAATATTGGGGTTATGGCGAATTGATGAGAGCAGGTGCTCCGTCACTAGGATGTATAAGAGAGGGGACAGAGGACATCCCTGCCTTGTCCCATTGGTGATTGTGAAAGGTGATGAAAATGTTCTGACGCACCCCCTGGGCCTTGGGACACCCGGAGCCGGACCCTTTTTGGTGGATGCTGGTGGTTGTAGTCTTCGTGGCGGCGATCCGGTTCTGTGGCTCAGGGCGGTCAAACCAGTGGCGGAACTATTTATGTGGTTTTGATGTTTAAATGTCCGACTACGCCACCCGTGGATTGCGGTCAGAGTGAACCGCCGCTACAGGGCAGACCGCTGAGGCTGGTGTTGTGGGTGCAGCAGAGCGTAGCATAACTCCCCACGGGAGGAGTATAGCCTCAGGGCAGTGTATGCGGAGGATGGGGGTGATGGTGCAGGGCAGCAGCAGTAACGACACGGAGTCAGTGATGCAGTTCAGGGCCTTTACTCACAGTTCTTATTATCCAGACCACGTCTGCAGGTAACGGCTGCCCACGTCGTACTGTGCTCACCAGGTGAGGGGCTCAGACAACTCCCAGATAATTTTGTAGCGCTTCACAGGACCCCCTTTGTGTGTCCTTTGTCTGGCCTTTCTTACCAACACTTCTGTCCGGCTGCCTCGGGCCTCCTCTTGGTAAACTTGGCGCCAGTTTCCCTGACCCTATGTGGTGCCTTCCTAGCGGGTGGAGCAAGGGGCTGCGCCACATAAAATGTCAGAGCCTCCGGTTTCTAGCTGAGGGTCGTTTCCTGCCTCCACTAGTTCGGGGACCGGTCTCCCCCTTTGGCCTGACCCCTCCACGCAGGTGGATTCGGGCGTGCGGTGGCGACTCGCCCGTCCGCACCCCTGGGATCCCTTCATTCCTCGTTCCTGGAGCCTTCTCCGCTCCACTTCCTTCCTTCTCCCTCTTGCAGGCCTGGGCCTCTGTTACTAGGCCCGCCTCCGGAGCAGAGCTCATGCAGAGCCCCTGCTCCCTGCCACTTCTGCTCAGACTTCTCTGCACTGAACTAAGATGGTGCCCACCTTTTATACTCCCTTCTCAATGCACCCAGGAACTGCTTCCTCCCTGCTCCTGCACTGCAGGGTTCCCCTTCCTCAGTGTTCCCTCCCCCCACTCCAGCCAGGGACAGGGACTGTCGTGCCCATCTCAGGGGCATATTGGTCGCCCTGCCCCACGGCAATGTGGTGTAATGCATGCAGGTGTCGGGTCCTGATCCACACTCCATCCTTATCTGAGAGTGAGATATCACACCTCTGGGTGAGGTGCAATACCTCTGTAGCAACCGAGCCCTCAGGGTGCTACAGTTCCATTTATCTTCAGCCTAGGTGACGTATTGTGATACAGGGCCATGATTTTGGCTATAAAAGGGTCCCCTAGACCCCTACCCCAAGCTTTTTAAGAGAATCATATATGGCGTGCCAGGAGACTCTATGGAATGCTTTCTCAGCATCCAACGAGAGTATCTACTTACAAATTTTTAACTGCATCTAGCCCAGGAAATACTTTGTGCCTAGTAGCAGTGTCTGCTAGTCAGCGGATTATCCCGGCTGTTAAGCAAGCTACACCACCTGTAGTTTGTACACTTAATTTTTTCAAAGGAAATGCTTCGGGACCACGGGATACTTAGTGAAGAGCATCAGGAGGCACCCCAAGGCATAGGGGCTGGGACTGGCACTAGGATGCCTTGCGGTGGACAGCCGAGCTCGATCCTTATAAAAGCTTTTTAACTGCAGCAGCTTTAGTGGACGCTACTGGAGCTGGAATTACGCGGCTGCTGGCATGAGACTTGCCCTCCAATAGATCCTTGTAAATGGATTTAAAGTGTATTCATTCAAATTAGAGAGACAATTTAAATTAAAAAGCTTAGAGCTGCCTCCACCACAGGGGGGCTCTCTCGACCCACCAGCGGACAGGCACCAGTATTGGGAGAGGGGGGCTGGCCGTCAGGGTTCACCGCGGCTCTGGCACAAACCCGGCGACACGAAGGTGGCACGGGCAGGAGCGGACTGGCCGTCTCGGCTTCTCACTTTTTGGATTTTAGAAGGGCATGACATGCCTATATCTGTGTCTCCCCCTCCTTTTACTCCTCCACCTCTTTTCTTTTCGCATGACTATATGTACTTGTCACTTTTCCATGTGTTAGTTGTGTCTTCTGAGCAGTTTGTCAGCTTTTGGACACCTTTGAAGGTGTTTTCTATGTGTTTCTATGTGTTTTTGTTTGCCTGCCATTGGTTTTAACGGTGTTCGAAGGTGTTCGACGAACAGTTCGACGAACAGTTCGGCGAACACACGGGTGTTCGACGAACCGAACCGAACTCGAACACTACGGGGGTGGCTCAACACTAGTCTTAACCACTTTTTGCCTTACCTGCCTATTTTGCCTTCAGTCCACAGAGAAGGTTTCCTACCCAGATCCTCCCTCCATAACACTCCTCACCCACCCCTAGGAAGGTAACTGTTTCTCCATCCACAGGTCCACAGGTAATTACTGGTGCATCTGAGCTTCTTCTCTCGTCCAGGGGATGACCACAATCTAAGTCATGTTCTACCCATTGGAAAACTAAGGACCATTCTATATACTAAACCAAACGCTACAAGGAAATCTTTTACTCCCCGCCTACAATGGCTTTCATCTTTTAAATCCCCCGATCTTATCCGCACGCCATCTTTTATCTTTAATAATTGTTTTAACTGAACCAATAAAATTGTTTGCTTTTACTCACTACTGTGCCAATTCTAATTGTCATTACCATTACCTTGGTTTTTTAACTACCCTGTTAATATAACCCCTTTTTCCCCTACATCTCCAGCGTAAGTTGCTTATTTTATTAATATGATAGAAATAATAATAAAAAAAAGTGATATATTTGATTCCAATGAATCCTGGCACAACTTTATGTTACATTTCCAGGGTCCGGGTAGGTGAATTATGAGGAGCTATTGAGTTCTCACAAGAGATTATACAATGAACAAGGGGACATCCCAATTTTTCTCTATGGCAGATGTTGGGGAATGAAGGAGAAGCCATATTACAGACCTTGCAGGAGATTCTCTTTTCCTCATTGAAAAAAAACATAGCAGTGCCAAGTATGCATTGCTGTGGGTGAAATGGTACTGCAAAGCTCTGTGCCTCAGTCTTTTAATGTAACCACCAAGCTCTGTGCTTCAGTCTTTTAATGTAACCACCAAGCTCTGTGCCTCAGTCTTTTAATGTAACCACCAAGCTCTGTTCCTCAGTCCTGTAATGTAACCACTAAGCTCTGTGCCTCAATCCTGTAATGTAACCACCAAGTTCTGTGCCTGAGTCCTGTAATGTAACCACCAAGTTCTGTGCCTGAGTCCTGTAATGTAACAACCGAACTCTGTGCCTCAATCCTGTAATGTAACCACCAAGTTCTGAGCCCCAGTCCTGTAATGTAACAACCGAACTCTGTGCCTCAATCCTGTAATGTAACCACCAAGCTATGTGCCTCAGTCCTGTAATGTAACCACCGAAATCTGTGCCTCAGTCCTCTAATGTAACCATCAAGCTCTGTGCCTCAGTCTTGTAATGTAACCACCGAACTCTATGCCTCAGTCCTGTAACCACCGAACTCTGTGCCTCAGTCTTTTAATGTAACCACCAAACTCTGTGCCACAGTCCTGTAATGCAATCACCGAACTCTGTGCCTCAGTCATGTAATGTAACCACCAAGCTCTGTGCCTCAATCTTTTAATGTAACCACCAAACTCTGTGCCTCAGTCCTGTAATGTAACCACCGAACTCTGTGCCTCAGTCCTGTAATTAAACCACCGAATTTGTGCCTCATTCCTGTAATGTAACCACCAAGCTCTCTGCCTCAGTCTTTTAATGTAACCACCATGCTCTGTGCCTCAGTCTTTTAATGTAACCACCGAGCTCTGTGCCTTAGTTCTGTAATGTAACCACAGAACTCTGTGCCTCAGTCCTGTAATGTAACCACCAAGCTCTGTGCCTCAGTCCTGTAATGTAACCACCAAGCTCTGTGCCTCAGTCCTGTAATGTAACCAACGAACTCTGTGCCTCAGTCCTGTAATGTAACCACCAAGCTCTGTGCCTCAATCCTGTAATGTAACCACCAAGCTCTGTGCCTCAATCTTTTATTGTAAACACCAAGCTCTGTGCCTCAGTTCCGTAATGTAACCACCAAGCTCTGTGCCTGAATCCTGTAATGTAACCACCAAGCTCTGTGCCTCAGTCCTATAATGTAACCACCAAGCTCTAAGGAAAGAGAGGAGATCTGTCCCTACTATGAGACTCAGCTGAATCCCTACGATGTAACAGGGAACCTGATCCTGCGATCAGACCTGCTAAAGTCCTAATCTAGTCTGTACGAAGACCTATAGATGTGGGGAGGGAATCCCTACAAGTACTAAGGACTGGGAGGAATATGGGACACCTCCTAACAGAAATAGTAGCAGACAGACGAACAAACAAAATAGATAGAACATAGAGGTCCGTAGACCAAGCAAACTAACAGAGTTAGATACAGAGCACAGGCTAGCTAGAAAGTAGATATACAATGAAGTCCAGCAAAGCCAGAAGGGCGGAGCAGGACTAAATAGGTCAACAAGGTCATGTGACCAGCAAAGGAAAAAAAACCTAACAGCAAGGTTCTAACAGTACCCCCCCTTCTAAGAGGATCCTCCGGATCCCCTAGGACCAGGCTTATCAGGAAATCTCCTGTGAAACGCTCTGATAAGTCTGGACGCGGAAACATCATCTGACCTCACCCAAGAGTTATCCTCGGGTCCGAAACCTTTCCAGGCCACAAGATACTGCAAACTACCTCTATACCGTCTAGAGTCAAGGATGCGAGAAATTTCATATTCCCCGTCCTCCACCACCGGAGGAACAGAGGCAGAGGCGTCACCATCCGACACAACAGCTTTTTTTAACAGAGAGACATGAAAGACCGGATTAATTCTCCAGGAGGTAGGAACCTCCAACCTAACAGCAGATTGGTTGACAACCTGAAGCACCTTAAAGGGCCCTACAAACTTGGGACCCAATTTCTTAGAAGGAATCCTCAACCGCAGATTCCTAGAGGACAACCAAACCATGTCACCAACAGCGAACAAAACCTCCTGTCGTTTCCTATCAAAGTAGTCTTTAGATTTTCTGTTGGCCTCCTGAAGATTACCACGCACATCCGTCCAAACTCTTTCCAAATCACCGGAAAAATTCTCCTCCTCAGGCACGGCAGATCCCAACTTGGAGAACGACCCAAACGACGGATGTCTCCCAGAACAACAAAAAAAAGGCGAACAACCAGTAGAAGAAGATGTATGATTGTTCAGAGCAAATTCGGCAAGTGGCAGAAACTCAGACCACCCCTCTTGATTGTCTGCCACAAAACAACGCAAGAACTGCTCAACATCCTGGTTTTTCCTTTCTGTCTGGCCATTAGATTCAGGATGATATCCGGACGAAAACGACAAATGAATTCCCAACCTGTCACAAAAGGCACGCCAAAAACGAGCCACGAACTGAGGACCCCTATCAGAAACAATGTCAGTAGGAACGCCATGAAGTCTGACAATTTCCTTGACAAAGGCCTTAGCGAGAGTTTTAGCGCAGGGCAGTTTGACGAAGGGAACCAAGTGACACATCTTGCTAAAGCGGTCCACGACCACCCAGATGACAGTAAAACCCTCAGAAGGGGGAAGGTCAGTTATAAAAGTCCATAGCCAAATGTGTCCAAGGAGCACTGGGGACCTCCAAAGGACAAAGCAACCCCGCAGCAGGAGTATGTGAGGACTTAGATCTAGCACATATAGTACATTGGCGCACCCACTTAATGACTTCCTTCTGCCATCCAGGCCACCAAAAACTGTGACCCACCAGTCTCTTGGTCTCAGAGATTCCGGGATGACCTGCCAACCGAGATTCGTGACACTCAACAAACAAATCTCTCCTAAAGGTCTCAGGCACAAACAACCTCCCATGATGAGTGTTAGATGGGGCATTCTCCTGAGCTTTAAGAATCTCATCTTCCAAAACGGAGTCTAAAGCAGCTATCACAACACCTTCTTGTAAAATGTTTTCCTCTTTCTCAGCACCGACTATGGGAGAAAAACTGCGAGACAAGGCATCCGCCTTAACATTCTTAGTACCAGGGATGTAAGTAACGGAGAAATTAAACCGCGAGAAAATCAGTGCCCACCTAGCCTGACGGGCATTCAGGCGCTTGGCAGCATCAAGATATATCAGATTTTTATGATCCGTAAGAACCTGAACGGGAAATTCCGCACCTTCCAAGAAGTGGCGCCAGTGTTCAAATGCGAGTTTAATAGCCAATAATTCCCGATTACCAATATCGTAATTCAATTCAGTCTCCGAAAATTTTTTGAAAAAAAGGCACAGGGATGTAATCCATCCCCGTTATCCTGAGACAATACTGCGCCAACCCCCACAGAGGAAGCATCAACCTCAACCAAAAACGGCCTAGTAACATCAGGCTGCATAAGGATGGGAGCAGAGGTGAACCTCTCCTTGAGATACACAAAAGCTTCAATGGCCTCAGAAGACCACTGAACCGCATCAGCACCTTTCCTGGTGAGATCAGTCAGAGGTTTGACAATACTAGAAAAATTTTTTATGAACTTTCTATAGTAATTGGCGAAACCCAAAAACCTCTGTATCGATTTCAAACCAATAGGCCTAGGCCATTCCTGTACAGCTTGAACCTTAACCGGATCCATCTCAAAACCTTTGCTGGAGATAATGTAGCCCAAAAAACTAATTCTCTGTACAGCGAACTCACATTTCTCCACTTTGCAAAAAGCGAATTGTCCATTAATAACTGTAATACCTCACGTACGCTCCGCCAATGAGACTCCAGATCTGGCGAATAAATCAAAATGTCATCCAAATACACAACCACATTTTTACCGATCAAAGGTCTAAGGATGTCATTAATCAGATTCTGAAAAAATGCAGGAGCATTAGTAAGACCAAAAGGCATAACCAGATTCTCAAAATGACCCACAGGAGTGTTAAAAGCAGTCTTCCATTCATCACCCTCCTTCATGCGCAACAGATTGTATGCCCCCTTAAGGTCAATTTTAGAGAACCACTTGGCCCCCATTAACTGATTAAACAGATCAGGAATCAATGGCAGTGGGTAAGGATTGCGTACCGTAATTTTGTTAATCTCACGAAAATCCAGACAAGGACGTAAACCGCCGTCCTTTTTTTTTACAAAAAAAAAATCCAACCGCCACAGGAGACTTAGAGGGCCTAATGTGACCGGCGGCCAAGCTTGTCTGTATGTATTCCTCCAAAGCCTTCCTCTCAGGAATAGTAAGGTTAAATAAACGACTTTTAGGAAGAGTCGCTCCAGGGACAAATTCAATAGAACAATCATAGTCTCTATGGGGAGGCAAAACCTGCGATTCCTTCTCAGAAAAAACTCTCCAAAAATCCTGAATAGGAACAGGCAATTCTCCCCTATCCAAAGCTGCAATACGCCCGTTACAAAACTTGTCATAACATTTATGGCTCCAGGATTTAATTTCACTGGTAGACCAATCCAGTACAGGATTGTGAAATTTTAACCAGGGCAAACCCAATATTACTGGAGAAGGCAAGTTATTCAACACTACCAAATCCAATTTCTCATGGTGAACACCATTAATAGTGAGAGGAAATTCACTGACCTTGAGAGTAATATTCTTCAAAGGGGAGCCATCCACAGAAACCACAGCAATGGGGAATGACAAAGGTTCAGGTTTTAAATTGAGTTTTTCCACGAATCCCCCATCAATTACATTCAGTGTAGACCCGCAATCAACAAACACCCGAAATTCCATTAATTTTTCCTGAGCAATCGTGGAAACAGCTAAAAATATACCCTTGGAATTTAAACAGGCAATACGGGCATGACTGACCATTTTTTTTTCTTTCTTCATACGAAGCTCACAGCCTTTAATCAAATGACCAGATTTTCCACAATAGAAACACAAGCCTTCAGAAAATCGACGGTCTTTTTCTTGAGAGCGAGGTGCCACCGATCCAATCTCCATCGGTTCACCACTGTTAGTACACACATTATCATAACCAGAAACTGACATAGCAGAGGATTTGCTCTCATTAACCCTAGCACGCAGTCTTCTATCCACCCGTATAGCTAATTGCATAGCCTGTTGCAAATCTTCAGGTGTAGGATAAGCAATTAGCAGGTCTTTAACCCTTTCACTGAGCCCAGCAAGAAATAGACTTTTCAGAGCAGAATCGTTCCACCCTGTTTGAGTGGACCAACGACGAAAATGTGTACAATATTTTTCCACATTACCCGATCCTTGTTTTAGACGTCTCAACTCAGTCTCAGCTGATGCGACACGGTCAGGATCATCATATAATAGTCCCAAAGCAGAAAAAAAACTATCCACTGATCTGAAGCATGAATCACTAGGTTGCAAAGAAAAGGCCCACTCCTGAGGCTCTTTGCGCAAAAGTGACATTATGAACCCTACGCGCTGGGATTCATCCCCAGAGGACTTAGGTCTCAAACGAAAATACAATAAGCAAGCATTTTTAAATGAAAAAAATTCTCGGTGTTCACCAAAAAACAAATCCGGCAAACATACCTTAGGCTCCAAGAAATGTGCTCCAGGACAGTTACTCACGTGCTGACGGAGCTCGGCCACCTCCAGAGAGAGTCCCTGCAGGCGATGAGCCAAATCCTGAACCGACACCATGATGGAACAGAAAAATCTTTCCTTAGAGAATTTGCTGGCTGGACTTACTGTTATGTTCTGCTACCAAAGCTAAGGAAAGAGAGGAGATCTGTCCCTACTATGAGACTCAGCTGAATCCCTACGATGTAACAGGGAACCTGATCCTGCGATCAGACCTGCTAAAGTCCTAATCTAGTCTGTACGAAGACCTATAGATGTGGGGAGGGAATCCCTACAAGTACTAAGGACTGGGAGGAATATGGGACACCTCCTAACAGAAATAGTAGCAGACAGACAAACAAACAAAATAGATAGAACATAGAGGTCCGTAGACCAAGCAAACTAACAGAGTTAGATACAGAGCACAGGCTAGCTAGAAAGTAGATATACAATGAAGTCCAGCAAAGCCAGAAGGGCGGAGCAGGATTAAATAGGCCAACAAGGTCATGTGACCAGCAAAGGAAAAAAAACCTAACAGCAAGGTTCTAACATCAGTCCTGTAATGTTACCACCAAGCTATGTGCCTCAGTCCTGTAATGTAACCACCGAACTCTGTGCCTCAGTCCTGTAATAGAACCAACAAGCTCTGTGCCTCAGTCTTTTAATGTAACCACCAATCTCTGTGCCACAGTCCTGCAATGTCACCACAGAACTCTGTGCCTCAGTCCTGTAATGTAACCACCAAGCTCTGTGCCTCCGTCTTTTAATGTAAACACGAAACTCTGTGCCTCAGTCCTGTAATGTGACCACCGAACTCTGTGCCTCAGTCCTGTAATGTAACCACCAAGCTCTGTGCCTCAGTCTTTTAATGTAACCACCAAACTCTGTGCCTCAGTCCTGTAATGTAACCACTTAACTCTGTGCCTCATTCCTGTAATGTAACCACCAAGCTCTGTGCCTCAGTCTTTCAATTTAACCACCAAGCTCTGTGCCTCAGTCTTTTAATGTAACCACCAAGCTCTGTGCCTCATTCCTGTAATGTAACCACCAAGCTCTGTGCCTTAGTTTTGTAATGTAACCAAAGAACTCTGTGCCTCAGTCCTGTAATGTAACCACCAAGCTCTCTGCCTCAGTACTGTAATGTAACCACCAAGTTCTGTGCCTCAGTCATGTAATGTTACCACCAAGCTTTATGCCTCAGTCCTGGAATGTAACCACCGAACTCTGTGCCTCAGGTCTGTAATGTAACCACCAAGCTTTGTGCCTCAGTCCTGTAATATAACCACCGAACTCTGTGCCTCAATCCTGTAATGTAACCACCAAGCTCTGTGCCCCAGTCTTTTAATGTAACACCAAGCTCTGTGCCTCAGTCCTGTAATGTAACCACCAAGCTCTGTGCCTCAATCCTGTAATGTAACCACCAAGCTCTGTGCCTCAGTCCTGTAATGTAACCAGCAAGCTCTATGCCTCAGTCCTGTAATGTAACCACCGAGCTCTGTGCCTCAATCCTGTAATGTAACCACCAAGCTATGTGCCTCAGTCCTGTAATGTAACCACCGAACTATGTGACTCAGTCCTGAAAAGTAACCACCAAGCTCTGTGCCTCAGTCCTGTAATGTAACCTCCGAACTCTGTGCCTCAGTCCTGTATTGTAACCACCAAGCTCTGTGCCTCAGTCTTTTAATGTAACCACCTAACTCTGTGCTACAGTCCTGCAATGTAACCACTGAACTCTGTGACTCAGTCCTGTAATGTAACCACCAAGCTCTGTGCCTCAGTCTTTTAATGTAAACACCAAACTCTGTGCCTCAGTCCTGTAATGTAACCACCGAACTCTGTGCCTCAGTCCTGTAATGTAACCACCGAACTCTGTGCCTAATTCCTGTAATGTAACCACCAAGCTCTGTGCCTCAGTATTTTAATGTAACCACCAAGCTCTGTGCCTCAGTCTTTTAATGTAACCACCAAGCTCTGTGCCTCAGTCCTGTAATGTAACCACCAAGCTCTGTGCCTTATTTCTGTAATGTAACCACAGATCTCTGTGCCTCAGTCCTGTAATGTAACCACCAAGGTCTCTGCCTCAGTACTGTAATGTAACCACAGAACTCTGTGCCTCAGTCCTGTAATGTAACCACCAAGCTCTCTGCCTCAGTACTGTAATGTAACCACCAAGCTCTGTGCCTCAGTCCTGTAATGTAACCACCGAACTCTGTGCCTGAGTTCTGTAATGTAACCACCAAGCTCTGTGCCTCAGTCCTGTAATATAACCACCGAACTCTGTGCCTCAATCCTGTAATGTAACCACCAAGCTCTGTGCCTCAGTCTTTTAATGTAAACACCAAGCTCTGTGCCTCAGTCCTGTAATGTATCCACCAAGTTCTGTGCCTCAATCCTGTAATGTAACCAGCAAGCTCTGTGCTTCAGTCCTGTAATGTATCCACCAAGCTATGTGACTCAGTCCTGTAATGTAACCACCGAACTATATGCCTCAGTCCTGTAATGTATCCACCAAGCTCTGTGCCTCAGTCCTGTATTGTAACCACCGAACTCTGTGCCTCAGTCCTGTAATGTAACCACCAAGCTCTGTGCCTCAGGCTTTTAATGTAACCACCAAACTCTATGCCTCAGTCCTGTAATGTAACCACCGAACTCTGTGCCTCAGTCCTGTAATGTAACCCCCAAACTCTGTGACTCAATCCTGTAATGTAACCACCAAGCTCTGTGCCTCAGTCTTTTAATGTAACCACCAAGCTCTGTGCCTCCATCTTTTAATGAACCCACCAAGCTCTGTGCCTCAGTCCTGTAATGTAACCACCAAGCTCTGTGACTTAGTCCTGTAATGTAACCACTGAACTCTGTGCCTCAATCCTGTAATGTAACCACCAAGCTCTGTGTCTCAGTCCTGTAATGTAACCACCAAGCTCTGTGCCTCAGTCTTGTAATGTAACCACCAAGATCTGTGCCTCAGTCCTGTAATGTAACCACCGAACTCTGTGCCTCAGTGCTGTAATGTAACCACCGAACTCTGTGCCTCAGTGCTGTAATGTAACCACCAAGCTCTGTGACTCAGTTCTGTAATGTAACCACCGAACTCTGTGCCCCAGTCCTGTTATATAACCACTACGCTCTATGCCTCAGTCTTTTAATGTAACCACCAAACTCTGTGCCTCAGTCCGGTAATGTAACCACCAAACTTTGTGTCTCAGTCCTGTAATGTAACCACCAAGCTCTGTGCCTCAGTCTTTTAATGTAACCACCCAACTCTTTGCCTCAGTCCTGTAATGTAGCCACCAAACTCTGTGCCTCATTCCTGTAATGTAACCACCAAGCTCTGTGCCTCGGTCCTGTAATGTAACCACCGAACTCTGTGCCTCAGTCCTGTAATGTAACCACCAGCTCTGTGCCTCTGTCCTGTAATGTAACCACCGAACTCTGTGCCTCAGTCCTGTAATGTAACCACCAGCTCTGTGCCTCTGTCCTGTAATGTAACCACCGAACTCTGTGCCTCAGTCCTGTAATGTAACCACCAAGCTCTGTGCCTCAGTCCTGTAATGTAACCACCGAACTCTGTGCCTCAGTCCTGTAATGTAACCACCGAACTCTGTGCCTCAATCCTGTAATGTAACCACCAAGCTCTGTGCCTCAGTCTTTTAATGTAAACACCAAGCTCTGTGCCTCAGTCCTGTAATGTAGCCACCAAGTTCTGTGCCTCAATCCTGTAATGTAACCAGCAAGCTCTGTGCTTCAGTCCTGTAATGTATCCACCAAGCTATGTGCCTCAGTCCTGTAATGTAACCACCGAACTATGTGCCTCAGTCCTGTAATGTAACCACCAAGCTCTGTGCCTCAGTCCTGTATTGTAACCACCGAACTCTGTGCCTCAGTCCTGTAATGTAACCACCAAGCTCTGTGCCTCAGGCTTTTAATGTAACCACCAAACTCTATGCCTCAGTCCTGTAATGTAACCACCGAACTCTGTGCCTCAGTCCTGTAATGTAACCCCCAAACTCTGTGACTCAATCCTGTAATGTAACCACCAAGCTCTGTGCCTCAGTCTTTTAATGTAACCACCAAGCTCTGTGCCTCCATCTTTTAATGTACCCACCAAGCTCTGTGCCTCAGTACTGTAATGTAACCACCAAGCTCTGTGACTTAGTCCTGTAATGTAACCACTGAACTCTGTGCCTCAATCCTGTAATGTAACCACCAAGCTCTGTGTCTCAGTCCTGTAATGTAACCACCAAGCTCTGTGCCTCAGTCTTGTAATGTAACCACCAAGCTCTGTGCCTCAGTCCTGTAATGTAACCACCGAACTCTGTGCCTCAGTGCTGTAATGTAACCACCAAACTCTGTGCCTCAGTGCTGTAATGTAACCACCAAGCTCTGTGACTCAGTTCTGTAATGTAACCACCGAACTCTGTGCCCCAGTCCTGTAATATAACCACTACGCTCTATGCTTCAGTCTTTTAATGTAACCACCAAACTCTGTGCCTCAGTCCGGTAATGTAACCACCAAACTTTGTGTCTCAGTCCTGTAATGTAACCACCAAGCTCTGTGCTTCAGTCTTTTAATGTAACCACCAAACTCTTTGCCTCAGTCCTGTAATGTAGCCACCAAACTCTGTGCCTCATTCCTGTAATGTAACCACCAAGCTCTGTGCCTCGGTCCTGTAATGTAACCACCGAACTCTGTGCCTCAGTCCTGTAATGTAACCACCAGCTCTGTGCCTCTGTCCTGTAATGTAACCACCGAACTCTGTGCCTCAGTCCTGTAATGTAACCACCAGCTCTGTGCCTCTGTCCTGTAATGTAACCACCGAACTCTGTGCCTCAGTCCTGTAATGTAACCACCAAGCTCTGTGCCTCAGTCCTGTAATGTAACCACCGAACTCTGTGCCTCAGTCCTGTAATGTAACCACCGAACTCTGTGCCTCAGTCCTGTAATGTAACCACCAAGCTCTGTGCCTCAGTCCTGTAATGTAACCACCGAACTATGTGCCTCAGTCCTGTTATGTAACCACTGAACTCTGTACCTCAGTCCTGTAATATAACCACCGAACTCTGTGCCTCAGTCCTGTAATGTAACCACCGAACTCTGTGCCTCAATCCTGTAATGTAACTACCAAGCTCTGTGCCTCAATCCTGTAATGTAACCACCGACCATTGTGCCTCAGTCCTGTAATGTAACCACCAAGCCCTGTGTCTCAGTCCTGTAATGTAACCACCAAGCTCTGTGTCTCAGTCCTGTAAAGTAACCATCAAGCTCTATAACTCGGTCCTTTAATGTAATCACCAAGCCCTGTGTCTCAGTCTTGTAAAGTAGCCACCAAGCTCTGTAACTCGGTCATGTAATGTAACCACCAAGCTCTGTGTCTCAGTCCTGTAATGTAACCACCGAGCTCTGTGGCTAGTTCCTGTGATGTAACCACCAAGCTCTGTGTCTCAGTCTTGTAATTTAACCACCATGCTCTTTAACTCGGTCCTGTAATGTAACCACCAAGCTCTGCCTCAGTCCTGTAAAGTAACCACCAAGCTGTATGTCTCAGTCATGTAATGTAACCACCAAGCTCTGTGTCTCAGTCCTGTAATTTAACCACCAAGCTCTGTGTCTCAGTCCTGTAATGCAACCACCCAGCTCTCTGTCTCAATCCTGCAATATAACCAACAATCTCTGTGCATTGGTCTTGTACTATAACCACCAAGCTCTGTGTCTCAGTCCTTTAACGTAACCACTAGTGTTGAGTGAGCATGCACGACACTGCTCGGTACTCGCCCGAGCATCTCACTACTCGGGATGTTTGGCGAGCACCGAGCATTTCCGGGTTACTCGGGCGGGAGCTCGGGTCTCCACCCTGCACGTTTGGCGCTCTTTACAAAGTCAATGAACATGCAGGGATTGCCAGTCAGTCACTGGAATGCCACAGCCATGTTGTTTGTGGGCATTACAGTGATTGGCTGGCCGCACAGCGTCACCTCGAGTATTTAAAACCGGGCGCCACCATCTTGGACACAGTCGCTCCGGATCAGACAGTGTAGGGTCAGCACTGCTGAGCTAGGGAGAGATTTATACTACGAAATAGTTAGTGTAGGGTCTCTGAAGCCTGCCAAATAAAACAAACAGTCCTTCTCAGGACTAATATCCATCCCAGATATAAGGCAGGCAGGCTGTATAAGAGAGCATTACAGTCCTGTGTGCTCCTATTGGTCAAATTGCTAGACTTATCACCCCGGTCTCAGGGGCCAGGAAAAAATATTTTTTTTTCATCTAAATCCTGTATTTTTTTTTCCTCAGTCAGACTGTCCAAATACACATCTTATTAACCTTTTGGTATCCCCCCCCCCCCCAAAAAAAAAAAAATTGAGTGTGTCTGTGACTGTTCAGACACAAATATATCTGTTTAAAAGAGTCTGGTGTAGGCCAGAAAAATATAACTGTGGTTTTGCAGTTCCACGGGTCAAATCTCTGTATTATCCTGTTTTGGCATTTTTTGCCAAAAAAAAACCAGTAATAGTGTCTCCTTGACTGGTCAGACACCAATATATCTGTTTAAAAGAGTCTGGTGTACGCCACATAACTATAACTGTGGTTTTGCAGTTCCACAGGTCAAATCTCTGTATTATCCTGTTTTGGCATTTTTTGCCGTAAAAAAAAACTGTAATAGTGTCTCCCTGACTGGTCAGACACCAATATATCTGTTTAAAAGAGTCTGGTGTAGGCCCGAAAAATATAACTGTGGTTTTGCAGTTCCACGGGTCAAATCTCTGTATTATCCTGTTTTTGCCATTTTTTGCCGTAAAAAAAACAGTAATAGTGTCTCCCTGACTGGTCAGACACCAATATATCTGTTTTAAAGAGTCTGGTGTACGACACATAACTATAACTGTGGCTTTGCAGTTCCACTGGTCAAATCTCTGTATTATCCTGCTTTTGGCATTTTTTGCCGTAAAAAAAAAAATAATAGTGTCTCCCTGACTGGTCAGACTCCATTATATCTGTTTGAAAGATTCTGGTGTACGCCACATAACTATAACTGTGGTTTTGCAGTTCCACGGTTCAAATCTCTGTATTATCCAGCTTTGGGATTTTTTCCGTAAAGAAAAACAGTAATAGTGTCTCCCTGATTGTTCAGACACAAATATATCTGTTTGAAAGATGCTGGTGTACGCCACATAACTATAACTGTGGTTTTGCAGTTCCACGGTTCAAATCTCTGTATTATCCACTTTTGGGCCTTTTTTACATAAAAAAAACAGTTTGAGTGTGTCGCTGACTGTTCAGCCCCAAATATATCTATTTAAAAAAGTCTGGTATACGCCAGTAAATTAGAACTGTGGTTTTGCAGTTCCACGGTTCAAATCTCTGTATTATCCAGCTTTTGGTATTTTTTCCGAAAAGAAAAACAGTAATAGTGTCTCCCTGATTGTTCAGACACAAATATATCTGTTTGAAAGATTCTGGTGTACGCCACATAACTATAACTGTGGTTTTGCAGTTCCACGGTTCAAATCTCTGTATTATCCACTTTTGGGCCTTTTTTACATAAAAAAAACAGTTTGAGTGTGTCGCTGACTGTTCAGACGCAAATATATCTATTTAAAAAAGTCTGGTATATGCAAGTAAATTAGAACTGTGGTTTTGCAGTTCCACGGTTCAAATCTCTGTATTATCCAGCTTTTGGTATTTTTTATGTAAAGAAAAACAGTAATAGTGTCTCCATGATTGTTCAGTCACAAATATATCTGTTTAAAAGATTCTGGTGTAGGCCAGAGAAATAGAACTGTGGTTTTCCTCTTCCATGGTTCTAATCAACTTTTTATTACCCTTTTTCCATTGATAGTGCGAGAGTAAGCTATTTTACTTAATTTAATATGGGCAAGGTGCGTGGCAAGGGACGTGGAACTGGACGTTCTGGTGTTGGTGCGTATAGAGGACAGGGCCGTGGCCAAGGTGAAAATGTGCCACAAACAACAGCCACATCTTCTCGCTCCCACTTCTTGACCGAATTACTAGGCAACCACACTACAACACCAGTGTTACGAACTGATCAGTGTGAACTGGTTATTAATTGGATAGCAGATAATACTTCCAGTTACCTGGGCACCACCACCTCCGGTCTGTCTTCCACACGGTCAAGTTTTAGTAGCCATGAGTCTCGACCACATACTCCTCCTCACCCTGATGCTCCTTCCTCCCACCATGCCGAGTGTCGTCAGACAGCAACTGATCCCACACTTGGACACTCTGAAGAGCTGTTCACTGGTCCATTTCCATATTTGTGCCCCTCGCCTGCTCCGCTTGAAGTGGTGGAAGAGGAGATCCCATGTAGCGATGCCCAAATATTTGAACAGCCACGGCCACAGGAAGTTGACGCTGGCAATTTGTCACAAGAGCTGGACGATGACGAGACACGATTGCCACGAAGTGAGGAGGAGGATCGTGGTGCGCAAGTGGAAGAGGAGGAGGTGGTGGATGATCTAGTAACTGACCCAATGTGGCTGGAGGACACGCAGAGCGAGGCCAGCAGAACACAGGGGGAGGGAGGCAGAGTACCCCAACAGGCAGGAAGAAGCAGTGTGGTGGCCGCACACAGAAGGCGGGCAACAGTTCCCCGTAACACTCACACGAGGGATGTTGCCAGTATAACCGGTAGGTCTTCCAGAGTCTGGAATTTTTTTAAAGACTCTGCTGATAACCCCAAAAAGGCCATGTGTACCACCTGCCATGCCAGCATCAGCAGTGGTGACAAAACTACCAGCCTGACCACCACCAGCATGATCAGGCACATGGCAGCAAAGCACCCGACTTTGTGGGGCGAACCCCAGGGTCCACGACCAGTGTCAGCGGGTGTCACCACTGCTTCTTCCACTGTTGTGCGTGTAATAGAACCCCCTGTTGTACGTGCAGGGCAATCCCCTGTCCATACTGCATGCAAAGATGCCCCCTCCTCTCAGTCTTCACTTGTTATGCCAGTTTCTCAAGAAACAGCATCAACGTCCACGTCCCACCGCAGCATTCAATTGTCCATATCCCAGAGATTTGAACGAAAGCGCAAATTTGCAGCCAACGCCCCACAGGCCACAGTCCTAAATTCGCACATTTCACGACTGCTTGCGTTGGAAATGCTGCCTTTTAGGCTGGTGGAGACGGAATCCTTCCGCAACCTTATGACGGTGGCCGTCCCTCGGTACTCGGTCCCCAGCCGACACTATTTTTCCCCGTGTGCCATCCCCGCACTACACAAGCACGTGTCCCAAAACATCTGCTGTGTCCTCAACAACGCAGTTACTGGGAGAGTCCACCTGACAACGGACACGTGGACAAGTGCTTGTGGCCATGGATGGTATGTCTCCCTGACGGCACACTGGGTAAACATAGTGGAAGCCGGGACCCAGTCGGACCTTGGGACGGAACACATCCTCCCCTCACCGAGGATTGTGGGCCCTATGTCAGTCAGAGTTGCCCCCACAGTATACAGCTCCTGCGCATCATCCTCCTCCTCCTCCTCATGTTCAGCCTCCATCTCAGATATCACCACATCAGTTACAAGCTGGAAGCACTGCAGTAGTGCCTCAGCCAAGCGGCAACAGGCTGTGCTGAAACTCATAAGCTTAGGTGATAAACCTCACACTGCTTGTGAGTTGTGGACGGCCGTGAAAGAGCAGGCAGATCTGTGGCTCAGACCGCTGAACCTACATCCAGGCATGGTCGTGTGTGACAATGGCCGTAACATGGTGGCAGCTCTGAGACGAGGCGAGATCACACACTTACCATGCCTGGCTCATGTGCTTAACCTCGTGGTTCAGCGGTTGGGGACCGAACGTGGACACCCGGCCGCCGGGCTGCTGGGGACTGGTTATGGATACCTCGCAGCCATGAGGTAGTGGCCAGCTTCGGCCTCCTCCAAACTAAAAAGCCCCATTTCAAGTGCAAGCAAGCTAGCAGTATGGTATTGCAGCCCGGGGGTGGGTGGGTGGTTGGCTGCATACTTGCGCTTGCATTGCAAGGAATGGGAGAGGTATAATTGAACACTTCCCTGGGACAAGGACTTGCACGGGGATAGTTGCAAGTCTGCATCTTCTGATGCGGCAAGGATCACTTCTGATGGGCACACTTTAAGGTAGTGACCTGGGAGTCAGAGATGCTTCCAGGGGTCTTCCCCATGCTGTTCCCATGTCTTTTCAGCACTGTATGCATGTGTCACACAGCACATGGCCAGATAAGGTTGTAAAATGTTAAAATGACATTTCCCGGTGAATGCATTTGTCACGGTTGAAAGCAATACAAAAGTGCAAAAACGCAAGAAAAATGCTACTTGTGAACATAGCCCAAGGTGTGTAGGAGTATTTTTGCTTTTGGTTATTTATTTTACCTTATACACAAGTCTTTACCCTGGAAAGGAAATTCCTTACCATATTTCACAGGAAAGCAGTTTCAGTTTCGTTTTTGAACGTTTTATTATGAGTCTGTAAAAGTGGCTTAATACCTCTGACCACGTTGTTGACAGCAGTGACCTGGGGGTCAGAAATGCTTCCAGGGGCGATCCCCATGCTGCCCCCATGTCTTTTGAGCACTGTCACTATCGTTTTGGGCACTTTTTAGGCTTTCTACAGACTGCCGGGGGTGCCGCCGCAAAAATGCTCGGGTCTCCCATAGACTAACATTGGGCTCATTGCTCGGGTCAAGCACCCGAGTATCACGGCGAGCTCGGCCCGAGCTTCGAGCACCCGAGCATTTTAGTGCTCGCTCAACACTAATATACACAAAACAGACAAACAAGTGAAGATGGTCAGGGCTAAATGAAAACAATAATCATACAAATTCACACAGCAAACAACAGAGTGGAACACAGTGATGTTAAAGGAAGGAGAAACCAAATAGGAGAGGATGAGAATGTGCACACAAACACAATTCCAAGCAACAATCTCTTGAACAATCTCCAAATGCCAACTCTAGCCATGAACTACACCTCCAACACAACCAGGAAGCAAGAACTAACACTGGCAATTCCTAAGTGCCAGAGGTGAGCATATATAGCAGAGGGGAGTGGCCAACACTGAACAGCTGAGGCAATCCAGGTAGGAAAGCTACAGGAGCTTCAACTGAACAGATTAACCCTTGCACTGTTAGCAAGGAAAAAAACCTGCACTGATTAATAATCAGTGCAGGAGTTTGTGAAACTAGACACCGCGATCTTCTGGCCCCTCTCAGTCGCGGTGACAGAAAGGTTTAATCTCCAGAAGATACAAGGGGGCACTCCATCCACCTGGAGAAAGAAAAGTTTGGATGCTGAATAAAGTTTATTGAAAGGCTGCAGCACAGCCAATCAATAATGTTTTAAGCTTTGAACACTCACGGAGACATCTCACCATGTGACTCAGCTAGTATGAATGCCGGATCAAAGGTTGCATTCTAATCTAAGCCTGGTGCAGAGTGTCCTAACAGCCTGGTATAGAGTGCCCTAACTGCCTGGTGCAGAGTGCCCTAACAGCCTCTAGTAGAGTGCCCTAACAGCATGGTGTAGAGTGCCCTAACAGCCTGGTGCACATTGCCCTAACAACCTACTTCACGTTGTCATAACAGCCTGGTGAACATTGCCTTAACAGTGTGGTGTAGAGTGCCCTAACAGCCTGGTGCAAATTGTCCTCACAGCTTTATGTAGATGTAATAAGAAGCAGTGAATTCCCTGAAAAGCTCTTGCAGGATGTGCCATTAATGAGGAAAGACTGCCATCTGCTGGCTAGGCGAAATCAAGTGGAACCAAATTGGGCTAGATTTGCAGGGGGGGTGACTTCACGTGTTGGACCTGATCATATGACCTACAGGAAGGACTTCCTGAATATAAAAGCCCTGTGTGCAGATTTGGCACCAGGGAAGAGAACAGACGTGCTCCAGAGCACCACTAAGATCAGCATGACAGGCCTCAGCATGAAGTCTGCGCTGCCCAGGTGCCGGTCACCGCCTGGCAAGGTGTGGATTCCCCACAGGAAAACTTCAAATTCCGCCATGCTGACCAGGGCCAGGATCCGCATCCTGCTCTGGTTAAGCCTCTGAGTTTCAATGTCGCCTGTCAAGATGAGGCCTAGTCCTCTTCGACCCAAGTCTAAGAGACTTCCTTCAACGGTCAAGCCGGGAAGAGCTGTGAGGAGACTAAGACAGGAGAGGCATGCCCGCAATTCCGGAGGGACAGCGCGAGTGAGCATGGCCATCACTTCCAGCTTTCACCTACGGCACCAGGGTCGGCTGAGACTAGGATTACAGGTTGGGAGGGAACCAGTTGGTGCATGGAAGGCTCAACAAACTTTGATAGAGTACGTCAGAGAGAGACTTTCAACCTATTGGGAAAACCCGGTGACCCCCGCTAGGACAGGGTGCTCCACCTCTGTGAAGAGAATATTAATGTTAAATAGTGAAAGAATTTGTTTGCTATTCCAAGGTTATTATTATTTGTTTGATTGTTGATTTGCCTTGTTACTAACACTAATTGTTTAAAGTTACTGCTGTATATAAATAGTATTATATCAATCCCTGACTGTTCCTGCCTCGTGATCTGTGTGTTGCATCCAGACACCTGATTTCCATGGAGTGCACTAACAGCCTGGTGTACAGTTCCCCAACAACCTGGGACACATTGTCTTAACAGCCAATTGGACATCGTTCCAAAGGAGTGGTGCACATTTCCCTAACAGCCTGGTGCAGAGTGTCCTAACAACTTTGTATAGAGTGCCCTAACAACCTGCTGCACATTGTCCTAACAGCCTTGTGCAAAGTACCCTAAAAGCCTGGTGTAAATTGCCCTAACAGCCCGGTGTTGAGTGTACTAACAGCCGTGTGCAGAGTGCGCTAACAGCCTGGTACTAAATGGCCTAAAAGCCTGCAACAGAGTGTCCTCAAAGCCTGGTGTAGAGTGCCTTGGCAACGTGGTGCACGTTGCCCTAACAGCCTGTTGCAGAGTGTCCTCACAGCCTGCTACAGTGCTCCTGTAAGGTGCACCCCACAAATAAAAGATAACGTCCCGTCTGTCATGTGGTGTGGGAATGCTGGACAAAATTCTCGTTTGTAGCTGCAGTTCCTGCTGATCTCCCGATCCTGGATCTGGTCGACACCACACATTCATGCACAGACTCAGTATTCATCTTTAACAATCCAACTTTACTTGACAAGTTCAGAGGTTTCATGGCAGTTACAGTACCGCATGTGTCAACTTTGTCCTTTTTTACAGCCTGAGCTTTCCCATTGCGTCCTGGTTCCCCTGGCTCCTGAGATGCTCTTCCTGGCTCCACAGCTTCCAAAAGCACGGCCCCGCTTCCTATTTGTGTATCCCTGTCCACTGTCCCCTCTTGGGCTTGCTCCTTCAAAACCTTTTCCATGCCATAGGCCTCGGACGTTAAGGGACAATCCACTGAAGTTGGTCGCTGCCGCCTGCATGCTGCTTTCCACGAGTTCTGTATTTTTCCATACTTTCTGGCCCACTGACCTAATCTGCCTTTCCTCTGTAATCTCTATCTCTAATTCTCTCCAGCACAAGGTTAAAGTTGCAGCTCACTCCACACTTTCTCTCTAATTTAACAAGGAAGTGTCCCTATCAAAACTACTGGGAAATTCCCTGAACACATTAACTATTCCCTTACTGTTCATAACTACTTCCTGAACTACAGTGCCCACAACTGCACTATGTCCTATACTTATCCCTAAGCTTTCCCTAAATGTGTTACACAAAATATATTATACATTAATCACATTAACAGTGCACCTCAGTGCCTATAAGGTTCGGTGGAGTTTCACTTTTTTACATCACTCATAAAAGTACAATAAAATCATATCATAACAGACATGCACACACAGTTCTTACAGACATTGTCTTTAGGGGGAGAGGCATATGACAGCTCCTGCCCATAGGCGGATTATAATTAGGGCAATCTGGGCTACCGCCCGGGGCCCGAGGCTCTGGGGAATCCCATGACCAGATTGCCCTCATTATAATGTGTGTGCTGCCGATGTGGCGCACGTATCCTGGTATGTAGAGATGGGCTGGACTGGGGGGGCCCCTGGGTCGCTCCCCCAGCAGCTGTGCAGGGCCCCTGTTTCTTCTTCGGCCGGGCCAAACTTGCTTGTGTGCTGGCCCAGCCAGGTCACAGCTAGAGGACACGGACCTGTGCCCGGCCGTGTCTGCTAACTTGACATCATGCAGTGCGCCCTGCACTGCTGCTTACCACCGGAGAGAAGCTGGATGACGGGAGCTGAGCAGGAGGGTGGCGAGTGATGTGTGTGTGTGTGTGTGTGTGAGACACAGTGTGTCTGTGTGTACATGTATGATTGTGTTTATCTATGTATATGTGATATGTCTGTTTATATGTTTTTTTTTGTTTCAAATATGTTTATGCATGTGTATACAGTGGAGACCAAAAGTTTGGATACACCTTCTCATTTAAAGATTTTTCTGTATTTTCTTGACTATGAAAATTGTACATTCACACTGAAGGCATCAAAACTATGAATTACCACATGTGGAATTATATACTTAGCAAAAAAGTGTGAAACAACTGAAAATATGTCTTATATTCTAGGTTCTTCACAGTAGCCACCTTTTGCTTTGATGACGGCTTTGCACACTCTTGGCATTCTCTTGATGAGCTTCAAGAGGTAGTCACCGGAAATGGTCTTCACTTCACAGGTGTGTCCTGTCAGGTTTATAACTGCCCTGTCAGCTATGTGTAGCCTCATGCTGCATCTGAGGAGCTATGTATGGCCTCATGCTGCATCTGGGGAGCTATAGTGGGTACGGGAAGTGTTCAGACCCCTTTAAATTTTTCACTCTTTGTTTCATTGCAGCCATTTGTTAAATTCTAAAAAGTTAATTTTTTTTCTCATTAATGTACACTCTGCACCCCATCTTAACTGAAAAAAACAGAAATGTAGAAATTTTTGCAAATTTATTAAAAAAGAAAAACTGAAATATCACATGGTCATAAGTATTCAGACCCTTCGCTCAGTATTGAGTAGAAGCCCCCTTCTGAGCTAGTACAGGCATGAGTCTTCTTGGGAATGATGCGACAAGTTTTTCACACCTGGATTTGGGGGTCCTCTGCCATTCTTCCTTGCAGATCCTCTCCAGTTCTGTTAGGTTGGATGGTGAACGTTGGTGGACAGCCATTTTCAGGTCTCTACAGTGATGCCCAATTGAGTTTAGGTCAGGGCTCTGGCTGGGCCAGTCAAGAATGGTCACAGAGTTGTTCTGAAGCCACTCCTTTGTTATTTTAGCTGTGTGCTTAGGGTCATTGTCTTGTTGGAAGGTGAACCTTCAGCCAAGTCTGAGGTCCAGAGCACTCTGGAAGAGGTTTTCATCCAGGATATCTTTGTTCAGACCCTTTGCTCAGACACTCATATTTAAGTCACATGCTGTCCATTCCCTTGTGATCCTCCTTGAGATGGTTCTACTCCTTCATTGGAGTCCAGCTGTGTTTAATTAAACTGATAGGACTTGATTTGGAAAGGCGCACACCTGTCTATATAAGACCTCACCAGGGTCTGTATACTTTCCGTACCCACTGTATGTGCGGCCTCATACTGTATATGGGGAGTGCCATGAGGCCTCATGCTGTATATAGGGAGTGCCGTGCGGTCAGGCAGATATTAATGTCAGGGAGATATTAGGAAAACATAACACTGCCTCCCTTTTGGATTAAATATAAAATGTAATAGTTCTGTTTCTTTTGTCCTGTAATCGCTCTCTCCCCCGAAGCCATATACAATACCAGAAGACAGGCATCCAACCAGGCCTGTATTATATTTCAAATCTGGCCAGTGGTGGCACAGAATAATATTTATTGGGCTGTCGTGAAGCTGACAGTGACCGTACGAGGACATAAACACGTATTCCATGCGTTGGTATCTAGAGGTGTGACGCCTTACGCTCACTGGTCCCTTGCCGATACCTAAGCAGTGAGTAGTCTGGATCGTGTGCTCTCGATTCCGGACAAAATCCGTGACACAGTGGTGGCACAGTGAGATATTGCTTGATCTCCCCGGTGTCGTCGCTGTGGAATCCCTGACAGGGAGCACCATGTGGCCTCATGCTGTGTATTAGGAGTGCTGTGCGGCCTCATTCTGTATCTGGGGAGCTACATGCGGCCTCATGCTGCATCTGGGGAACTACGTGCGGCCTCATGCTGCATCTGGGGAACTACGTGCGGCCTCATGCTGTATATGAGGATCGCCGTGAAGCCTCATGCTGTATATGGGGAGCTACGTGTGACATCACGCTGCATCTGGGGAACTCCGGGTGGCCTCATGCTGTATCTGGGGAGCTACGTGCGGCTTCATGCTGTATCTGGTGAGCTACGTGCGGCCTCATGCTGTATATGGGGAGCTACGTGCGGCATCACTTCATCTGGGGAGCTACGTGCAGCCTCATGCTATATATGGGGAGCGCCGTGCGGCCTCATGCTGTATATGGGGAGCACCGTTCGGCCACATGCTGTATATGAGTATGCACTGTGCTTTCTCTTGCTGTATCTAGGGAGCTACGTGCGGCCTCATTCTATATATGGCGAGCTACAGTACAGACCAAAAGTTTGGACACACCTTCTCATTTAAAGATTTTTCTGTATTTTCATGACAATGAAAATTGTACATTCACACTGAAGGCATCAAGACTATGAATTACCACATGTGGAATTATATACTTAACAAAAAAGTGTGAAACAACTGAAAATATGTCTTATATTCTAGGTTCTTCACAGTAGCCACCTTTTGCTTTGATGACGGCTTTGCACACTCTTGGCATTCTCTTGATGAGCTTCAAGAGGTAGTCACCGGAAATGGTCTTCACTTCACAGGTGTGCCCTGTCAGGTTTAATAAGTGGGATTTCTTGCCTTATAAATGGGGCTGGGACCATCAGTTGTGTTGTGCAGAAGTCTGGTGGATACACAACTGATAGTCCTACTGAATAGACTGTTAGAATTTGTATTATGGCAAGAAAAAAGCAGCTAAGTAAAGAAAAACGAGTGGCCATCATTACTTTAAGAAATGAAGGTCAGTCAGTGCGAAAAATTGGGAAAACTTTGAAAGTGTCCCCAAGTGCAGTTGTAAACACCATCAAGCGCTACAAAGAAACTGGCTCACATGAGGACTGCCCCAGGAAAGTAAGACCAAGAGTCACCTCTGCTTCTGAGGAATTATCCGAGTCACCAGCCTCAGAAATCGTAGGTAGTGTTGAGCCACCCCCGTAGTGTTCGAGTTCGGTTCGGTTCGTCGAACACCCGTGTGTTCGCCGAACTGTTCGTCGAACTGTTCGTCGAACACCTTCGAACACCATTAAAACCAATGGCAGGAAAACAAAAACACATAGAAACACATAGAAAACACCTTCAAAGGTGTCCAAAAGCTGACAAACTGCTCAGAAGACATAACTAACACATGGAAAAGTGACAAGTACATATAGTCATGCGAAAAGAAAAGAGGTGGAGGAGTAAAAGGAGGGGGAGACACAGATATAGGCATGTCATGCCCTTCTAAAATCCAAAAAGTGAGAAGCCGACACGTTCAGTCCGTTCCTGCCCGTGCCACCTCCGTGTCGCCGGGTTTGTGCCAGAGCCGCGGTGAACCCTGACGGCCAGCCCCCCTCTCCCAATACTGGTGCCTGTCCGCTGGTGGGTCGAGCGAGCCCCCCTGTGGTGGAGGCAGCTCTAAGCTTTTTAATTTAAATTGTCTCTCTAATTTGAATGAATACACTTTAAATCCATTTACAAGGATCTATTGGAGGGCAAGTCTCATGCCAGCAGCCGCGTAATTCCAGCTCCAGTAGCGTCCACTAAAGCTGCTGCAGTTAAAAAGCTTTTATAAGGATCGAGCTCAGCTTTCCACCGCAAGGCGTCCTACTGCCAGTCCCAGCCCCTATGCCTTGGGGTGCCTCCTGATGCTCTTCACTGAGTATCCCGTGGTCCCGAAGCATTTCCTTTGAAAAAATTAAGTGTCCAAACTACAGGTGGTGTAGCTTGCTTAACAGCCGGGATAATCCGCTGACTAGCAGACACTGCTACTAGGCACAAAGTATTTCCTGGGCTAGATGCAGTTAAAAATTTGTAATTAGATACTCTCGTTGGGTGCTGAGAAAGCATTCCATAGAGTCTCCTGGCACGCCATATATGATTCTCTTAAAAAGCTTGGGGTAGGGGTCTAGGGGACCCTTTTATAGCCAAAATCACGGCCCTGTATCACAATACGTCACCTAGTCTGAAGATAAATGGAACTGTAGCACCCTGAGGGCTCGGTTGCTACAGAGGTATTGCACCTCACCCAGAGGTGTGATATCTCACTCTCAGGTAAGGATGGAGTGTGGATCAGGACCCGACACCTGCATGCATTACACCACATTGCCGTGGGGCAGGGCGACCAATATGCCTCTGAGATGGGCACGACAGTCCCTGTCCCTGGCTGGAGTGGGGGGAGGGAACACTGAGGAAGGGGAACCCTGTAGTGCAGGAGCAGGGAGGAAGCAGTTCCTGGGTGCATTGAGAAGGGAGTATAAAAGGTGGGCACCATCTTAGTTCAGTGCAGAGAAGTCTGAGCAGAAGTGGCAGGGAGCAGGGTCTCTGCATGAGCTCTGCTCCGGAGGCGGGCCTAGTAACAGAGGCCCAGGCCTGGAAGAGGGAGAAGGAAGGAAGAGGAGCAGAGAAGGCTCCAGGAACGAGGAATGAAGGGATCCCAGGGGTGCGGACGGGCGAGTCACCACCGCACGCCCGAATCCACCTGCGTGGAGGGGTCAGGCCAAAGGGGGAGACCGGTCCCCGAAACTAGTGGAGGCAGGAAATGACCCTCAGCTAGAAACCGGAGGCTGTGACATTTTATGTGGCGCAGCCCCTCGCTACACCCGCTAGGAAGGCACCACATAGGGTCAGGGAAACTGGCGCCAAGTTTACCAAGAGGAGGCCCGAGGCAGCCGGACAGAAGTGTTGGTAAGAAAGGCCAGACAAAGGACACACAAAGGGGGTCCTGTGAAGCGCTCCAAAGTTATCTGGGAGTTGTCTGAGCCCCTCACCTGGTGAGCACAGTACGACGTGGGCAACCGTTACCTGCAGACGTGGTCTGGATAATAAGAACTGTGAGTAAAGGCCCTGAACTGCATCACTGACTCCGTGTCGTTACTGCTGCTGCCCTGCACCATCACCCCCATCCTCCGCATACACTGCCCTGAGGCTATACTCCTCCCGTGGGGAGTTATGCTACGCTCTGCTGCACCCACAACACCAGCCTCAGCGGTCTGCCCTGCAGCGGCGGTTCACTCTGACCGCAATCCACGGGTGGCGTAGTCGGACATTTAAACATCAAAACCACATAAATAGTTCCGCCACTGGTTTGACCACCCTGAGCCACGGAACCGGGTCGCCGCCACGAAGACTACAACCACCATCATCCACCAAAAAGGGTCCGGCTCCGGGTGTCCCAAGGCCCAGGGAGCGCGTCAGAACATTTTCATCACCTTTCACAATCACCAATGGGACAAGGCAGGGATGTCCTCTGTCCCCTCTCTTATACATCCTAGTGACGGAGCACCTGCTCTCATCAATTTGCCATAACCCCAATATTAGGTGGATTGAGGTGGGAGGCACCGAGTACAAGTGCTCTCTATTTGCTGATGATGTCCTAGTATATATCACTCAATCACATATATCCATCCATGCTGTTATGGCTGAAATAGATCACTTTGTTACATGGTCAAATTTTTAAATCAATGCAGCGAAGTCTGAGGCCCTCGATGTCTCCCTCCCCAAATCCATATAGGATTCCATCCAGTCCAACTTTCCCTTTGCCTGGCCCTCACAGGGTATCAAATACTTAGGAATTCCTATTCATAGAGACCTCTCCCATCTATGTTATCTTAATTTTGGGCCCTTTATTGAACAACTCCATACAGACCACGGTTGGCAAGTTAGAACTGTAAGATTCACTACGTGAACCATTGGTGTTTTGTGGAAAAGCACATGTACACTGTGTTCCAAATTATTATGCAAAAAGTGTTTAGGAGTGATAAGGGAAGAATTTGTTTGTTTGTCAGTTAAACTCATTGATGGTGATGTGTGTCAGAGCTCTTTATATCACTGTAAGCAATTGCAGACACCTGTGCTAATTAGTTTGGCAGGTGTGTCCAATGAAAGGCAAGACTACTTAAGAAGGCTGTCCCACATTATTAAGCAGCCTACATTTTCTGCCAAAATGGGAAAGAAAAAGGATGTGTCGGCTGCTGAGAAGCAACAAATTGTGGAGTGTTTAGGTCAAGGCATGACTACAATCAACATTGCCAAGACACTTCATCCTGATCATCGCACAATCAAGAAGTATGTAGCTGACTCACAGTACACACGTGTGCGTGCTGATAAGGGAAAATTGAAGTCTCTTTCCTACAGGCAATTACATCAGGTTAAAAGAGCAGCGGCAAAAAAGCCTTGTCATAGCAGCAGACAAGTTTTTGAAGCTGCTGGTGCCTCCAACGTCCCCCGAACAACAAGATGCAGGGTCCTTCAGAGGTTTGCAGCTGTGCATACGCCATCCTGTCGACCTCCTCTATCCACTTCACACAAGCAGAAACGGCTCCAGTGGGCCAAACATTACATGAAGACTGATTTCAAAACTGTTTTGTTCACGGATGAGTGCCGTGCAGCGCTCGATGGTCCAGATGGATGGAGTGGAGGATGGCTGGTTGATGGACACCCCACGCAAACACGCCTACAGCGCCAACAAGGAGGAGGTGGAGTAATGTTTTGGGCTGGAATCATGGGGAGAGAGATTGTCGGCCCCTTTAGGATCCCTGAAGGCGCTAAAGATGAACTCCATAATGTATGTGGATTTTCTCAAACAGCACTTCCTGCCATGGTTCAAGAAGAAGAACCGTGTATTTCACAGCAAGATCATTTTTTTGCATGATAATGCACCATCTCATGCTGCACATAAAACATCTGCATCTCTGGCTGATATGGGCATAAAAGGGGACAAACTTATGGTGTGACCCCCATGCTCCCCTGACCTCTACCCCATTCAGAACCTCTGGAGCATCATCAAAAGGAGTGTCTATGATGGCGGGAGGCAGTTCACATCTAAGCAACAGCTCTGGGAGGGTATTCTGTCCTCATGCAAAACAATTGAAGCAGAAACCATCCAAAACCTGACAAATTCAATGGACGAGAGAGTTCAGAAGCTCCTTTCGAACAAGGGGTCCTATGTGAAAATGTAACATCACCTAGAATAAAGTTTTGAGTTGAAAACTGTTTGATTTCAGTTTCTAATAACCTGCTAATGCTTATAATTTCAAAAATGACCATTTTTTTGGTCTTTATTAAAATGAAAAGGTTGATCGAAAAGTTTGGGGGATCTAAGAGTGTGGCAACCCAGTAGTCATGATTACTTCGAATTCTGACAATATGAGGGTCATGTTGCAGGTAGTGCAGCAAGAAGGCACTAATGTGTCTTGCGCATCTCGGAGCCCCAAAATTATTTTCCGGGCTAGATGCAGCTAAAAATTATTATTAATTTTAAATCTGGTGGAGCTTAGTATAGATGGCCTAATAGGATCAGTGCTGCACACTGCTACAAAGCCCAAATTATTTTCCAGTCAAGATACAGATAAACATGATTAGTAATTTTAAATCTGGTGGAGCTTATTATAGATGGCCTAATAGAATCAGTGCTGCACACTGCTACAAAGCCCAAATTATTTTCCAGCCAAGATACAGATAAACATGATTAGTAATTTGAAAGCTTAAAACGGTTGGTAGGGTGATTTTAACCAATCATCATGCTTTTACTCTCCCCAGGATGACACAGGGGTAGAAAAGTCGTTTCGGATCCATGATTTGTTCATCTTTATGAACGTGAGTCTGTCTACATTATCAGTGGAGAGCCGCGTGCGCTTATCTGTCAGCACACCACCAGCAGGCTGAACACACGTTCAGACAGAATGCTGGCTGCGGGGCATGACAAGATCTCCAAGGCGTAAGTGGCTAGCTCTGGCCATTTATCCAGATTGGAAGCCCAAAAAGAGCAAGGGTCCAGTGACACAGTCGTGGCTTCAATGTTTACTTGGAGATACTCCTGTACCATCGTCTCTAGGCGTTGACTATGTGTCAGACTTCTTGTCTCCTGTGGCCTTGCAAAGGATGGGCTAAAAAAGTGGTGAAATGATTCCGCAAAATTGATGTTACCAGCAGATACTGTGGTTCTGTTACGGTTTGAGTGCTGAACACTTGACGGTCCCACGGTTGGCAAGTTGGAACTGTGAGATTCACTACGTGCACCACTGGTATTTTGTGGAAAAGCACATGTAAGATTCTGCAACAGTCTCTGCTGATACTCCTGCATGCGTGCATCCCTTTCTATGGCAGGAATAATTTCTGCAAATTTACTTTTGTACCGGGGATCTAACAGTGTGGCAACCCAGTAGTCAGGATTATTTCTAATTCTCACAATTCGAGGGTCATGTTGCAGGTAGTGCAGCAAGAAGGCACTCATGTGTGTTGCGTATCCAGGAGCACCAAGTCCCTGTTGTGTTGGTGGCGAGGTAACAATCATGCTTCCTTCCTCTGTCCTCTCCCCCCAACCTCGCACAACAGAAATGTGATCAAGGTCTCCCTCATCTGATGAGTCTTCCATCAGTTCGTCCTCCACTTCTTCCTGGGCTCCTGCACCTTCCTCACTAGTTTGGCTGCTACCATGCGCCCTGGTAAAACCATCTCCCCCACCCTCAAATGCCTGCCGCCTTGGTGCTGCCGACCGTCTGGACCTTGCAGATGTTAGCCCTTCCGCATACAACTCCTCCTCCTCTACTTCCTCCACCTCCTCTTGTGCCACCACCTGACTCCGAATTCTGTTTAACATGTGCTCCAGCATGTAAATCACCGGAATAGTCATGCTGATAATGGCATCGTCAGCACTAAACATCTTCGTCGCCATTTCAAAACTGTGCAGAAGGGTGCATAGGTCCCTGATCTGAGACCACTCCTTCAGCGTGATTTGCCCCACCTCTGGATCTCGTTGGCCCAGGCTATACGTCAGAACGTATTGCACCAGGGCTTGTCGGTGCTGCCACAGTCGCTGCAACATGTGCAGAGTTGAATTCCACCGGGTAGGCACATCGCACTTTAGCCGGTGAAGTGGCAGGCCCAAAGACTTCTGTAGAGATGTAAGTCGCTGAGCTGTGGGATGCGAACGGCGGAAGTGAGCACACAGCGACCGTGCCCTCTGCAGAAGGCCATCTAGTCTGGGATAGTGGGCTAAAAATTGCTGGACAACCAGGTTCAACATGTGAGCCATACAAGGCACGTGTGTGACATTGCCCCGGCGAAGGGCCGCACCCAGGTTTGCAGCATTGTCGCACACGGCCTTCCCTGGTTTCAGGTCCAGTGGAGACAACCATTCATGAAATTCGTTCTCCAGAGCTGACCACAACTCCTCAGCTGTGTGACTCACATTTCCCAGACATTTCAAAGTAAAAACCGCCTGATGACGTTGAGCCCTACTGCCAGCATAGTAAGGAGGTGTGCAGGATCCCTTCTGCGCAGTTAGAAAGCTTGTGGCATGACCAGACAGGCTTTGGGTGCAGGTGGAAGACCGAGAGGAGGTTGAGGAGGCAGAAGCAGTGGGGGAACTTTGACATAAAGAGGATTGACGCACAACTCGTGGGGACGGCAAGACTTGGACAGCAGCCCCTTGTCCTGCTGTCACCATAGTTACCCAGTGCCCAGTCAGCGACATGTAACGCCCCTGTCCATGCCTACTCGTCCAAGTGTCTGTGGTGAAATGCACCCTGTCACACACAGAGTTTCTCAAAGAAGTGGTGATGTTGTGTGCGACATGCTGGTGGAGCGCAGGCACACCTTTCTTTGAGAAGTAGTGCCGACTGGGCATCTGGTACTGGGGCACTGCGACGGATATAAGGTCTCGAAAATCCTCTGTGTCCACCAGGCGGAAAGGCAGCATTTCTGTAGCCAAGAGCTTGCAGATGGTGAAATTCAACCTCTTAGCTTTCTCATGGCTAGGAGGAAATGGTCTTTTACTTGTCCACATCTGAGGGACCGAGGGCTGGCTATTGTGCTTAGACGGGGTTGATAAGGGTATCCCCGGCAAACTGCCGGTCTGTGAGGAAGATGCAGGTGGACATGTTAGGTTGCCTTGATCCAAAGGTGGTGCTATCGATGTCGGACAGCGCTCAACACCAGCTGGTCTTACCACCTCCAAAGAAAATGATGACCTGCCAATCACGCTGGCTGTTGCGGGTAAAGAGGTGGCAGGTCTGCGCCCCAAAACAGGTGTGACTGCTGTCCCCCCAGTCACAGAGGATGAAGAGGCCGCGGATGCACAAGATATGGCAGACGGTGGTTGGCCCGGCCGGCTAGGCCGCATTGTAGCACACTGAGCTTCCCACTGCAACTTATGCTTCATGTCCATGTGCCGGTTCATGCATGAAGTACTCAAACTATGTATTTTTTGGCCTCTACTTAGCTTTTGCTGACAAATGTTACAGATAACATGAGTTGGGTCATCTTTATCGATCTGAAAAAATGCCCAGGCTATGCAAGGCTTAGCACCCATGCGACCTGAAGAGCCACCACGACTTGTGGTGAGAGCCAGAGTTGTGTTTGAGGATGCAGTTGTTGACGTGCTTCCAGTACTACGTCTCTGTCCAGGAAGGCGCAACCTAACCTCGTCGTCACTAGCATCTTCCTCCACCTCCTCTGCTGACCTCATCTCTTGGCTGACTGTGGGTTGACAGTAAGTGGGATCTCCAACCTCATCATCATCACCCTGTGCGTTATCACACCCGTCGTCCTCAGAGCCAACCTGTTCCTGCCCTGACAAAAAACTAAAGTTGTCGCTCCAATCAGGTATTTGAGTCTCATCATCGTCTTCCTCATTGTCTCCACCAACAGGAGTTACAGTTTGGGAATGAGGGTCTACATTATGGTCAGAACCTTCTGCGTCTGGTCCTGGATTCGACTCATAAAGATTCTGGGCATCAGTGCAGATCATTTCCTCGTCTGGATTCACAGAAGCGCTGGAGTCGACCTCTGATTCCCAGGCTATAGTATGAGTAAACAGCTCTGCAGACTCAACCATCTGTTCTACCTCATACTCAGACTGGCAGCTGGAGATTTGGGAGCTGTGAGGAAGCAAGTGCGATTGGGGTGACACCTCTGAGGACTGGAGTATTTGTGATGTTGAAGTTGATGTGTAGGAGAGCCCACTTAAAGGAGCACTTGATATCCGTTGAAGCACCTGCTGTTTTTGTGCCTCATCTGGAATTTGTAGCAATTGGCGTGGCCGTAAGAAAGGGATCTTATCACATTGTCCGCTAAAAGAAGTAGACATTTTAGTTTGGCTGTAAGATGGTCTTTCTTCTGCAGATGTTACTGTTGCTTTAACACCTACCCCACGGACACAACCTTTTTTCCCCTTCCCAACACGCCTATTCCCCTTTCCACCAGCAGCAGGCCTTTTTCCACTCATTTTGGTGGTTAACTAATTCACAACTCTGGAGTTGTTTGCACAAAAAAACAATGGATGGGAACCGAGCAGAGCTGAGTGGCCAAACTGTGGTATTAGGCCAAAACTATTGGCTGGGTTAGATGCAGAAAAAAATTATATTCAATTTGCAACCTGATGGAGGTCAGTATAGATGGACTAATAGAACAAGTCCCACACACAGCTAGAAGGCCAAATATTTTTTCAGAGGTAGATGCAGAAAAAAATTGTATTCAGTTTGCAACCTGATGGAGATCAGTATAGATGGACGAATAGAACAAGTCCTACACACAGCTAGAAGCCCAAATATTTTTTCAGAGGTAGATGCAGAAAAAAAATATATTCAGTTTGCAACCTGATGGAGGTCAGTATAGATGGACTAATAGAGAAAGTCCCACACACTGCTAGAAGGCCAAATATTTTTTCAGAGGTAGATGCAGAAAAAAATTATATTCAGTTTGCAACCTGATGGAGGTCTGTATAGATGGATTAATAGAACAAGTCCCACACACAGCTAGAAGCCCAAATATTTTTTCAGAGGTAGATGCAGAAAAAAATTATATTCAGTTTGCAACCTGATGGAGGTCTGTATAGATGGATTAATAGAACAAGTCCCACACACTGCTAGAAGCCCAATATTTTTTCAGAGGTAGATGCAGAAAAAAAATATATTCAGTTTGCAACCTGATGGAGGTCAGTATAGATGGACTAATAGAGAAAGTCCCACACACTGCTAGAAGGCCAAATATTTTTTCAGAGCTAGATGCAGAAAAAAATTATATTCAGTTTGCAACCTGATGGAGGTCAGTATAGATGGACTAATAGAACAAGTCCCACACACAGCTAGAAGGCCAAATATTTTTTCAGAGGTAGATGCAGATAAAAATTATTTTTAATTTGCAGCCTGATGGAGGTCAGTATAGATGGACTAATAGAACAAGTCCCACACACAGCTAGAAGGCCAAATATTTTTTCAGAGGTAGATGCAGATAAAAATTATTTTTAATTTGCAACCTGATGGAGGTCAGTATAGATGGACTAATAGAGAAAGTCCCACACACTGCTAGAAGGCCAAATATTTTTTCAGAGCTAGATGCAGACAAAAAATTATTTTTAATTTGCAACCTGATGGAGGTCAGTATAGATGGACTAATAGAGAAAGTCCCACACACTGCTAGAAGCCCAAATATTTTTTCAGAGCTAGATGCAGAAAAAAAAATATTTTTAATTTGCAACCTGATGGAGGTCAGTATAAATGGACTAATAGAGAAAGTCCCACACACTGCTAGAAGGCCAAATATTTTTTCAAAGCTAGATGCAGACAAAAAATTATTTTTAATTTGCAACCTGATGGAGGTCAGTATAGATGGACTAATAGAGAAAGTCCCACACACTGCTAGAAGGCCAAATATTTTTTCAGAGCTAGATGCAGAAAAAAATTATATTCAGTTTGCAACCTGATGGAGGTCAGTATAGATGGACTAATAGAACAAGTCCCACACACAGCTAGAAGGCCAAATATTTTTTCAGAGGTAGATGCAGATAAAAATTATTTTTAATTTGCAGCCTGATGGAGGTCAGTATAGATGGACTAATAGAGAAAGTCCCACACACTGCTAGAAGGCCAAATATTTTTTCAGAGCTAGATGCAGACAAAAATTATTTTGAATTTGCAACCTGATGGAGGTCAGTATAGATGGACTAATAGAACAAGTCCCACACACTGCTAGAAGGCCAAATATTTTTTCAGAGCTAGATGCAGACAAAAAATTATTTTTAATTTGCAACCTGATGGAAGTCAGTATAGATGGACTAATAGAGAAAGTCCCACACACTGCTAGAAGGCCAAATATTTTTTCAGAGCTAGATGCAGATAAAAATTATTTTTAATTTGAAACCTGATGGAGGTCAGTATAGATGGACTAATAGAGAAAGTCCCACACACTGCTAGAAGGCCAAATATTTTTTCAGAGCTAGATGCAGAAAAAAATTATTTTTAATTTGCAACCTGATGGAAGTCAGTATAGATGGACTAATAGAGAAAGTCCCACACACTGCTAGAAGGCCAAATATTTTTTCAGAGCTAGATGCAGATAAAAATTATTTTTAATTTGAAACCTGATGGAGGTCAGTATAGATGGACTAATAGAGAAAGTCCCACACACTGCTAGAAGGCCAAATATTTTTTCAGAGCTAGATGCAGAAAAAAATTATATTCAGTATGCAACCTGATGGAGGTCAGTATAGATGGACTAATAGAACAAGTCCCACACACTGCTAGAAGCCCAAATATTTTTTCAGAGCTAGATGCAGAAAAAAATTATATTCAATTTGCAACCTGATGGAGGTCAGTATAGATGGACTAATAGAACAAGTCCCACACGCTGCTAGAAGCCCAAATATTTTTTCAGAGCTAGATGCAGAAAAAAATTATATTCAGTATGCAACCTGATGGAGGTCAGTATAGATGGACTAATAGAACAAGTCCCACACACTGCTAGAAGGCCAAATATTTTTTCAGAGCTAGATGCAGATAAAAATTATTTTTAATTTGCAACCTGATGGAGGTCAGTATAGATGGACTAATAGAACAAATCCCACACACTGCTAGAAGCCCAAATATTTTTTCAGAGGTAGATGCAGATAAAAATTATTTTTAATTTGCAACCTGATGGAGGTCAGTATAGATGGACTAATAGAGAAAGTCCCACACACTGCTAGAAGGCCAAATATTTTTTCAGAGCTAGATGCAGACAAAAAATTATTTTGAATTTGCAGCGTGATGGAGGTCAGTATAGATGGACTAATAGAACAAGTCCCACACACTGCTTGAAGGCCAAATATTTTTTCAGAGCTAGATGCAGAAAAAAATTATATTCAGTATGCAACCTGATGGAGGTCAGTATAGATGGACTAATAGAACAAGTCCCACACACTGCTAGAAGCCCAAATATTTTTTCAGAGGTAGATGCAGAAAAAAATTATATTCAATTTGCAACCTGATGGAGGTCTGTATAGATGGATTAATAGAACAAGTCCCACACACTGCTAGAAGCCCAATATTTTTTCAGAGGTAGATGCAGAAAAAAATATATTCAGTTTGCAACCTGATGGAGGTCAGTATAGATGGACTAATAGAACAAGTCCCACACACAGCTAGAAGCCCAATATTTTTTCAGAGCTAGATGCAGAAAAAAATTATATTCAATTTGCAACCTGATGGAGGTCAGTATAGATGGACTAATAGAACAAGTCCCACACACAGCTAGAAGCCCAATATTTTTTCAGAGGTAGATGCAGAAAAAAATATATTCAGTTTGCAACCTGATGGAGGTCAGTATAGATGGACTAATAGAATGATGCTATGCCCAAAAGATTTTACTTCACTAGGTGCAGTAAAAAAATTGGTATTCTATACACAGGTGGTATATCTTGCAACACAGATAGGCTACTCCACTGACTAACACACTCTGCAATAGGCCAAAAAGGATTAGCTTTGCTAGATTCAGCCAAATGCTGTGAAAAAAACTTGCACAGCACTGGCACAGACCTGCCTGGCAAAAACTGATAGGAACTGATGTAACCTAGTCCTGAAAAGGACTGCAATTACAATTAGTCTTTACTCCCACAATCTATCTATTTAAGAGCACAGACCTGCCTGATAAAAGTCATAGGAAATGCTGTAACCTAGTCCTTAAAAGGACTGCAATCACAACTATTCCCTACTCCCAAGCTATCTGTATATTTGTGCGAAAATTGGCTTGAAATTAACAAGGTATAGCGCACACAGCAACAGCGGTGCCGTCTAACACGCAGCTGCAGCAGTGAGAAAATGGTGGCGACGGGGAAAATGGCTTGGTCTTATAGGGCAAGGACATGTGACATACACTGCCAATCACACATGCCCTTGCTTGTGTGAAAAAAAGCACTTCGCTCCGTGTGTGCGCTGCTGATAGGCTGACAGATTGCACCTCCCCACTGCAAATGCGGGAAAGAGAAAAAAAAATGGAGATCTTCATTATTCCTGCAGAGATCCATCCCCTGCCCCTCCCCCCACCCCGCTGTACACTCAAACTGCGTATTAACATTAATTTTCATCATTACTGAGAAAAAATCCAGTTATGATTTTGGTGCACGAACAGTTATCGAACATAACCTCGAATAGCCGAATTTTTCTCAAATCGTTCGTGTTCGCCGAACGGCTCGAACACCGCCCAAAACAGCTCGAATTTGAGATTGGCGAACAGTTTGAGTCGAACAACGCTCATCTCTAATCGTAGGTTAACAGCAGCTCAGATTAGAGACCAGGTCAATGCCACACAGAGTTCTAGCAGCAGACACATCTCTACAACAACTAAGAGGAGACTTTGTGCAGCAGGCCTTCATGGTAAAATAGCTGCTAGGAAACCACTGCTAAGGACAGGCAACAAGCAGAAGAGACTTGTTTGGGATAAAGAACACAAGGAATGGACATTAGACCAGTGGAATTCTTTGGTTCCAACCACCATGTCTTTGTGCGACGCAGAAAAGGTGAACGGATGGACTCTACATGCCTGGTTCCCACCGTGAAGCATGGAGGAGGAGGTGTGATGGTGTGGGGGTGCTTTGCTGGTGACACTGTTGGGGATTTATTCAAAATTGAAGGCATACTGAACCAGCATGGCTACCACAGCATCTTGCAGCGGCATGCTATTCCATCCGGTTTGCGTTTAGTTGGACCATCATTTATTTTTCAACAGGACAATGACCCCAAACACCTCCAGGCTGTGTAAGGGCTATTTGACCAAGAAGGAGAGTGATTGGGTGCTACACCAGATGACCTGGCATCCACATTAACCAGACCTGAACCCAATCGAGATGGTTTGGGGTGAGCTGGACCGCAGAGTGAAGGCAAAAGGGCCAACAAGTGCTAAGCATCTCTGGGAACTCCTTCAAGATTGTTGGAAGACCATTTCCGGTGACTACCTCTTTAACCTCATCAAGAGAATGCCAAGAGTGTGCAAAGTAGTCATCAAAGCAAAAGGTGGCTACTTTGAAGAACCTAGAATATAAGACATATTTTCAGTTGTTTCACACTTTTTTGTTAAGTATATAATTCCACATGTGTTAATTTATAGTTTTGATGCCTTCAGTCTGAATGTACAATTTTCATAGTCATGAAAATACAGAAAAATCTTTAAATGAGAAGGTGTGTCCAAACTTTTGGTCTGTACTGTATATGCGGCCTCATGCTGCATCTAGGGAGCTAAGTGCGGTCTCATGCTGTATATGGGGAGCTACGTGTGACATCACGCTGAATCTGGGGAGCTACGTGCGGCTTTATGCTGTATCTGGGCAGCTACGTGCGGCCTCATGCGGCATCTGGGGAGCTATGTGCGGCCTCATGCTGTATATGGGGAGCTACGTGCGGCATCACACTGCATCTGGGGAGCTACATGGAGCCTCATGCTGTATCTGGGGAGCTACGTGCGGCAGAAGACAGGCATCCAACCAGGCCTGTATTATATTTCAAATCTGGCAGGTGGTGGCACAGAATAATATTTATTGGGCTATCGTGAAGCTGACAGTGATCGTACGAGGACGTAAACACGTATTCCATGTGTTGGTATCTAGAGGTGTGACGCCTTACGCTCACTGGTCCCTTGCCGATACCTAAGCAGTGAGTAGTCTGGATCGTGTGCTCGCGATTCCGGACAAAATCCGTGACACAGTGATGATATTGCTTGATCTCCCCGGTATCGTCGCTGTGGAATCCCTGACAGGGAGCGCCATGTGGCCTCATGCTGTGTATTAGGAGTGCTGTGCGGCCTCATTCTGTATCTGGGGAGCACCATGCGGCCTCATGCTGCATGTGGAAAGCCACTTGCGGCCTCACACTGGCCATGGGGAACTACGTGCGGTCCTACGCTGGTCATGGGGAGCTACATGCGGCCTCACACTGGGCAAGGGGAGCTACGTGCAGCCTCATGCTGGCCATGGGGAGCTACGTGCGGCCTCACACTGGCCATAGGGAGCTACGTGCGGCCTCATGCTGCGTGACAGCGTGGCAAATCAGGGATGTTGGTGGGCGTAGCTGATTTTTTGACGCCAGCAAGTCTGAAACACGAACCCGAATTTGAAATGCCGAACAAATTCGCTCAACACTACTAATAGCGACAGCCACACTATGTCAGCAAATAAATACTGATTGATAATTTAGTGACAGGTGACTCACATGTCTGGGCCTAGGGTTGTGAAATAGCTGGTTAAAAGACGGGAAGGGTACATCCAACATGAGTGGGAAAAAAGATCATGGTACAAGGGGGAATAGGATTGGTGTTCAAGGTATACATGGGGTAGGTGGTAATGTTAGTGAAAGCTCTAGTGAATCAACACCATCACGTCCTATCCAAAGAAAACTAACAACATCTGTTACTGGAAGGGCTACTCCACTTCCTTTCTTAGGCAGCCGCTCAGCGATACGCCTTGATGATAAGGGCCAGAAAGAGCAGGTACTCAAGTGGATAGCAAGCACTGCTTTAAGTGGCCTCTCCTCTTCTTCTTCCATCTCAACATCACACACAGTACAGTCCACAAAGAAGGCACCTCAATTACCCTTGTTTCCCCCAGGCGTAACAACTCTCCAATTGCCCAACGGACTGTAGCGGACCACAGATGGGTGAGTCTGCAGAGCTGTTCGCATATTCTATGCCATGGGCATCAAAGGTCCGCTCCAAATAATCACAGACTCAAGAGGAGGAAACCATCTGCTCCGATAGGCAATTTTATTTTCAGTTGGATCAGGGGCCGGACGAAGTAGCGTCCGAGCAGGTTCCTGACCCTCGTCACCAGATGTTAACCACCGGGGAAGGAGGTGATCCTGATGGGACTCAGATATCTGAGGCTCACGCTGATTGTATTGTGCTGTCAGGGCAGGAAGAGGAGGAGGATGACTCTCAGTGCAAGGAATGGGAGAACAGAGAGGATGATGATGATGTTGTAGATCCCACTTGGTGTGAACCCAGAGGCCCGCAGCTGAGTAACTCAGCAGAGAAGGTGGAGGAGGAAGACGAGGAGGTTATGTTGCGGTCTTACGCACAGACACAGAGTGATGCAACCATGACAAGCGTTACATCCTCAGTCACAATTCTGGCTGTGTCCAGCAGCGGTCATGGGTCTGCAGCTTGCTGGGGCGGCAAGGGTTGCCTAGGCTGGGCCTTTTTTGAGGCAGCAAAGGATGAGCCAACTCACGTTATCTGCAAACTTTTTAAAAAAAATGACCCAGTAGAGGGAAAAACTGCAATAATTTGACTACTACATGCATGAACCTTCAAATGCGCGATCAACATGCGTTATGCTGGGAATCTCACTGTGCTAAAATGCGGACCTCAACAACCATCAGCTGCACCATTAACCGCATCTACTTCTTCTTCCTCCTTTGCCACCGTGGCAAGTGTTCTCATACATGTCTCCGGCCGCAGCACCTCCACTTGTTTACCTGCTCTAGTCAGGCTGAGTGACAGCCCGTCAGCTGTAATGAAAGCAGACATGCCTGCTGTGTTTGTTTCACCGAGCACACCACATCTTTCTCAATCCACCGTAACATCTGCACCTCACTCATGGTCCAGCAGTTTGTCCATTTCACCGTACTCCACCCTCTCTCAGCACTACAGCCAGCCCTCGGTCCCACGGTTGTGGGTTACATAAAAGATTGTTTCCTTTTACACATGACAAAGCTAAGAGGTTGAGCTCCACCATCTCCAATCTGTTGGCCACAGAAACGCTGCCTTTCCGACTGGTGGATACAGATGGTTTCGGGAAGTTGATGGCCTTTGCAGTCCACCAGTACCAGTTGCCCCCTCGCCATTACTTCTCTAAGAAAGCTGTGCCTGCGCTACACCATCATGTCGCAGGCAACATCATCTGTTCCTTGAGTAAATATGTGTCTGCCCAGGGGCGGACACAGACTGTAGTGGGCCCCTGTTCAAAAATTTTTGGGCCCCCCCCTTTCCTTCATAGGTCAACAAAGTTATGTAAACATAACCCCCCCCCATGTGCAGATCTCATCCTCCCCATGCATCTCTCATCCCCCATGTGCATCTCATCCCCCCCGTGCATCTCTCATCCCCCCCATGTGCAGCTTTCATTACCCCCCATGTGCAGCTCTCATCCCTCCCGTGCAACTCACCCCCCCGTGCATCTCATCCCCCCCATGTGCATCTCATCCCCCCTGTGCATCTCTCATCCCCCCATGCATCTCATCCCCCCATGCATCTCTGATTCCCCCCACTCCTAGTTAATTAATTGTATTTAAAAAAAAATAAAACTTGTTATACTTTCCCCCATGCGATCCCTGCAGAATCCTGGCCCCTCGTCCACGTCGCTGCCACCAGGTTCTCCTGACTTCCGGCCGTGCAGGATACTGTCCCCCATATTACGCTCCATACAGGATACTGGCCCCCATTTAACGCTTCATACAGGATACTGGCCCCCATATAACTCTCCACACAGAATAGTGGTCCCCATATAACGCTCCATGCAGGACACTGGCCCCCATATAACGCTCCATACAAAATACTGGCCCCCATATAACGCTCCATGCAGGCTGTTCCCCACACATAATGCCCCACGCAGGCTGTTCCTTCCACATAATGCCCCACGCAGGCTGTTCCCCCCACATAATGCCCCATGCAGGCAGTTCCCCCCACATAATGCCCCATGCAGGCTGTTCCCCTCGTATAGGATGTCACCCCCCCTTATAATGCCCCATGCAGGATGACACCCCCCCTTCCTTATAATGCCACATGCAGGATGTCACACACCCCCCCTCCCTGATAATGCCCCATGCAGGATGTCACACACCCCCCTCCCTTATAATGCCTCATGCAGGATGTCACACCCCCCTTCCTTATAATGCCCCATGCAGGATGTCACCCCCCCTCCCTTATAATGCCCCATGCAGGATGTCACCCCCCCCTTATAATGCCCCATGCAGGATGTCACACACCCCCCCTCCCTTATAATGCCCCATGCAGGATGTCACGCACCCCCCCTCCCTTATAGTGCCCCATGCAGGATGTCACACCCCCCCTCCCTTATAATGCCCCATGCAGGATGTCACACACACCCCCTCCCTTATAATGCCCCATGCAGGATGTCACCCCCCCTTATAATGCCCCATGCAGGATGTCACACACACCCCCTCCCTTATAATGCCCCATGCAGGATGTCACGCACCCCCCTCTTATAATGCCCCATGCAGGATGTCACACACACCCCTCCCTTATAATGCCCCATGCAGGATGTCACCCCCCCTTATAATGCCCCATGCAGGATGTCACACACCCCGCCTCCCTTATAATGCCCCATGCAGGATGTCACGCACCCCCCCTCCCTTATAATGCCCCATGCAGGATGTCACACACCCCCCTCCCTTATAATGCCCCATGCAGGATGTCACACACACACCCCTCCCTTATAATGCCCCATGCAGGATGTCACCCCCCCCTTATAATGCCCCATGCAGGATGTCACCCCCCCCCTTATAATGCCCCATGCAGGATGTCACCCCCCCTCTTATAATGCCCCATGCAGGATGTCACACACACCCCCTCCCTAATAATGCCCCATGCAGGATGTCACCCCCCCTTATAATGCCCCATGCAGGATGTCACACACCCCCCTCCCTTATAATGCCCCATGCAGGATGTCACACACACACCCCCTCCCTTATAATGCCCCATGCAGGATGTCACCCCCCCTTATAATGCCCCATGCAGGATGTCACACACCCCCACCTCATTCCCCTCCCTTATACTGCCCCATGCCTCCATACAATAAAAAAAAAAATCAAATACTCACCTCACGTCTCACCTGCTGCCGCTGCTCCGGACTCCTCAGCGTTGCTGGCCTCATCCCACTCTGCGCTGTGACTGCTCAGGAGAGAGCGCGGTGTAAAGATGTCACCGCGCCCTCTGACCTGAGACGTCACAGTGCAGCAGCCGCGGAGGATGCAGGAGCTGCTGCGGAGGCAAGGTGAGGGGTAAGTATTGTGCCGGGGCCCTGAGCAAGTGGGGGGGGGGAGCGGGCACTGACACCGCTCTCCTCCACTCACGGGTCCCATAGCGCGCGGGGGACCCGACGGGCTGCACGGGTAGGTCCGCCCCTGTGTCTGCCAGGGTGCATTTCACCAAAGACACCTGGACAAGTAAGCATGGCCAAGGGCGTTACATCTCGCTGACTGGCCACTGGGTGATTCTGGTGGCTGTGGGGGCAGGCAGGGAAGGGGCTGCTCCACAAGTCTTGTAATTCCCAAGACTTGTGGGACAAACCACTGTATTGAACACTTCCTCCACTGCTTCTGCCTTATACACCTCCTGTAGGGCCTCCACCAGCGCCCTCAACCTCTCCCTTAAAGAGACACCCATTGCAACAATAGAAAGAGAATCCCTCCACCTCTGTACTGCGCAGCCATGGCTCACCACAATTAGTCCCATAGAAAAAGATATGCCATCTCACCTACTACAGCTCTTGGTGTGCTGGAGCCCGGAGAACGTGTGACCAGATGTGTAGAAATAAAGAAAAAGAAGGAAGGAACTCCATGGGAACGCGTTTCAAATGCTCTGTGCTCTTTGTCCAGCTACATATGAAATGACTCCCCTCACATTTAAATGTTATAACACCCAATGAGAATCATTTCCCCAGTCACATGATAAATACAGAGTATATATGCAAATTTAAAAAAAAAAACACACCTCCCTTCTTTCTAAAAAAAACACATGAAAGTACAAATTAAAGCATAATAAGTTGAGAACGTGCACAACACAATGTCCACAACGTATTTACTACCCACCACCAAACACGAAAAAACCTGAACAAAAACGGTCACAAATATGAGGCAATTATCAATAAAAAACCTTTATTTAATTGGTCATTGATTATGGTGGCACTGCGAACAGAATGAGATAGTAAAGAGATAGTAAAGTGTAAACGCGCGTCGAGGTCGAAGTGCACATGGTACCAAAGACCACCAGGTGATTATACACTTTACTATCTCTTCTTTCAGTGTTATCAACATGTGAGCAGTCAGTCACCTGTCAGTGACCCTTGTGGCAATTTCTTGAGTAGTGTGATATATGAGCAGCATTACTGTTAGTTTACTCCTGATGATTAGTGCACTATACAGGATTCACTTTTTTGCAAACCCAATATCTTTTCACTTGCTCCATATGTGTTCGCCTTAACACCTATTTAGTGAACCACATAGAACTTATGGAAGGGGTCACTTCATCATTTTACATCTCTATTTGATATCTCTATCTGCCTCTGTTTGTCTGCTTTTAACATTCTGAGCTTTCAGCGATATAGGATATACTTATGATATTTGTCTATGTTCTGGGCTAGAATTTTATGTATATACAATTATGCTACTTTAGCGTTACCTGTTTTTGTTTTCTATGCTCAATGTCTTATATACAGTGGTGGCCAAAAGTATTGGCACCCCTGCAATTCTGTCAGATAATACTCAGTTTCTTCCTGAAAATGATTGCAATCACAAATTCTTTGGTCTTATTATCTTCTATGTGTTTTAATTGCATGTGTGCACCATTCTGTTCTCAGTGCCGTTTTTTTAAAGGTTTTTTTTATTGATAATTGCCTCATATTTGTGACCGTCTTTGTTCGGGGTTTTTTGTGTTTGGTAGTCAGTTTGTTCCGAATGGTCAGCCATTCTGTATAGGTCCAGGTGCATTATGTCATAAGTTACAACTCTGTACTAATTCTAATTTCATGTCACTAATTCTATGACATATGCCATTTGCCTAGTCCAGTTTGCTTCATTTCAGTATTCATTACTCAGTAGAAAACATGACTTCACGCCGTGTGTTGAGGCCGGATGGATAGCAAGTCTCAAGGCAGAACATGTCAGAGGTAAAGGTGCAAGACATTACTCACATGGCTCTGCTCTCAGTGTTTTAGCTAATCAATTTACATAGTTGGTATCATAGGGGCTCTTGTAAATACACACCTAGCTAACTTTCAGTACAGTTTGTCATTAGCATAATAAACATGATTGTTTCCAAACAAATGAAATTCAACATTCAGGGTTATACAAATACTGGTCTGTTCTTATTGACCAGACACAAATACACAAAGATAATAGTGTATTTCTCTTGGATTAACAAATCTTAACATCTGGTTTATTAAGATCTTAGGCTGTATTGTCACACTGTTCAAATTGTGGGCTGAATTGTGTGGATAATACAGGGCATCTGTTAATTTACACTTCTGTTTTATCGCTATAAGAAATCAAATCCTGTCTGTCCCTCTTCCTGACAATTCCCTCGGCTCTGTCTAATGTCCACTGTAGGTAACCACTCATCTTCAGCTTATCATGACATTGCTGGAACTCAACATTTAATCTAGAGACATTATTACAATTTCTAACAATTCTCGCCATCTCCCCTACCGGTACCAATTTAATGGTGTGCCTCGGATGGCTACTGTTCGCATGCAATATGGTATTCTCCAAAAGTCGTTAAGAGATTGTTTACTCACCATGCACCCCTTCCAATTGTAAATCTAGAAACTACATAGATGAAGAGTTAGTGATATGGGTAAATAATAGATTGCAATAATTCAAATTCAGAGGATCAATGAATTCTGGTATGGCAAACACATCACTCGGCTAACACAAAAAAAACCTTTGTCTATTTATCTTAAAAGGTAATCTTTAATAGTCATACTTGACACATATAACATACAACAAGTGCCCATAAAGTGCCCATAAAAAGTGACCTAGTGCAGGTAGAACTGTTCATTTATCATGATTATATTTATGATTATTTTTTCTCTTTTTACACACCTTATTGCTGACAATGATAGTCTTCCACTACTGGATATATAATTTTATAGGTGTGAACTTGGGCAAAAACAGCCTATACACATCAAGTCACTAAACTTAAAAATAGCAGGAGAAAGTTGTTGTAGATGGGGCTTATGAATGCATATCTATTATTTCCCAAGCTACATCAATATATCACATATATATATCAAGGGTGCAGCCTTATACCAATAGTCCTTAATCAAATATATTCACATATTCCAGTATAATATTCCTATAGTTAGCAATGCTAAACCCACTCACAATTTGCATTTATGTGGTAAACTGATACTCCATTCGAAATACTTTTTCATGATAATGACATGATCAAAAATAGGACTTATTTTATATAAGTATTCAGGTTGCCCCCATCATTCCTCCAAACTCCTCGACGCATTTTCCCGTTGTTTGATGGTTCATCAGGAGAAGATCATCCTGCAGAGAGCATTGCTAACTATAGGAATATTATACTGGAATATGTGAATATATTTGATTAAGGACTATTGGTATAAGGCTGCACCCTTGATATATATATGTGATATATTGATGTATCTTGGGAAATAATAGATATGCATTCATAAGCCACATCTACAACAACCTTCTCCTGCTATTTTTAAGTTTAGTGACTTGTTGTGTATAGGCTGTTTTTGCCCAAGTTCACACCTATAAAATTATATATCCAGTAGTGGAAGACTATCATCGTCAGCAATAAGGTGTGTAAAAAGAGAAAAAATAATCATAAATATAATCATGATAAATGAACAGTTCTACCTGCACTAGGTCACTTTTTATGGGCACTTTATGGGCACTTGTTGTATGTTATATGTGTCAAGTATGACTATTAAAGATTACCTTTTAAGATAAATAGACAAAGGTTTTTTTTGTGTTAGCCGGTATAATTATTCCCTTTTTACATGGAATCAAGACTATGTGATCTTTTTCAGACACATCACCACGCAAAATGAGAAGGATGTCGTCAATGTATCTGCCATACCAGAACAGATGATCACCAAATGGTTTGCTATCCACATACAAATATTTCTCCTCCCAATAGGCCATGACTAAATTCACAAGGGAAGGTGAATGTTTTCCACCCATGGCCACTCCTCTATGTTGCGAATAATATCGGCCATCAAACAAAAAATAGTTATTCATCACGAGAAACTAGGTCTCTTGAATGATGTATGCCAGCAATAATTCAAGTGTTTAATGTCTTGAATCTTTCACAATGTGCACTCACCAAGGTACAAGTGGAGGTTTTGTCCTTTGTCTTGAATTTTGTCCCGGGTCAGCGGTTTAATTTATTTCAGATGTTGTTGGATGTCAACAAATTTATTTGCAATATAACTGTGAAACGGCATTTTTTTTACCCTGATAGTGTGACAAAGGGAGTAAATAATTGGATTGCGCTCGAATTAATTTAGGGGGAGAATTCTGGAGCACATAGGTGACATACGGAGGAAAGAGGATACTCCCATTTTAAGCATATCTTGAAAAAAGATGGAGGTGATGCAAAGGCAATAAAGTTGCAGGGGATAGAAAAGATCAGGTTGTCCCCAAGATGAGATCAGGACAATAGGTGACTTAGAAAGGAAACACAGTGGATATTTAGGTTGAAAACAGTGGATCCATTAGGTCTTAATGAAAACATTTCGCTTACACCGTTTATTTAGTAAATGGTGAAAGCCCTCTGAAAGATAATTATTTCATAATTTGAGTTTATGTAAATTTGCTGGTAGACTTCATGGATAATTATAATTCTATAGATATATAACCCAGAAAATAATAATAATAAAAAAAAAAAAATTCCTTGGGTTGTTTTAAACTTAGCAGTATATATGAGATAGAAATTAGATAATGTTGTGCCTTATAAATTTGAGTGGGTAGATTTATCTTATATATATCCCCAGAATTATAAATGATAATAGGAACACTGGGAGAAATCCATGGTGTATATAGTGTATTGGGATTGGTAATTGTTAGCTAAGGTTTAAGAAATATCTTTTCAATATTATTTAATATGAAAAAACTGAAGGACGTGATTTAATATGAAAAAATGAATGCAGATCGTTCATTATAGAACAGGATAATACCACTGGATTACAAATGGTTAAACTTTCCTCGTTACCTTCTCTGTAGTGTTTGGTATCTGGGATACTGCCAGACAACATGTGACGCTATGGCAGTCGCGACTGACATGGCCGTATAGGATTGGCCCGCTGTGTGGGCATCAGTGATTGGCCAGCGCGAATGCGCATCAGAGAGAGGGGGCGGGGAATCTTTTATAAATGCTCGGCGTCCATGCTCGCATTGAGTAATGAGCTCCTGTGCTTGTACAAATAACGTTACAGCACAATACACTAAATGAATGATCATAAAACCTCCTGATGGACCTATCAGAATAGAAAGGTGAAACGCGTCGAGGTGCAATACTGTGGTGTTAGGAAATTCTGACTAAAAGAGAGTCTGCTTATGAGAGAGATGGGTGGATAACTGTTCCACTGAAAGCTTAACAGTAGTTACTAACATGATCTGATTATATTGAAAAGCGCAATCAAACTATCAGCGCTTCTCTGCATCAATCGTGTAGGAAAGTATTTGATTGAAAATTCCTCTTTCAGAAAATAATTTATAAACGGGGTGTTTATGGACTGTATGAATGTGGATTAGGTGTACTATGCTGGCAGGTCATTGGAGTTGAGGGAAAAGTGCAATAAGACTAAATCAAAGACCATTAATTGACTGATATGTCTATATAGCTATGTGTGACATGCAGAAGTAACACTGTTGCGGAGTGTGACATGCAGAAGTAGTGATGTTGCGGAGTGTGACATGCAGAAGTAGTGCTGTTGCTTTAAAAGCATTCAGCAACTATTAGAAATAACACAAGCACATGAGGAAGTGTTGTGCTCCAGAAGCATCCAGCAACTAGAGGGGTTAACACAGTCACAGGAGAAGGGGAGTGTTTTAGCAGAGCCCGAGGGGGATTGTGGGGAAGTTGTTTACTGTCTGACTGGAACCAAAGAGAAAGGTGGTGTGTGTGTTCTGTATCTCACAGAAGCGCCCCTGCGAGTGAAAAGGATTCAAGTCAGCAGTGAAGCTAAGCACAGGTCAAGTAGAGTTCCTGAACTAGCAGTGCAGAGTATTGTCAAGCAAAAAGATAAGGCCTGTAAGAAATGGTGTCAAAGATAACATCTCCCTCAGCAAACCCTCCCCCCTCCTCCATCTCATTGTGCTGTAAAGAATGCTGTGTTCATTAATGCACCTTTGCATTATAACTGTGCTGTCCTGTACTACTGGGAAGACTGTGAACTGCTGTGCTGCTAAGGAAACTGTACTGTTTGTCACTGGAGCCTGTTGCTCATAAGACTTAACTTGCACTGGCTGTGCAGCTTCTTATTAAATGCTACTGTTCTACCATTTATGAGGACTCTTGTCAAGTGTGTCTGGTCAGCAAGTGAAACAACCTATGTGTCTGTGCCTGAGGGTCAATACCCCTGTGTGCCTGAGAGATGCTGCAGCACATGGTTTATGGTCGCCCTGAGTAACGGTTCCCCCAGGATTCCAAAGAATTATTGTAACCTGTCTCGCCCCTATCTGAAAATAGTGACATGCGTGTAAAACACGTAAAAGATTGTTTCCTCCAACACATGACAAAGCTAAGAGGTTGAACTCCACCATCTCCAATCTCTTGGCCACGAAAATGCTGTTTTTCCACCTGGTGGATACAGATGGTTTCCAAAAGCTGATGGCCGTCCAGGGCCCCAGTACCAGTTGCCCAATTGCCATTACTTCTCTAAGAACGCTGTGCCTGCGCTATAACAGCATGTCGCACACAACATAACCAGTTTCTTGAAAAAAATCTATGTCTCACAGGGTGCATTTCACCACAGACACCTGGACAAGCAAGCATGGCCAAGGGCGTTACATCTCGCTGAGTGGGCACTGGGTGGCTGTGGAGACAGGTGGGGAAGGGGCTGCTCCACAAGTCTTGGAATCCCCAAGGCTTGCGGGACAAACCTCTGTATTTCACACTTCCATTTCTTCCAGTCCTTATCTTTCTGCCTGATAATACTCTGCACTGTTAGTTCAGGAATGCTACCTGACCTGTGCTTAGCTTTATTGCTGACTTGAATCCTTTTCACTTGCAGGGGCACTTCTGTCAGATACAGAACACACACACCACCTTTCTCTTCGGCTCCAGACAGACAGTAAACAACTTCCCCACAATCCCCCTGGGGCTCTGCTAAAACACTCCCCTTCTCCTGTGACTGTGTTAACCCCTCTAGTTGCTGGATGCTTCTGGAGCACAACACTTCCTCATGTGCTTGTGTTACTTCTAATAGTTGCTGAATGCTTTTGAAGCAACAGCACTACTTCTGCATGTCACACTCTGCAACAGCACTACTTCTGCATGTCACTCGTGACCACAACTGTGGGACCAAGGGCTAGCTGCTGTGCTGAGAGAGGGTGGAATAGGGTGAACACGACAAACTGCTGGACTGTGAGTGAAGTGCAGGCGGAGAGGCGGAGATGTTACGGTGGATTGAGAAAGATTTGGTGTGCTTGGCGAAACAAAAACAGCAGGCACGTCCACTTCCGTAACAGCTGACGAGCTCTCACTTACCCCATCTGTATCAGCTAAACAAGTGGACGTTCTGCGGCTGAAGACCTGTGTGAGAACATTTGCCATGGTGACGGAGGAGGAAGAAGCCGCAAATGCGGTTGATGGGGCCGCCGGTGGTGGGCTATCTGCTAGCCCACATTTTATTGCAGTGCGAGTCCCAGACTAACGCATGTTGATCGTGCATGTGTCGATTCATGCATGTAGTAATCAAATTATTACAATTTTTCCCTCTACTCTACTGTGATTTTTTACAAAGTTGGCAGATAATGTGAGTTGGGTCATCCTTTGCGGTCTCAAAAAAGGCCCAGACTAGGCAACCCTTGTCACCCCTGCAAACTGCTGGCCACAGCCAAGATGCCGTGCTTGTTGTGGTTGTATCACTCAGTGTCTGTGCATGAGGCCGCAACATAAACTCGTCGGTTTCCTCCTCCACTTCCTCTGCTAAGTTACTCAGCTGCGTGCCTCTGGGTTCAGACCAAGTGGGATCTACAACCTCATTGTCATCCTCTTTGCTCTCCCACTCTTCACCCTGAGAGTCAGCCTCCTCCTCTTCCTACCCTGACCGCACAGTACAGTTCACGTGCGCCTCAGTCTCATCAGGATCACCTCCAACCCTGGGGGTTAACATCTGATGACAAGGGTCTGGATTCTGTTCAGACCCTACTTTGTCTGGCCCCGGATCCAACTGAAAAAAAATTTCCTCTTGAGCCTGTGAATCTTTTTAGCAGACCTCTGAAGGCCATGGAATAGATTGTGTGAACAGCTCTGCAGACTCGCCCAACTGTGGTTCCCTACAGTCAGTTGGGAGATTGGAGAGTTGTGATACCAGGGGAAACAAGTGTAATTGGGGTGCCACCTCTGAGGATGGTACTGTGTGGGATGTTGAGGTGGAGGAAGGGGAGGAGAGGCCACCTGATGCAGCGTTTGCCATCCACTGGAGGCACCTGCTCTTTCTGGCCCTCATCTACAAGGCGTACCGCCGTGCGGCTGCCAAAGAAAGGAAGTGGAGTCGCCCGTCCAGTAACAGAAGTTGTCAGATGTCTTTTGATAAGAGGAGATGGTGTTTGTTCACTAGAGCTTTCACTAACATTACCACCTACCCCATGTATACTTTGAACACCAAGCCTATTCTCCCTTCCACCAGGACTTCGATTTTTCCCACTCATGTTGGATGTACCCTTCCCCTCTTTAAACCAGCTGTTTTACAACTCTAGGCCCAGACCTGTCACTAAATTACCAATAATTATTTATTTGCAGAGATAGTATGGCTGGAGCACACTATTAGCACAAACAATTTGTATTTTCAAATATAGACTGCTGCCTGGCCAAAAATATTACCAGCAGAAAATATTTTTATGCTGAAATGTGGCCTGCTTTCTGTAGAGCGCTATTAGCATAAAAAATTTAGGTTCTCAAATTTGGCCTCCTGTCTCAAGCACAATATTATCAGCACAAAATAGTTATATCCTGGAATGCGCCCTAGTGTCTCTGGACCACACAGCAACAGCGATTGATCTGCTGGAAGGTCAATTTCACAGTCACACAGGATCCTATCTATCTCAACTAGTTGCCTGACAATCAACCGCCTAGGAAACGATCTGACTATCCAGTAGCAGCAGGAGCAGCCTCTCTGCGCTGTTACACTGACAAAATGGTGCTAAAATAACATGTCCACTCTTTATATGGAAAGGGACATGTAGCTTCGGCAGCCAATGACATAAGCTCTTGTGTCCGATGGTTTCTGCGCCCTGATTGGCTGCCGGAATCTGCACACATTAAGTTAAGAAAAAAAAAAATTAAGAATAACAATATGACCGACCTCTCCCACCCCCCCTCATCAAACACGCCCCCCCCGCTCATCATACACCATCACTATCCTAGCCAAACTCCTAACAAAAGCATTAGTGTAAACACGATGATTTACCGAACTTTGTCCGAATTTTGCAAATTTTCAGTAAAAATGCTCGGGGGTCCGAATGTGCAATGTTAGTGCCGAATTTGAGATTGGTGAATGTTTTCAGAACAAGTTCACTTATCTCTACTAATGGTACTTTGCCTCATGCATTCCACCACAGTCACGGACCAGAAGTCAATTCATATGTGATGACATTGGGACCAGAAGTGCCATAATAACTGCATGCACTCGTCACCTTTAAGTGCTACTTGTTAATTGGTATATACTTAGAAAGGGGATGGGCTACATCAAGATTTGAGACCTTTCAAGTCGCCTTTTTGGCTTTTTATAGCAACAGCACTCCCTCATCCAGACATGCCCGCAGAAGAAGCAAGGAGAAACGCGCGTCGAGGTGGAGTACTATCTTCTCTGTGGATGCCACCAGCACTCCCTTACTTTAGGAAAAACAATTTCTTACCAAATTGTTGTTGATGGATCCACTGTAGGCAGTTACAAATAGAACTCTTCATCACTGTCCAGACGATTATATTTAGACTGTATACCTGTACCAGATCACCAAGGCAGCTATTATGCAGTAGTTATTATTATTGCCCATTGAGAGTTTTTCATGTCACTGCGTGTCTTCTTGGCTTAAGGCACCTAAAATCATACTTATTTTGTATTATGAATAACTAGAAATAATGATATATTTTATTGATAAGAGAAGATAATCCGCTATGGTCATTATTAGTGTTGAGCGAGCACTAAAATGCTCGGGTGCTCGACCCGAGCAACGAGCCCAATGTTAGTCTATGGGAGACCCGAGCATTTTTGCGGCGGCACCCAAACGATAGTGACAGTGCTCAAATGACATGGGAACAGCATGGGCATCGCCCCAGGAAGCATTTCTGACCCCAGATCACTGCTGTCAACAACGTGGTCAGAGTTATTAAGCCACTTTTACGGGCTCACAATAAAACGTTCAAAAACGAAACTGAAACGGTTTTCCTGTGAAATATGTTAAGGAACATCCTTTTCATGGTAAAGACTTGTGTATAAGGTAAAATAAATAACCAAAAACAAAAATACTCCTCCACACCTTGGGCTATGTTCACAAGTATCATTTTTTATGCGTTTTTTCACTTTTGTATTGCTTTCGAACGTGACAAATGCATTCACTGGGAAATGTCATTTTAACATTTTGTTACGCTCGCGCCCAGACTGACTGGCGTGAACATGATTACTGATCCCACTGTACCATGAACCAAGGAGTGCCTGGAGGGGCGTAGCTAAGTATCTACCCGATCCGACCAAGGTCGCACGGCGACTAACGACTCCGTGAACCAAGGAGGAACCGAGCAGAGGGACCAGGTGCTACTCTAGGTGAGACCATGGTCACAGCTGTTGACCCACACTGGGGAATGCAGGAACAGGCAGGTTAGTCTGGCATACAGACAGGTGGGTATTGGCAGGCATGGCTGGTATGCAGACAGGGGGGCACTGACAAGCACGGCTGGAGGGCAGACAGGGCAATACTGGCAAGCACGGCTGGAGTGCAGACTGGATAAAGTCCAGTACAGACTGGGAGACAGGAACAGAGTCGCAGATCAGGTAGACAAGCAGAGTAAAGCAAAACCACTGGAGCAGAGGACAAGGCAGAGCAGAGCAGAACCGCAGGTGCGGTGAACAAGGCAGAGCAGAGAGGAACCGCCAGAGCAGTAGGCTAGGCAGAGCAGAGAGGAACCGCCGGAGCGGTGGGCTAGGCAGAGCAGAGGGGAACCGCCGGAGCGGAGAGCAAGCAGAGCAGAACTAAACCGCAGGAGCGGTGAACAAGGCAGAGCAAAGAGGAACCGCCGGAGCGGTGGGCTAGGCAGAGCAGAGGGGAACCACTGGAGTGGTGAGCAAGGCAGAGCAGAGGGGAACCGCCGGAGCGGTGAGCAAGGCAGAGCAGAGGGGAACCGCTGGTGCAGTGAGCAAGTCAGAGCAGAGAGAAGCCGCTGGAGCGGTGGGCAAGTCAGAGCAGGGAGAAACCACCAGAGTGGTGGGTAAGGCAGAGCAGAGGGAAGCCGCTGGAGCGGTGGGCAAGTCAGAGCAGTGAGAAACCGCCGGAGCGGTGGGCAAAACAGAGCGGAGCGAAACCGCAGGTGCGGTGGACAAGGCAGAGAGGACAGGGCTCTTTTCACATGGAACAGACTGGAAAATACAGGAAGATACGGAGGAAGGGAAAAGGGACAAGCAGAACCAGATACACACAAGGTACTTCCTATGAAGTAGCGAGTGGACACAAAACTCACAAACAGAAGTACAGAGACAACGAGTTGGAGTTAGGTGCAGATTCAGACACTGCAGTAAAAGGGAGGGTACGGACATAGAGACAAAACAAGTAACAGGCTAAGAGACAGTTCAGACAGGAACAGATACTGCAACGAGATACAGGAACGAGCCTGGGTATACGGCCCCCAGAGTGGCGGAAACAGACTAGAAGTCACAGATAACAGGTCTGGGAATGCAGCCCCACAGAGTGGCGGAAACAGACTAGAAGTCACAGAAAACAGGTCTGGGTATACAGCCCCCAGAATGGCGGAAACAGACAAGAAGTAGAACTGGACCTGGCAACTTCAGAGTCAAGGAGCACACTGAATGTTAGTGCTGCTCAGGCACCTCCTACTGGGTGGAGGGGGTTTAAATATCCAGTGACTCACAGCAATAGTCTGGAGACGCATTAGGGGTGCGCCCACAGCAGCTATAAGAATCAGGAAGTAACCGGGCCGCCGTCCTAAGCAGTCTGTCAAGAGACATGCACACAGCATGAACTGGAGCACGGTTTGCAGGCTGGACTGACAGGTAAGATTGCGGTCTTGCATAGTTGGAGATTGTTTTAATGCCCCTTGGAAAAGTGGTGGAGGTTGCAGTAGCTTAACAAGACGGATTTAATGCCCCTTGGAAGAGTGGTGGAGGTGGCAGTGGAATAAAAAGACAATATCAATGCCCCTTGGAAGAGTGGTGGAGGTCGCAGTAGCTTAACAAGATGGTTTTAATACCCCTTGGAAGAGGGGTGGAGGTCGCAGTAGCTTAACAAGACGGTTTTAATGCCCCTTGGAAAAGTGGTGGAGGTCACAGTAGCTTAACAAGACGGTATTAATGCCCCTTGGAAGAGCGGTGGAGGTTACAGTAGCTTAACAAGACGGATTTACTGCCCCTTGTAAGAGACGTGGAGGTCACAGTACCTTAACAAGACAGTTTTCATGCCCCTTACTAGAGCCATGCAGTACAGCATATTCAAAACATTATTCCCATTATTGGTGAGTGGGTCTCCCATGTAACGGGTCTGGGAGGCGGAACCTCTGAGCTACTATACAAGGGGGCGGTCCTTGTAAGGGAGCGGGTGGCGACCAGGCAGGCAGTCACAGCAGGTGACCGGGACAGTCTCTAGAAGAACGGGCAGGAGGTCACGGCAAGTGACCGGGGCAGTCTCTGGGTGAACGGGCAGATGGTCACGGCAAGTGACCGGGGCAGTCTCTGGGTGAACGGGCAGATGGTCACGGCAAGTGACCGGGGCAGTCTCTGGGTAAAGGGTTGGTACGACCTGTGGCGGCTGATGGTAGACGTGAGCTCCCAGGTGAGCAGGCGAGAGTCTCTGGATAAACGGGTGGTCACAGCACGTGACGGCAGAGCCTCCAGGTAGGCTAGCAGACTGGCAACAGATGAGCGCTCCCAGGTGAGCGGGCAGGAGTCACTGGACAGGCGGGTGGTCACAGCACGTGACGGCAGAGCCTCCAGGTAGGCTAGCAGACTGGCAACAGATGAGCGCTCCCAGGTGAGCAGGCAGGAGTCACTGGACAGGCAGGTGGTCACAGCACGTGACGGCAGAGCCTCCAGGTAGGCTAGCAGGCAGGTAGCAGATGTGCGCTCCCAGGTGAGCGGGCAAGCTGGTCCATAGACAGACTGACAAGAGTTGGAAGGCAGACCGTCAGACCTCAGGCAAGCAGGCAGGTAGTTGAATATCAGGCTGGCAGGAATCTGGCAGGAATCTGGCAAGTATCTGGCAGGTAACTGGCAACGGGACCTGAGGGCTGAAGCAGAGTAGTGAACAGTGCAACAACATTGCTCGGGCACCTCCATTTTGGAGGAGGTGCCTTATATATGGTAAAGTCCTCCGGCCATTGGCCGGGGACTCCTTAGGACGGCGCGCGCGGCCCCTTTAAGAGGGAGGAAGCGCGTGCGCGCCCTAAGCACAGTGACCGGGAAGGAGCGCGCGCTGCAAGCAGAGCGGGAGGAGGACGCCAGGCTCGGAGCAGAGAGGTGAGGGGAACAGCGTCCCTGCCTAGCAGAGGGCAGGGACGCCGACGCTACATCCAATAGTCTTTGCCTATGCCTTCCAAGCAAAAGCTGACAAAAATTAGGACGGAGGAACTTGCAATGCTGGCAACATGGACCACGGTCACCCTGGTGGTATAGTGGTGGTGGAGGCTGAGGATAAGGAGAAGAGCAAAAAACAGCCGAAATGAGGAAGCGTATACCCATGTGTGGGTGTGAAGCGGTGCATGGGAATACACCTCCCGAAATAACACAGTGGATTTGACTTTATGTTACTCTGCTGTCATTTCGTGGTGATGAGAAGTCTGGCCCAATCCAGCCCATGTTCATTTTGATAAGGGTCAGCTTGTCAGCATTGTCAGTTGACAGGCGAGTGCACTTATCAGTTATAATTCCCCCAGCGGCACTAAAAACACGCTCCGATAACACGCTAGCGGTAGGGCAGGCCAGGACCTCCAAGGCGTACAGAGCGAGTTCATTCCAAGTGTCCAGCTTGGATACCCAATAATTAAAAGGCACAGAGGAATCACGGAGGACGCTGGTATGGTCGGCAAGGTACTCCCTCACCATCTTTTGAAACTTTCCACTCCTTGTGAGAGTACCCCGCGACTTCCAAAAATGAGCTGACAGGCGGCGTACTTTGACGAGCAGATCTGGCAACTCGGGGTACGATTTAAGAAACCGCTAAACCACTAGGTTAAGCACATGAGCCAGGCATGGTACATGTGTGATCTCGCCTCGCTTCAGAGCCGCCACCAGGTTACGGCCATTGTCACACATGACCATGCCTGGATGTAGGTTCAGCGGTCTCAGCCACAGACCTGCCTGCTCTTTCACAGCTGTCCACAACTCACAAGCAGTGTGAGGTTTATCACCTAAGCTTATGAGTTTCAGCACAGCCTGTTGCCGCTTGGCTGAGGCACTACTCCAGTGCTTCCAGATTGTAACTGATGTGGTGATATCTGAGATGGAGGCTGAACATGAGGAGGAGGAGGATGATGCGCAGGAGCTGTACACTGTGGGGGCAACTCTGATTGACATAGGGCCCGCAATCCTCGGTGTGGGGAGGATGCGTTCCGTCCCAAGGTCCGACTGGATCCTGGCTTACAATATGTTTACCCAGTGTGCCGTCAGGGAGATGTACCGTCCCTGGCCACAAGCACTTGTCCATGTGTCCGTTGTCAGGTGGACTCTCCCAGTAACTGTGTTGTTGAGGGCACGGCAGATGTTTTGGGAAACGTGCTTGTGTAGTGCGGTGATGGCACACGGGGCAAAATAGTGTCGGCTGGGGACCGAGTACCGAGGGACGGCCACCGTCATAAGGTTGCGGAAGGATTCCGTCTCCACCAGCCTAAAAGGCAGCATTTCCAACACAAGCAGTCGTGAAATGTGCGAATTTAGGACTGTGGCCTGTGGGGCGTTGGCTGCGAATTTGCGCTTTCGTTCAAAGCTCTGTGATATGGACAATTGAACGCTGTGGTGGGACGTGGACGTGGACGTTGATGCTGTTTCTTGAGAAACTGCCATAACAAGTGAAGACTGAGAGGAGAGGTCATCTTTACATGCAGTATGGACAGGGGATTGCCTTGCACGCACAACAGGGGGTTCTCTTACACGCAAAACAGTGGAAGAAGCAGTGGTGACACCCGCTGACACTGGTCCTGGACCCTGGGGTTCGCCCCACAAAGTCGGGTGCTTTGCTGCCATGTGCCTGATCATGCTGGTGGTGGTCAGGCTGGTGTTTTGTCACCCCTGCTGATGCTGGCATGGCAGGTGGTACAAATGGCCTTTTTGGGGTTATCAGCAGAGTCTTTAAAAAAATTCCAAGCTCTGGAAGACCTACCGGTTGTACTGGCAACATCCCTCGTGTTGGTGTTACGGGGAGCTATTGCCCGCCTTCTGTGTGCGGCCACCACACTGCTTCTTCCTGCCTGTTGGGGTACTCTGCCTCCCTCCCCCTGTGTGCTGCTGGCCTCGCTCTGCGTGTCCTTCTGCCACATTGGGTCAGCTACTAGATCATCCACCACCTCCTCCTCTTCCACTTGCGCACCACGATCCTCCTCCTCACTTCGTGGCAATTGTGTCTCGTCATCGTCCACCTCTTGTGACAAATTGCCAGCGTCGACTTCCTGTGGCTGTGGCTGTTCAAATATTTGGGCATCGCTACATGGGATCTCCTCTTCCACCTCTTCAAGCGGAGCTGGCGAGGGGCACAAATATGGAAATGGATCAGTGAACAGCTCTTCAGAGTGTCCAAGTGTGGGATCAGTTGCTGTCTGACGACACAACCAACATGGCTGCGGCATTACAGTTGCTGTCTGACGACACTCGGCATGGTGGGAGGAAGGAGCATCAGGGTGAGGAGGAGTATGCGGTCGAGACTCACGGCTACTAAAACTTGACTGTGTGGAAGACAGACGGAAGGTGGTGGTGCCCAGGTGACTGGAAGTATTATCTGCTATCCAATTAATAATCTGTTCACACTGATCAGTTCACAATACTGGTGTTGTTCTGTGCTTCCCTAGTAATTCGGTCAATAACGGGGAGCGAGAAGATGTGGCTGTTGGTTGTGGCACATTTTCACCTTGGCCACGGCCCCGTCCTCTGCACGCACCATCACCAGAACGTCCAGTTCCACGTCCCTTGCCACGCGCCTTGCCCATTGTAAAGGAAGTAAAATAGCTTACACTCGCACTATCAATGGAAAAAGGGTAATAAAAGGGAGATTAGAACCCTGGAAGAGGAAAACCACAGTTCTATTTCTCTGGCCTACACCCGACTCTTTTAAACAGATATATTTGTATCTGAACAGACAGGGAGACACTATTACTGTTTTTTTTTATGGAAAAAAGGCCAAAAGCAGGATAATACAGAGATTTGAACCGTGGAACTGCAAAACTAAACTTCTAGCTATCTGACCTACACCAGACTCTTTTAAACAGATATATTTGTGTCTGAACAGTCACAGACACACTCAATTTTTTTATTTTGGGGGGAGGGGGGAAAAACCAAAAGGTTAATAAGACGGGTATTTGTACAGTCTGACTGAGGAAAAAAAAATACAGGATTTAGATGAAAACAAAAGGATTTTTCCTGGCCCCAGAGACCGGGGGATAAGTCCAGCAATTTCAGCAACAGGAGCACACAGGACTGTAATGCAGCGTTTGCTGGTATAACCACTGCGTCTCCTATACAGCCTGCCTGCCTGCCTTCCTGATATACCTGGGATGGATATTAGTCCTGAGAAGGACTGTTTGTTTGATTTTGCAGACTTTACAGACCCTACACTAACTATTTTGCAGTATAAATCTCTCCCTAAATCAGCAGTGCTGTCCCTACACTGTCTGATCCGGAGCGACTGTGTCCAAGATGGCGGCGCCCGGTTTTAAATACTCGAGGTGACACTGTGTGGCCAGCCAATCACTGTAATGCCCACAAACAACATGCGGCATTACAGTGACTGGCTGGCAATCCCTGCATGTTCATTGGCTCTGTAAAGAGCGCCAAACATGCAGGGCGGAGACCCGAGCTCCCGCCCGAGTAACCCGGAAATGCTCGGTGCTCGCCGAACATCCTGAGTAGCGAGATACTCGGGCGAGTACCGAGCAGTGTTGAGTATGCTCGCTCAACACTAGTCATTATGTGTTTAGATACCAAGACTTGTAGGAATATCTGCAAAAAATGCACATAATATAGGGAAACTGATACTCTCACAACATAAAGCTACACCTAGGGATGACTGTAATCCAGAGTGACCCGACTGGCTGAGCTGGTTGGACTCAGGATTAATAGTATAGATGAATTTCTGGGATCTTGCATGTGTCACTGCGGGTGTTTCTGGTACAGCCTCACATCTTCAGTAGGATTATGTAAGCTTCCGGTACCTTATATGTGCTGTGTACAGTTCTGTATCTGTGTACAGTGTATGTCGTTAATGTGCAGGTACATGATTGGTAAAAAAAATAATGACTTGTGACACCTACATTGTTATTTCTATAAATAAGGGAGACTGAGGGGTGCAGCGTTCACTCTCTGCTGTGCGCTCCTGGCCAGATACATCCACAACAACACAGTATTCAGGCAACTGATTAACACAAGTGCACTTCAAAGTCCACAAGTAAGAAATCATTTTATCTCTATATTTATCTGGCTTTAATCAGTTACAGTCTTATTACAGTGGAAAACTAGAGCGACACCAGGCATGTGAAGTCCTAACGGGCAGATTCATGTTTGCAATTTGCATTTTTCTAACTTTTCCTAATCTTCCAATACTAAAGCGTAGTCATTGTCTATTTCCATTTTTGTGTGTTTTTGTTTTATCCTCCCTTTCTTCAAGGAGTCAAAACTTTTTGATTTTTCCATCCACATAGAGATATGAGAACTTGCTTTATTTGCAAGAAGAGTTGTAATTTTGAATGACAAAATTTATTTTATCTCATTAGTGAACTGAAAAACTGGAAGAAAAAAAAAATCAACGTATGATTTTAATTGAGAAAAAAAAAAACCTGCTATTTTGACAGTGTTTTTTAAGAATTGTTTTTACAGTGTACATTGAGTGGTAACAATGGCCTCGTAATATAATTCTCCTCATAAGTCCAATTATGGAAATATCAAGCTTGTCCAGTTTTTTTTTTTACTACAGTATTTTAGAGTTGAAAAATAAACAATTTGTAAAAAATGTTTGGGTTGGGTCCTCTTTTTCCGAGACCTGTAACTTTTCATTCAATGGAGATAGGCGAGGGCTTCCTTGTTGCGGGGCGAAACATTTTTATTGATTCCATTTTGGGATAGATATGACATTTTCATTGCGTTTTACTACTTTTTTTTTGCAGCATTGTGGGGAAACAAAAAAAAACACAATTTTGGTGTTTTTCTTTTTTTCCGTTTTGCGGTATTTACCAATCAGGCTAATCAATTTTATACTTTGACAGATCGTACTTTTATGCCACATATGTGTATTTTTTTAACAGATTTATGTTTAATTAGGGGAAAAGTGGGGTGATTTAGATTTTTAGGTGTTTTTATTTTATGCTTTAAAACTTTTTACCTTATTTCTAAGTATTAGTGGACTTTAAATCACCCCCTTTTCCTATCAATAATAAAAGAAAGAAAAAACATAATAATGATAATAACAATGATAATAATAATAAAGATAATAATAAGAATGATAATAAGCATTTTCGGCATCACCACATCTGTAAAAGTCCGTTTTATCACAATAAAAAATGTATAAATGAATTGCAGGTTTTTTTTTTAACTCTTCATTTCCCTATAAAATACAATGTAAGTGATCACAATGTCATATGCTCCCCAAAATGATATCAATAAAAACATAATTTTGGCGTGCAGAATACAAGCCCTCATAAGTTGATGGAAAAATTTCAAAAAAATGAAAAATTACTGGTCTCAGCCAACACTTTTTGTTTATAAATCTCCACATTTTGTTGCCCACTGAAATAAAACAAAACTATATGTTTAGTATCGCTGTTACTGACCTGGAAAATCATTTTTACCACAAAATAGACATAAAAAAAAATTAAAAACCCCCCTACTAAAAAGCTTTAGAATTGCGTTTTTCTTTTTTCCATTTTACCGTATTTGGATTTTTTTCCAGTCTTCTAGTACATTTTATGTTGTCATCCAAAACTTTTTTTTTCTTCCACAAGCCCTCATATGGTGATGTCATGGAAGCAAATGAGAAAAAAAAAGCACAAAGACGAAAAATTGCTTGTTCATACATGGGATAATGGTGGCACAATGTAACATGGTGGAGACTTCTAGTTTTCCTGCATGATTTATAAGTTGGGGTGTTTCAGTCGAAGAGTGTGCCGGCTCCGGGTGGTGGTAAGGCTCCTGTAATCCTTATACCCCACTGTATGATTCACATTCATCTTCTATTGATCCTGATGTAATTATTTTGCTTGTTTTCCAGCTTGGTGGAATAATCATGTTCTTCCTCACCTTCGTCATCTTGTGGATTTCCGTGTTCGCTGACACAGATCAATGTGAGTTCTGTAATAACTATAAAATGATAACAGAATGAGCAAGTAAGAGACAATTATTAGAAGATCTCTTCTTTTCTACTATCTTCCGTCCTATATCCTCCATTGATTGTGTGTTTTAACCCCTTTATGACTTCCGTCGTACATGTACAGCGCAAGTTGGAAGCGGATGTATGGATCAGACTCAGGCAGAGAGCCTGCCCCGTACCTGGCAGGTAATGACTATGTATTACAGCTGGGACCTGCTGCTAACAATCGCGGATAGAGGAGTGCTCTGCCCGTGATCGTTACTCTGTGAAATGCTGCTGTCAATCTCTGATAGCAGCATTTAACATGCTCTGGTATGTGTGAGCGTAATTCTCTCTGTGGCACCCCAGGGGTCTGGTTTCCACAGTAATAGCAAAATTACGTCTGAGAGCAGGTGGGAGGTCTCCTGGCCAGGAATCCTATGCATGCCACACCTCCTGCCCAGTCCTGGGAGGGGAAGAACTTCACCTATATAAGACTGGGGCTGAGGCAGGGTTGGAGGGAAAAAGAGGAGAAGAGGAGTCCCAGACAGAGACATAGTCTGGTCTGGAGAGGAGCAGCTATAGGAAAGAAAGATCAGGAGCTCAGTGGGAGCAGTGCTAAAAGGAGTCAGGGGCTGGAAGCTGTAGAGCTCGCCCTGATTGAAGAGTTCTCACCGGACCCGGAGTCCGAGGCTGTGGGGACTAATCCTTACCCAGCAGCAGAAACCGACCGGCAGGGGATTTCAGGTCCTCTGGCCAAGAAACCCGAAGGCACGGTCACACGCAAGGGACCAGCACCGCCGTCGTGGAGCGGAAGCTACCAGAAGGCCCCGAGTCACCGGCCATATGGGTGAGCACCACACGGTACACTCAGGGACGTGGGCTACTTTTACCCGCCTCTAGCAAGGTAGCCAGAAGAGTACAATTAGTTGGGGAGGCCTACAACTCCGTCTGGCCAGGGGAGATTCCATCTGCTCACGGACTGACCAGGCCCCGATCGCTAGCCAGTACTCCGGGAGGGTCTACCTTTGTCATCAGTAAAGACCCTGAACTACACCGCACCGTCTCTGAGTGGTTCCTGCTACCTGCATGCTATTCTGCTGCCCCCTTCAAACACGTCGGCTGCCCTGAGGCCATACCCCTCCCGTTGGGGGTTATACCATCTACGCTGCACAATCGTACCACCGGCCTCAGCGGTCTGCCCTGCAGCGGCGGCCTCATAGCCGCATTCAACGGGTGGCGTAGTCGAACACCGTACCATCTTCTGCTAAACTCTGCCACTCAGCTTGACTCCCTGGGCACGGACCGGGTCACCGCCACGAGACTACTACCCCTATGAGATCCGGCTCCGCGTAGGCTCCCGCGTGCGCAACGCTGCGCGACTCAGGCCCAGGGGCGCGTCAACTTTGGCGTAGTCGGCAGGATTCCGTGCCCGCAACCACCGGGTACTGCGTGCCTGAAAGAAGACTGTTAAACTTAAATGTGGTGAAGATTCCCGCCATCCGGCGCCATCTTCTGCCTTCTTCCCGCCATCCGTGAAGTTTTCCCGCCATCCGGCGCCATCTTCTGCCTTCTTCCCGCCATCCGTGGAGTTTTCCCGCCGTTGGACGCCATCTTGAAGATGCCGCGCGGGAAGAAGAGGGGCGTGGACTCTGAAAGCGCGCGAGAACTGAAGCCCCGCCTCACGTCAGGACGTTGCGTAAGGTCCTGGAAGGAGCCCAGCAGACGCCGATGTCACAGGAGCGCGACGGAAGGTCCTCAACCCTGACGATCCACTGCGGAACCGCAGCCTACGGAAGAGGATCATCGCAAGGTAGGCCACGGTCCACTAGGGGGGAGGAGGATGTCGGATACGGAGGAGAGCTTCACTGCCACAGCTACCGCCAGCGCCACCGCTGCTGCGGTCATGCCTTTCACCATGCCCTATATCCCGGGGGCAGCCTGGCTACCCCAGTACTCAGGGGAGTCACATACCCTGAATGACTTTAGAGAAAAGCTGGATAGCCTCTTCCAGGTGTACCCCCTCACAGAAGAGCAAAAAGTAAGCATCCTGGTGGCCCAACTAACCGGGGCAGCCCAAAGGGAGGTAAAGTCCTGGCCACCTGGGAGGAGGACTGTCGCAGGGATATTAACCCGGCTGAAGGACACCTTTGATACCCGCACCTCAGCCGAGATTAAGCTTAGATTCTACGGGTGCAAACAGCGAGCACATGAGAATATAAGGGACTATGCATTAAACCTACAAGAGGCCCTGAGAGCCATTAAGCAGACCGACCCTGACGGCGTGGGAAACGAGGACAGGCTGTTGACCGAACAATTTATAGAGGGACTATATTGCAATGCCCACCGAACCCAGTTGCGGGCAATGGCCTTACAGGATTCTCATCTGGACTTTGCATAGTTCAAGGACAGAGCCATCCGGGTGCTCCGAGAATCGGCACCGGGTGGCGTGGTGACCCACAGGCGCCCTACTACCGCTTACCACCAGGAAGCGGCGCCCTTGTCGGCAGGGCCTGTGGGAGCTGATGCGCAGGCTTTGAACAATGACCCGGCTCCAGACCTGCACCATCAGGTCCAAGAGCTAGCTAAAAGCGTTGCTGCGCTAACCCGAACTGTGCAGTCTTTACAGGTTTCTGCTCCAGGGAAGATCCAGCTGGCATCCGGACCGGAGGACATCCCGTGGCGTCGACCAAGGAGGACCCCACCGGCCAGAGGAAGACCCAGCGACCGATACAACGAGGACGGACAACCCATCTGCCGCCGCTGCAATCAACCCGGACATATGGCAAGGTACTGTCCTTTAAACTGGCACAACCTGGGGTAGAGGGCCAACCCCTAGGAATAAGATCACCAGGCCCATCGAACTGGCGTGACAAATACGTGGGAGGACGTCCAGTCTTGCCTGAGGTACTGGATGGCATTCCTATGAGTGCCCTACTTGACACCGGGTCACAGGTCACCACCATCCCGTACGTGCTCTTCAAGCAGTACTGGAATGACTCGGATATAACCCGCTACCCTGACGACGACTTGAGTATCATTGCCAGCAATGGTCAGCCCGTGCCACAGATCGGATTTAAAGAGATGACCATTAAAATCGGTAGAGTCGAACTGGCAGCACAGGGACTGATCATTGTAGACATTGACAAGCGCGAGAGTCACCCAAAGATAACTCTAGGAACTAATGTGATTGAAAATTGTCTTGCAGAGGTGATTTTCATTTTACAGCAGGTTGCCAAGAACGCCAGCTCCGGCCAGCAGCGAGTGCTCCAAAAAGAGATCCGGGCACTGATGCGGCGGCAACAGGTGGAACTCTCCGGTGGTGAGATAGGAAGCGTGAGAATGTGTGACCCTTTCCCTATTGCCATGCCCCCGAAAAGTGAAATGATGATTTGGTGCCGGGCAGCTATTGGTCTGAGAGGTAGAGATTACCAGGCAATGGTAGAACCAGTCTACTCAGACAGTAGGCCCACCATTTTGACGGCACGGGGGGTGGTTGATGTACGCCATGGGAGGGTGCCCGTTCGCATAATAAATATTGGGAAGAGGGAAGTATACCTGCCCCGGTATGCCACGCTAGCCAAATTGTATACCATCGACCAAAACTCTGTACAGTCAGTGGAACCCTTGCCTCCATCTCACCCAGAGGAAGGTAACGGCTCTAAGAAACCAATGGAGGACTGGTGTCAGCAACTACATTTGGGAACTGACTCCACTCCCTCACACCAGAAACAGGGAGTCTATCGGGTGGTTCAAGAGTACGAGAGAGTGTTTAGTAAACACCCGTTAGACTTCGGGCGAGTAAAGGGGGTAGAACACCACATCCCCACGGGAGACCATCCTCCCATAAAGGAGAGATACCGACCCGTACCCCCTGCACACTACCAACACGCCAAGGGGATGCTTAGAAACATGAAGGAGGCTGGAGTAATCAGGGATAGCTGTAGCCCCTGGGCAGCTCCACTAGTCTTGGTTAAAAAGAAGGACAACACCATGAGAATGTGTGTAGATTACCGGAAAATCAACCGTATCACACACAAAGATGCGTACCCCTTACCAAGGATAGAGGAGTCTTTGGCTGCTTTAAAATCTGCTAACTTCTTCTCCACTTTGGATCTCACTAGCGGGTACTGGCAGGTTCCTGTAGCAGAGGCGGACCGGGAAAAGACCGCATTCACCACCCCGATGGGACTTAGCGAGTTTACCTGCATGCCGTTCGGACTCTGCAACGCACCAGGAACCTTCCAACGATTGATGGAATGCTGTCTGGGACACCGAAACTTCGAGACGGTCCTGTTATACCTGGACGATGTCATCGTCTACTCCAAGACCTACGAGGACCACCTGAAACACCTGGCAGAAGTGTTCGAAGCCCTGGCAAACTACGGCCTAAAGGTGAAACCCTCCAAGTGTCACCTCCTGAAACCAAAGGTACAGTACCTGGGACACGTGGTGAGTGCTGACGGAGTGGCTCCCGACCCTGATAAGATCACCGCAATTAAGGAATGGCCAAGCCCCTCCAGCGTAAAGGAAGTGCGGCAGTTCCTCGGGTTGGTAGGCTACTACCGAAGATTCATTCCCGGTTTCACCAAAAAGGCAGCTCCTATGCAGGACCTCCTGATAGGCCAGTCCAGGAAGGCCAAGAACCAGAAGCCACCCTTCAAATGGGAGAAGCTGGAAGAAGAGTCCTTCCGCCAGCTGAAGATGGCCCTCACGGGGGATGAAATCCTGGCGTACCCTGATTACAGCCAGCCCTTTATCCTCTACACCGACGCAAGTAACATCGGGCTAGGAGCCGTACTGTCCCAGATCCAGCAGGGGAAAGAACGGGTAATTGCTTACGCCAGCCGAAAACTGCGACCCACCGAAAGAAACCCTGAGAATTACAGCTCATTCAAGCTAGAGTTCCTGGCAGTGGTGTGGGCAGTCACCGAACGCTTTAGGCACTACCTTGCCTCTTCCCGGTTGACCGTGTACACGGATAACAACCCGTTGACACACATGGATACGGCAAGACTCGGTGCCCTGGAGCAGAGATGGATGGCCCGCCTGTCCAACTATGAGTTCACGATCAAATACCGGGCAGGACGCTCCAATACCAACGCGGATGCCTTGTCCAGAATGCCAAACCTACCGGACGTAGGGGAAGATCCAGAGGAACTGGAAGAAGTTGAACTCCCCGCGTTCCACCGTCATGTGACTATCCAGTATTCCCACCGTGTAAGGGGTAAGCAATCTGCTACGTTCAACCCCTTACCTCATTACAACTGGGCGGAAACGCAAGACAGTGACCCCGCCGTCCGACTGGTGAAGGAGATGCTGACTCGCCCGGAGGCTTGCCTTGAACCATTTATAGTCCCTCTATAAATTGCTCGGTCAACAGCCTGTCCTCGTTTCCCACGCTGTCAGGGTCGGTCTGCTTAATGGCTCTCAGGGCCTCTTGTAGGTTTAGCGCATAGTCCCTTATACTCTCATGTGCTCGCTGCTTGCACCCATAGAATCTAAGCTTAATCTCGGCTGAGGTGCGGGTATCAAAGGTGTCCCTCAGCCGGGTTAGTATCCCTGCGACAGTCCTCCTCCCAGGTGGTCAGGACTTTACCTCCCTTTGGGCTGCCCCGGTTAATTGGGCCACCAGGATGCTCACTTTTTGCTCTTCTGTGAGGGGGTACACCTGGAAGAGGCTATCCAGCTTTTCTTTAAAGTCATTCAGGGTATGTGACTCCCCTGAGTACTGGGGTAGCCAGGCTGCTCCCGGGATATAGGGCATGGTGAAAGGCATGACTGCAGCAGCGGTGGCGCTGGCGGGGGTTGAGGCAGTGAAGCTCTCCTCCGTATCCGACATCTTTCTCCCCCCCCTAGTGGACCGTGGCCTACCTTGCGATGATCCTCTTCCGTAGGCCGCGGCTCCGCAGTGGATCGTCAGGGTTGAGGACCTTCCGTCGTGCTCCTGTGACGTCGGCGTCTGCTGGGCTCCTTCCAGGACCTTACGCAACGTCCGGACGTGAGGCGGGGCTTCAGTTCTCGCGCGCTTTCGGAGTCCACGCCCCTCTTCTTCCCGCGCGGCGTCTTCAAGATGGCGTCCAACGGCCGGAAAACTCCACGGATGGCGGGAAAAAGGCAGAAGATGGCGCCGGATGGCGGGAAAACTCCACGGATGGCGGGAATCTTCACCACTTGGTAAGTTTGAACAGTCTTTTTCAGGCACGCAGTACCCGGTGGTTGCGGGCACGAAATCCTGCCGACTACGCCAAAAGTTGACGCGCCCCTGGGCCTACTTGGTGTAGCGTTGCGCACGCGGGGACTACCCGGAGCCGGGCCTGTTGGGGGTAGTAGTCTCGTGGCGGTGACCCGGTCCGTGCCCAGGGAGTCAAACTGTGTGGCTGAATATTAGCAGTAGATGTTGGACGACTACGCCACCCGTTGAATGCAGCTATGGAGCTGCCGCTGCAGGGCAGACCGCTGAGGCCGGTGGAAGGGTTGTGCAGCGTGGATGGGATAACCCCCAACGGGAGGGGTATGGCCTCAGGGCAGCCGACGTGGATGATGGGGGTAGCAGGAACCACTTAGAGACGATGCGGTGTAGTTCAGGGTCTTTACTGGTGACAAAGATAGACCCTCCCGGAGTACTGGCTAGCGATTGGGGCCTGGTCAGTCCTTGAGCAGATGGGATCTCCCCTGGCCAGGCGGAGTTGTAGGCCTCCCCAACTAATTGTACTCTTCTGGCTACCTTGCTAGAGGTGGGTAAAAGTAGCCCACGTCCCTGAGTGTACCGTGTGGTGCTCACCCGTATGGCCGGTGACTCGGGGCCTTCTAGTGGCTTCCACTCCACGACGGCGGTGCTGGTCCCACGCGTGTGACCGTGCCTTCGGGTTTCTTGGCCAGAGGACCTGAAATCCCCTGCCGGTCGGTTTCTGCTGCTGGGTAAGGATTAGTCCCCACAGCCTCGGACTCCGGGTCCGGTGGTAACTCTTCAATCAGGGCGAGCTCTACAGCTGCCAGCCCCTGATTCCTTTTAGCACGACTTCCCCAGAGCTCCTGATCTCTCTTTCCTAAAGCTGCTTCTCCTCTTCTTAACTCTCCTTCTTAACTCCCTAACCCTGCCTCAGCCCCCGTTTTATATAGGGGAAGTTCTTCCCCTCCCAGGACTGGGCAGGAGGTGTGGCATGCATAGGATTCCTGACCAAGAGACCTCCCACCTGCTCTCAGACGTAATATCTCTATTACTGTGGCAACCAGACCCCTGGGGTGTCACAATCACATCTAACAGTGAGAGTTTTCCAGATTTTGCTGCAGCCATTGTTTTCATAAACCATCTTGTCATTGATTGTTCATGTGATTTATTTATTTTTCTGCCTGTGGTCTGTTCAGCTGGGCGGCTCTGAGTTGTCATTGTTAGAACCTTGCTCTTAGGTTTTTTTTCCTTTGCTGGTCACATGACCTTGTTGGCCTATTTAAGCCTGCTCCGCCCTTCTGGCTTTGCTGGACTTCATTGTATAACTACTTTCTAGCTAGCCTGTGCTCTGTATCTAACTCTGTTAGTTTGCTTGGTCTACGGACCTCTTTGTTCTATATATTTTGTTTGTTTGTCTGTCTGCTACTATTTCTGTTAGGAGGTGTCCCATTTTCCTCCCAGTCCTTAGTACTTGTAGGGATTCCTTCCCCACATCTATAGGTCTCCGTACAGACTAGCTTAGGACTTTAGCAGGTCTGATCGCAGGATCAGGTTCCCTGTTACATCGTAGGGATTCAGCTGAGTTCTATCGTAGGGACAGATCTCCTCTCTTTCCTTAGCTCTGGTAGCAGAACATAACAGTAAGTCCAGCCAGCAAATTCTCTAAGGAAAGATTTTTCTGTTCCATCATGGTGTCGGTTCAGGATTTGGCTCATCGCCTGCAGGGACTCTCTCTGGAGGTGGCCGAGCTCCGTCAGCACGTGAGTAACTGTCCTCGAGCACATTTCTTGGAGCCTAAGGTATGTTTGCCGGATTTATTTTTTGGTGAACACCGAGAATTTTTTTCATTTAAAAATGCTTGCTTATTGTATTTTCGTTTGAGACCCAAGTCCTCTGGGGATGAATCCCAGCGCATAGGGTTCATAATGTCACTTTTGCGCAAAGAGCCTCAGGAGTGGGCCTTTTCTTTGCAACCTAGTGATACATGCTTCAGATCAGTGGATAGTTTTTTTTCTGCTTTGGGACTATTATATGATGATCCTGACCGTGTCGCATCAGCTGAGACTGAGTAGAGACGTTTGAAACAGGGATCAGGTAATGTGGAAAAATATTGTACTCATTTCCGTCGTTGGTCTACTCAAACAGGGTGGAACGATTCTGCTCTGAAAAGTCTATTTCTTGCTGGGCTCAATGAAAGGGTTAAAGACCTGCTAATTGCTTATCCTACACCTGAAGATTTGCAACAGGCTATGCAATTAGCTATACGGGTGGATAGGAGACTGCGTGCAAGGGTTAATGAGAGCAAATCCTCTGCTATGTCAGTTTCTGGTTATGAGAATGTGTGTACTAACAGTGGTGAACCGATGGAGATTGGATCGGTGGCACCTCGCTCTCAAGAAAAAGACCGTCGATTTTCTGAAGGCTTGTGTTTCTATTGCGGAAAATCTGGTCATTTGATTAAAGGCTGTGAGCTTCGTATGAAGAAAGAAAAAAAATGGTCAGTCATGCCCGTATTGCCTGTTTAAATTCCAAGGGTGTATTTTTAGCTGCTTCCACGATTGCTCAGGAAAAATTAATGGAATTTCGGGTGTTTGTTGATTGTGGGTCTACTCTGAATGTAATTGATGGGGGATTCTTGGAAAGACTCAATTTAAAACCCGAACCTTTATCATCCCCCATTGCTGTGGTTTCTGTGGATGGTTCCCCTTTGAAGAATATTACTCTCAAGGTCTGTGAATTTCCTCTCACTATTAATGGTGTTCACCATGAGAAATTGGATTTGGTAGTTTTGAATAACTTGCCTTCTCCAGTAATATTGGGATTGCCCTGGTTAAAATTTCACAATCCTGTACTGGATTGGTCTACCAGTGAAATTAAATCCTGGAGCCATAAATGTTATGACAAGTGTTGTAACGGGCGTATTGCAGCTTTGGATAGGGGAGAATTGCCTGTTCCTATTCAGGATTTTTGGAGAGTTTTTTCTGAGAAGGAATCGCAGGTTTTGCCTCCCCATAGAGACTATGATTGTACCATTGAATTTGTCCCTGGAGCGACTCTTCCTAAAAGTCGTTTATTTAACCTTACTATTACTGAGAGGAAGGCTTTGGAGGAATACATACAGACAAGTTTGGCCGCCGGTCACATTAGGCCCTCTAAGTCTCCTGTGGCGGTTGGATTTTTTTTTGTAAAAAAAAAGGACGGCGGTTTACGTCCTTGTCTGGATTTTCGTGAGATTAACAAAACTACTGTACGCAATCCTTACCCACTGCCATTGATTCCTGATCTGTTTAACCAGTTAGTGGGGGCCAAGTGGTTCTCTAAAATTGACCTTAAGGGGGCATACAATCTGTTGCGCATGAAGGAGGGTGATGAATGGAAGACTGCTTTTAACACTCCTGTGGGTCATTTTGAGAACCTGGTTATGCCTTTTGGTCTTACTAATGCTCCTGCATTTTTTCAGAATCTTATTAATGACATCCTTAGACCTTTGATCGGCAAAAATGTGGTTGTGTATTTGGATGACATTTTGATTTATTCGCCGGATCTGGAGTCTCATTGGCGGAGCGTACGTGAGGTATTACAGTTATTAATGGACAATTCGCTTTTTGCTAAGCTGGAGAAATGTGAGTTCGCTGTACAGAGAATTAGTTTTTTGGGTTACATTATCTCCAGCGAAGGTTTTGAGATGGACCCGGTTAAAGTTCAAGCTGTACAGGAATGGCCTAGGCCTATTGGTTTGAAATCGATACAGAGGTTTTTGGGTTTCGCCAATTATTATAGAAAATTCATAAAAAAAATTTCTAGTATTGTCAAACCTCTGACCGATCTCACCAGGAAAGGTGCTGATGCGGTTCAGTGGTCTTCTGAGGCCATTGAAGCTTTTGTGTATCTCAAGGAGAGGTTCACCTCTGCTCCCATCCTTATGCAGCCTGATGTGACTAAGCCGTTTTTGGTTGAGGTTGATGCTTCCTCTGTGGGGGTTGGCGCAGTATTGTCTCAGGATAACGGGGATGGATTACATCCCTGTGCCTTTTTTTCAAAAAAATTTTCGGAGACTGAACTGAATTACGATATTGGTAATCGGGAATTATTGGCTATTAAACTCGCATTTGAACACTGGCGCCACTTCTTGGAAGGTGCGGAATTTCCCGTTCAGGTTCTTACGGATCATAAAAATCTGATATATCTTGATGCTGCCAAGCGCCTGAATGCCCGTCAGGCTAGGTGGGCACTGTTTTTCTCTCGGTTTAATTTCTCTGTTACTTACATCCCTGGTACTAAGAATGTTAAGGCGGATGCCTTGTCTCGCAGTTTTTCTCCCATAGTCGGTGCTGAGAAAGAGGAGAACATTTTACAAGAAGGTGTTGTGATAGCTGCTTTAGACTCCGTTTTGGAAGATGAGATTCTTAAAGCTCAGGAGAATGCCCCATCTAACACTCCTCATGGGAGGTTGTTTGTGCCTGAGACCTTTAGGAGAGATTTGTTTGTTGAGTGTCACGAATCTCGGTTGGCAGGTCATCCCGGAATCTCTGAGACCAAGAGACTGGTGGGTCGCAGTTTTTGGTGGCCTGGATGGCAGAAGGAAGTCATTAAGTGGGTGCGTCAATGTACTATATGTGCTAGAGCTAAGTCCTCACATACTCCTGCTGCGGGGTTGCTTTGTCCTTTGGAGGTTCCCAGTGCTCCTTGGACACATTTGGCTATGGACTTTATAACTGACCTTCCCCCCTCTGAGGGTTTTACTGTCATCTGGGTGGTCGTGGACCGTTTTAGCAAGATGTGTCACTTGGTTCCCTTCGTCAAACTGCCCTGCGCTAAAACTCTCGCTAAGGCCTTTGTCAAGGAAATTGTCAGACTTCATGGCGTTCCTACTGACATTGTTTCTGATAGGGGTCCTCAGTTCGTGGCTCGTTTTTGGCGTGCCTTTTGTGACAGGTTGGGAGTTCATTTGTCGTTCTCGTCCGGATATCATCCTGAATCTAATGGCCAGACAGAAAGGAAAAACCAGGATGTTGATCAGTTCTTGCATTGTTTTGTGGCAGACAATCAAGAGGGGTGGTCTGAGTTTCTGCCACTTGCTGAATTTGCTCTGAACAATCATACATCTTCTTCTGCTGGTTGTTCGCCTTTTTTTTGTTGTTCTGGGAGACATCCGTCGTTTGGGTCGTTCTCCAAGTTGGGATCTTCCGTGCCTGAGGAGGAGAATTTTTTCGGTGATTTGGAGAGAGTTTGGACGGATGTGCGTGGTAATCTTCAGGAGGCCAACAGAAAATCTAAGGACTACTTTGATAGGAAACGACAGGAGGTTTTGTTCGCTGTTGGTGACATGGTTTGGTTGTCCTCTAGGAATCTGCGGTTGAGGATTCCTTCTAAGAAATTGGGTCCCAAGTTTGTAGGGCCCTTTAAGGTGCTTCAGGTTGTCAACCAATCTGCTGTTAGGTTGGAGGTTCCTACCTCCTGGAGAATTAATCCGGTATTTCATGTCTCTCTGTTGAAAAAAGCTGTTGTATCGGATTGTGACGCCTCTGCCTCTATTCCTCCGGTGGTGGAGGATGGGGAATATGAAATTTCTCGCATCCTTAACTCTAGACTGTATAGAGGTAGTTTGCAGTATCTTGTGGCCTGGAAAGGTTTCGGACCCGAGGATAACTCTTGGGTGAGGTCGGATGATGTTTCCGCGTCCAGACTTATCAGAGCGTTTCACAGGAGATTTCCTGATAAGCCTGGTCCTAGGGGATCCGGAGGATCCTCTTAGAAGGGGGGGTACTGTTAGAACCTTGCTCTTAGGTTTTTTTTCCTTTGCTGGTCACATGACCTTGTTGGCCTATTTAAGCCTGCTCCGCCCTTCTGGCTTTGCTGGACTTCATTGTATAACTACTTTCTAGCTAGCCTGTGCTCTGTATCTAACTCTGTTAGTTTGCTTGGTCTACGGACCTCTTTGTTCTATATATTTTGTTTGTTTGTCTGTCTGCTACTATTTCTGTTAGGAGGTGTCCCATTTTCCTCCCAGTCCTTAGTACTTGTAGGGATTCCTTCCCCACATCTATAGGTCTCCGTACAGACTAGCTTAGGACTTTAGCAGGTCTGATCGCAGGATCAGGTTCCCTGTTACATCGTAGGGATTCAGCTGAGTTCTATCGTAGGGACAGATCTCCTCTCTTTCCTTAGCTCTGGTAGCAGAACATAACAGTCATAACCCGATTATGGGCTATTTGACATGTATTGTGTTTTAAATGTTTTTATATATTCTTGTCTGTTTTATTGGCTTATCATGTGTTAATAAAGTTTTATATCCTACCTAGAGATCCCTTTTTGTTGCATTTCTTATTTTTGTTTTTTTCATTATTCACATTTTATGCAACAGGTTGAACTATAGGTCTATTGCATATATTTTTTGGTGGTGCCCACCTCTTCTTTCTTATATGCTTTTGCAGACTTCTGACCCTGCATTTTATGGTGAGGATGCAGGAGAGGTTTTCTACTGTTGACTCTTCCATGAAGGCCATATTTGTGCAGGTGTCTCTGAACAGTAGAACAATGTACCACAACTCCAGTCTGCTTAATCTTTCTGAAGGTCTTTTGCAGTAAAGCGGGGGTTCTGATTTTCCTCTCTAGCAATCCTACAAGCATCTTTCACTGAAATTTTGCTTGGTCTTCCAGACCTTATCTTGACCTCCACTGTTCCTGGTAACTGCAATTTCTTAATTACATTTCAAACTGAGGAAAGGGCAACTTGAAAACACTTTGATATCTTCTTATAGCCTTCTCCTGCTTTGTGGCCCCCACCATTTTCAGAGTGCTCAGCAGCTGCTTAGAAGATCCCATGGCTGCTGTTTTTTTGCACAAGGTTAGAGGAGGCAGAGGTTTTTATGAAGCTGGGAAATTTGCATCACCTGGCCTCTCCTAACCATGATAGTGAACAAGACATAACCCTATCAGGATAATTAAGGTCTGAAACCTTGGTCAAAGTTATCTGAGCACACAAATATCCAAGGGTGCCCAAACGTTTGCATTGGCCCATTTTCCTTTATGTAAGTTTTAAAATGTAAAAAGTGAAAAAATATATTTTTTTGTGCCTAAAATACAAAGGAAATGTGTCATCTGTAACTTTAGGCCTTTTAGATCATTTCATTTTCAACTTGATTATGTTATGATCTGCAACATGAACTAAGGAAAGATAGGGGAAAGCTGTCCCTACAGTAAGACTAAGCTGAATCCCTACGATGTAGCGGGCTGCCTGTTCCTAGTGAACAGACCCGCCTTCGTCCTCGGCTAGTCTGAACGAAGACCTATAAAATTAAGGGAGGGGTCCCTAAAAGAACTAAGGACTGGGACAAAAATGGGACACCTCCTAAACAGAGAAGTTGTTGCAGAACACAAAAAGACAAACTGACAAAAATGTACTAGAGGTCCCAGAGGACCAAGCGAACCTGACAGAGAAAGGCACCGAAGCACCAGGCTAGAGAAACAGTCAAACACTGAAGTCCAGCACAACCACAAGGGCGGAGCTGGAATATAAAGAAAGATGGTCACTTGACCGCAAAACACAAGATGGAAAAAACAAACAGGAGGGTTCTAACAGTACCCCCTCTTTTATGAGGATCCTCCGGATCCTCCAGGCCCAGGCCTGTCCGGAAACCTCCTGTGGAAAGCTTTAACAAGTCTAGGAGCAGAGACATCATCCATCCTTACCCAGGAGTTGTCTTTGGGACCGAAACCCTTCCAGGAGACAAGATACTGCAATCTCCCTCTATGCCATCTAGAATTCAAGATACGAGAAATTTCATATTCGCCGTCTTCCACCACAGGAGGAACTGTGACAGTGGCGTTCCTATCTGATACGTTAGCCTTTTTCAACAAGGAAACATGAAACACAGGATTAATCTTCCAGGAAGTAGGGACATCCAACCTAACAGCAGACGGGTTAACAACCTGAAGCACTTTAAATGGACCCACAAACTTAGGACCCAGTTTTTTAGGGGGAATCCTCAACCGCAGGTTCTTTGAGGACAACCAAACCATGTCACCCACAGTAAAAAAAAACTCCTTACGTTTCCTGTCAAAATACTTCTTGGACTTCTTGTTAGCCTCTTGAAGGTTGCAACGTACATTAGTCCAAACTCTCTCCAAATCACCAGAAAAATTCTCCTCCTCCGGCACCTTCGACCCCAATTTGGAAAACGAACCAAAAAACAAATGTCTCCCAGTACAACAAAAAAAAGGAGAACACCCAGCAGAAGAGGATGTATGATTGTTAATAGCAAATTCTGCGAGAGGCAGAAACTCAGACCACACCTCTTGATTGTCCGCCACAAAACAACGCAAAAACTGTTCAACATCTTGGTTCTTTCTTTCAGTCTGTCCATTAGACTCAGGATGATATCCAGACGAAAATGACAAATGCACTCCCAACCTGTCACAAAAAGCACGCCAAAAGCGAGCCACAAACTGAGGTCCTCTATCAGAAACAATATCTGTGGGAACGCCATGAAGCTTGACAATCTCCTTAACAAACGCCTTAGCCAGTGTCTTGGCACAGGGCAACTTAATGAATGGAACCAAATGACACCTCTTACTAAAACGGTCCACGACCACCCAGATGACAGTAAAACCCTCGGACACAGGAAGATCAGTAATAAAATCCATAGTGAGATGCGTCCAAGGCGCACTTGGAACCTCCAGAGGGCAAAGCAACCCAGCAGCAGGAGTATTTGAAGCCTTTGACCTAGCGCACACAGTACACTGACGCACCCACTTGATGACTTCCTTCTGCCATCCAGGCCACCAAAAACTGCGACTGATAAGTCTCTTAGTCTCCGAAATTCCTGGATAACCTGCCAACCGAGACTCATGACACTCCACAACCAAATCTCTCCTAAAGGCTCTAGGCACGAACAACCTCCCATGGGGAGTGTTAGATGGGGCATCATCTTGAGCTTTCAGAATCCCATTCTCCAAAACGGAGTCCAATGCCGCCACCACAACTCCTTTCTGTAAAATGCTCTCCTCCTCCTCGGCACCAACCATAGGAGAGAAGCTGCGAGATAAAGCATCGGCTTTAACATTCTTAGTACCAGGGATATAGGTAACAGAAAAATTAAGCCGAGAAAAAAAAAGTGCTCACCTAGCCTGACGGGCATTCAAGCGCTTGGCAGCATCCAAATAGATCAAATTCTTATGATCTGTGAAAACCTGAATAGGAAATCTAGCGCCTTCCAGAAAATGACGCCAATGTTCAAACACAAATTTAATAGTCAGCAATAGTGTTGAGCCACCCCCGTAGTGTTCGAGTTCGGTTCGGTTCGTCGAACACCCGTGTGTTCGCCGAACTGTTCGTCGAACTGTTCGTCGAACACCTTCGAACACCGTTAAAACCAATGGCAGGCAAACAAAAACACATAGAAACACATAGAAAACACCTTCAAAGGTGTCCAAAAGCTGACAAACTGCTCAGAAGACACAACTAACACATGGAAAAGTGACAAGTACATATAGTCATGCGAAAAGAAAAGAGGTGGAGGAGTAAAAGGAGGGGGAGACACAGATATAGGCATGTCATGCCCTTCTAAAATCCAAAAAGTGAGAAGCCGAGACGGCCAGTCCGCTCCTGCCCATGCCACCTCCGTGTCGCCGGGTTTGTGCCAGAGCCGCGGTGAACCCTGACGGCCAGCCCCCCTCTCCCAATACTGGTGCCTGTCCGCTGGTGGGTCGAGAGAGCCCCCCTGTGGTGGAGGCAGCTCTAAGCTTTTTAATTTAAATTGTCCCTCTAATTTGAATGAATACACTTTAAATCCATTTACAAGGATCTATTGGAGGGCAAGTCTCATGCCAGCAGCCGCGTAATTCCAGCTCCAGTAGCGTCCACTAAAGCTGCTGCAGTTAAAAAGCTTTTATAAGGATCGAGCTCGGCTGTCCACCGCAAGGCATCCTAGTGCCAGTCCCAGCCCCTATGCCTTGGGGTGCCTCCTGATGCTCTTCACTAAGTATCCCGTGGTCCCGAAGCATTTCCTTTGAAAAAATTAAGTGTCCAAACTACAGGTGGTGTAGCTTGCTTAACAGCCGGGATAATCCGCTGACTAGCAGACACTGCTACTAGGCACAAAGTATTTCCTGGGCTAGATGCAGTTAAAAATTTGTAAGTAGATACTCTCGTTGGATGCTGAGAAAGCATTCCATAGAGTCTCCTGGCACGCCATATATGGTTCTCTTAAAAAGCTTGGGGTAGGGGTCTAGGGGACCCTTTTATAGCCAAAATCACGGCCCTGTATCACAATACGTCACCTAGGCTGAAGATAAATGGAACTGTAGCACCGAGGGCTCGGTTGCTACAGACGTATTGCACCTCACCCAGAGGTGTGATATCTCACTCTCAGATAAGGATGGAGTGTGGATCAAGACCCGACACCTGCATGCATTACACCACATTGCCGTGGGGCAGGGCGACCAATATGCCCCTGAGATGGGCACGACAGTCCCTGTCCCTGGCTGGAGTGGGGGGAGGGAACACTGAGGAAGGGGAACCCTGCAGTGCAGGAGCAGGGAGGAAGCAGTTCCTGGGTGCATTGAGAAGGGAGTATAAAAGGTGGGCACCATCTTAGTTCAGTGCAGAGAAGTCTGAGCAGAAGTGGCAGGGAGCAGGGGCTCTGCATGAGCTCTGCTCCGGAGGCGGGCCTAGTAACAGAGGCCCAGGCCTGCAAGAGGGAGAAGGAAGGAAGAGGAGCGGAGAAGGCTCCAGGAACGAGGAATGAAGGGATCCCAGGGGTGCGGACGGGCGAGTCGCCACCGCACGCCCGAATCCACCTGCGTGGAGGGGTCAGGCCAAAGGGGGAGACCGGTCCCCGAACTAGTGGAGGCAGGAAACGACCCTCAGCTAGAAACCGGAGGCTCTGACATTTTATGTGGCGCAGCCCCTTGCTCCACCCGCTAGGAAGGCACCACATAGGGTCAGAGAAACTGGCGCCAAGTTTACCAAGAGGAGGCCCGAGGCAGCCGGACAGAAGTGTTGGTAAGAAAGGCCAGACAAAGGACACACAAAGGGGGTCCTGTGAAGCGCTCCAAAGTTATCTGGGAGTTGTCTGAGCCCCTCACCTGGTGAGCACAGTACGACGTGGGCAACCGTTACCTGCAGACGTGGTCTGGATAATAAGAACTGTGAGTAAAGGCCCTGAACTGCATCACTGACTCCGTGTCGTTACTGCTGCTGCCCTGCACCATCACCCCCATCCTCCGCATACACTGCCCTGAGGCTATACTCCTCCCGTGGGGAGTTATGCTACGCTCTGCTGCACCCACAACACCAGCCTTAGCGGTCTGCCCTGTAGCGGCGGTTCACTCTGACCGCAATCCACGGGTGGCGTAGTCGGACATTTAAACATCAAAACCACATAAATAGTTCCGCCACTGGTTTGACCGCCCTGAGCCACGGAACCGGATCGCCGCCACGAAGACTACAACCACCAGCATCCACCAAAAAGGGTCCGGCTCCGGGTGTCCCAAGGCCCAGGGGGTGCGTCAGAACATTTTCATCACCTTTCACAATCACCAATGGGACAAGGCAGGGATGTCCTCTGTCCCCTCTCTTATACATCCTAGTGACGGAGCACCTGCTCTCATCAATTCGCCATAACCCCAATATTAGGTGGATTGAGGTGGGAGGCACCGAGTACAAGTGCTCTCTATTTGCTGATGATGTCCTAGTATATATCACTCAATCACATATATCCATCCCTGCTGTTATGGCTGAAATAGATCACTTTGTTACATGGTAAAATTTTAAAATCAATGCAGCGAAGTCTGAGGCCCTCGATGTCTCCCTCCCTAAATCCATATAGGATTCCATCCAGTCCAACTTTCCCTTTGCCTGGCCCTCACAGGGTATCAAATACTTAGGAATTCCTATTCATAGAGACCTCTCCCATCTATGTTATCTTAATTTTGGGCCCTTTATTGAACAACTCCATACAGACCACGGTTGGCAAGTTAGAACTGTAAGATTCACTACGTGAACCACTGGTGTTTTGTGGAAAAGCACATGTACACCGCGTTCCAAATTATTATGCAAAAAGTGTTTAGGAGTGATAAGGGAAGAATTTGTTTGTTTGTCAGTTAAACTCATTGATGGTGATGTGTGTCAGGGCTCTTTATATCACTGTAAGCAATTGCAGACACCTGTGCTAATTAGTTTGGCAGGTGTGTCCAATGAAAGGCAAGACTACTTAAGAAGGCTCTCTCACATTATTAAGCAGCCTACATTTTCTGCCAAAATGGGAAAGAAAAAGGATGTGTCGGCTGCTGAGAAGCAACAAATTGTGGAGTGTTTAGGTCAAGGCATGACTACAATCAACATTGTGCGATGATCAGGATGAAGTGTCTTGGCAATCAAGAAGTATGTAGCTGATTCACAGTACACACGTGTGCGTGCTGATAAGGGCAAATTGAGGACTCTTTCCTACAGGCAATTACGTCAGGTTGAAAGAGCAGCGGCAAAAAAGCCTTGTCATAGCAGCAGACAAGTTTTTGAAGCTGCTTGTGCCTCCAACGTCCCCCGAACAACAAGATGCAGGGTCCTTCAGAGGTTTGCAGCTGTGCATACGCCATCCTGTCGACCTCCTCTATCCACTTCACACAAGCAGAAACGGCTCCAGTGGGCCAAACATTACATGAAGACTGATTTCAAAACTGTTTTGTTCACGGATGAGTGCCGTGCAGCGCTCGATGGTCCAGATGAATGGAGTGGAGGATGGCTGGTTGATGGACACCCCACGCAAACACGGCTACAGCGCCAACAAGGAGGAGGTGGAGTAATGTTTTGGGCTGGAATCATGGGGAGAGAGATTGTCGGCCCCTTTAGGATCCCTGAAGGCGCTAAAGATGAACTCCATAATGTATGTGGATTTTCTCAAACAGCACTTCCTGCCATGGTTCAAGAAGAAGAACCGTGTATTTCACAGCAAGATCATTTTTCTGCATGATAATGCACCATCTCATGCTGCACATAAAACATCTGCATCTCTGGCTGATATGGGCATAAAAGGGGACAAACTTATGGTGTGACCCCCATGCTCCCCTGACCTCTACCCCATTCAGAACCTTTGGAGCATCATTAAAAGGAGTGTCTATGATGGCGGGAGGCAGTTCACATCTAAGCAACAGCTCTGGGAGGGTATTCTGTCCTCATGCAAAACAATTGAAGCAGAAACCATCCAAAACCTGACAAATTCAATGGACGAGAGAGTTCAGAAGCTCCTTTCGAACAAGGGGTCCTATGTGAAAATGTAACATCACCTAGAATAAAGTTTTGAGTTGAAAACTGTTTGATTTCAGTTTCTAACAACCTGCTAATGCTTATAATTTCAAAAATGACCATTTTTTTGGTCTTTATTAAAATGAAAAGGTTGATCGAAAAGTTTGGGGGATCTAAGAGTGTGGCAACCCAGTAGTCATGATTACTTCGAATTCTGACAATATGAGGGTCATGCTGCAGGTAGTGCAGCAAGAAGGCACTTATGTGTCTTGCGCATCTCGGAGCCGCAAAATTATTTTCCGGGCTAGATGCAGCTAAAAATTATTTTTAATTTTAAATCTGGTGAAGCTTATTATAGATGGCCTAATAGGATCAGTGCTGCACACTGCTACAAAGCCCAAATTATTTTCCAGTCAAGATACAGATAAACATGATTAGTAATTTGAAAGCTTAAAACGGTTGGTAGGGTGATTTTAACCAATCATCAAGCTTTTACTCTCCCCAGGATGACACAGGGGTAGAAAAGTCGTTTCGGATCCATGATTTGTTCATCTTTATGAACGTGAGTCTGTCTACATTATCAGTGGAGAGCCGCGTGCGCTTATCTGTCAGCACACCACCAGCAGCGCTGAACACACGTTCAGACAGAACGCTGGCTGCGGGGCATGACAAGATCTCCAAGGCGTAAGTGGCTAGCTCCGGCCATTTATCCAGATTGGAAGCCCAAAAAGAGCAAGGGTCCAGTGACACAGTCGTGGCTTCAATGTTTACTTGGAGATACTCCTGTACCATCGTCTCTAGGCGTTGACTATGTGTCAGACTTCTTGTCTCCTGTGGCCTTGCAAAGGATGGGCTAAAAAAGTGGTGAAATGATTCCGCAAAATTGATGTTACCAGCAGATACTGTGGTTCTGTTACGGTTTGAGTGCTGAACACTTGACGGTCCCACGGTTGGCAAGTTGGAACTGTGAGATTCACTACGTGCACCACTGGTGTTTTGTGGAAAAGCACATGTAAGATTCTGCAACAGTCTCTGCTGATACTCCTGCATGCGTGCATCCCTTTCTATGGCAGGAATAATTTCTGCAAATTTACTTTTGTACCGGGGATCTAACAGTGTGGCAACCCAGTAGTCAGGATTATTTCTAATTCTCACAATTCGAGGGTCATGTTGCAGGTAGTGCAGCAAGAAGGCACTCATGTGTGTTGCGCATCCAGGAGCACCAAGTCCCTGTTGTGTTGGTGGCGAGGTAACAATCATGCTTCCTTCCTCTGTCCTCTCCCCCCAACCTCGCACAACAGAAATGTGATCAAGGTCTCCCTCACCTGATGAGTCTTCCATCAGTTCGTCCTCCACTTCTTCCTGGGCTCCTGCACCTTCCTCACTAGTTTGGCTGCTACCATGCGCCCTGGTAAAATCATCTCCCCCACCCTCACATGCCTGCCGCCCTGGTGCTGCCGACCGTCTGGACCTTGCAGATGTTAGCCCTTCCGCATACAACTCCTCCTCCTCTACTTCCTCCACCTCCTCTTGTGCCACCACCTGACTCCGAATTCTGTTTAACATGTGCTCCAGCATGTAAATCACCGGAATAGTCATGCTGATAATGGCATCGTCAGCACTAAACATCTTCGTCGCCATTTCAAAACTGTGCAGAAGGGTGCATAGGTCCCTGATCTGAGACCACTCCTCCAGCGTGATTTGCCCCACCTCTGAATCTCGTTGGCCCAGGCTATACGTCAGAACGTATTGCACCAGGGCTTGTCGGTGCTGCCACAGTCGCTGCAACATGTGCAGAGTTGAATTCCACCGGGTAGGCACATCGCATTTTAGCCGGTGAAGTGGCAGGCCCAACGACTTCTGTAGAGATGTAAGTCGCTGAGCTGCGGGATGCGAACGGCGGAAGTGAGCACACAGCGACCGTGCCCTCTGCAGAAGGCCATCTAGTCTGGGATAGTGGGCTAAAAATTGCTGGACAACCAGGTTCAACACGTGAGCCATACAAGGCACGTGTGTGACATTGCCCCGGCGAAGGGCCGCACCCAGGTTTGCAGCATTGTCGCACACGGCCTTCCCTGGTTTCAGGTCCAGTGGAGACAACCATTCATGAAATTGGTTCTCCAGAGCTGATCACAACTCCTCAGCTGTGTGACTCAAATTTCCCAGACATTTCAATGTAAAAACCGCCTGATGACGTTGAGCCCTACTGCCAGCATAGTAAGGAGGTGTGCAGGATTCCTTCTGCGCAGTTAGAAAGCTTGTGGCATGACCAGACAGGCTTTGGGTGCAGGTGGAAGACCGAGAGGAGGTTGAGGAGGCAGAAGCAGTGGAGGAAAAATGACATAAAGAGGATTGACGCACAACTCGTGGGGACGGCAAGACTTGGACAGCAGCCCCTTGTCCTGCTGTCACCATAGTTACCCAGTGCCCAGTCAGCAACATGTAACGCCCCTGTCCATGCCTACTCGTCCAAGTGTCTGTGGTGAAATGCACCCTGTCACACACAGAGTTTCTCAAAGAAGCGGTGATGTTGTGTGCGACATGCTGGTGGAGCGCAGGCACACCTTTCTTTGAGAAGTAGTGCCGACTGGGCATCTGGTACTGGGGCACTGCGACGGACATAAGGTCTCGAAAATCCTCTGTGTCCACCAGGCGGAAAGGCAGCATTTCTGTAGCCAAGAGCTTGCAGATGGTGAAATTCAACCTCTTAGCTTTCTCATGGCTAGGAGGAAATGGTCTTTTACTTGTCCACATCTGAGGGACCGAGGGCTGGCTATTGTGCTTAGACGGGGTTGATAAGGGTGTCCCCGGCAAACTGCCGGTCTGTGAGGAAGATGCAGGCGGACATGTTAGGTTGCCTTGATCCAAAGGTGGTGCTATCGATGTCGGACAGCGCTCAAGACCAGCTGGTGTTACCACCTCCAAAGAAAATGATGACCTGCCAATCACGCTGGCTGTTGCGGGTAAAGAGGTGGCAGGTCTGCGCCCCAAAACAGGTGTGACTGCTGTCCCCCCAGTCACAGAGGATGAAGAGGCCGCGGATGCACAAGATATGGCAGACGGTGGTTGGCCCGGCCGGCTAGACCGCATTGTAGCACACTGAGCTTCCCACTGCAACTTATGCTTCATGTCCATGTGCCGGTTCATGCATGAAGTACTCAAACTATGTATTTTTTGGCCTCTACTTAGCTTTTGCTGACAAATGTTACAGATAACACGAGTTGGGTCATCTTTATCGATCTGAAAAAATGCCCAGGCTATGCAAGGCTTAGCACCCATGCGACCTGAAGAGCCACCACGACTTGTGGTGAGAGGCAGAGTTGTGTTTGAGGATGCAGTTGTTGACGTGCTTCCAGTACTACGTCTCTGTCCAGGAAGGCGCAACCTGACCTCGTCGTCACTAGCATCTTCCTCCACCTCCTCTGCTGACCTCATCTCTTGGCTGACTGTGGGTTGACAGTAAGTGGGATCTCCGACCTCATCATCATCACCCTGTGCGTTATCACACCCGTCGTCCTCAGAGCCAACCTGTTCCTGCCCTGACAAAAAACTAAAGTTGTCGCTCCAATCAGGTATTTGAGTCTTATCATCGTCTTCCTCATTGTCTCCACCAACAGGAGTTACAGTTTGGGAATGAGGGTCTACATTATGGTCAGAACCTTCTGCGTCTGGTCCTGGATCCAACTCATAAAGATTCTGGGCATCAGTGCAGATCATTTCCTCGTCTGGATTCACAGAAGCGCTGGAGTCGACCTCTGATTCCCAGGCTATAGTATGAGTAAACAGCTCTGCAGACTCAACCATCTGTTCTACCTCATACTCAGACGGGCAGCTGGAGATTTGGGAGCTGTGAGGAAGCAAGTGCGATTTGGGTGACACCTTTGAGGACTGGAGTATTTGTGATGTTGAAGTTGATGTGGAGGAGAGCCCACTTAAAGGAGCACTTGATATCCGTTGAAGCACCTGCTGTTTTTGTGCCTCATCTGGAATTTGTAGCGATTGGCGTGGCCGTAAGAAAGGGATCTTATCACATTGTCCGCTAAAAGAAGTAGACATTTTAGTTTGGCTGGAAGATGGTCTTTCTTCTGCACCTACCCCACGGACACAACCTTTTTTCCCCTTCCTAACACGCCTATTCCCCTTTCCACCAGCAGCAGGCCTTTTTCCACTCATTTTGGTGGTTAACTAATTCACAACTCTGGAGTTGTTTGCACAAAAAAACAATGGATGGTAACCGAGCAGAGCTGAGTGGCCAAACTGTGGTATTAGGCCAAAACTATTGGCTGGGTTAGATGCAGAAAAAAATTATTTTTAATTTGCAACCTGATGGAGGTCAGTATAGATGGACTAATAGACCAAGTCCCACACACAGCTAGAAGCCCAAATATTTTTTCAGAGCTAGATGCAGAAATTTTTTTTATTCAATTTGCAACCTGATGGAGGTCAGTATAGATGGACTAATAGACCAAGTCCCACACACAGCTAGAAGCCCAAATATTTTTTCAGAGCTAGATGCAGAAAAAAATTATTTTTAATTTGCAACCTGATGGAGGTCAGTATAGATGGACTAATAGACCAAGTCCCACACACTGCTAGAAGCCCAAATATTTTTTCAGAGCTAAATGAAGAAAAAAATTATTTTTAATTTGCAACCTGATGGAGGTCAGTATAGATGGACTAATAGACCAAGTCCCACACACCGCTAGAAGCCCAAATATTTTTTCAGAGCTAGATGCAGAAAATTTTTTTATTCAATTTGCAACCTGATGGAGGTCAGTATAGATGGACTAATAGACCAAGTCCCACACACTGCTAGAAGCCCAAATATTTTTTCAGAGCTAGATGCAGAAAAAAATTATTTTTAATTTGCAACCTGATGGAGGTCAGTATAGATGGACTAATAGACCAAGTCCCACACACCGCTAGAAGCCCAAATATTTTTTCAGAGCTAGATGCAGAAAAAAATTATTTTTAATTTGCAACCTGATGGAGGTCAGTATAGATGGACTAATAGACCAAGTCCCACACACCGCTAGAAGCCCAAATATTTTTTCAGAGCTAGATGCAGAAAAAAATTATATTCAATTTGCAACCTGCTGGAGGTCAGTATAGAAGGACTAATAGAACAAGTCCCACACACTGCTAGAAGCCCAAATATTTTTTCAGAGCTAAATGAAGAAAAAAATTATTTTTAATTTGCAACCTGATGGAGGTCAGTATAGATGGACTAATAGACCAAGTCCCACACACCGCTAGAAGCCCAAATATTTTTTCAGAGCTAGATGCAGAAAAAAATTATATTCAGTTTGCAACCTGATGGAGGTCAGTATAGATGGACTAATAGAATGATGCTATGCCCAAAAGATTTTACTTCACTAGGTGCAGTAAAAAAAATTGGTATTCTATACACAGGTGGTATATCTTGCAACACAGATAGGCTACTCCACTGACTAACACACTCTGCAATAGGCCAAAAAGGATTAGCTTTGCTAGATTCAGCCAAATGCTGTGAAAAAAACTTGCACAGCACTGGCACAGACCTGCCTGGCAAAAACTGATAGGAACTCATGTAACCTAGTCCTGAAAAGGACTCCAATTACAATTAGTCTTTACTCCCACAATCTATCTATTTAAGAGCACAGACCTGCCTGATAAAAGTCGTAGGAAATGCTGTAACCTAGTCCTTAAAAGGACTGCAATCACAACTATTCCCTACTCCCAAGCTATCTGTATATTTGTGCGAAAATTGGCTTGAAATTAACAAGGTATAGCGCACACAGCAACAGCGGTGCCGTCTAACACGCAGCTGCAGCAGTGAGAAAATGGTGGCGACGGGGAAAATGGCTTGGTCTTATAGGGCAAGGACATGTGACATACACTGCCAATCACACATGCCCTTGCTTGTGTGAAAAAAAGCACTTCGCTCCGTGTGTGCGCTGCTGATAGGCTGACAGATTGCACCTCCCCACTGCAAATGCGGGAAAGAGAAAAAAAAATGGAGATCTTCATTGTTCCTGCAGAGATCCATCCCCTGCCCCTCCCCCCGCCCCGCTGTACACTCAAACTGCGTATTAACATTAATTTTCATCATTACTGAGAAAAAATCCAGTTATGATTTTGGTGCACGAACAGTTATCGAACATAACCTCGAACAGCCGAATTTTTCTCAAATTGTTCGTGTTCGCCGACCGGCTCGAACACCGCCCAAAACAGCTCGAATTTGAGATTGGCGAACAGTTCGAGTAGAACAACGCTCATCTCTAGTCAGCAACTCCCGATTTCCAACATCATAATTCAGTTCGATTTCCGAAAATTATTTCGAAAAGAAGGTACAAGGATGTACTCCACCCTTGTTCTCCTGAGACAAAACTGCTCCAACCCCCACAGAAGAAGCATCGACCTCGACCAAAAAAGGCTTGGTCACATCAGGCTGCATAAGGATAGGGGCAGAACTGATCCTCTCCTTGAGATATACAAAAGCTTCAATGGCCTCAGTAGTCCACTGAACCGTATTCGCACCTTTCCTGGTGAGATCGGTTAGAGGTTTAACAATTACAGAAAAATTCTTAATGAATTTCCTGTAATAATTGGCAAAACCCAAAAATCTCTGTATAGATTTCAAACCAATAGGCCTAGGCCATTCCTGCACAGCCTGAACCTTTACCGGGTCCATCTCAAAGCCCTCGCTGGAGACAATGTAGCCCAAAAAACTAATTCTCTGTACAGCGAACTCACATTTTTCCAGCTTAGCAAAGAGTGAATTACCACTCAATAACTGCAACACTTCACGTACGCTCCGCCAATGGGACTCCAGATCTGGTGAATAAATCAAAATGTCATCCAAATACACAACCACATTCTTACCAATCAAAGCTCTCAGGATGTCATTAATAAGATTCTGAAAAAATGCAGGTGCATTGGTAAGACCAAAAGGCATCACCAGATTCTCAAAATGACCCACTGGAGTGTTAAAAGCAGTTTTCCATTCATCACCCTCCATTATTCGTAACAAATTGTATGCCCCCCGGAGATCAATTTTTGAGAACCACTTGGCCCCCACTAACTGGTTAAGCAAGTCAGGAATTAACGGCAATGGGTAGGAATTGAGTACGGTAATCTTATTAATTTCACGAAAATCCAGACATGGACGTAAACCGCCGTCCTTTTTTTTAACAAAGAAGAATCGAACTGCCACAGGCGACTTAGAAGGTCTAATATGACCAGCAGCCAGGCTAGTCTGTATGTACTCCTCCAAGGCCTTTCTTTCAGGGATAGTCAGATTAAACAAGCGACTCTTGGGAAGAGTAGCTCCAGGAACAAACTCAATGGTGCAATCATAGTCCCTATGAGGAGGTAAAACTTGCGACTCCTCCTCCGAAAAAACCCTCCAAAAATCTTGAATAGGTACAGGTAATTCCCCTTTTTCCACAGCCACAATGTGACCATTACAACATTTATCATAGCACTTCGGACTCCAAGACTTAATCACATTAGTAGACCAGTCCAATAAAGGATTGTGCAGTTTTAACCAAGGCAATCCTAGAACAACCGGAGAGGGCAAATTATCCAAAACAACCAAGTCCAAAATTTCTTGGTGACCTCCATTGATAGTGAGGGGAAATGCCGCAGTCTTGTGAGTAATACATTTCAAAGGAGTGTTATCAATTGCAATCACAGAAATAGGTGATGACAAAGGTTTGGATTTCAATTTAAGGTTTTCCAAAAACCCTTTATCAATCACATTAAGTGTTGAACCACAATCCACAAATACCAGAAATTCAATCAAATCTCCCTGCAGAGTAGTACTCCCAGAAAGAAATACTCCTGCAGAGCGTAAACAAGCTATACGGGTGTAACTGACCTTTTTTTTTCTTTACTTAAATAACGCTCACAATACTTAATCAAATGGTCAGCTTTACCACAATAAAGACACAATCCCTCGGCGAACCTCTGGTGTCTTTCCTGAGAGCGGAGTGACATCGCCCCAACCTCCAATGGTTCTCCGCCATCAGAGCAGATTTTCTGGGGACTAGGAATTGACATTACAGGAGTCTTTACCTCATTAAGCCTGCACCTCAGTCCCCTGTCTATACGAACAGCTAACTGCATGGCATCCTGCAGAGTCTCAGGTGCAGGGAATGCAATTAGCAGATCCTTAACCCTTTCACTCAGACCAGCAAGAAATAAACATCTCAGCGCAGGATCATTCCACTTAACTTCTGAAGCCCATCTCCTGAAGTGTGTGCAATAATTTTCAACATCATCTGACCCCTGATTCAAATGTCTAAGTTCTGATTCAGCAGATGAGATTCGATCAGGATCGTCATATAATAGCCCCATAGCAGAAAAAAAATTCTTCAACAGACGTTAAACACGGATCATTAGGCTGGAGAGAAAAGGCACACCCCTGTGGTTCATTGCGCAAAAGTGACATAATAAAACCAATGTGCTGTGATTCATTACCAGAGGATCTTGGTCTCAAACGAAAATATAACAAACAAGCATTTTTAAAGGAAAAAAAATCTTGCTGCTTACCATAAAAAACATCAGGCAGTCCTACCTTGGGTTCGATAAAATGCGCTCCAAGACAGCTACTCACGTGTTGCTGAAGCTCGGCCACCTCCAGAGACAATCCCTGCAGGCGTTGAGCCAAATCTTGGACGGAAACCATACTGATCCCCGAATTTCTTTCCTTTTAGTTTTTTTGGGCTGGACTTACTGTTATGATCTGCAACAAGAACTAAGGAAAGATAGGGGAAAGCTGTCCCTACAGTAAGACTAAGCTGAATCCCTACGATGTAGCGGGCTGCCTGTTCCTAGTGAACAGACCCGCCTTAGTCCTCGGCTAGTCTGAACGAAGACCTATAGCATTAAGGGAGGGGCCCCTAAAAGAACTAAGGACTGGGACAAAAATGGGACACCTCCTAAACAGAGAAGTTGTTGCAGAACACAAAAAGACAAACTGACAAAAATGTACTAGAGGTCCCAGAGGACCAAGCGATCTTGACAGAGAAAGGCACCGAAGCACCTGGCTAGAGAAACAGTCAAACACTGAAGTCCAGCACAGCCAGAAGGGCGGAGCTGGAATATAAAGATGGTCACGTGACCACAAAACACAAGATGGAAAAAGCAAACAGGAGGGTCCTAAGAGCTTAACTGTTCACAATAATAGTAATTTTGACCAGCGGTGCCCAAACTTTTACATGCCACTGTGTATAGTATGACCTATGATTCATGATATATTGATTTGGTATATTTGGTGTTCATATGGCAATTTGTATTGACAGCAATTATTCAGTCATAACATCTGTTATTTTATATGGACGCACACATCTCTTCATATTTATTGTGGGTCACTACAATTATGGAGTGCATTTATTAAAGCTGTTCACACAAGTTCTCTTATTAATACAATTTTTGCAGGCCTGTCATTTTGTATTGTGCAAACATGTTTTATTATTTTTTTACTATTTGGAGCTGGGATTTTAATCATACAGCAGTTGTATTTGCATTGTGTCAGCACTAATGATGAGCGAGAACTAAAATGTTCAGGGGGCTCGTTGCTCGGGTCGAGCACATTGGAATACTCGGGTGCTTGACACAAGCAAAGAGCGCACTGTAAGTCTATGGAAACCGCCAGCATTTTTCTGGTGCCCCCCCCCCTTCCCTGGACATCTGCAGAAGGCCTAAAAATTACCCAAATTGATGGCAACAGTGCTCAAATGACATGGGGAAGACCCCTGGAAGCATCTCTGACTCCGAGGTCACTGCTGTCAACAACGTTGTCAGAGTATTACGCCACTTTTATGGACTCACAATAAAACATACAAAACTAAACCAAATTGGATTTTTCTGGGAAAAATGTTAAGGAACATCCTTTCCAGGGTAATGACTTGTATATAAGGCAAAATAACCAAAAACTAAAATGCTCCTCCACACCTTGGACTATGTTCACACATAGAGTTTTTGATGCATTTTTGCATTGCTTTCAACGGTGAAAAATACATTTACCAGTAAATGTAATTTTAACATTTTACTACCTTATCTGGCCATGTGGTGTGCGGGACATGATCAGACACATCCTGTTTCATGTTTTATGAAGAAGGGACTCTGAAAATCACAGCGGCCCTTACTATTCTTAAAGGTCCAGCAGTCGGTCCTCTCTATTGTTAGAGGGCATCAGCTTGCTATGCTTTGTTGTTCCCATTATTAAGGAGCAGGTCTCCTATATTGTTATAGCGTATGCAGTGACTGAAAGGGCGGACCAAATTTTGGAAAAACCCCAATACCAATTTGAAGAGTCATAGAGGAGGGCCTCAGTAACAAAATGTGCCCATTATAAATGAGCGGTTCTGCTATACAGTTATTGCATATGTAGTGACTGCAACGGCTGCCAAAAATTTGGACGCACTCCAATGCCCCTTGGAAGAGACATAGAGGAGGGTCTAAAAAATGTTTCCCATTATAAAGGGTCTACTATACTTGTAATGCCCATGCACTGAGTGCATGGGCTGTAAACCATTTCCCCTTGGAGGGTATACATGAAAATACTGTATAACAAACATTTCCTATGGGCATCATAAACACCCTTAAAAAAATTATGTGGGTGTTGCATCACGGACCACGGTCACCCTGGTGACATGGTGGTGGAGGATGAGGATGAGGAGAAGGAGGAGGACAATAGAAAATAGACAAAATTAGGAAGCGTATACCCATTTCTGGATGTGAAGAGATGCATGAGAATAGACCTCCCAAAAAAAAGACACTGGATTTGAGTTTATGTTACGCTGCTATCATTCGGTGGTGTTGAGAAGTCTGGCCCAATCCAGCCCTTGTTCATTTTTATAAGAGTCAGCCTGTCAGCATTTTCAGTTGACAGGCGGATGCGCTTATCAGTTATAATTCCCCCGGCGGCACTGAAAACCCGCTCTGATAAAACGCTGGCGGCAGGGCAGGTCAGGACCTCCAAGGCGTAGAGAGCCAGTTCATGCCATGTGTCCAGCTTGGATAACCAATAATTATAAGGCACAGAGGAATCATGGAGGACTTTGGTACAGTTAGCAAGGTACTCCTTCAGTATCTTCGTAAAAATATCCCTCCTTGTGAGAGTACCCCGCGCATCAGGGCCTGTGTGATGGGAGGGTCTGAGAAAACTGTCCCAGATCTTTGACAGTGTTCCCCTGCCTCTGCTGCATTGTATTTGTGTCTCCCTAGCCTGTACTCTTTGGTTGTGCAATGAAATGTGACCTCTGCTATCAGCATTTTCAGATGGGAATTTTTTTAATAAGTCCGCAATAATGGCCTTCTGGTACTGCACCATTTTAGGAGACCTTTCCGCCGTGGGAATAAAAGATATAAAGTTCTCCTTGTAGCGTGGGTCTAGAAGTGTCACCAACCAGTAATGATTGTCACCCAAAATTTGGACAACACAAGGGTCATGGGAAAGGCAGCGCAACATAAACTCAGCCATGTACCAGACTGCTAACAGACAAGATTTCCGTATCCTCACCAAGACCATGCTCTCCTCCTCATCCTCCTCCTCCTCCCTCTCCTCAGGCCATCCATGCTGAACAGATGGTATGACAGTTGTGTGGGTAGTACCATCTACAGCGTAGGAAACTAGCCCCTGTTCTTCCTTCTCCTCCTCTTCCTCATTGTCACCCAATCCCCGTTGGGATGAGATGAGGCTGGGCTGTGTGTAATCACCCTGTATGGTTCCTTGCTCCATCTCATCGTGCTCCGCCTGCAATGCATCCTCTTTAATTATGAGCAGCGAGCGTTTCAGAAGACAGAGAAGCGGGATGGTGACGCTAATTATGGCATCATCGCCACTCACCATCTTGGTGGAGTCCAAAAAGATTTGGAGGATGACATAGATGTCTGACATCCATGCCCACTAATGAGGTCGTATGTGCAGAAGCTGACCTGAATGTCGATGGGCGTGTTGAAACTGGTAGTCAACAACTGCCCTCTGCTGCTCACAAATCCTTCCCACCATCTGCAAAGTTGAGTTCCAACATGTGGAGACATCGCACACCAGTCAGTTAGCTGGAAGCTGCAAACGCTGCTGGAGCAAGGCAAGGGAGGGGGAAGCTGTAGCTGACTTTCTAAAATGGGCACACACGCGGCATATTTTGACAAGCAGATCAGGCAGATCCGGGTAGGTTTTGAGAAACCGCTGAACCACGAGGTTAAGCACATGGGCCAGGAATGATATGGGTGTGATCTCGCATCGCTTCAGAGCCACCACCAGGTTCTGGCCATTGTCGCAGACGACGATGCCTGGCTATAGGTTCAGTGGTGAGAGCCACAGATCTGCTGCTCTTTTAGAGCTGTCAACAGCTCCTCAGCGTTATGCGGTTTGCTACCTAAACATATTAGCTTCCGCACAGCCTGTTGCCACTTGGCTGAGGCAGTACTGTAGTGTTTCCATCTTCCAACTGATGTGCTCATTTCGGAGATGGAGGCTGAAGAGGAGGAGGAGGTGCAGGAGCTGTACAATGTGGGGGCAACCCTGGTTGACCTAAGTCCCGCAATCCTCGGTGTCGGGAGGACATGTTCCGTCTCAAGGTCTAACTGTGTCCCAGCTTCCACTATATTAATTCAGTGTGCCATCAGTGAGATGTACCATCCCTGCCCACAAGTACTTGTCCACGTGTCCATGGTTAGGTGGACCTACCCAGTAACTGCGTTGTTGAGGGCACGGCTAATGTTCTGGGACACGTGTTTGTGTAATGCGGGGACGGCACACTGGGAGAAATAGTGGCAGCTGGGGACAGAGTACTGAGAGATGGCTGCTGCCATCAGGCAGCGGAAAGCTCCATGAGCCTAAAAGGCAACCTTTTGAGTGCAAGTATTCGCGAAATGTGTGAGTTTAGTAGTGTGGCCTGTGGGGCTTTGGCTGCGTATTTGCATTTACATTCCAAGGACTGGTGTAGGGACAACTGAACGCTGCGCTGGGACAAGGACGTGGACGTGGTTGCTGATGGTGGTAGTTGCGAGTGTGCAATGACAGGTGCAGGGCGGGAGGCATCTTCATATGCGCCATGGAAAGTGGATTTGCGTATATGCACAACAGCGGAACAGGCAGTGGTGGAACCCACAGTTTCTGGACCATGGCCTTCGGCCCACTTAGTCGGGTGTTTTGCTGTCTTGTGTCTGAGCATGCTGGTGGTGGTCAGGCTGGTACTTGCATAGCAGATGGTGCAAATGGCCTTTTTGTGGTTGTCTGGACAGTCTTTAAAAAACTCCCAGACTCTGGAAGAACTAAGAGTTCCAACTTCCCTCGTGTTGGTGTTCTGGGGAACGGTTGCCCACATTGTATCTCTGGCCACCCCACTGCTTGCTTCTGCCTGTTGTGGTTCTATGCCTCCCTCCCCCTCTGTGCTGCTGTCCTCGCTATGTCACTTGCCAGGTTGGGTCAGTGACTTCATCGTCTACCACCTCATCTTCCACGCCCACACCCTGGTCCTCCTCCTGACTTTCTGGCAATTGTGTTTCATCATCATCCACCTCTTGCGAGAGTAATTGCACTTTCACACCGTCGCCTTTATGTGACCGTGGCTTCTCTAATATTTGGGCATCGCTGCATGCGATCTCCTCTTGCTCCGCTTGAAGCTGGCCGGGCGAGAGGCTTGAGTCTATAAATGGAAAAGTGAACAGCTCTTCAGAGTGTCCAAGTGTGGGATCAGTTGTCTCCTGGCACTCGGCATGGTGGGAGGAAGGAGGATCAAAATGGGGAATATGTGGTCCAGACTCACGGCTACTGAGACTGAACTGTGTGAAAGACAGGGTAGTGGTGGTGGTGCCAAAATGCCTGGAAGGATTTTCTTCTATCCAATCAATAACCCTTTGTCACTGCTCTGGGTTCAATATTGGTGTGCTGCGGTCCCCTAGTAATTGGGACAGAAAGGTAGGGCGACAAGATGCGGGTGCTTCTTGTGGCACAGTTTCATCTTGCCCACGGCCTCGGCCTCTGCATGCACCATCACCATCACGTCCGCTTCCCTGTCCCTTGCCACGCACCTTGCCCATTTTAAATGTCTGTGTTATTACGGCAGTAATATTGGATCACGCATGACGACCACTGTGTTAGGCTGTGGCCTTTTAGTATAGTAGTGTTCAGCGACCAAGTGTGAATAGGTTTAACAACACACAGCTGTCTGACTTTAAATCGAGTATATTTGGCATGCTCCACAAAATGTCTGTATTATTAAGGCAGTAATATGGGATCACATGTGATGATGGAAAATTGTCTCTGCTTCTACAATGCCTGTATTCTGCTAACAATCAAATGGAGCAGTAAAATGGTGTACCCTGGATTGCTTTTTAAGCAAATAATCAGGATTAAGATACAAAAAAAAATTAGCCCTGTCCCCTCATATCTGGGGCTATGTCTACGGATATCTGTAACAGCAGGAGCAGACCGAATGTGCAATGGACACTATTGTGCTGTATACAGTGTCCAGGGTCCAGAATCTCTGCCTGCCTAACTCCTGCAATCACCACTGCATATATGCAGCTGGATTAGTCCTCAGAAGGACTGTTATTTCAGATGGATATATATATATATATATATATATATATATATATATATATATATATATATATATATACTCCTGGAGTACCACTACCTATATGTAACTACTACACTGCCAATTCTGTGCCTCACTCAACAGCACCTCTCCCTACTTTGCCTTATTGCGGAGTAGACTGACGAGCATGGCGGCGCCCAGTCTTATATAGACCTGATGACGCTGTGCAGCCAGCCAATCACTGTAATGCCACAACCAACATGGCTGCGGCATTACAGTGAGTGGCAGGCAATCCCTGCATGTTGATTGGCTGTCTAAAGAGCAGGGAGGGGACCCGAGCTCCTGCCCGAGCAACCCGGAAATACTTGCCGAGTGCCGAGCTTGTTGAGCAGTGCGATGCTCGGGCGCGTATCGAGAAGTGTCGAGCATGCTCGCTCATCACTAGTCAGCACATTTGATTACTCAATTCATCATATTGCTGGGGGCTAGAGGAGGGGTGTAAGTCTTATTATGGACACACTAGGTGGATTATTCACTCTTTAGAAAATTTTGCATGTTAAATGTTTTTAACTAATATATGTTATCGTTTGCCTTGTTTTGTTCAATAAGATTATTGTATTTTGTATTATATCTGGTGATCCCAAAATTCTTAGCACACTTCTTTCCTTTTCAATATTGGTCTTGTTTTTGGTGTGTTTTTGGTTGATCCCATATTTATCTGTGGTGCCAATAGCATTTACCTTGCCAGATAAAGTTAATGAGTTTGTCCACTACTTTTACTTTTGATGCCCATCAATGACTGATCAGCTGGGGTCCGTCATCCAGCACCCCTGCTGATCAGCTGTTATCTGTAATGGTGGCGGCGGTCGCAAGTACTTACTTGCGGAGCTTGGCCGTCTACTTGTAGTGGCCTGGGCTTGGTAATGCACACCTGCCTCCTATTCAATTCAATAGGAGGCGAATGTGCAGTACCCCGTGGCAGCCAATACAAGTAGACGGCCAAACTTCGCAAGTAGGCATTTCCAGCAAGTGGCAGCTGCCCCTGCCGCCACCGATAAAGGGTGCAGGCCAATCAGACATTCATGGGCATCAATGTAAAAGTAGTGGACAACCTCTTTAAGGAGTCAGGAGAAGAACGTAAAAATCCCTTTAATAAGCAATTTGGTGTTTATTACGTTGTTGCTTGTGTGCAGATTACTGGTATAACCCAATCTTTCATGTTTCACCTTCTCTTGATAGATAGGAACCTCGCACTCAGTGGTCGAGCCACTCAGTCTTCGCTTTTAAAAGATTCAAATAACTTCATGTCTATGGCAATAAACGCAATAGATGGAAACCAGGACTCCTGTTCCCACACAAACAATGACTTGTCTTCATGGTGGAGGGTGGACTTGCTGAGGTCTTACAAAATTAACCACATAACCATCACTACCAGGAAGGACTGCTGTGAAGAACAGCTGAACGGTGCAGAAATCCTAGTTGGAAACTCGTTGGTCAACGAAGGGAACAATAATCAAAGGTGAGAACGAGCGGCTCCATATTCTTATTTACCAATTTATATTATTATTATTTATTATTATAGCACCATTTATTCCATGTGAAAAAAGGGGTATACACACATAAACAATTACAATGATCTTTAACAAAACGTGATGGCGACTGGTACAGGAGGAGCTAGGACCCTGCCCGCGAGGGCTCACACTCTACAAGGGATGGGTGAGGATACAGGAGGTGAGGGTAGAGCTGGTCGTGCAGCGGTATCGTGGAGCAATGGTTATTGCTGGTTGTAGGCTTGTTGGAAGAGGTGGGTCTTCAGGTTCCTTTTGAAGGTTTCCACGGTAGGCGAGAGTCTGATGTCTTGGGGTAGAGAGCTCCAGAGTAGGGAGGATGCACGGGAGAAATCTTGTATGTGATTGTGGGAAGAGGAGATAAAAGGGGAGTAGAGCAGGAGATCTTGTGAGGATTGGAGGTTGCGTGCAGGTATGTACTGGGAGACTAGGTCACAGATACATGAAGGAGACAGGTTGTGGATGGCTTTGTATGCCGTGGTTAGGGTTTTGAACTGGAGTCTCTGGGCAATGGGGAGCCAGTGAAGGGATTGACAGAGAGGAGAGGCCGGGGAATAGCGCGGGGACAGGTGGATTAGTCGGGCAGCAGAGTTTAGAATAGATTGGAGGGGTATGAGAGTGTCAGAGTGGAGGCCACAGAGCAGGAGGTTGCAGTAGTCGAGATGGGAGATGATGAGGGCATGCACTATTGTTTTTGCAGATTTGTTGTTGCGGAATGTCCGGATCCGGGAGATATTTTTGAGTTGGAGTCGTCAGGAAGTGGAAAGGGCTTGGATATGTGGTTTGAGGGCGAGATTAGAGTGTAGGGTTACCCCAAGGCAGCGAGCTTGCGGGACTGGGGAGAGTGAACAGCCATTGACGTTGATGAATGAGATGGTGGAAAGACGATGAATTCTGTTTTATCCATGTTAAGTTTTAGAAATCTAGCAGAGAAGAAGGATGAGATAGCGGACAGACATTGTGGGAATTTGGTTAGTAGGGAGGAGATATTGGGTCCAGAGTGGTAGATCTGTGTGTCATCTGTTATGATCTGCTACAAGCACTAAGGAAAGACAGGAGATCTGTCCCTCCAATAGAACTAAGCTGGATCCCTACTATGTAACGGGGAACCCGATCCTGTGATCAGACCCGCTAAAGTCCTCGGCTAGTCTGAACGAAGACCTATAGATGTGAGGAAGGGATCCCTACAAGAACTAGGGACTGGGAGAAAGATGGACACCTCCTAGCAGAAATTGTAGCAGAAATAAGACAAACAAACAACATAGAACATAGAGGTCCGAAGACCTAGCAAAACTGAAAGAGAAGGGTAACAGAGCACCAAGCTAGCTCAAGAGTATAAATTACAATGAATTCCAGCAAAGCCAGGAGGGCGGAGCAGGATTAAATAGGCAAAAAAGGTCATGTGACCAGCAAACTAGAAAAAACCTAACAGGAGAGTTCTAACATCATCAGTATAGAGGTGATAATGAAAGCCGTGAGACTCTATGAGCTGTCCCAGGCCAAAGGTGTAGATGGAGAAAAGCAGGGGTCCTAGGATTGAACCTTGGGGAACACCGACAGATAGGGGGCGAGATGAGGAGGTAGTGTGTGAGTGGGAGACACTGAATGTCCTGTTAAATATGAGGAGATCCAAGATAGGGCCAAGTCTTTGATGCCAAGAGATGAGAGAGTCTGTAGTAAGAGGGAATGGTCCACTGTGTCAAAGGCAGATGACAGGTCAAGGAGGGGGAGGACAGAGTAGTGTCGCTTGGATTTGGCGGTTAGTAGGTCGTTGGTGACTTTAGTCAGGGCAGTTTCAGTAGAATGGTGGGGTCGGAAGCCAGATTGGAGGCGGTCAAAGAGAGAGCAGGAGGAGAGGTGGGAGGACAGTTCAAAGTGGACATGTTGTTCCTGAAGTTTTGAGGCTTAGGGGAGGAGTGATATGGGGCGATAGCTAGTCAGAGAGGATGGGTCAAGGGAGGGCTTTTTGAGAATGTGTGTGATCGAGGCATGATTGAAGCATGAGGGGAAGACACCAATTGTTAGTGACAGGTTGAAAAGGTGGGTTAAGGTTGGGATGAAGATAGTGGTAAGATTGGGGATGAGGTGGGATGGGATTGGGTCAAGTTCACAGGTATTTAGGTGTGATTTGGAGAGAAAAGAGGAAAGTTGATCTTCCGTAATGGTGGAGAAGCTGGTTTTGGAGGAGGAGGATTGAGTAGGTGTGAGGAGGGGCTGGGGGGACTTTAGGCTAAAGCTTTTTGTGATGGTGTCTATCTTCTGCTTGAAGAATGAGGCAAAGTCTTCGGCTGAGATGACAGGAGAGGGAGGAGGCTCTGGGGGACAGAGGAGAGAATTGAAAGTGTTAAATAGCTGTTTAGGGTTGTGTGACAGGGAGGCTATGAGAGATGAGAAGTATGTTTGTTTTGCTGCAATATGTGTTATATACGTCACAAGAAGATAAATATGCGGCGCTCACCACATCATGTTAAAATCCAGAAAGATAAAAATTTAATCTATAACAATCAAGAGAAATATGACCAGCAAGTTGGCAAGACTCCTCTGTCCTCTCCAGACCCCTGACTCCTCCAGAATCCTCTGTTTTCTTTAGATTACTCTGTCTCATGTAGACTCCTTATCACTAGTAAGTAGTAAGCACTAAAATGCTCAGGTACTCGTTGCTTGGGTCGAGCAAATCGTAATGCTTGGGTGCTCGACCCGAGCAACAAGCCCAATGTAAGTCGATGGGAAACTCTAGCATTTTTCCTGTGGCTTCACCCGCAGGTCTGCCGGGGGCCTAAAGATTGCCCCAATCAATGGGAACAGTGCTCAAATGACATGGGAACAGCATGGGGAAGAACCCTGGAAGCATCTCAGACTCCCAGGTCACTTTTACGGACTGACAATAAAACAAACAAAAACAAAGCCAAAATGGATTTTCCTGGAAAAATATTAAAAAAACATTCTTTCCAGGGTAATGACTTGTATATAAGGCAAAATAAATAACCAAAAACAAAAATGCTCCTCCACACCTTGGACTATGTTCACACGTAGAGTTTTTGATGCGTTTTTGCACTTTTGCATTTCTTTCAAAGGTGAAAAATACATTCACCAGTAAATGTAATATTAACATTTTAGTACCTTATCTGGCCATGTGGTGTGTGAGACATGATCAGACACATCCAGAATGAACACTCATTTCCAGCTGATAATACAATCTAGCACCTGTCCCTATTTTAAAAACAGATTACAGTGTTATCACTAGGGAATATAATTTTTTTTCAGCACAGAGCATAATACAATAATCCCTGACTAGATGCCTGTAAGAAGCTATCCCAACTGCTATAGGTCACCCGTACACGAATCTAAGATAAGAGAGGTAAAATTGTACAATAGAAAATAGAATTTAACCATTTTTTTGGTTTGTTGCACCACCAAAGGGTGAAGGAACGCAAGCAACCCTGTCTGCTTTCATAATTTTCTAATTACAAATCACCGTTAAAAATTATGAATCGGTCAACGAGTGCATGAAAGATATCAAGTAATGCACTGTGGAAGAGATGTATTCAGTGACAATGAACAACACTCATCTCCAGCTGATGATACCTTGCACATGTCCCTATTGTAAATGCAGCTAACAGCGGTATCAACAGGGAATAGAATACATTTTTTTCTTGCAGCAGTACGCAATATAAGGCAATAATACCTGGCTGGATTAGTGTAATATGCTATTCATACTGCGATAGTTCACCCATAAATGAAATTTCAGATAAGAGAGGTAATATTGTAGAATATAGAATTGATTTAAATTGGCCTTCCCATTATTCAGGAATCTCTCTCCTATACTGTTATTGCGTATATGTTATAATACGCCAGTTGGCACTAAAAACAATCTCTGACAAAAAGCTAGCGGCCAGGACCTCCAAGGCATAGAGAGATATTTCATGCCACGTTGCCAGCTTGGATACCCAATAGTTGCAAGAATAACGGAGGACGCTGGCACAGTTGCCAAGGTAGTCCTTCAGCATCTTCCAAAACTTTTCCCTCCTTATCAGAGTAACCTGCGCATCAGGGCTTGGGCACTGGGAGGGTCTGAGAAAACTGTCCAGGACCTTTGACAGTGTTCTCCTGCCTATGCTGCATCTGCTTTGTTTCTCCCTCGCCTATACTCTTTGGCACTGTTACCTCTGCCACCAGTGTTGTCAGATGGGATTTTTTTAAATAATTCTTCAACAAGGGCCATCTAGTACTGCAACATACAACATAGGAGTGGGTCTTCTATACTGTTATTGCATATGCAGCAAGTTCAAGGGCTGCTCAAAATTAGGACGCACTCCAATACCCCTTTGAAGAGACGTAGTGGAGGGTCTCATTAAAAAAAATGTTCCCATTATAAAAGAGTGGGCTTCCTATACTGTTATAGCGTATGCAGCAAGTTGAAGGGCTGCTTAAAATTAGGGCGCACTCCAATACCACTTTAAAGAGACATAAAGGAGGGCCTCATTAAAAAAATTGTTCCCATGATTAGGAAGTGGGTCTCCTATACTGTTATGGTGTATGGAGTGACTGCAAGGGCTGGCATAAATTAGAACACACTCCAATACCCCTTTGAAGAGACGTAGATGAGGACCCCATTTAAAAAAAATTGTTCCCATTATTAAGGAGTTGATCACCTATACTTTTACTGTGTATGCAGTGACTGCAAGGGCTGGCAAAGATTACGATGCACTCCAATACCACTTTGAAGAGACATAGAGGAGGGCCTCATTAAAAAAAAGTTCCCATTATTAAGGAGTGGGTCTCCTATACTGTTATTGCTTATGCAGTGACTTCAAGGTCCGCCAAAAATTAGGACGCACTACAATACCCCTTTGAAGAGACATAGAGGAGGGCCTCATTTAAAAAAAATGTTCCCATTATTAAAGAGCGGGCCTCCTATACTGGTAATTCCCATGCACTAAGTACATGGGCTGAAAAACATATGCCCTTGGGGGGTATACATTAGCATACTGTATACATGAACATACTGTATAACATACAGAATGTTAGAGGCAGGCCTCAAAAAATAGTTCCTACGGGCATCATAAACACCCTTAAAAAAAATTATGTGCATGTTGCATGATGGTTACCCTGTTGATATGGTGGTAGAGGATGAGGAGAAGGAGGAGGATGACATAAAATTGACAAAATCAGGAAGCGTATACCCATGTCTGGGTGTGAAGAGGTGCATGGGAATAGACTCACCAAAAATAACCACTGGATTTGACTTTATGTTCCGTTTCTATCATCCGGTGGGGTCGAGAAGTCAGACCCAATCCATCCCTAGTTCATTTTGATATGAGTCAGCCTGTCAGCATTTTCAGTTGACAGGCAGATGTGCCTATCAGTTATAATACCTTTGGTGGCACTAAAAACCTGCTCTGATAAAACGCTAGTGGCAGTGGAGGCCAGGACCTCCAAGGCGTAGAGAGCCAGTTCATGTCAAATGTCCAGCTTGGATATGACTCGGTCGACAGGAGTAGGGGTACTCGGATACCGGGATGGATGGGTTACTTCTGTGGGGATCACAGTTGGTCGGTTCTCAGTTCCGTGCCCTGGACCGTCAGTAAAGGGATGGGGGTCAGGATGATGGGAGTATTGTGTCCTGACGCCTCCTGTGGTAACTGGTAAAATCGGTTACCAGCGCTGTGTATGGTTGCTGAGGTGATCGGCATACGGCTTGTACGAACGCTATAGGCAGTAATGTCAAAGTAGGCACACACACACATTAAGTCTTTGTTTCAGTACCTTTCTTTTACTGATGTGTGGTAACAGGTACAGTTCAGGAGGGTAACCAGGTTTTCGGTGCAGGTAGAGATATTCACTCTGGAGATTTGTGAGGCCTCCTCTAACAATGTGTGCGTTGTTTGGGATCAGTCCTGCCTTACGCTGAACCTGCCACCTTTTACTTTCTTTGGGGTCCTTCTCCACAACTGACAATGAGGTCCTTTTCTTGGGGCTACCAATTCTCTTTCTGGGCCCCTGATCCTATAGTTGGTCAAGTTTGGCAACTCTTTCCCCTTCTTCTTCAGGGGGAGTAGATCCTCCTGATCTGTCCGGGTTTTCTATGCTATTCCTGAATTAATAGCAATCTCAGACTCCGGTGTCCGGGTGAGCTAAAGGGATAATAGTTTTATCTCTTTCTCTCTCCTTTTAGCCTCCGTCCCTCTCTCTAGGGCGCTTCACAACACAGACCTGTTTCCTAGTTCAGGGCTTAACTGGTCCACGACCAACAGCTCTCTGTGTCTCCCTCCTCCTTCATCCCTCACAAGACTAACTGCCACTTTTCTGTCTCCCTGGAAACTGACTCCTCCCCTCAGACCTGGGGTGGAAGGTGGTGTGTGTGCCCAAGTGTACATCTCTCCCTGCACCCATGGATCCTGTGGTAATCCCCCGCAGGGGTGCCACACTAACATTGGCAGGGAACCACCCCAAAGATTACGGGACACACTCATTCCACATAGGCGCGGCCACGGAAGCAGCAAGAGCAGGACTGTCAGAAACGGAAGTTCAGAGGATAGGGAGATGGCGATCCACGTGTTTGGCGAGATACACAAGACCGGACTTGCTATCCTAACGTGGTTTGTTTCTTTTACAGGTGACGCTAAGCCAACAGTGTGGGTGATAGGACACTCGTATATATATATTGGGAAGAAAAAATGGGAAAAGTCCGCCCAGGCGTGAGGAAATTAGAGATTCATAACATATATTTCAACTGGAGAGGTATTAGAGGCCTGCTATGGCCACAGGTACTAATGGAGGTAATCAAGGTAGGGAGAGAGGCAAGAGGTCCGGTCATCTTAGTTATACAGGCCGGGGGAAACGACCTAGGTCATCACAAGAGCGCATAACTAATGGCAATAATGAAACTAGACACTGAGCGCTTCAGAGAATTTTTCACAAACTAACTATAGTATGGTCAGAGATTGTGCCGAGAACGGTATGGCAAGGTGTGCGAGACATCATGGCCATCGAACGCACAAGGCGGGTAATAAATATTCGGATGGCAAAATTTAGAAGAGACAGAGGCGGTGTAGTGATACGACACTGACAACTGGAAGGAGATAAAGCAGGCCTCATACGGCCCGACGGTGTTCACTTAATGGATATTGGACTGGACATATTCCTGTCAGGACTCCAGGAAGGAGTGGAACAAGCGTTAAGAGTGATGGGTGGGGGTCAGAGTCCTGCATACGAGTACGCAGGATCCTCCGTGGCCTGGAAATACAAAGGACATGTTGGAGAGTTACACTTGTTGGCCAACTTGCCAGTGTGGAGACACAGGGCATGCTGCAACAAGCTGAATTATTTTAGAAATAAAATGCCTTTCTAATGGAATGAGTATAAAGAGTTAATAAAGCTGTGACTGGTCCTCACCCATCCAGTTGTAAGAGTTACATTACTGTATTGTCAAGGAAAGGGGGGCGGTAGGGGGGCTGAGCGTCTGGGTTTGGTTGGGGGTCCCCACAGTCTGCTTAGGCTAGATGCAGTTAAAAATTCTTATTAGATACACAGGCGGTGTAGCTTGCTTTAGAGCTGGGCTACTATGCTGACTAGCAGACACTGAAGCTTTGGAGCAGACCTCTGAGTAAACAGCTCTTCACACTCAACCATCTGTGTTATCCCAAGCCATAGTGTATGTAGTTTCTTACGGTTAAAAGGGGGGGGGGAGCGACCTAACCCACCTGGAATTGACAATGCCAACGTCACGTAAAACACAGCAAGGGGACTCCAAAAAGAGTCTCCATTTTTTCCAAAAATTGCGGCACAGACACCACTTAAGTGGCATCAATTGCCCCAGAGTTGCTTAAAACGGTTGGTGAGGTGATTTTAACAAATCCTCAAGCTTTTAGTCTCCCCAGGATGACACATGGGTAGAAAAGTCCTTGCGGATCCATGATTTGTTCATCTTTATGAACGTGAGTCTGTCTACATTCTCAGTGGAGAGCCGCGTGCGCTTATCTGTCAGCACACCACCAGCAGCGCTGAACACACGTTCAGAGAGAACGCTAGCTGCAGGGTATGACAAGATCTCCAAGGCGTGAGTGGCGAGCTCTGGCCATTTATCCAGATTGGAAGCCCAAAATGAGCAAGGGTCCAGTGACACAGTCATGGCTTCGATGTTCACTTGGAGATACTCCTGCACCATCGTCTCTAGGCGTTGACTATGTGTCAGACTTCTTGTCTCCTGTGGCCTTGCAAAGGATGGTCTAAAAAATTGGTGAAACAATTCCACAAAATTGCTGTTACCAGCAGATACTGTGTTACTGTTACGGTTTGAGTGATGAAGACTCGACAGTCCCACGGTTGGCAAGTTAGAACTGTGAGATTCACTACGTGCACCACTGGTGTTTTGTGGAAAAGCAGATGTAAGATTCTGCAACAGTCTCTGCTGATACTCCTGCATGCGTGAACCCCTTTCTATGGCAGGAATAATTTCTGCAAATTTACTTTAGCACCGGGGATCTAAGAGTGTGGCAACCCAGTAGTCGGGATTACTTTGAATTCTGACAATCCGAGGGTCATGTTGCAGGGAGTGCAGCAAGAAGGCACTCATGTGTCTTGCGCATCCAGGAGGAACAAGTCCTTGTTGTAAAGTGGCGAGGTAAGAATCATGCTTCCTTCCTCTGCCCTCTCCCCCCAAACCTCGCACAACAGAAATGTGATCAAGGTCTCCCTCATCTGATGAGTCTTCCATGCCCATCGCCAGTTCGTCCTCCACTTCTTCCTCGGCTCCTGCACCTTCCTCAACAGTTTGGCTGCCACCATGCGCCCTGGTTAATCCCTCTCCCCGACCCTCACATGCCTGCCTCCTTGGTGCTGCTGACCATCTGGACCTTGGAGATGTTATCCCTTCCGCATACAACTCCTCCTCCTCTACTTCCTCCACCTTCTCTTGTGCCACCACCTGACTCCGAATTCTGTTTAACGTGTGCTCTGGCATGTAAATCACTGGAATAGTCATGCTGATAATGGCATCGTCAGCACTAAACATCTTCGTCGCCATTTCAAAACTGTGCAGAAGGGTGCATAGGTCCCTGATCTGAGACCACTCCTGCAGCATGATTTGTCCCACCTCTGGATCTCATTGGCCCAGGCTATACGTCAGAACGTATTGCACCAGGGCTTGTCGGTGCTGCCACAGTCCCTGCAAAATGTGCAGAGTTGAATTCCACCGTGTCGGCACATCGCATTTCAGCCGGTGAACTGGCAGACCCAACGACTTCTGTAGATATATAAGTTGTTAAGCTGTGGGATGCGAACGGCGGAAGTGAGCACACAGCGACCATGCCCTCTGCAGAAGGCCATCTAGTCCGGGATAGTGGGCTAAAAATTGCTGGACAACCAGGTTCAACACGTGAGCCATACAAGGCACGTGTGTGACATTGCCCCGGCGAAAGGCCGCACCCAGGTTTGCAGCATTGTCGCACACGGCCTTCCCTGGTTGCATGTCCAGTGGAGACAACCATTCATGAAATTGGTTCTCCAGAGCTGACCACAACTCCTCAGCTGTGTGACTCACATTTCCCAGACATTTCAAAGTAAAAACCGCCTGATGACGTTGAGCCCTACTGCCAGCATAGTAAGGAGGTGTGCAGGATCCCTTCTGCGCAGTTAGAAAGCTTGTGGCATGACCAGACAGGCTTTGGGTGCAGGTGGAAGACCGAAAGGAGGTTGAGGAGGCAGAAGCAGTGGAGGAACTTCTAGATAAAGAGGATTGACGCACAACTCGTGGGGACGGCAAGACTTGGACAGCAGCCCCTTGTCCTGCTGTCACCATAGTTACCCAGTGCCCAGTCAGCGACATGTAACGCCCCTGTCCATGCCTACTCGCCCAAGTGTCTGTGGTGAAATGCACCCTGTCACACACAGAGTTTCTCAAAGAAGCGGTGATGTTGTGTGCGACATGCTGGTGGAGCGCAGGCACACCTTTCTTTGAGAAGTAGTGCCGACTGGGTATCTGGTACTGGGGCACTGCGACGGACATAAGGTCTCGAAAATCCTCTGTGTCCACCAGGCGGAAAGGCAGCATTTCTGTAGCCAAGAGCTTACAGATGGTGAAATTCAACCTCTTAGCTTTCTCATGGCTAGGAGGAAATGGTCTTTTACTTGTCCACATCTGAGGGACCAAGGGCTGGCTGTTGTCCTTAGACGGGGTTGAGTAGGGTGTGCCCAGCAAACTGCCGGTCTGTGAGGAAGATGCAGGCGGAAAAGTTAGGTTGCCTTGATCCAAAGGTGGTGCTCTTGATGTCGGAGAGCGCTCAACACCAGCAGGTGTTTCCACTTCCAAATGAAATGATGACCTGCCAATCACGCTGGCTGTTGCGGGTAAAGAGGTGGCAGATCTGAGTCCAAAAACATGTGTGACTGCTGTCCCCCCAGTCTCAGAGGATGAAGAGGCCACGGATGCACAATATGGGGCAGACGGTGGCTGGCCCGGCTCGCTAGGCCGCATTGTAGCACAGTGAGCTTCCCACTGCAACTTATGCTTCATATCCATGTGACGGTTCATGCATGAAATACTCAAACTATGGATTTTTTGGCCTCTACTTAGCTTTTGCTGACAAATGCTACAGATAACACGAGTTGGGTCATCTTTATCGATCTGAAAAAATGCCCAGGCTATGCAAGGCTTAGCACCCATGCGACCTGAAGAGCCACCACGACTTGTGGTCAGAGGCAGAGTTGTGTTTGAGGATGCAGTTGTTGACGTGCTTCCAGTACTCCGTCTCTGTCCTGGAAGGCGCAACCTAACCTCGTTGTCACTAGCATCTTCCTCCACCTCCTCTGCTGACCTCATCTCTTGGCTGACTGTGGGTTGACAGTAAGTGGGATCTCCAACCTCGTCATCATCACCCTGTGTGTTCTCACACCCGTCGTCCTCAGAGCCAACCTCTTCCTGCCCTGACCGAAAAGTCAAGTTGTCGCTCCAATCAGGTATTTGAGTCTCATCATCATATTCATCATTGTCTCCAACAACAGGAGTTACAGTTTGGGAACGAGGGTCTACATTATGCTCAGAACCTTCTTCATCTGGTCCTGGATCCGACTCCTAAAGATTTTGGGCATCAGTGCAGATCATTTCCTTGTCTGGATTAACAGAAGCGCTGGAGCCGACCTCTGATTACCAGGCTATAGTATGAGTAAACAGCTCTGCAGACTCAACCATCTGTGTTACCCCATACTCAGACGGGCAGCTGGAGACTTGGGAGCTGTGAGGAAGCAAGTGCGATTGGGGAGACACCTCTGAGGACTGGAGTATTTGTGATGTTGAAGTTGATGTGGAGGAGAGCCCACTTGAAGGAGCACTTGATATCCATTGAAGCACCTGCTGTTTTTGTGCCTCATCTGGAATTTGTAGCGATGAGCGTGTCCGTAAGAAAGGGATCGTATCACATTGTCCACGAAAAGAAGTAGACATCTTAGTTTGGCTGGAAGATGGTCTTTCTTCTGCAGATGTTACTCCCCCCCCCCCACCGCGGGGGGGCTCGACCCACCAGCGGACAGGCACCAGTATTGGGAGAGGGAGGCAGGCCGTCAGGGTCTATTGCGGCTCTGGCACAAACCCGGCGACACAGAGGTCGCACGGGCAGGAACGGACTGGCCATGTCGGCTTCGCACTCCAGCATAGTCTCTCTGCCCGCTCGCGCCCGTAACCTCAAAGGGATGCGCAAGCGGTTTTTCTTCCCAGGGCTGTTCCCCGCCCAGCAGGAATGTGGGAGAGCTCAGGTCGGCCTTCCACTGTACTCCCTTACCTCCCTCGTCCTCTTTCCTTCTTCTGTTCTCCATCTAACCCCTCGGCTCTGTGGTGTCCGCTCTCCCTCCAGCTCTCTCCTTCTCACAGGTGGACTACCGTGTGTATTCACACTGTGGCAAATCTTTTGGGCCCAGGCATAAGAAGTCATCGAGGTAATGGATAATATGTGCCCCCTTAGAAACGTCCATTGCAACCCATTCGAGGAAGCAACTAAACGCCTCAAATAGTGAGCAGGATCTGGAGCACCCCATGGACAAACAGCGATCTATATAGTATACTCCTTCCCAGAAGCAGCCCAATAGGTGGACATTATTTGGAGGCACAGGTAGTAAGTAACTGGAACGCTGCATCAATGTCTGTTTTGGCCATTAGGGTGACCCTTCCCAACTTCTTGACCCGCCTGATTGCCTTGTCAAAGAATGTACAGTATATACTACTGAACTTGGTTCCGCGTCAATGTTGTCGTTTACTGACCTGCCCCTTGGATATGACAAATGGTGGATTAGTCCGAATGTATTGGGTTCCGTTTTTGGCACAACTCACAACGCTGATATGACGCGCCCCTGGGCCTGCTGTGTCGCGCAGCGTCTCGCGCACGGGGGCTTACCCGGAACCGGATCAGATGAGGGTTGTAGTCTCCGAGTGGCGGGGACCCGGTCCGTGCCCAGGGAGTCAACTCAGTGTGTGGCAGTCTTGATAGATGTTATTTGAGTGTCGACTACGCCACCCGTTGATTTGCAGCTATGGAGCTGCCGCTGCAGGGCAGACCGCTGAGGCCGGTGTAGAATTGTGCAGCGTGATAGTATAACCCCCAACGGGAGGGGTATGGCCTCAGGGCAGCCGACGTGGAAGATGAGGGTAGCAGGAACCACTCAGAGACGGTGCGGTGTAATTCAGGGTCTTTACTGGTAACAACGATAGACCCTCCCGGAGTACTTGCTAGCGAACGGGGCCTGGTCAGTCCTTGAGCAGATGGGATCTCCCCTGGCCAGGCGGAGTTGTAGGCCTCCCAAACTGACTGTACTCTTCTGGCTACCTTGCTAGAAGCGGATATAAGTAGCCCACGTCCCTGAGTGTACCGTGTGGTGCTCACCCGTATGGCCGGTGACTCGGGGCCTTCTAATGGCTTCCGCTCCACGATGGCGGCGCTGGTCCCACGCGTGTGACCGTGCCTTCGGGTTTCTGGGCCTGAGGACCTGAAATCCCCTGCCGGTCGGCTTCTGCTGCTGGGTAAGAGTTAGTCCCCACAGCCTCGGACGCCGGGTCCGGTAAGAAAGCTTCTCAGTCAGGGCGAGCTCTGCAGCTGCCAGCCCCTGACTTGTAGTAGTATTGCTCCCACTGAGCTTCTGCTGTTTCTTCCTGTGACTGTTTCTTGTCTCTACTCTCCTTGACTGACTAACCCTGCTTCAGCCCCGGGTTTATATAGGGGAAGGTCTTCCCCTCCCAAGACTGGGCAGGAGGTGTGGCATGCACAGGATCCCTGACCAAAGGACCTCCCACCTGCTCTCAGACATAACATTACATTACTGTGGGAAACCAGACCCCTGGGGTGCCACAGATACCACTACGTCTTGTAAGGAAATTGTTCTGAATGGAACCGCCATTCTACCTAAAGATATGTCTTTTTTTAATTTTCTTGTCACGATGTCTGGGTGTTGGTAGGCTGATTTTAGATTTTTACTCCAGCCTTTCTTGATTTTAGAAGGGCATGACATGCCTATATCTGTGTCTCCCCCTCCTTTTACTCCTCCACCTCTTTTCTTTTCGCATGACTATATGTACTTGTCACTTTTCCATGTGTTAGTTGTGTCTTCTGAGCAGTTTGTCAGCTTTTGGACACCTTTGAAGGTGTTTTCTATGTGTTTCTATGTGTTTTTGTTTGCCTGCCAACGGTGTTCGACGGTGTTCAACTAACAGTTCGACAAACAGTTCGGCGAACACACCGGTGTTCGACGAACCGAACCCGAACACTACGGGGGTGGCTCAACTCTACTCAGTATTTGATCACGTCTGATAACCAATTTTTTTGCCCAATCACGGTACAGCGATGCTATTGGTCAGCGAAGAAGTGTGAATATCTTGTGGACACACAAGTAGCAGACTTTAAAAGGAGTATATTAATTTGTAGCTTGCAAAAAATCAGGATTAATACCGCAGTATTTGATCACCTCTTATGACCAATTATTTTGCCCAGTAAGGGTATACCAATGCTATTGGTCAGCAAACAACTGTGAATATAATTTGGACACACGGGTAGCGGACTTTAAATGGAGTATAATCTTTTGCACATTGCAAAAAAAAAGCAGGATTAATACTGCAGTAATATTTGAGCACCTGAGATGATGGACAAATTTCTCTGCTTGCACAATACAGCAATGCTATTCAAATCAACCAAATCTGGCTGTATGCTGCTAACAAGCAAATGGAGCAGTGAAAATGGTGTATTATATTGCTTTTCACCAAAATTAGCAGGATTAAGAGCAAAAGGAACATTATCAGCCATGATATCTAAGGCTATTGATAGGAGTTCCAGCAGCAAAAAGAATGTGCAATGGACCCTATTCTGTACTATACTAGGTCTCCACAAACTCTGCCTAACTAGTGCTATCAGCAGGATTAATATTCATCAGAATGAGCCTTTACAGGGACTGTTAGAGTAGATTAATAATAGTGGTGTAGAATCTCTGTTTAAAATAACTTCAATTCTCTCCCTCACTCAGCAGTAGTTCTCCTTATTCTGTCTTTGACTGGTAGACTGTGACAAGCATAGGGTCACGGGTCTTATATAGACCTGATGACGCTGTGAGGCCAGCCAATCACTGTAATGCCGCAACCAACATGGCTGTGGCATTGCAGTGACTGTCACGCAATCCCTGCATAGTAATTGGCTGCCTAAAATGCGTCCAACATGCGTGGCGGGGACTCGAGCACCCGCTCGAGCATATCAAAATTACTCACCAAGCACCGAACATCTCGAGCACTGTGATGCTCGGGCGAGTAACGAATAGTGGCGAGCATGCTCACTCATCACTACTTATCACCCTCCAGACTCCCTCCAACCTCCTCTGTTAGATCCGTACACCACTATCTTCTGTAGACCCTTCAATACTCTCCAGACCCCTGTGTCCTCCTGATGCCTATGTCCACTCCAGACTTCTCTGTTTCTTACATATGCCTCTACCCTCTCCAGACTTCTCTGTCCTCTCCAGACTTCTCTGTGATCTGTAGAACCCTGTGTCCTCCTGACTCCAGTGTCTTCAAACTTCTCTGTTCTCTCCAGACTCTTCTTTCTTTTCCAGGCTTTTATGTCTTCTCCAAGCCCTTCTGTCCTCTAGACTCTTCAGCTGTCTCTAGTGATAAGCGAGCATGCTCGCTACTGCTCAGTGCTCGCCAGAGAATCTCACTGCTCGAGATGCTCAGTGCTCGCCGAGTATTTCCCGATTTGCTCGGCGGGAGCTCGGGTCCCCTCCCTGCATGTTTGGCGCTCTTTAGAGCGCCAATCAACATGCAGGGATTGTCTGCCACTCACTGTAATGCCGTAGCCATGTTGGTTGTGGCATTACAGTGATTAGCTGGCCGCACAGCGTCATCATGTCTATATCAGACCTGGCACCGCCATGCTTGTCACAGTCACTCCGGAATCAGACAGTGCAGGGAGAGCTGCTGCTGAGCTAGGGAGAGATTTGCTTGTTTATAGTTAGTGTAGGTGTGCCAAACTATATTAGAGACACATATCCATCTCAACAAACAGTCCTTCTGAGGACTAATCCATCTGCAGAGATATCAGGCAGGCAGGGTGTATAGGCAGGTAGGGTATATAGGCAGGCAGTGTATATAGGCAGGCAGGCAGTGTATATAGCCAGGCAGGCAGGGTATAATGCAGACTGCAGTGCATATAGCACAAGAGGCTCCATTCCAGTTCTGTCTGTTGCTGCTGCTGTTATATTTCCAGAAATAGGCCCAGGTCTCAGAGGCCAGGAATAATTTTTTTTGGATCTTAATCCTCATTATTTGCTTAAAAAGCAATCCAGAGAACACAGTTTTTCTGCGCCATTTGCTTGTTGGCACTGCAGAATACAGCCAGGTCTTTCCATATTACAGCGCTAAAAATCCAGCTATTTAAAATTGTGTTTTTTCCGTCACACGGATCACATATACGTTGTCAGAAAATACTGCCATTTCTGGCCTCCATTAAAAATTTTCTTTACTGTGTCAGTGAAGCAATTCACCGCAGTTTGCTGGTCAAACTACTTACCTACAGGCCAGGTATTTAAAACTCTGTTTTCTCCGTCACACAGATCACATATAAGTTCACTCCAAACTCAGTCATTTGTAGTGAGCGTGGAAGATACTGTCCTCCATTTAAAATGGGCAAGGCATGTGGCAAGGGACGGGGAACTGGACAAGATGGTGATGGTGCATGCAGAGGCCAAAGACAAGGCCGTTGACAAGCTGAAATTGTGCCACAACAAACAGCCACATCTTCTCGCCTGACCTTCCTGTTCCAATTCCTAGGGGACTGCAGCACACCACTATTGAACCCAGAGCAGTGTCAAAAGGTTGTTGGTTGGATAGCGGATAATGCTTCCAGTCACTTAGCCACCACCACCATCACCACCACCCTGTCTTCCACAAGGTCAAGTCTCAGTAGCCGTGAGTCTGGACTGAATATTCCTCACCCTGATCCTCCTTCCTCCCGCCATGCTGAGTGCCCGGAGACAACTCATTCCACACTTGGACACTCTGAAGAGCTGTTCACTTTTCCATTTATAGATTCGGGCCTCTCACCCGGTCCACTTGAAGTGGGGCAAGAGGAGATGTAGCGATGCCCAAATATTTGAGCAGCCACGGTCACACGAAGGCGACGGTGGGAACGTGTCACACGAGGTGGAAGATGATGAGACACAATTGCCATAAAGTCAGGAGGAGGATTAGGGTGCGGAAGTGGAAGACGAGGTGGTGGATGCTATAGTAATTGACCCAACCTGGCGGGAGGACATGCAGAGAGAGGACAGCAGCACACAGGGGGAGGGAGACAGAGCACCCCAACAGGCATGAAGAAGCAGTATGGTGGCCGCAGATAGAAGGCAGGCAACCGTTCCCAGTAACACCAACACGAAGGAAGTTGCTAGTACAACTGTTAGATCTCCCCGAGTCTGGTTATTTTTTAAAGACTCTGCCAATAACTGCAAAAAGGTCATTTGCACCACCTGCCAGGCCAGCATGCATCAGCAGGGGTGGCAAAACGACCAGCCTGACCACCACCAGCATGATCAGGCACATGGCAGCAAAGCACCCTACTTTGTGGGCCGAACCCCAGGGTCTAGGAACAGTGTCTGCAGGTGGCAACATTGCTTATTCCGCAGTTGTGCATGCAAGCCAATCCCCTGTCCATGGTGCATGCGAAGATGCCTCCTGCCCTGCACCTGTCGTTGCGCACTCTCAAGTAGCAGCATCAGTAAGCACGTCCATGTCCTTGTCCCAGTGCAGCGTTCAGTTGTCCATACCCCACTCCTTGGAATGCAAGCGCAAATATGCAGCCAACACCCCACAGGCCACAATACTAAATTCTCACATTTCACGACTGCGCTTGAAATGTTGCCTTTTAGGCTCGTGGAGACAGAAGCATTCCATAATCTGATAGCGGCGGACGTCCCTCGGTACTCGGTCCGCAGCCGCCACTGTTTCTCCCGGTGTGCCATCCCCGCATTACACAAGCACGTGTCACAAAACATTAGCCGTGCCCTCAACAACGCAGTTACCGGTAAAGTCCACCTAACCACGGACACGTGGACAAGTGCTTGTGGGCAGGGACGGTACATCTCTCTGATGGCACACTGGGTTAACATAGTGGAAGCCAGGACCCAGTCGGACCTTGGGACGGAACACGTCCTCCAGACGCCAATGATTGCGGGCCCTAGGTCAATCAGGGTTGCCCCCACGGTCTACAGCTCATCCTCCTCAGCCGCCTCCTCTTCTTTAGCCTCCATCTTCGAAATGACCACATAAGTCACAAGCTGGAAGCACTGCAGCACTGCCTCGACCAAGCCGCAACAGGCTGTGCTGAAGCTAATATGCTTAGGTGAAAAACCGCACAATGCTGAAGATTTGTGGACAGCTCTGAAAGAGCAGGCAGATCTGTGGCTCACACCGCTGAACCTACATCCAGGTATGGTTATGTCTGACAATGTCCGGAACCTGGTGGCGCCTCTGAGGCGAGGCGAACTCACACACGTACCATGCCTAGCCCATGTGCTTAACCTTGTGGTTCAGCAGTTTCTCAAATCCTACCCGGAGCTGCCGGATCTGCTTGTTAAAGTACGCCGTCTGTTTGCCCATTTTAGAAAGTCAGCTACAGCTTCCGCCGCCCATGCCGTGTTTCAGCAGCGTTTGCAGCTTCCGGCTCACAGACTGGTGTGTGATGTCCTACACTGCAGATGTTGGGAAGGATTTGTGAGCAGAAGAGGGCAGTTGTTGAGTACCAGCATCAACAAGGCTGTCGGTATTCAGTTCAGACTCCACACATAAGACCTCAGGAGTGGACATGGATGTCAGACATATGTACCATCCTCCAACACTTTTGATGACTCCACCAAGATGGTGAGCGGCGATGATGCCATAATTAGCGTCACCATCTCGCTTCTCTGTCTTCTGAAACGCTCTCTGCTCACAATCAAAGAGGATACATTGCAGGCAGAGCACGATGAGATGGAGCAAGGAACCATACAGGGTGATTACACACAGCCAAGCCTCATCTCATCCCAACGTGGAATGGGTGACAATGAGGAAGTGGAGGAGGAGGAAGGACAGGAGCTAGTTTCATGAAATATAGACAGTACTACCTGCACAGCTGTTGTACCATCTGTTCAGCGTGGATGGCCAGAGGAGAGGAGGAGGAGGAGAGCATGGTCAGTCATCCTCTTGGTGAGGACACGGAAGTCTTGCCTGTTACTAGTCTGGCACACATGGCTGAGTTTATGTTACGCTGCCTTTCCCATGATGCTCGCATTCTCAAAATTTTGGGTGACAGTCATTACTGGTTGGTGACACTTCTAGACCCAAGGAGAACTTTATATCTTTTATTCCTGAGGCGGTCAGGTCTACAAAAATGGGGCTGTACCAGAAGGCCCTTGTTGGGGAACTATTAAAAAAATTCCCATCTGAAAACGCTACGGTGGGAACATGTCACACGAGGTGGAAGATGATTAGACACAATTGCCATAAAGTCAGGAGGAGAATTAGGGTGCGGAAGTGGAAGACTAGGTGGTGGATGATATAGTAATTGACCCAACCTGGCGGGAGGACATGCAGAGAGAGGACAGCAGCACACAGGGGGAGGGAGACAGAGCACCCCAACAGGCATGAAGAAGCAGTATGGTGGCCGCAGATAGAAGGCAGGCAACCGTTCCCAGTAACACCAACACGAAGGAAGTTGCTAGTACAACTGTTAGATCTTCCCGAGTCTGGTTATTTTTTAAAGACTCTGCCAATAACTGCAAAAAGGCCATTTGCACCACCTGCCAGGCCAGCATGCATCAGCAGGGGTGGCAAAACGACCAGCCTGACCACCACCAGCATGATCAGGCACATGGCAGCAAAGCACCCTACTTTGTGGGCCGAACCCCAGGGTCTAGGAACAGTGTCTGCAGGTGGCAACATTGCTTATTCCGCAGTTGTGCATGCAAGCCAATCCCCTGTCCATGGTGCATGCGAAGATGCCTCCTGCCCTGCACCTGTCGTTGCGCACTCTCAAGTAACAGCATCAGTAAGCACGTCCATGTCCTTGTCCCAGCGCAGCGTTCAGTTGTCCATACCCCACTCCTTGGAATGCAAGCGCAAATATGCAGCCAATGCCCCACAGGCCACAATACTAAATTCTCACATTTCACGACTGCTTGCGCTTGAAATGTTGCCTTTTAGGCTCGTGGAGACAGAAGCATTCCACAATCTGATAGCGGCGGACGTCCCTCGGTACTCGGTCCGCAGCCGCCACTGTTTCTCCCGGTGTGCCATCCCCGCATTACACAAGCACGTGTCACAAAACATTAGCCGTGCCCTCAACAACGCAGTTACCGGTAAAGTCCACCTAACCACGGACACGTGGACAAGTGCTTGTGGGCAGGGACAGTACATCTCTCTGACGGCACACTGGGTTAACATAGTGGAAGCCGGGACCCAGTCGGACCTTGGGACGGAACACGTCCTCCAAACGCCAATGATTGCGGGCCCTAGGTCAATCAGGGTTGCCCCCACGGTCTAAAGCTCATCCTCCTCAGCCGCCTCCTCTTCTTTAGCCTCCATCTTCGAAATGACCACATAAGTCACAAGCTGGAAGCACTGCAGCACTGCCTCGGCCAAGCGGCAACAGGCTGTGCTGAAGCTAATATGCTTAGGTGAAAAACCGCACAATGCTGAAGATTTGTGGACAGCTCTGAAAGAGCAGGCAAATCTGTGGCTCACACCGCTGAAACTACATCCAGGTATGGTCATGTCTGACAATGTCCGGAACCTGGTGGCGCCTCTGAGGCGAGGCGAACTCACACACGTACCATGCCTAGCCCATGTGCTTAACCTTGTGGTTCAGCGGTTTCTCAAATCCTATCCGGAGCTGCCGGATCTGCTTGTTAAAGTACGCCATCTGTTTGCCCATTTTAGAAAGTCAGCTACAGCTTCCGCCGCCCATGCCGTGTTTCAGCAGCGTTTGCAGCTTCTGGCTCACAGACTGGTGTGTGATGTCCCCACGCATTGGAACTCTAAACTGCAGATGTTGGGAAGGATTTGTGAGCAGAAGAGGGCAGTTGTTGAGTACCAGCATCAACAAGGCTGTCGGTATTCAGTTCAGACTCCACACATAAGACCTCAGGAGTGGACATGGATGTCAGACATATGTACCATCCTCCAAAACTTTGATGACTCCACCAAGATGGTGAGCGGCGATGATGCCATAATTAGCGTCACCATCTCGCTTCTCTGTCTTCTGAAACGCTCTCTGCTCACAATCAAAGAGGATGCATTGCAGGTAGAGCACGATGAGATGGAGCAAGGAACCATACAGGGTGATTACACACAGCCAAGCCTCATCTCATCACAACGTGGAATGGGTGACAATGAGGAAGTGGAGGAGGAGGAAGGACAGGAGCTAGTTTCATGAAATATAGACAGTACTACCTGCACAGCTGTTGAACCATCTGTTCAGCGTGGATGGCCAGAGGAGAGGAGGAGGAGGAGAGCATGGTCAGTCATCCTCTTGGTGAGGACACGGAAGTCTTGCCTGTTACTAGTCTGGCACACATGGCTGAGTTTATGTTATGCTGCCTTTCCCATGACGCTCGCATTCTCAAAATTTTGGGTGACAGTCATTACTGGTTGGTGACACTTCTAGACCCAAGCTACAAGGAGAACTTTATATCTTTTATTCCTGAGGCGGACATGTCTACAAAAATGGGGCTGTACCAGAAGGCCCTTGTTGGGGAACTATTAAAAAAATTCCCATCTGAAAACGCTGGCGGCAGAGGGCAAACTTCGTTAGACAACCAAGGAGTACAGGCAAGAGAGACACAACTCCAATCCAGCAGAGGCAGGGGAACACTGTCAAAGTTCTGGGAGAGTTTTCTCAGACCCTCCCATCGCACAGGCCATAACGCGCGGGGTACTCTCACAAGGAGTGCAAAGTTTGGGAAGATGCTGAGGGGGTACCTTACCGACCGTACCAACGTCCTCCGAGATTCCTCTGTGCCTTATAATTATTGGGTATCCAAGCTGGATACGTGGAATGAACTTGTCTCTACGCCTTGGAGGTCCTGGCCTGCCCTGCCACTAGCGTTTTATCAGAGCGGGTTTTTAGTGCCGCTGGAGGAATTATAACTGATAAGCGCATCCGCCTGTCAACTGAAAATTCTGACAGGCTGACTCTTATAAAAATGAACAAGGGCTGGATTGGGCCAGACTTCTCAACACCACCGAATGATAGCAGCAGAACATAAACTCAATTCCAGTGTCTTTTCTTGGGAGGTGTATTCCCATGCACCTTTTCACACCCACACATGTTTATACGCTTCCTGATTTTTGCTATTTGCTCTTGTCCTCCTCCTTCTCCTCATCCTCCACCACCATATCACCACAGTGACCGCGGTCCGAGATGCAACACCCACATAATTTTTTTAAATGGTGTTTATGATGCCCGTAAAAAAAATTTTTATACAGTATGTTCATGTATACCCCCCAGAGGTAAATGTTTGTCAACCCATACACTTAGTGCATGGACATTACAAGTACAGGAGGCCCGCTCCTTTCTAATGGGAACATTTTTTTATGAGGCCCTCCTCCACGTCTCTTCCAAGGGGCATTGAAGTGCCTCCAAATATTTGGCAGCCCTTGCATTCACTGCATAGGCCAACACTATGGGAGACTCTCTCCTTTCTAATGGGAATTTGTCGTTACTGTGGCCCTGCTCTTTGTGTCTTTAAATTCTTAGTGTTTTTTTTCCTAAAATTGGTCAGCCGATGGACTCACTGCATACCCTATAACTAAATAGTAGACCCTCTCCTTTCTAATGGGAATTTGTCGTTACTGTGGGTCTGCTCTATGTGTCTTTAAATTCTTAGCGGGGTTTCTCCTAAAATTGGTCAGCCGTTGGACTCACTTCATACCCTATAACTGTATAGCAGGCCCTCTCCTTTCTAATGGGAACATGTCGTACCTTGTTACTGTGGCCCTGCTCTATGTGTCTTTAAATTCTTAGTGGGGTTTTTCCTAAATTTGGTCAGCCGTTAGTCTCACTTCATACCCTATAACTGTATAGCAGACTCTCTCCTTTCTAAATGGAATTTGCCATTACTGTGGCCCTGCTCTATGTGTCTTTAAATTATTAGTGGGGTTTTTCCCAAATTTTGGCAGCCCTTGCAGTCACAGCATGGGCATTACCTCTATAGGAGACCTGCTCCTTTATAATGGGAACATTTTTTTTTCCTGAGACCCTCCTTTATGTCTCTTCAAAGGGGTACTGGGTTGCGTCCAAATTTTTGGCAGCCTTTGCAGTCACTGGATACGCAATAACAGTATAGGAGACCCACTTGCTAATAATGAGAACAACAAAGCATAGCCGGCTGATGGCTCTCTAACAATAGCGAGGGCCGACTGCTGGTCTTTTAAGAATAGTAAGGGCAGTCTGATGGCCCTATAAAAATAGGATTTATGACTTTCAGAGTCCCTCCATCATAAATAAAACAGGATGTGTCTGATGATGTGTCACACACCACATTGCCAGATAAGGTTGTAAAATGTTAAAATGACATTTCCCGGTGAATGCATTTGTCTTAAAAAATAACGTAAAATAAACAAAACAATGGGATCTTTCTTTAGTATAAAAAACAGCGTCACCAATTTAACCTCAATGTAATCACATTGTTCAGCTCCTGCACCTCCTCCTCCATCTCCGAAATGACCACATCAGTCACAAGCTGACAGCACTGCAGCACTGCATTGGCCAAGCGGCAACAGGCTGTGCTGAAGATAACATGCTTAATGCTTAATTGACAAACCGCCCAGTGCTGCAGAGTTGTTAAAAGCTGTAACACAGCAGCCTGATCTGTGGCTCTCACCGCTAAACATACAGCCAGGCATGATCGTGTGTGACAATGGGCGGAACCTGGTGACGGAGAAATGACAGCCGGGGTAGATAGAGTTTCCCTCTATGCCAGTCCTTTCACCGAGCTAAATACAACTCTCAGCAAAAAAAGCTGTGGACTGGCTCCGCACCGTCCCTGGCCACATTCACCTGTCCATGTGTTTGTGGGTAGGCGGTCCTTCCCAGTAAGTGCACTGGGGAGGGCACAGGTAATGTTGTGGGACCCGTGCTTGTGGAAGGCAGAGATCATACCGGGAAAAATAGTGGCAGATGGGGACCGAGTATGGCTACTTGGTCGCCGCCGCCATAAGATTGTAGAGAGCTTCCGCCTCCCCGAGCCTAAAAGGCCACATTTCAAGTGCAAGCAGCTGCCCAGAAATCTGTCAGTTTAGTGTTGCCGCCTGTGGGTTGGTGGGTGGCTGGCTGCATACTTGCGCTTGCATTCCAAGTAACAGAAAACTAAGCAGATGGTGGCCTCTATCATTATCATGGCCTCACCTCGGCACTATGAACTCTCCTGAAGGAGAAGCCAGGGCCCACCGGAGGAGTCTCCGGTTCTCTGGTGGGCCCTTACAACTCTGCTGAGAAGCAGCCCTGGCTAAGAAAAGTGTGGGGGAAGGTTCCCGGACACTCTATGGCTGCTTTTTTAATGTGGATCGGACATGCTTATGCATGTTATTTCTTAAACCGCATTGCAGATCAGGCCATTGTCCAACTCTGTATTCATGAAATTAAATGCGCAAAGAAAGATGTTTGTGTGTCAAAGCACCACCGACAAGTGCAAGTTGATGTTGGACAGGCTGCCATTGCTTCTGCAACAAGTTGCATTAGAGGACTTCCTGGGAGAAATGACACACAGGGTAGGTACGGTTTCCTTCTATGCCAGTCCTTTCACCGAGCTAAATACAACTCTCAGCAAAAAAAGCTGTGGACTGGCTCCGTACCGTCCCTGGCCACATTCACCTGTCCACGTGTTTGTGGTTAGGCGGTCCTTCCCAGTAAGTGCACTGGGGAGGGCACGGGTAATGTCGTGGGACCCATGCTTGTGGAAGGCGGAGACGACACCGGGAGAAACAGTGGCGGATGGGGACGGAGTATGGACACCCGGCCGCCGCCGGCATGAGGTTATGAAAAGCTTCCACCTCCATGTACCAAAAACGCCACATTTCAAGTGCAATCAGCTGTCAAAAATTTGGCAGTATAGTATTGCAGCCTGTGGGTGGCTGGCTGGCTGCATACTTGCGCTTGCATTCCAAGGAATGGGGTAGGGACAACTGAATGCTGCACTGGGACAAGGACGTGGACGATGATTGTTGCAAGTCTGCAATGACAGGTGCATGGCGGGAGGCATCTTCGCATGCGCCAAGGATCACTTATGATGGGTACACTTTTAGGCAGTGACCTGGGAGTCAGAGATGCTTCCAGAGGTCTTCCCCATGCTGTTCCCATGTCTTTTCAGCACTGTATGCATGTGTCTGATGATGTGTCACACACCACATGGCCAGATCAGGTTGTAAAATGTTAAAATGACATTTCCCAGTGAATGCATTTGTGTTTGTTGAAAGCAATGCAAAAGTGCAAAAACGCATCAAAAACGCTACGTGTGAACATAGCCCAAAGTGTGGAGGAGTATTTTTGGTTTTGGTTATTTATTTTTACCTTATGTACAAGTCATTACCCTGGAAAGGATGTTCCTTAATATATTTCCCAGGAAAATGCATTTTGTTTTTGTTTTTGTATGTTTTATCATGAATCCGTAAAAGTGGCGTAATACTCTGACAACGTTGTTGACAGCAGTGACCTGGGAGTCAGAGATGCTTCCAGGGGTCTTCCCCATGCTGTTCCCATGTCATTTGAGCACTGTTCCCATCGATTTGGGCAATTTTTAGGCCCCCTGCAGACCGCCGGGGGGAGCCGCCTGAAAAATGTTCGAGTTTCCCATAGACTTACATCGGGCTCGTTGCTCGGGTCGAGCACCCGAGTATTCCAATGTGCTCGACCCGAGCAACGAGCACACGAGCATTTTAGTGCTTGCTCATCACTAGCTGTCTCCATACCTCTTTATCTTCTCCCAGACTCCATTGTCCTCTTCAGACTCCTTGTTCTTTTACACACCTCTTTGTCCCATCCACACCACTCAGTTCTCTTCACACCTCTCTGCTTTTCTCTTCTACTCTGCCCCTTCCCCCCCACACCCATTTGTCTCCTCCACGCTCCTCTCAAAATCAGACACTTCTGTTCCCTCCATACTCCTCGGTTCTGGCTGTTTATCTTCCTTGGAATTCAAGGATTTGAATTCAAACTATGTTTAGTTTCATGTGCCCCTGAGTATCACTAACTTGAGGGGGAGATCCATCACTGGGTGAGGTTCCCTCCATGGAGCTGACAAAAGGTCCGTAATAGTCTGGCCCAGTGCCCTCTATATGTACAGTATATACCATTGTATGGAAGTCCAACCTATGATGGTTCCTATTACAGGTGTGCAGTGGTGACGACAATTCCACGTGGAGCGACTGAAACCTTCCAATGCAACAATATGGTCGGGAGATATGTCAACATCATTGTGCGTGGAAGAAAGGAATATCTTCACCTGTGCGAAGTTAGGATTTTTGGAGTAGATTACTGAAGTAGAACTTGCGTTGATAATTGGAAGTAAAATATTAATAACAACATAGTAATAATATACAATAATTACATATATACAGTGGGGAAAAAAAGTACTTAGCCACCAATTGTGCAAGTTCTCCCACTTAAAAAGATGAGGTCGGCCTGTAACTGACATCATAGGTCGACCTCGACTATGAGAGACAAAATGAGAAAACAAATCCTGAAAATCACATTCTCTGATTTGGAAAGAAATTTTTTTCAAATTTTGGTGGAAAATAAGTATTTGGTCAATTACAAACAAGCAAGATTTCTGTCTCTCACAGACCTGTAACTTTTTCTTTAAGAGGCTCCTCTGTCCTCCACTCATTACCTGTAGTACTGGCTCCTCTGTCCTCCACTCATTACCTGTAGTACTGGCTCCTCTGTCCTCCACTCATTACCTGTAGTACTGGCTCCTCTGTCCTCCACTCATTACCTGTAGTACTGGCTCCTCTGTCCTCCACTCATTACCTGTAGTACTGGCTCCTCTGTCCTCCACTCATTACCTGTAGTACTGGCTCCTCTGTCCTCCACTCATTACCTGTAGTACTGGCTCCTCTGTCCTCCACTCATTACCTGTAGTACTGGCTCCTCTGTCCTCCACTCATTACCTGTAGTACTGGCTCCTCTGTCCTGCACTCATTACCTGTAGTACTGGCTCCTCTGTCCTAAACTCATTACCTGTAGTACTGGCTCCTCTGTCCTCCACTCATTACCTGTAGTACTGGCTCCTCTGTCCTCCACTCATTACCTGTAGTACTGGCTCCTCTGTCCTCCACTCATTACCTGTAGTACTGGCTCCTCTGTCCTCCACTCATTACCTGTAGTACTGGCTCCTCTGTCCTCCACTCATTACCTGTAGTACTGGCTCCTCTGTCCTCCGCTCATTATCTGTAGTACTGGCTCCTCCGTCCTCCACTCATTACCTGTAGTACTGGCTCCTCTGTCCTCCGCTCATTACCTGTAGTACTGGCTCCTCTGTCCTCCACTCATTACCTGTAGTACTGGCTCCTCTGTCCTCCGCTCATTACCTGTAGTACTGGCTCCTCTGTCCTCCACTCATTACCTGTAGTACTGGCTCCTCTGTCCTCCACTCATTACCTGTAGTACTGGCTCCTCTGTCCTCCACTCATTACCTGTAGTACTGGCTCCTCTGTCCTCCACTCATTACCTGTAGTACTGGCTCCTCTGTCCTCCACTCATTACCTGTAGTACTGGCTCCTCTGTCCTCCACTCATTACCTGTAGTACTGGCTCCTCTGTCCTCCACTCATTACCTGTAGTACTGGCTCCTCTGTCCTCCACTCATTACCTGTAGTACTGGCTCCTCTGTCCTGCACTCATTACCTGTAGTACTGGCTCCTCTGTCCTCCACTCATTACCTGTAGTACTGGCTCCTCTGTCCTCCGCTCATTACCTGTAGTACTGGCTCCTCTGTCCTCCACTCATTACCTGTAGTACTGGCTCCTCTGTCCTCCACTCATTACCTGTAGTGCTGGCTCCTCTGTCCTGCACTCATTACCTGTAGTACTGGCTCCTCTGTCCTCCACTCATTACCTGTAGTACTGGCTCCTCTGTCCTCCACTCATTACCTGTAGTACTGGCTCCTCTGTCCTCCACTCATTACCTGTAGTCCTGGCTCCTCTGTCCTCCACTCATTACCTGTAGTACTGGCTCCTCTGTCCTCCGCTCATTACCTGTAGTACTGGCTCCTCTGTCCTCCACTCATTACCTGTAGTACTGGATCCTCTGTCCTCCACTCATTACCTGTAGTACTGGCTCCTATTTGAACTTGTTATCAGTATAAAAGACACCTGTCCACAACCTCAAACAGTCACACTCCAAACTCCACTATGGTGAAGACCAAAGAGCTATCGAAGGACACCAGAAACAAAATTGTAGCCCTGCAGCAGGCTGGGAAGACTGAATCTGCAATAAGCAAGCAGCTTGGTGTGAAGAAATCAACTGTGGGAGCAATAATTAGACAATGGAAGACATATAAGACCACTGATAATCTCCCTCGATCTGGGGCTCCACACAAGATCTCACCGGGGTGAGATCTTGTGTGGAGCCCCAGAATGGTGAGCAAAAATGCCAGAACCACACGGGGGGCCTAATGAATGACAGGCTACCATCAGTAACACACTATGCCGCCAGGGACTCAGATCCTGCAGTGCCAGACGTGTCCCCCTGCTTAAGCCATTACATGTCTGGGCCCGTCTGAAGTTTGCTAGAGACCATTTGGATGATCCAGAAGAGTATTGGGAGAATGTCATATGGTCAGATGAAACCAAAGTAGAACTGTTTGGTAGAAACACAACTCGTCGTGTTTGGAGGAGAAAGAATGCTGAGTTGCATCCAAAGAACACCATACCTACTGTGAAGCATGTAGGTGGCAACATCATGCTTTGGGGCTGTTTCTCTGCCAAGGGACCAGGACGACTGATCTGTGTACATGAAAGAATGAATGGGGTCATGTATCTTGAGATTTTGCATGCAAACCTCCTTCCATCAGCATTGAAGATGAAACGCGGCTGGGTCTTTCAGCATGACAATGATCCCAAGCACACCGCCAGGGCAATGAAGGAGTGGCTTCATAAGAAGTATTTCAAGGTCCTGGAGTGGCCTAGCCAGTCTCCAGATCTAAACCCTATAGAAAACCTTTGGAGGGAGTTGAAAGTCCGTGTTGCCCAGCGACAGCCCCAAAACATCACTGCTCTAGAGGAGATCTGCATGGAGGAATGGGCCAACATACCAGCAACAGTGTGTGCCAACCTTGTGAAGACTTACAGAAAACATTTCACCTCTGTCATTGCCAACAAAGGATATATAACAAAGTATTGAGATGAACTTTTGTAATTCACCAAATACTTATTTTCCACCAAAATTTGAAAAAAATTTTTTTTTCCAGATCAGACCATGTGATTTTCAGGATTTGTTTTCTCATTTTGTCTCTCATAGTTGAGGTCGACCTATGATGTCAATTACAGGCCGACCTCATCTTTTCAAGTGGGAGAACTTGCACAATTGGTGGCGGACTAAGTAGTCTTTTTCACCACTGTATATGTAAACAAATGCAAGATATCATGAAATAAAGGCATTCACATTTATAATATATGATACAATAATAAATAATAAATAATAAATAATAATAATAATAATGATGTCCAATTATTTCTGGAGTTCATAGGATACGTTTCCATGCTCAAGATGCTTAGTTCATGGCTAGGGGTTTGTTATAAAGGAAAGCTCAGTCCAGGGGTGAACATATCATTAGGGCTACCTCCTGTGGCCCTACAGCGGCCCAAGAAGTAAGGGGGCCCATTTCTACCTCCAAACAGGTGCATTTTTGCATTTTTAGGAGCTCTGGGGCAGCAAAGGGCCCATAAATTATTCTTTTACAGGGATCCTTTTCTGTCTGTGTCCGCCAGTGGCTCAAACAATGCCTGTCACAACTACAGCAAAGCCTCGTGGTGGCATATCACATCGGAAGGTGAAGGATGTGTGGCGCCCCTGAGGGTTCGGTAGCCACAGAGGTATTGCATCTCACCCATAGGTGTGGTACCTCACTCTCAGGTAAAGAAGGAGTACAGCTCAGGACCCTAACACCTGCATCCAACACTACACTACTCCAGGCCAGCAGGAGGGGCAAGATGCGCTGCGTATCTGCTGAGTCCCTTTCCTGGCTGGAGTGGGGGGAACCTAGAGAGGGGGAACCATGTAGTGGGTGTGAGTGGAGGAAGCAGTTAAGGGGAGCACATAGTGAGAGAGGTATAAAAGAGAGTAGCCATCTTAGATCAGAGAGTCCGTCAGAGGAGTAGTGGAGGAGAAGTGACAGGAGCAGAGGCTCTGTAGGAGCTCTGCTCCAGAGGCGGGCCCAGCCAGGAGGCCTGAGCCTGGGAGGAAGGAGAAGAAGAGAGGAGTGGGAGCAGGAAGGCTCCAGGAACAGGAGAAGAAAGGATCCCAGGGGTAAGGGCAGTGCTGGAGGCCACCTGTACGCCCGAATCTGCCAGGAGGTGGAGGGGTCAGGCCACGAGAAGGGAACCGGGTCCCTCAGCTAGTAGAAGACTGTATGTCTTAGCTAGAAACTGGAGGCTGCAGTATTTCAAGTTCTGTAGTTACAAGTCCACACCAGTCTCACTAAGAAGGTAGCCACATAGGACCCAGGGGACGGAACATACGTCGCCCGCCAAGGCCCGTGGGTAATGGATAGAAGTGTCACTAGGTGTGAGGTACAAGGAAGAGGCCAGAGGAAGGTACACAGAAAGGGGTCCTGTGAAGTGCTCTGGAAATACCTGAGGGTGAACTGAACCCCTCACTGAGTACGCACAGCATGACGTGGGAAGTTACCTTGACGTATGTAACTTGGAAGTTGACTACCGTGAGTAAAGACCCTGGGATTGCACTATACTGACTCTGTGGTTATTACTGACATCCTGCACAATCACCATCATCCACATACACTGCCCTGAAGCTAGCTCTTCCTGTGGGGAGTTATACCACCCTTGCTGCCAAAATCACCAGCTTCAGAGGACTGTTCCGCAGCGGCGGCCCCTTAGCCGCACTCCACAGGTGGCGTAGTCGGACATTTACACCTATACACATAAATTACGCCCTTGGATTGACCGCCCTGGGTCACGGACCGGGTCACCGCCACGGTAACTACAACCTCCAGCATCTACAGGCCCGGCTCCGGGTACCCCACAGCTCAGGGGGCGCGTCAGATGAAGTAGAAGTGCAAGCTAAGTGTTGACAGGTATCACATGGCGGGTGTGCATGAGACCTAGCAAGAGGCCGACAGACACCATATCTTCGGATCTATTCATCTCTAGATGACACATTGCAAAGCACTGGGTAACCTATTTTATCATTATATCAGATTTCTAGCTACAAAAAATCTCTGACCATTATATTTTTATATTATGGTGGTATATTGCTACATTACAGCACCTAACAATGCGTCTTTACACCGTGCGCGAAATCCACTCTATACTATGCCTTTTGAACTCCAAATTATAAAATTTGTTTTAGAAGTGCATGGGAAATCCATACCGCACAGCCTTGTATGGTGTACTCAGGATTTCTGCTTTGTTAGCACATGCTAGCTACTTAAGTAGTGTCACAGACAAAGGAAAAGTTCCCTCTGAAATTTGCAGCCAATAGGAGCTTTAGGGGCGGGAATAGAAATGTGAAAATTCCCCGCCTATCTGTGTTATTTCACCACCATGACACAGGAGTTCTAAAGACAACATGAATGCCACAGACACAAAATGGAATCTGTTCTCTCACAACAGTAACTATACAACATCATAGGTTATATGCTAAGATTAGACTGTCACTTTATTGAGCTACTTTCCATACAATGTATAAAAATTCTGGCAGCAATGTAATGGATGAGCCATAGCTTCATGGCAAAGAAAACCATAAAAGTATTACCATCCTGTAAAAATGTACCATATTAAAATATATGTAAATACACATGTCAGCAGCTTAGCTACCATGGGGTCCAGAGGGGGCGGTCATTAAATTGCTCCGTCGATGCCATGATACTGACAGTCCTAACAAACTTGCCAAAATCTCTGGGCTAGGTGAGTGAGTATATACAGTGTAATTCAATAGATTTAGGCAGATGTGGAAAAAATGCTATAAATCACATGTCCTCTCTTTATAAAGAGCGGCCATGTTCCCTCACAGTGGCCTACGGTCCATAGTGGCAGACCACGCTGCTGCTATGGGGACCGTGAGACAGAAGGATCCACTTCTGCAAAAGTTGTGTTTCTTTCATGCAGAGGATGATTCACCGTCTGCTCTGTTAGAGGAGAGAAGGCTCCGCCCACCAGCTCGGGCATCAGCAGAGCACAGCAGAGACTGAGGCAGTTTACAGTATGGCCACTGCTTTCCATGCCCCCTCCCCTGCTCTGTATATTAGTGCTCCGCTCTCCCTGCCCCCCCCCCCCGCTCTGTATATTAGTGCTCCGCTCTCCCTGCCCCACCTGCTCTGTATATTAGTGTCACGCAAGGTGTGGGAAAGACTAGTACAACACAAAGGGAAGAGGGAAAGGGAGACCAGACTCTAGGGAAAGGGGGAGTGGAGACCTCCTAGGCTGATCTAATATCACCCTGTCTCCACTAACGTCTCTATATTGGTTCTTCACCAACCACCGCACGCAAACTCACCCTGGCTTTCCCTGGCCATTGGCCCTGGCTAGGGAAGGGAGGGGATGAGTGCTAGTCAATCCCCACTGATAACTAAAGACAACAAGGGGGAACAAACAAGGGAAGATAGCTTAGCTTTTAGCCGACTTCAGAGAGATGAACACCCATCTTCATAGCACCAGAGAGGAAGAAGTAATGCCCTAACTCCAAGCCTTAACAGGGGATCATGTGACTATCACCGGTACTTACCTCTATCAAACAGCAAGTATTTATACACCCAGGAGAGGATGTTAATTAGTAAAAGGAAGGTAGCTGCTGGGTCCTAGAGAGACAGCTTCTAAGAAATTGAAATGAAGAGATCTCCTGCAACCAACTGCAGGGCGATTGTCTGTCACTTCTGACACACCCATGACAATTAGTGCTCGGCCCTCCCTGCACCCCCTACTCTTAGTATTACTGCTTTTGCTGTCACTGCTCCCGTGATTGTATATTAGTGCTCTGCTCTCACTGCCCCCCTGCTCTGTATATTAGTGCTCTGCTCTCCCTGCCACCCTCTCCCTGCTCTGTATAATAGTGCTCTGCTCTCCCTGCCCCCCTCTCCCTGCTCTGTATATTAGTGAAAACTGCGCTCCTGTGACAAGGTCAGGACCCTCTCCTCAGTCTCCCAGCTAAGTTCCCAATCAGATGATCAGACAGCTTCTTCAGAGAACAGTTAACGGCCGGTAAGTCCTGAGCTAAGGCACCACCACAGGGATCCCAGTGGATGCATGCATGCAAAAGAGTTTGGCACCAAATACAGGTTCTCAATTAAAGACATTGGTTGTAGGCAGGTTTGGGTGAACCTTAGCTAGAGACTCAACCCAGTGGTGAGCTGGTGTATAGTGTTGAGCCACCCCCGTAGTGTTCGAGTTCGGTTCGGTTCGTCGAACACCCGTGTGTTCGCCGAACTGTTCGTCGAACTGTTCGTCGAACTCCTTCGAACACCGTTAAAACCAATGGCAGGCAAACAAAAACACATAGAAACACATAGAAAACACCTTCAAAGGTGTCCAAAAGCTGACAAACTGCTCAGAAGACACAACTAACACATGGAAAAGTGACAAGTACATATAGTCATGCGAAAAGAAAAGAGGTGGAGGAGTAAAAGGAGGGGGAGACACAGATATAGGCATGTCATGCCCTTCTAAAATCCAAAAAGTGAGAAGCCGAGACGGCCAGTCCGCTCCTGCCCGTGCCACCTCCGTGTCGCCGGGTTTGTGCCAGAGCCGCGGTGAACCCTGACGGCCAGCCCCCCTCTCCCAATACTGGTGCCTGTCCGCTGGTGGGTCGAGAGAGCCCCCCTGTGGTGGAGGCAGCTCTAAGCTTTTTAATTTAAATTGTCCCTCTAATTTGAATGAATACACTTTAAATCCATTTACAAGGATCTATTGGAGGGCAAGTCTCATGCCAGCAGCCGCGTAATTCCAGCTCCAGTAGCGTCCACTAAAGCTGCTGCAGTTAAAAAGCTTTTATAAGGATCGAGCTCGGCTGTCCACCGCAAGGCATCTTAGTGCCAGTCCCAGCCCCTATGCCTTGGGGTGCCTCCTGATGCTCTTCACTAAGTATCCCGTGGTCCCGAAGCATTTCCTTTGAAAAAATTAAGTGTCCAAACTACAGGTGGTGTAGCTTGCTTAACAGCCGGGATAATCCGCTGACTAGCAGACACTGCTACTAGGCACAAAGTATTTCCTGGGCTAGATGCAGTTAAAAATTTGTAAGTAGATACTCTCGTTGGATGCTGAGAAAGCATTCCATAGAGTCTCCTGGCACGCCATATATGATTCTCTTAAAAAGCTTGGGGTAGGGGTCTAGGGGACCCTTTTATAGCCAAAATCACGGCCCTGTATCACAATACGTCACCTAGGCTGAAGATAAATGGAACTGTAGCACCGAGGGCTCGGTTGCTACAGACGTATTGCACCTCACCCAGAGGTGTAATATCTCACTCTCAGATAAGGATGGAGTGTGGATCAGGACCCGACACCTGCATGCATTACACCACATTGCCGTGGGGCAGGGCGACCAATATGCCCCTGAGATGGGCACGACAGTCCCTGTCCCTGGCTGGAGTGGGGGGAGGGAACACTGAGGAAGGGGAACCCTGCAGTGCAGGAGCAGGGAGGAAGCAGTTCCTGGGTGCATTGAGAAGGGAGTATAAAAGGTGGGCACCATCTTAGTTCAGTGCAGAGAAGTCTGAGCAGAAGTGGCAGGGAGCAGGGGCTCTGCATGAGCTCTGCTCCGGAGGCGGGCCTAGTAACAGAGGCCCAGGCCTGCAAGAGGGAGAAGGAAGGAAGAGGAGCGGAGAAGGCTCCAGGAACGAGGAATGAAGGGATCCCAGGGGTGCGGACGGGCGAGTCGCCACCGCACGCCCGAATCCACCTGCGTGGAGGGGTCAGGCCAAAGGGGGAGACCGGTCCCCGAACTAGTGGAGGCAGGAAACGACCCTCAGCTAGAAACCGGAGGCTCTGACATTTTATGTGGCGCAGCCCCTTGCTCCACCCGCTAGGAAGGCACCACATAGGGTCAGGGAAACTGGCGCCAAGTTTACCAAGAGGAGGCCCGAGGCAGCCGGACAGAAGTGTTGGTAAGAAAGGCCAGACAAAGGACACACAAAGGGGGTCCTGTGAAGCGCTCCAAAGTTATCTGGGAGTTGTCTGAGCCCCTCACCTGGTGAGCACAGTACGACGTGGGCAGCCGTTACCTGCAGACGTGGTCTGGATAATAAGAACTGTGAGTAAAGGCCCTGAACTGCATCACTGACTCCGTGTCGTTACTGCTGCTGCCCTGCACCATCACCCCCATCCTCCGCATACACTGCCCTGAGGCTATACTCCTCCCGTGGGGAGTTATGCTACGCTCTGCTGCACCCACAACACCAGCCTCAGCGGTCTGCCCTGTAGCGGCGGTTCACTCTGACCGCAATCCACGGGTGGCGTAGTCGGACATTTAAACATCAAAACCACATAAATAGTTCCGCCACTGGTTTGACCGCCCTGAGCCACGGAACCGGATCGCCGCCACGAAGACTACAACCACCAGCATCCACCAAAAAGGGTCCGGCTCCGGGTGTCCCAAGGCCCAGGGGGCGCGTCAGAACATTTTCATCACCTTTCACAATCACCAATGGGACAAGGCAGGGATGTTCTCTGTCCCCTCTCTTATACATCCTAGTGACGGAGCACCTGCTCTCATCAATTCGCCATAACCCCAATATTAGGTGGATTGAGGTGGGAGGCACCGAGTACAAGTGCTCTCTATTTGCTGATGATGTCCTAGTATATATCACTCAATCACATATATCCATCCATGCTGTTATGGCTGAAATAGATCACTTTGTTACATGGTCAAATTTTAAAATCAATGCAGCGAAGTCTGAGGCCCTCGATGTCTCCCTCCCCAAATCCATATAGGATTCCATCCAGTCCAACTTTCCCTTTGCCTGGCCCTCACAGGGTATCAAATACTTAGGAATTCCTATTCATAGAGACCTCTCCCATCTATGTTATCTTAATTTTGGGCCCTTTATTGAACAACTCCATACAGACCACGGTTGGCAAGTTAGAACTGTAAGATTCACTACGTGAACCACTGGTGTTTTGTGGAAAAGCACATGTACACTGTGTTCCAAATTATTATGCAAAAAGTGTTTAGGAGTGATAAGGGAAGAATTTGTTTGTTTGTCAGTTAAACTCATTGATGGTGATGTGTGTCAGGGCTCTTTATATCACTGTAAGCAATTGCAGACACCAGTGCTAATTAGTTTGTCAGGTGTGTCCAATGAAAGGCAAGACTACTTAAGAAGGCTGTTCCACATTATTAAGCAGCCTACATTTTCTGCCAAAATGGGAAAGAAAAAGGATGTGTCGGCTGCTGAGAAGCAACAAATTGTGGAGTGTTTAGGTCAAGGCATGACTACAATCAACATTGTGCGATGATCAGGATGAAGTGTCTTGGCAATCAAGAAGTATGTAGCTGATTCACAGTACACACGTGTGCGTGCTGATAAGGGCAAATTGAGGACTCTTTCCTACAGGCAATTACGTCAGGTTGAAAGAGCAGCGGCAAAAAAGCCTTGTCATAGCAGCAGACAAGTTTTTGAAGCTGCTTGTGCCTCCAACGTCCCCCGAACAACAAGATGCAGGGTCCTTCAGAGGTTTGCAGCTGTGCATACGCCATCCTGTCGACCTCCTCTATCCACTTCACACAAGCAGAAACGGCTCCAGTGGGCCAAACATTACATGAAGACTGATTTCAAAACTGTTTTGTTCACGGATGAGTGCCGTGCAGCGCTCGATGGTCCAGATGGATGGAGTGGAGGATGGCTGGTTGATGGACACCCCACGCAAACACGGCTACAGCGCCAACAAGGGGGAGGTGGAGTAATGTTTTGGGCTGGAATCATGGGGAGAGAGATTGTCGGCCCCTTTAGGATCCCTGAAGGCGCTAAAGATGAACTCCATAATGTATGTGGATTTTCTCAAACAGCACTTCCTGCCATGGTTCAAGAAGAAGAACCGTGTATTTCACAGCAAGATCATTTTTCTGCATGATAATGCACCATCTCATGCTGCACATAAAACATCTGCATCTCTGGCTGATATGGGCATAAAAGGGGACAAACTTATGGTGTGACCCCCATGCTCCCCTGACCTCTACCCCATTCAGAACCTTTGGAGCATCATTAAAAGGAGTGTCTATGATGGCGGGAGGCAGTTCACATCTAAGCAACAGCTCTGGGAGGGTATTCTGTCCTCATGCAAAACAATTGAAGCAGAAACCATCCAAAACCTGACAAATTCAATGGACGAGAGAGTTCAGAAGCTCCTTTCGAACAAGGGGTCCTATGTGAAAATGTAACATCACCTAGAATAAAGTTTTGAGTTGAAAACTGTTTGATTTCAGTTTCTAACAACCTGCTAATGCTTATAATTTCAAAAATGACCATTTTTTTGGTCTTTATTAAAATGAAAAGGTTGATCGAAAAGTTTGGGGGATCTAAGAGTGTGGCAACCCAGTAGTCATGATTACTTCGAATTCTGACAATATGAGGGTCATGCTGCAGGTAGTGCAGCAAGAAGGCACTTATGTGTCTTGCGCATCTCGGAGCCCCAAAATTATTTTCCGGGCTAGATGCAGCTAAAAATTATTTTTAATTTTAAATCTGGTGGAGCTTATTATAGATGGCCTAATAGGATCAGTGCTGCACACTGCTACAAAGCCCAAATTATTTTCCAGTCAAGATACAGATAAACATGATTAGTAATTTGAAAGCTTAAAACGGTTGGTAGGGTGATTTTAAACAATCATCAAGCTTTTACTCTCCCCAGGATGACACAGGGGTAGAAAAGTCGTTTCGGATCCATGATTTGTTCATCTTTATGAACGTGAGTCTGTCTACATTATCAGTGGAGAGCCGCGTGCGCTTATCTGTCAGCACACCACCAGCAGCGCTGAACACACGTTCAGACAGAACGCTGGCTGCGGGGCATGACAAGATCTCCAAGGCGTAAGTGGCTAGCTCCGGCCATTTATCCAGATTGGAAGCCCAAAAAGAGCAAGGGTCCAGTGACACAGTCGTGGCTTCAATGTTTACTTGGAGATACTCCTGTACCATCGTCTCTAGGCGTTGACTATGTGTCAGACTTCTTGTCTCCTGTGGCCTTGCAAAGGATGGGCTAAAAAAGTGGTGAAATGATTCCGCAAAATTGATGTTACCAGCAGATACTGTGGTTCTGTTACGGTTTGAGTGCTGAACACTTGACGGTCCCACGGTTGGCAAGTTGGAACTGTGAGATTCACTACGTGCACCACTGGTGTTTTGTGGAAAAGCACATGTAAGATTCTGCAACAGTCTCTGCTGATACTCCTGCATGCGTGCATCCCTTTCTATGGCAGGAATAATTTCTGCAAATTTACTTTTGTACCGGGGATCTAACAGTGTGGCAACCCAGTAGTCAGGATTATTTCTAATTCTCACAATTCGAGGGTCATGTTGCAGGTAGTGCAGCAAGAAGGCACTCATGTGTGTTGCGCATCCAGGAGCACCAAGTCCCTGTTGTGTTGGTGGCGAGGTAACAATCATGCTTCCTTCCTCTGTCCTCTCCCCCCAACCTCGCACAACAGAAATGTGATCAAGGTCTCCCTCATCTGATGAGTCTTCCATCAGTTCGTCCTCCACTTCTTCCTGGGCTCCTGCACCTTCCTCACTAGTTTGGCTGCTACCATGCGCCCTGGTTAAACCATCTCCCCCACCCTCACATGCCTGCCGCCTTGGTGCTGCCGACCGTCTGGACCTTGCAGATGTTAGCCCTTCCGCATACAACTCCTCCTCCTCTACTTCCTCCACCTCCTCTTGTGCCACCACCTGACTCCGAATTCTGTTTAACATGTGCTCCAGCATGTAAATCACCGGAATAGTCATGCTGATAATGGCATCGTCAGCACTAAACATCTTCGTCGCCATTTCAAAACTGTGCAGAAGGGTGCATAGGTCCCTGATCTGAGACCACTCCTCCAGCGTGATTTGCCCCACCTCTGAATCTCGTTGGCCCAGGCTATACGTCAGAACGTATTGCACCAGGGCTTGTCGGTGCTGCCACAGTCGCTGCAACATGTGCAGAGTTGAATTCCACCGGGTAGGCACATCGCATTTTAGCCGGTGAAGTGGCAGGCCCAACGACTTCTGTAGAGATGTAAGTCGCTGAGCTGCGGGATGCGAACGGCGGAAGTGAGCACACAGCGACCGTGCCCTCTGCAGAAGGCCATCTAGTCTGGGATAGTGGGCTAAAAATTGCTGGACAACCAGGTTCAACACGTGAGCCATACAAGGCACGTGTGTGACATTGCCCCGGCGAAGGGCCGCACCCAGGTTTGCAGCATTGTCGCACACGGCCTTCCCTGGTTTCAGGTCCAGTGGAGACAACCATTCATGAAATTGGTTCTCCAGAGCTGACCACAACTCCTCAGCTGTGTGACTCACATTTCCCAGACATTTCAATGTAAAAACCGCCTGATGACGTTGAGCCCTACTGCCAGCATAGTAAGGAGGTGTGCAGGATCCCTTCTGCGCAGTTAGAAAGCTTGTGGCATGACCAGACAGGCTTTGGGTGCAGGTGGAAGACCGAGAGGAGGTTGAGGCAGAAGCAGTGGAGGAAAAATGACATAAAGAGGATTGACGCACAACTCGTGGGGACGGCAAGACTTGGACAGCAGCCCCTTGTCCTGCTGTCACCATAGTTACCCAGTGCCCAGTCAGCGACATGTAACGCCCCTGTCCATGCCTACTCGTCCAAGTGTCTGTGGTGAAATGCACCCTGTCACACACAGAGTTTCTCAAAGAAGCGGTGATGTTGTGTGCGACATGCTGGTGGAGCGCAGGCACACCTTTCTTTGAGAAGTAGTGCCGACTGGGCATCTGGTACTGGGGCACTGCGACGGACATAAGGTCTCGAAAATCCTCTGTGTCCACCAGGCGGAAAGGCAGCATTTCTGTAGCCAAGAGCTTGCAGATGGTGAAATTCAACCTCTTAGCTTTCTCATGGCTAGGAGGAAATGGTCTTTTACTTGTCCACATCTGAGGGACCGAGGGCTGGCTATTGTGCTTAGACGGGGTTGATAAGGGTGTCCCCGGCAAACTGCCGGTCTGTGAGGAAGATGCAGGCGGACATGTTAGGTTGCCTTGATCCAAAGGTGGTGCTATCGATGTCGGACAGCGCTCAAGACCAGCTGGTGTTACCACCTCCAAAGAAAATGATGACCTGCCAATCATGCTGGCTGTTGCGGGTAAAGAGGTGGCAGGTCTGCGCCCCAAAACAGGTGTGACTGCTGTCCCCCCAGTCACAGAGGATGAAGAGGCCGCGGATGCACAAGATATGGCAGACGGTGGTTGGCCCGGCCGGCTAGACCGCATTGTAGCACACTGAGCTTCCCACTGCAACTTATGCTTCATGTCCATGTGCCGGTTCATGCATGAAGTACTCAAACTATGTATTTTTTGGCCTCTACTTAGCTTTTGCTGACAAATGTTACAGATAACACGAGTTGGGTCATCTTTATCGATCTGAAAAAATGCCCAGGCTATGCAAGGCTTAGCACCCATGCGACCTGAAGAGCCACCACGACTTGTGGTCAGAGGCAGAGTTGTGTTTGAGGATGCAGTTGTTGACGTGCTTCCAGTACTACGTCTCTGTCCAGGAAGGCGCAACCTGACCTCGTCGTCACTAGCATCTTCCTCCACCTCCTCTGCTGACCTCATCTCTTGGCTGACTGTGGGTTGACAGTAAGTGGGATCTCCGACCTCATCATCATCACCCTGTGCGTTATCACACCCGTCGTCCTCAGAGCCAACCTGTTCCTGCCCTGACAAAAAACTAAAGTTGTCGCTCCAATCAGGTATTTGAGTCTTATCATCGTCTTCCTCATTGTCTCCACCAACAGGAGTTACAGTTTGGGAATGAGGGTCTACATTATGGTCAGAACCTTCTGCGTCTGGTCCTGGATCCGACTCATAAAGATTCTGGGCATCAGTGCAGATCATTTCCTCGTCTGGATTCACAGAAGCGCTGGAGTCGACCTCTGATTCCCAGGCTATAGTATGAGTAAACAGCTCTGCAGACTCAACCATCTGTTCTACCTCATACTCAGACGGGCAGCTGGAGATTTGGGAGCTGTGAGGAAGCAAGTGCGATTTGGGTGACACCTTTGAGGACTGGAGTATTTGTGATGTTGAAGTTGATGTGGAGGAGAGCCCACTTAAAGGAGCACTTGATATCCGTTGAAGCACCTGCTGTTTTTGTGCCTCATCTGGAATTTGTAGCGATTGGCGTGGCCGTAAGAAAGGGATCTTATCACATTGTCCGCTAAAAGAAGTAGACATTTTAGTTTGGCTGGAAGATGGTCTTTCTTCTGCACCTACCCCACGGACACAACCTTTTTTCCCCTTCCCAACACGCCTATTCCCCTTTCCACCAGCAGCAGGCCTTTTTCCACTCATTTTGGTGGTTAACTAATTCACAACTCTGGAGTTGTTTGCACAAAAAAACAATGGATGGTAACCGAGCAGAGCTGAGTGGCCAAACTGTGGTATTAGGCCAAAACTATTGGCTGGGTTAGATGCAGAAAAAAATTATTTTTAATTTGCAACCTGATGGAGGTCAGTATAGATGGACTAATAGACCAAGTCCCACACACCGCTAGAAGCCCAAATATTTTTTCAGAGCTAGATGCAGAAAAAAATTATTTTTAATTTGCAACCTGATGGAGGTCAGTATAGATGGACTAATAGACCAAGTCCCACACACCGCTAGAAGCCCAAATATTTTTTCAGAGCTAGATGCAGAAAAAAATTATTTTTAATTTGCAACCTGATGGAGGTCAGTATAGATGGACTAATAGACCAAGTCCCACACACTGCTAGAAGCCCAAATATTTTTTCAGAGCTAGATGCAGAAAAAAATTATTTTTAATTTGCAACCTGATGGAGGTCAGTATAGATGGACTAATAGACCAAGTCCCACACACCGCTAGAAGCCCAAATATTTTTTCAGAGCTAGATGCAGAAAAAAATTATTTTTAATTTGCAACCTGATGGAGGTCAGTATAGATGGACTAATAGACCAAGTCCCACACACTGCTAGAAGCCCAAATATTTTTTCAGAGCTAGATGCAGAAAAAAATTATTTTTAATTTGCAACCTGATGGAGGTCAGTATAGATGGACTAATAGACCAAGTCCCACACACCGCTAGAAGCCCAAATATTTTTTCAGAGCTAGATGCAGAAAAAAATTATATTCAATTTGCAACCTGCTGGACGTCAGTATAGATGGACTAATAGACCAAGTCCCACACACTGCTAGAAGCCCAAATATTTTTTCAGAGCTAAATGAAGAAAAAAATTATTTTTAATTTGCAACCTGATGGAGGTCAGTATAGATGGACTAATAGACCAAGTCCCACACACTGCTAGAAGCCCAAATATTTTTTCAGAGCTAGATGCAGAAAAAAATTATTTTTAATTTGCAACCTGATGGAGGTCAGTATAGATGGACTAATAGACCAAGTCCCACACACCGCTAGAAGCCCAAATATTTTTTCAGAGCTAGATGCAGAAATTTTTTTTATTCAATTTGCAACCTGATGGAGGTCAGTATAGATGGACTAATAGACCAAGTCCCACACACTGCTAGAAGCCCAAATATTTTTTCAGAGCTAGATGCAGAAAAAAATTATTTTTAATTTGCAACCTGATGGAGGTCAGTATAGATGGACTAATAGACCAAGTCCCACACACTGCTAGAAGCCCAAATATTTTTTCAGAGCTAGATGCAGAAAAAAATTATTTTTAATTTGCAACCTGATGGAGGTCAGTATAGATGGACTAATAGACCAAGTCCCACACACTGCTAGAAGCCCAAATATTTTTTCAGAGCTAGATGCAGAAAAAAATTATTTTTAATTTGCAACCTGATGGAGGTCAGTATAGATGGACTAATAGACCAAGTCCCACACACCGCTAGAAGCCCAAATATTTTTTCAGAGCTAGATGCAGAAAATTTTTTTATTCAATTTGCAACCTGATGGAGGTCAGTATAGATGGACTAATAGACCAAGTCCCACACACTGCTAGAAGCCCAAATATTTTTTCAGAGCTAGATGCAGAAAAAAATTATTTTTAATTTGCAACCTGATGGAGGTCAGTATAGATGGACTAATAGACCAAGTCCCACACACTGCTAGAAGCCCAAATATTTTTTCAGAGCTAGATGCAGAAAAAAATTATTTTTAATTTGCAACCTGATGGAGGTCAGTATAGATGGACTAATAGACCAAGTCCCACACACCGCTAGAAGCCCAAATATTTTTTCAGAGCTAGATGCAGAAAAAAATTATATTCAATTTGCAACCTGCTGGACGTCAGTATAGAAGGACTAATAGAACAAGTCCCACACACTGCTAGAAGCCCAAATATTTTTTCAGAGCTAAATGAAGAAAAAAATTATTTTTAATTTGCAACCTGATGGAGGTCAGTATAGATGGACTAATAGACCAAGTCCCACACACTGCTAGAAGCCCAAATATTTTTTCAGAGCTAGATGCAGAAAAAAATTATTTTTAATTTGCAACCTGATGGAGGTCAGTATAGATGGACTAATAGAATGATGCTATGCCCAAAAGATTTTACTTCACTAGGTGCAGTAAAAAAATTGGTATTCTATACACAGGTGGTATATCTTGCAACACAGATAGGCTACTCCACTGACTAACACACTCTGCAATAGGCCAAAAAGGATTAGCTTTGCTAGATTCAGCCAAATGCTGTGAAAAAAACTTGCACAGCACTGGCACAGACCTGCCTGGCAAAAACTGATAGGAACTGATGTAACCTAGTCCTGAAAAGGACTCCAATTACAATTAGTCTTTATGTAGCACCCTGAGGATTCGGCTGCTACAGGGGTATTGCACCTCAACCCAGAGGTGTGGTATTCCACTCCCGGGTAAGGATGGAGTGTGGAACTGAGCTCGGTAGGCTGCATGCACTACACACATCCCATTTCCGAGGAGCAGACCAACGGTACTCCCACTTAGAAATGTGCAGGTACGACCGAGTCTGTTCCTGGCTGGAGTGGGAGGGGGGTGGTACATCCCAGTAGTGTAGGGGCAGATAGGGGGAGCAGCCTGGGTAAGGTTAGGAGCTCATTGGGTGCTGGTCACCTGAGCTCACACATAGAGGGAGTATAAAAGGTGGGCACCATCTAAGATCAGGGTCAGTCTGTCAGAGTGTAACCTGAAGAGAGGAAGAGGAGCAGAGCAGCCCCAGGCCCAGAGAGAGAGAGAGAGGAGAACAGAAAGAAAGACCCAGAGGGGGAGACAGAAAGGAACTCTGAGAACCCAAGTACAACCCCAGGGTGAAGAGTTGGCAATAGGGTACCGGATCACAAACTGGTGGGGGCTAAAGCATACCTCAGCCAGAGACCGGAGGCCGTGGGCAGGATCTGCCACGGCCACCCACCACATCCACCCTGAAGGCAAACCACGAGTAGGGTCAGGGAACCCAAGGCCAAGGGTCTCCCAACAGAAGGCCCGAGGGAGCTGGACCTAGGTGGATCCCTGGTGGGGACGGCCAGAAGAAAGGACAAGAAGGAGGGCTCAGGGACACGCTCCGGACTTGCTTGGGGGTTGGCTGAATCCAGGACCTGGTGGACGCAGCACGGCTCGGGTGGTCACTGAAGGCCGGAGTGACCGGAACATCTGCAGTAAGTAAACACCCTGAACTGCACAACCCGACTCTGTCTTTAATTATATCTACGCTGCACCACCACAACCCCCATCCTCTGCACCTGACCCCCTGAGGCCATACCCCTCCCGTTGGGGGTTATACCATCTAAAGCTGCACCAACACCATCAGCCTCAGCGGACCCTGCTGCAGCGGCGGCCGTGGTGACCGCAATCCAACGGGTGGCGTAGTCGACATAACGAACTTTGTAACATCTGTAGGACTGCCACACACACTGAGCTTGACACCCTGGGACGGACCGGGTCACAGCCACTCGGAAGACTACAACCCCCATCTGATCCGGCTCCGGGTATTCCCCTAAAGAATATGGCCCAGGGGGCGCGTCATTTACTCCCACAATCTATCTATTTAAGAGCACAGACCTGCCTGATAAAAGTCGTAGGAAATGCTGTAACCTAGTCCTTAAAAGGACTGCAATCACAACTATTCCCTACTCCCAAGCTATCTGTAGATTTGTGCGAAAATTGGCTTGAAATTAACAAGGTATAGCGCACACAGCAACAGCGGTGCCGTCTAACACGCAGCTGCAGCAGTGAGAAAATGGTGGCGACGGGGAAAATGGCTTGGTCTTATAGGGCAAGGACATGTGACATACACTGCCAATCACACATGCCCTTGCTTGTGTGAAAAAAAGCACTTCGCTCCGTGTGTGCGCTGCTGATAGGCTGACAGATTGCACCTCCCCACTGCAAATGCGGGAAAGAGAAAAAAAAATGGAGATCTTCATTGTTCCTGCAGAGATCCATCCCCTGCCCCTCCCCCCGCCCCGCTGTACACTCAAACTGCGTATTAACATTAATTTTCATCATTACTGAGAAAAAATCCAGTTATGATTTTGGTGCACGAACAGTTATCGAACATAACCTCGAACAGCCGAATTTTTCTCAAATTGTTCGTGTTCGCCGACCGGCTCGAACACCGCCCAAAACAGCTCGAATTTGAGATTGGCGAACAGTTCGAGTAGAACAACGCTCATCTCTACTGGTGTATAGTTAGAATAACAGAATTGTAAACATAGAGTGTTGTTAAGTTTGTGAACTTTTGCGCTGCGACCACTGCAGAGGCTGCCTCGTGTACCCATCTGATTAGATCATTGCTCTGGGTAACACTCAGTTACCTCATTAGGCAGAACCACTGGTTAGGCAAATTATATTTCATCTTGTAGTACATCCTGGTCCTGTCAGTTGTGCAGCGCAGGGGTCCTAGCTGCCTTGAACTAGGTGTGTGTGAAGTTTATTTGTGTTCCTTTCTTGCATTGCCGGGGCAACTCAGCTCCTGTTCTTTATAAACGTCACTCATTCCCTTCCGTGCCCTGACGTGCACCCAAACAGTAGTTTTCTCCCACATATGACGTATCAGTGTACTCAAGAGAAATTGCACAACATTTTTTGGGGTCTAATTTCTCCTGTTACCCTTGTGAAAATAAAAAAACTGCGGCTAAAAGATAATTTTTCTGGAAAAAAAAGTTGTTTTTTTATTTTTATGGTTCTATGTTATAATAAACTTTTGTGAAACACTTTGGGGTTCAATGTGCTCACCACACATCTATATACGTTCCTTAAGGGGTCTAATTTCCAAAATGGTGTCACTGGTGGGGGGTTTCTACTGTTTAGGCACATCAGGGGCTCCCTAAACACAACATGGCGTCCTCTAATTATTCAAGCAAATTTTACATTCAAAAAGTCAAGCCCTGTGGTTTTCCCCCACATAAGGGGTATCTACGTGCTCAGGAGAAATTGCACAACAAATTTTGGGGTCCATTTTTTCCTGCCACCCTTGCAAAAATAAAACAATTTGGGTCTAAAGTAACATTTTTGTGAAAAAAGTTAAATGTTCATTGTTTTCTTCCTCATTTCAAAAATTCCTGTGAAGCACCTGAAGGGTTAATAAACTTCATAAATGTGGTTTTGAGCACATTGAGGGGTGCAGTTTTTAAAATGGTGTCACTTTTGGGTATTTTCTGTCATATAGACTCCTCAAAGTCACTTCAGATGTGATGTGCTCCCTAAAAAAATGGTTTTGTAAATTTTGTTGGACAAATTAGAAATCGCCGGTCAGCTTTTAACTCTTATAACTACCAAGCAAAGAAAAAATTGGTTTCCAAAATTGTGCTGATGTAAAGTAGACATGTGGGAAATGTTATTTATTAGCTGTTTTGTGTGACATATCGCTCTGATTTAAGGGTATGAAAATTCAAAGTTTTAAAATTGCAAAATGTTCAAAATTTTTGCCAAATTTCAGTTTTTTTCACAAATAAACGTAAGTCATATAGAAGAAATGTTACCACTATCATGAAGTACAATATGTCACGAAAAAAACAATCTCAGAATCAGGGGGATCTGTTGACGCGTTCCAGAGTTATTACCTCATAAAGTGACAGTGGTCAGAATTGTAAAAATTGGCCTGGTCATTATGGTGCAAACAGCCTTTGGATGTAAAAGGGTTAAATGTGTACATAAAGAGCGACAGGATGAAGGCCATTATTACAGGAAGTCAAACAATATTATAGAATGAGGGCCAACATGGGGATATTACTACCAGATGGTGGAAATTATTATAGGACTGGGGCCAAAATGGAGACAATATTGTCTGGCCTTCACCGAACCGGGGCGTAATGGCGGCCAACTGTCACAGCAGTCTCACTGGCCGTCAGGCCGTCCTCAGCAGAATAAAAAAAAATGGGAAAGTTGTGGAAGGGATGCATGATCAGCGCGTCTCAATAAGTAATGTCCAGATTTCAGGTGCAACAGGAAGAAATGATGGGGGGATATGGAAGGACACGTACCCACAAAATGACCCTTTAAACTACAGAAAAAGCACACTCCTTCTTTACGCCAAACTACCATTGCACCCACAGAACGTGCCGCCCCACTCAACTGCATGGGTTCCTTGGTTCACTCAGACCCAGGTTCCCTTGACTCTAGACCCCCCAAATAGGAATGTGTTCTTATGTCTCTGATGAAGATGGTGGTCCACCCGAACTGCCAAAGACATGGCCGTCTCCAGCGAGACTGGAGTCTCATGCTGTGCAAAGGCATTCTTTACCCTTACTGATAACCCTTGAATGAACAGGCTGTGGACCACTTCCGAAACTTGGAGCAATACTCCTCTGCAGGCCGGTCTCCATTCTGAAGCTGACATAGTATGGACTCAGCTAGGGAGACGTGGTTGGGGGTCATCGTATATGTGACCTAGCTCCTGAAAAAATTCCTCAACCATCTGTAGCGACTGAGAGAGAAAATGTCCAGCCTTTGGAGGTCACCCAAGAGGAGCTAAATTACGATTCCCGCACGTTGCTCCTTGATAGTGAGGCCGCAACTTAAAGTATAGTTTACAGGCTTTCCTGAAGAAAACAAACTTAACACTGGAAATCCAGATTGCCAATGCAGAGATTATATAGGAGAGGGGAGTGGCTAATACTGCTCAGCTGAGAACTTCCAAGAAGGAAGCTACAGAGACTCCAAGCTGAGCAGTTTGATTTCTACACAACTGAAAGAAACCAGCACCATTTAAAAAGAGGGAGAGGTGCTTCTGTGGAATCCCACAAAGTGGCCATTTCTATGGGATACCGGATATGTAGTATGTTTAATATAAATGCTGTTTTTTTTGTGTAAACTGTGCATTTTAAATACTTTATGAGACCTGCTGACAGGCAGCACAAAAAGGGTTAATCTTCCTCTCACAGGCTTGATCATGTGACCCAGCTCTGTTTAATATGCAGAAGCTTCTGGAACAAACGCCTCTGGGCAGTCAGCAAATGAATGTGACTCACCCCCTGGGCCGTGGGGTACTCGAGACCGGGCCTTCTGGTGTACGGTGCCGATGGGGGTAGTAGTGGCAACCCAGTCTCGTGGCTCAGGATGGTCAGACTAATATCGTGGCAGTCTATTTATCAGTGCTTTGAATGTCCGACTACGCCACCCGTGGATTGCGGTCAGGGATAACCGCCGCTGCATGCAGACCGCTGGGGCAGATGTAGGTGTGCAGCACTGAGTAGTATAACTCCCCATGGGAGGAGTATGGCCCCAGGGCAGTATATAGATGGATGATGGAGGGGATGATTCCGACCGCAATAGCCAGGAAACGGAGGCCTCTTAAACAGTTCATGGTCTATATTAGAACACGTGAGACGACTCAAAAACAGTCCCGGCTAGGAGGGGGCCTGGACGTCTGAGAACAAGTGGGACGCTCTCCTGGTCAGGGTGAGGGTGTAGGCCTACCGTGCTCTCTGCGCTCTTTCTGGCTATTTCCCTCCTCGTGGTGTAATAGCCCACGTTCCTGAGCTCGCCGTGTCTTCTCGCCCGTATGGCTTGCAACTTGGGTCCCTTTCTACTCTTGGCCTGGTGCAGCTTTGCTGGTCCCTTCTGCTGTGGCGGAACCTCCGGGCTTCTTAGGCCAAGGGACATACAATCCCCTGCGGACTGGTTATTTGCTGTAGGACTTGGAATCCTAACAGCCTCGGACACCAAAGTCCGGTAGTTCAGTTTCTCTCTCAGCCAGGACAGGCTCACCTCGCCTTCCGTCCCTGGCCCGTGGCTCCTCTACTGCCACACGACCTCCTCAGCTTCAGCTGAACTGACTCTACCTTCTCTGGGACGCCTCTCACTTCAGAGACAGGTCGTCCAGTTCTCTCTAACCCTGCCCCCAGTTCCAGCTTTTATAGGGGCAGCCTGCTCCCCCTACTGGCCTGGGACAGGACGTGCTGCATGCTAATGGTCCCTAACCAGGGAACCTCCCCCCTGCTCTCAGACACAGCTTTATTATACATTTGTGGCATCCAGGCCAGGGTGACACAAATGCAGCTCTAAGGCTATGTGCCCACGATGCAGAAATGAAGCAGAAATTTTCCTGACCATTTCTGCATCTCCTTGCCAGAAAAACGCATGCGGATTTTAAGTGCGTTTTTGATGCGTTTTTTCATGCGTTTTTGAACCCAAATAAAGTTAGGTGAAAAAACAAATGAAAAAATAGGGCAATACTGATATAATTTCCTAGTCCAACCCCTATTCACCATTTTGGAAATATTCAGGATGCCAAATTAACTGAAGCCCCTGCGTCTCAGTGAACCATACATGTTCCTTTTGCTGCTGACCGCAATAAATCTCCTGAATCTCTACAGCGAGCAGGTAAGATAAATGAAAGTAGATGGTTTGATATTGTATGTAGTGTGTACTAATCAATTATTCTCCCATCAGAGCGGTCGAGGAGGAGGAGAAGACCCAAAAAGCTGTGGGTGCCCCCTATCGTGCAGGAGCGGGCGGACAAGGAGCACTTCAATGTGCTGTACCAGGATTTAAGGAGGTAAGATATATGGGATAAAAAGATATTGCCATCCATGTGTACCTAATGTATTTTTTAAATGAGTTGTTGTTATCTTATGGTAAAAAATTATATTTTACTATATTTTAATCCGTGAAACTAATATTTATTTTCAACTTTTTTTTACAGATATCCCGAAAAATTCCAGCAGTTTTGTCGTCTCACCATTAGTGTTGAGCAATACCTTCCGATATCGGGAAATATCGGATCAGATTGGATCGGACCGATACCCAAAAAATATCGGATATCGCAGATTCCGATACCGGAAACCAATGCAAGTCAATGGGACACAAATATCGGAATGAAAATAAACCCTTTCTTTCCTTGTAAGTTAATTCTACATGAAGGAAAACAACTAAGAATAATGTAGAATGTATTGGGGGAGGTGGGGGAGACAATAAAGGCATAGAGTGAAACATGAAAAGCCGGCAATTCAGCAGCGGCATATACCGGTACCCGACTATTTAGAACAGAAAGAATAGAGCATCATACATAGATTAGATAGATAGTAACATGTCAGTCACATATATATGAAGTACAGTGATAGTGTTGCTTACTGTACTTGTCATTTAGTGTTAAAGGATTTATTAAAAAAAATAATAGTGTTTTCATGCACCGTCTCTTTAAAAAAGCCGGCCGGCAATTCAGCATCTGTACCCAACAATTTACAACAGAAAGAATAGAGCTTCACACATAGATTAGATAGATAGAAACAAGTCAGTCACATATATATGAAGTACAGTGATAGTGTTGCTTACTGTACTTGTCATTTAGTATTAAAATAAAGGATTTATTTAAAAAAAAATTGGCGTGGGGTACCCCATAATTTTAGTCTCTAGCATAAGTTAAGCAGACGGCTGGGGCAGATGTTTGAAGTCTGGGAAGGGGGTAATACCCACGGAGCTTCCCAGGCTACTAATATCAGCCCCCAGCGGAATACCTAGCCTTTACTAGCTATTAAAATGGGCGACGCCCCCAAAAAATGATGTGGAGTCCCCCCTATTTTAATAGCTAGCAAAGGCTAGGCAAACAGCTGGGGGTTGATATTAATAGCCCAGGAAGGGTGCCATGAATATTGGCCCCCTCAAAGGCTAGAAACAACAGCCGACAGCCGCCCCAGAAATGGCGCATCCATAGCCTCGCTCTTCCCACTGCCCTGTAGCGGTGGCAGTGGGGTAATAGGGCTAGGGTTGATGTCAGCTTATAATGCCAGCTGACATCAAGCCCAGGTTAGTAATGGAGAGGCGTCTATAAGACACCCCCATTACTAACCCCACAGTCAAAGTTAGAAAAAAACACAAACACCCAGAATAAAGTCCTTCAATTGAAATAAACACACAATTCTTTATTGTTCTAAATTAAACCATACTTACCATCACGCCCATTCCAGCTGAAGCCAACGATCTCCTGCAATAAAAGAAAAATAATAAAGCAACATCATCCTTACCTTTCCATAGTTCCCAGGACAGCTTCAGCTCTGCTACATCGAGATGACAGGCTGGATCACAGCAGAAAGCTGCCATCCAGCTTGCCATGCCGCAGACACTGAGAAGAGCAGGCATGCTTGCACTCCTCAGTGTCTCGCTGTGACGGCATCCAGATGAGCAGAGGTCATGTCCAATGAACTCGGCTCACCTCATGCACGTCACTGACAGTGTGGGAAAATTCTCTCACGCTCACCGTGTGGCGCCCCTGAGGGTTCAGTCGCCACAGGGGTACTGCACCTCTTAAACGAGGTGTGGTATCTCCTCTCCGAGGTAAGGATGGAGCACCACACAGGACCCCACTACACACAATAGTGCTGCCCCTGTCCTGAATGGAGGAGTAGGGGGGAACCAAAAGTAAGGGGGAACCTTGTAGTGAGTGAGGGTGGAGGAAGCACTTTACTAAGCAGCTAATAGAATCATATATATTTGGAGGCCATCTTTAAGACCGGGTCTTTAGTCGCGATTCCCTGGCGTGGTTAGACAGTACAAGCTGCAGCTGTTCCAGGAGTCTGTGATTCCCGGTCTCAGGCCTCGAGACTGGGGATTGGGGCAGAGTTGAGTTATAGCCAGCTCTGTTCCTGGTCTTAGTCCATTCAAGAAGGCCCAGGAGGGGAGCAGAGGAGGAAAGATCCACAGGCGAAAGGATCTCAGGGGGTGCGGACGGAGCGGAGTCGCCACCTAACCCTTATTCTGGCCCTGCCAGAGAGACCCTGCCGCAAGAGGGGGTACCGGTCCCTAATTATCTGACTTTGCACTTCACGTCCCTGTCAGAGAAGTCCGGAGGGTTAAGTGGATCCCAGGGGGATACGGACGGAGCGGAACCGCCACCTGTATCCCTTAATCTGCGTCTATCCAGAGGGACCCGGCCTAACGCCATGTTTACACCACAGTCACCAATAAGGGAACCAGCCGGTCCGGGAGCTACAAGCTACCCTAATAGGACACCGCAGTACCTGTACGGGACTCAGTGGGGGACACGAGGCGGTTCAAGTACAACTAGAGAGAGGAACACTCTGGTGCAGGGGTCCTGTCAAGTGCACCCGAACTACCCGGAGTGTGCTGAACCCCTTCCTGGTGGCCGCAGCATGCCATGAGAAACAGAGAGAAGCTTTGCACCTGCTACTACACTAACGTGAGTAAAGCTTGGATGACTTCACCCATTGCCTCCGTTATTCATTCCTGCGCGGTACTGCACCCACCACAACTCTCCAGATCTTTCCCTCTCACTGCCCTGAGGCCTACTCCGCCTGTAGGGAGTAGTACCAACCAGGCTGCCAGAAGGACTGTTGCAGTGCTGGTGACCTTCACCAGAAACCACAGGTGGCGTAGTCGAAGCAACCACTCATCCCCAGTAGTCCATAATTTTTATGTGACAGCCCTGGGCACGGACCGGGCCAAGGCCACGACGACATCCCCCTCACAACCACCGGCCCGCCATCCGAGTACACCTTCCCAGGGAGGGCTAGGCACGTCACAACCGCATGCGCAGGAGAATTTTCCCACGCTGTCAATGACGTGCATGAGGTGAGCTGAATTCATTGGACATGATCTCGGCTCATCTGGATGCCATCACAGCCAGACACTGAGGAGTGCAAGCATGCCTGCGCTTCTCAGTGTCTGCGGCATGGCAAGCTGGATGGAAGCTTTCGGCTGCGATCCAGCCTGTTATGTGAATGTAGCAGAGCTGAAGCTGTCCTGGGAACCATGGAAAGGTAAGGATGATGTTGGTTTATTATTTTTCTTTTATTGGCTTCAGCTGGAATGGGCGTGATGGCAGGTATGGTTTAATTTAGAACAATAAAGAATTGTGTGTTTTTTCAATTAAAGGACTTTATTCTGGGTGTTTTCTGTTTTTTTTTAACTTTGACTATGGGGTTAGTAATAGAGATGAGCGTTGTTCTACTCGAACTGTTCACGAATCTCAAATTCGAGCTGTTTTGGGCGGTGTTCGAGCCGTTCGGCGAACACGAACAATTTGATAAAAATTCGGCTGTTCGAGGTTATGTTCGATAACTGTTCGTGCACCAAAATCATAACTGGATTTTTTCTCAGTAATGATGAAAATTAATGTTAATACGCAGTTTGAGTGTACAGCGGGGTGGGGGGAGGGGCAGGGGATGGATCTCTGCAGGAACAATGAAGATCTCCATTTTTTTTTCTCTTTCCCGCATTTGCAGTGGGGAGGTGCAATCTGTCAGCCTATCAGCAGCGCACACACGGAGCGAAGTGCTTTTTTTCACACAAGCAAGGGCATGTGTGATTGGCAGTGTATGTCACATGTCCTTGCCCTATAAGACCAAGCCATTTTCCCCGTCGCCACCATTTTCTCACTGCTGCAGCTGCGTGTTAGACGGCACCGCTGTTGCTGTGTGCGCTATACCTTGTTAATTTCAAGCCAATTTTCGCACAAATCTACAGATAGCTTGGGAGTAGGGAATAGTTGTGATTGCAGTCCTTTTAAGGACTAGGTTACAGCATTTCCTACGACTTTTATCAGGCAGGTCTGTGCTCTTAAATAGATAGATTGTGGGAGTAAAGACTAATTGTAATTGGAGTCCTTTTCAGGACTAGGTTACATCAGTTCCTATCAGTTTTTGCCAGGCAGGTCTGTGCCAGTGCTGTGCAAGTTTTTTTCACAGCATTTGGCTGAATCTAGCAAAGCTAATCCTTTTTGGCCTATTGCAGAGTGTGTTAGTCAGTGGAGTAGCCTATCTGTGTTGCAAGATATACCACCTGTGTATAGAATACCAATTTTTTTACTGCACCTAGTGAAGTAAAATCTTTTGGGCATAGCATCATTCTATTAGTCCATCTATACTGACCTCTATCAGGTTGCAAACTGAATATAATTTTTTTCTGCATCTACCTCTGAAAAAATATTTGGCCTTCTAGCAGCGTGTGGGACTTGTTCTATTAGTCCATCTATACTGACCTCCATCAGGTTGCAAATTAAAAATAATTTTTATCTGCATCTACAGTACCTCTGAAAAAATATTTGGCCTTCTAGCTGTGTGTGGGACTTGGTCTATTAGTCCATCTATACTGACCTCCATCAGGTTGCAAACTGAATATAATTTTTTTCTGCATCTAGCCCAGCCAATAGTTTTGGCCTAATACCACAGTTTGGCCACTCAGCTCTGCTCGGTTACCATCCATTGTTTTTTTGTGCAAACAACTCCAGAGTTGTGAATTAGTTAACCACCAAAATGAGTGGAAAAAGGCCTGCTGCTGGTGGAAAGGGGAATAGGCGTGTTGGGAAGGGGAAAAAAGGTTGTGTCCGTGGGGTAGGTGTTAAAGCAACAGTAACATCTGCAGAAGAAAGACCATCTTCCAGCCAAACTAAAATGTCTACTTCTTTTAGCGGACAATGTGATAAGATCCCTTTCTTACGGCCACGCCAATCGCTACAAATTCCAGATGAGGCACAAAAACAGCAGGTGCTTCAACGGATATCAAGTGCTCCTTTAAGTGGGCTCTCCTCCACATCAACTTCAACATCACAAATACTCCAGTCCTCAAAGGTGTCACCCAAATCGCACTTGCTTCCTCACAGCTCCCAAATCTCCAGCTGCCCGTGAGTATGAGGTAGAACAGATGGTTGAGTCTGCAGAGCTGTTTACTCATACTATAGCCTGGGAATCAGAGGTCGACTCCAGCGCTTCTGTGAATCCAGACGAGGAAATGATCTGCACTGATGCCCAGAATCTTTATGAGTCGGATCCAGGACCAGACGCAGAAGGTTCTGACCATAATGTAGACCCTCATTCCCAAACTGTAACTCCTGTTGGTGGAGACAATGAGGAAGACGATGATAAGACTCAAATACCTGATTGGAGCGACAACTTTAGTTTTTTGTCAGGGCAGGAACAGGTTGGCTCTGAGGACGACGGGTGTGATAACGCACAGGGTGATGATGATGAGGTTGGAGATCCCACTTACTGTCAACCCACAGTCAGCCAAGAGATGAGGTCAGCAGAGGAGGTGGAGGAAGATGCTAGTGACGACGAGGTCAGGTTGCGCCTTCCTGGACAGAGACGTAGTACTGGAAGCACGTCAACAACTGCATCCTCAAACACAACTCTGCCTCTCACCACAAGTCGTGGTGGCTCTTCAGGTCGCATGGGTGCTAAGCCTTGCATAGCCTGGGCATTTTTTCAGATCGATAAAGATGACCCAACTCGTGTTATCTGTAACATTTGTCAGCAAAAGCTAAGTAGAGGCCAAAAAATACATAGTTTGAGTACTTCATGCATGAACCGGCACATGGACATGAAGCATAAGTTGCAATGGGAAGCTCAGTGTGCTACAATGCGGCCTAGCCGGCCGGGCCAACCACCGTCTGCCTTATCTTGTGCATCCGCGGCCTCTTCATCCTCTGTGACTGGGGGGACAGCAGTCACACCTGTTTTGGGGCGCAGACCTGCCACCTCTTTACCCGCAACAGCCAGCGTGATTGGCAGGTCATCATTTTCTTTGGAGGTGGTAACAGCAGCTGGTGTTGAGCGCTGTCCGACATCGATAGCACCACCTTTGCATCAAGGCAACCTAACATGTCCGCCTGCATCTTCCTCACAGACCGGCAGTTTTCCGGGGACACCCTTATCAACCCCGTCTAAGCACAATAGCCAGCCCTCGGTCCCTCAGATGTGGACAAGTAAAAGACCATTTCCTCCTAGCCATGAGACAGCTAAGAGGTTGAATTTCACCATCTGCAAGCTCTTGGCTACAGAAATGCTGCCTTTCCGCCTGGTGGACACAGAGGATTTTCGAGACCTTATGTCCGTCGCAGTGCCCCAGTACCAGATGCCCAGTCGGCACTACTTCTCAAAGAAAGGTGTGCCTGCGCTCCACCAGCATGTCGCACACAACATCACCGCTTCTTTGAGAAACTCTGTGTGTGACAGGGTGCATTTCACCACAGACACTTGGACGAGTAGGCATGGACAGGGGCGTTACATGTCGCTGACTGGGCACTGGGTAACTATGGTGACAGCAGGACAAGGGGCTGCTGTCCAAGTCTTGCCGTCCCCACGAGTTGTGCGTCAATCCTCTTTATGTCAAAGTTCCTCCACTGCTTCTGCCTCCTCAACCTCCTCTCGGTCTTCCACCTGCACCCAAAGCCTGTCTGGTCATGCCACAAGCTTTCTAACTGCGCAGAAGGGATCCTGCACACCTCCTTACTATGCTGGCAGTAGGGCTCAACGTCATCAGGCGGTTTTTACATTGAAATGTCTGGGAAATGTGAGTCACACAGCTGAGGAGTTGTGGTCAGCTCTGGAGAACCAATTTCATGAATGGTTGTCTCCACTGGACCTGAAACCAGGGAAGGCCGTGTGCGACAATGCTGCAAACCTGGGTGCGGCCCTTCGCCGGGGCAATGTCACACACGTGCCTTGTATGGCTCACGTGTTGAACCTGGTTGTCCAGCAATTTTTAGCCCACTATCCCAGACTAGATGGCCTTCTGCAGAGGGCACGGTCGCTGTGTGCTCACTTCCGCCGTTCGCATCCCGCAGCTCAGCGACTTACATCTCTACAGAAGTCGTTGGGCCTGCCACTTCACCGGCTAAAATGCGATGTGCCTACCCGGTGGAATTCAACTCTGCACATGTTGCAGCGACTGTGGCAGCACCGACAAGCCCTGGTGCAATACGTTCTGACGTATAGCCTGGGCCAACGAGATTCAGAGGTGGGGCAAATCACGCTGGAGGAGTGGTCTCAGATCAGGGACCTATGCACCCTTCTGCACAGTTTTGAAATGGCGACGAAGATGTTTAGTGCTGACGATGCCATTATCAGCATGACTATTCCGGTGATTTACATGCTGGAGCACATGTTAAACAGAATTCGGAGTCAGGTGGTGGCACAAGAGGAGGTGGAGGAAGTAGAGGAGGAGGAGTTGTATGCGGAAGGGCTAACATCTGCAAGGTCCAGACGGTCGGCAGCACCAAGGCGGCAGGCATGTGAGGGTGGGGGAGATGGTTTTACCAGGGCGCATGGTAACAGCCAAACTAGTGAGGAAGGTGCAGGAGCCCAGGAAGAAGTGGAGGATGAACTGGCGATGGGCATGGAAGACTCATCAGATGAGGGAGACCTTGATCACAGTTCTGTTGTGCGAGGTTGGGGGGAGAGGACAGAGGAAGGAAGCATGATTGTTACCTCGCCACCAACACAACAGGGACTTGGTGCTCCTGGATGCGCAACACACATGAGTGCCTTCTTGCTGCACTACCTGCAACATGACCCTCGAATTGTGTGAATTAGAAATAATCCTGACTACTGGGTTGCCACACTGTTAGATCCCCGGTACAAAAGTAAATTTGCAGAAATTATTCCTGCCATAGAAAGGGATGCACGCATGCAGGAGTATCAGCAGAGACTGTTGCAGAATCTTACATGTGCTTTTCCACAAAATACCAGTGGTGCACGTAGTGAATCTCACAGTTCCAACTTGCCAACCGTGGGACCGTCAAGTGTTCAGCACTCAAATCGTAACAGAACCACAGTATCTGCTGGTAACATCAATTTTGCGGAATCATTTCACCACTTTTTTAGCCCATCCTTTGCAAGGCCACAGGAGACAAGAAGTCTGACACATAGTCAACGCCTAGAGACGATGGTACAGGAGTATCTCCAAGTAAACATTGAAGCCACGACTGTGTCACTGGACCCTTGCTCTTTTTGGGCTTCCAATCTGGATAAATGGCCGGAGCTAGCCACTTACGCCTTGGAGATCTTGTCATGCCCCGCAGCCAGCGTTCTGTCTGAACGTGTGTTCAGCGCTGCTGGTGGTGTGCTGACAGATAAGCGCACGCGGCTCTCCACTGATAATGTAGACAGACTCACGTTCATAAAGATGAACAAATCATGGATCCGAAACGACTTTTCTACCCCTGTGTCATCCTGGGGAGAGTAAAAGCTTGATGATTGTTTAAAATCACCTCACCAACCGTTTTAAGCTTTCAAATTACTAATCATGTTTATCTGTATCTTGACTGGAAAATAATTTGGGCTTTGTAGCAGTGTGCAGCACTGATCCTATTAGGCCATCTATAATAAGCTTCACCAGATTTAAAATTAAAAATAATTTTTAGCTGCATCTAGCCCGGAAAATAATTTTGGGGCTCCGAGATGCGCAAGACACATAAGTGCCTTCTTGCTGCACTACCTGCAACATGACCCTCATATTGTCAGAATTCGAAGTAATCATGACTACTGGGTTGCCACACTCTTAGATCCCCCAAACTTTTCGATCAACCTTTTCATTTTAATAAAGACCAAAAAAATGGTCATTTTTGAAATTATAAGCATTAGCAGGTTGTTAGAAACTGAAATCAAACAGTTTTCAACTCAAAACTTTATTCTAGGTGATGTTACATTTTCACATAGGACCCCTTGTTCGAAAGGAGCTTCTGAACTCTCTCGTCCATTGAATTTGGCAGGTTTTGGATGGTTTCTGCTTCAATTGTTTTGCATGAGGACAGAATACCCTCCCAGAGCTGTTGCTCAGATGTGAACTGCCTCCCGCCATCATAGACACTCCTTTTAATGATGCTCCAAAGGTTCTGAATGGGGTAGAGGTCAGGGGAGCATGGGGGTCACACCATAAGTTTGTCCCCTTTTATGCCCATATCAGCCAGAGATGCAGATGTTTTATGTGCAGCATGAGATGGTGCATTATCATGCAGAAAAATGATCTTGCTGTGAAATACACGGTTCTTCTTCTTGAACCATGGCAGGAAGTGCTGTTTGAAAAAATCCACATACATTATGGAGTTCATCTTTAGCGCCTTCAGGGATCCTAAAGGGGCCGACAATCTCTCTCCCCATGATTCCAGCCCAAAACATTACTCCACCTCCTCCTTGTTGGCGCTGTAGCCGTGTTTGCGTGGGGTGTCCATCAACCAGCCATCCTCCACTCCATCCATCTGGACCATCGAGCGCTGCACGGCACTCATCCGTGAACAAAACAGTTTTGAAATCAGTCTTCATGTAATGTTTGGCCCACTGGAGCCGTTTCTGCTTGTGTGAAGTGGATAGAGGAGGTCGACAGGATGGCGTATGCACAGCTGCAAACCTCTGAAGGACCCTGCATCTTGTTGGAGGCACAAGCAGCTTCAAAAACTTGTCTGTTGCTATGACAAGGCTTTTTTGCCGCTGCTCTTTCAACCTGACGTAATTGCCTGTAGGAAAGAGTCCTCAATTTGCCCTTATCAGCACGCACACGTGTGTACTGTGAATCAGCTACATACTTCTTGATTGCCAAGACACTTCATCCTGATCATCGCACAATGTTGATTGTAGTCATGCCTTGACCTAAACACTCCACAATTTGTTGCTTCTCAGCAGCCGACACATCCTTTTTCTTTCCCATTTTGGCAGAAAATGTAGGCTGCTTAATAATGTGAGAGAGCCTTCTTAAGTAGTCTTGCCTTTCATTGGACACACCTGCCAAACTAATTAGCACAGGTGTCTGCAATTGCTTACAGTGATATAAAGAGCCCTGACACACATCACCATCAATGAGTTTAACTGACAAACAAACAAATTCTTCCCTTATCACTCCTAAACACTTTTTGCATAATAATTTGGAACGCGGTGTACATGTGCTTTACCACAAAACACCAGCGGTTCACGTAGTGAATCTTACAGTTCTAACTTGCCAACCGTGGTCTGTATGGAATTGTTCAATAAAGGGCCCAAAATTAAGATAACATAGATGGGAGAGGTCTCTATGAATAGGAATTCCTAAGTATTTGATACCCTGTGAGGGACAGGCAAAGGGAAAGTTGGACTGGATGGAATCCTATATGGATTTAGGGAGGGAGACATCGAGGGCCTCAGACTTCGCTGCATTGATTTTAAAATTTTACCATGTAACAAAGTGATCTATTTCAGCCATAACAGCAGGGATGGATATATGTGATTGAGTGATATATACTAGGACATCATCAGCAAATAGAGAGCACTTGTACTCGGTGCCTCCCACCTCAATCCACCTAATATTGGGGTTATGGCGAATTGATGAGAGCAGGTGCTCCGTCACTAGGATGTATAAGAGAGGGGACAGAGAACATCCCTGCCTTGTCCCATTGGTGATTGTGAAAGGTGATGAAAATGTTCTGACGCGCCCCCTGGGCCTTGGGACACCCGGAGCCGGACCCTTTTTGGTGGATGCTGGTGGTTGTAGTCTTCGTGGCGGCAACCCGGTTCCGTGGCTCAGGGCGGTCAAACCAGTGGCGGAACTATTTATGTGGTTTTGATGTTTAAATGTCCGACTACGCCACCCGTGGATTGCGGTCAGAGTGAACCGCCGCTCCAGGGCAGACCGCTGAGGCTGGTGTTTTGGGTGCAGCAGAGCGTAGCATAACTCCCCACGGGAGGAGTATAGCCTCAGGGCAGTGTATGCGGAGGATGGAGGTGATGGTGCAGGGCAGCAGCAGTAACGACACGGAGTCAGTGATGCAGTCCAGGGCCTTTACTCACAGTTCTTATTATCCAGACCACGTCTGCAGGTAACGGTTGCCCACGTCGTACTGTGCTCACCAGGTGAGGGGCTCAGACAACTCCCAGATAACTTTGGAGCGCTTCACAGGACCCCCTTTGTGTGTCCTTTGTCTGGCCTTTCTTACCAACCCTTCTGTCCGGCTGCCTCGGGCCTCCTCTTGGTAAACTTGGCGCCAGTTTCCCTGACCCTATGTGGTGCCTTCCTAGCGGGTGTAGCGAGGGGCTGCGCCACATAAAATGTCACAGCCTCCTGTTTCTAGCTGAGGGTCGTTTCCTGCCTCCACTAGTTTCGGGGACCGGTCTCCCCCTTTGGCCTGACCCCTCCACGCAGGTGGATTCTGGCGTGCGGTGGCGACTCGCCCGTCCGCACCCCTGAGATCCCTTCGTTCCTCGTTCCTGGAGCCTTCTCCGCTCCTCTTCCTTCCTTCTCCCTCTTCCAGGCCTGGGCCTCTATTACTAGGCCCGCCTCCGGAGCAGAGCTCATGCAGAGCCCCTGCTCCCTGCCACTTCTGCTCAGACTTCTCTGCACTGAACTAAGATGGTGCCCACCTTTTATACTCCCTTCTCAATGCACCCAGGAACTGCTTCCTCCCTGCTCCTGCACTACAGGGTTCCCCTTCCTCAGTGTTCCCTCCCCCCACTCCAGCCAGGGACAGGGACTGTCATGCCCATCTCAGGGGCATATTGGTCGCCCTGCCCCACGGCAATGTGGTGTAATGCATGCAGGTGTCGGGTCCTGATCCACACTACATCCTTACCTGAGAGTGAGATATCACACCTCTGGGTGAGGTGCAATACCTCTGTAGCAACCGAGCCCTCAGGGTGCTACAGTTCCATTTATCTTCAGCCTAGGTGACGTATTGCGATACAGGGCCGTGATTTTGGCTATAAAAGGGTCCCCTAGACCCCTACCCCAAGCTTTTTAAGAGAATCATATATGGCGTGCCAGGAGACTCTATGGAATGCTTTCTCAGCATCCAACGAGAGTATCTAATTACAAATTTTTAACTGCATCTAGCCCAGGAAATACTTTGTGCCTAGTAGCAGGGTCTGCTAGTCAGCGGATTATCCCGGCTGTTAAGCAAGCTACACCACCTGTAGTTTGGACACTTCATTTCTTCAAAGGAAATGCTTCGGGACCACGGGATACTCAGTGAAGAGCATCAGGAGGCACCCCAAGGCATAGGGGCTGGGACTGGCAGTAGGATGCCTTGTGGTGGACAGCCGAGCTCGATCCTTATAAAAGCTTTTTAACTGCAGCAGCTTTAGTGGACGCTACTGGAGCTGGAATTACGCGGCTGCTGGCATGAGACTTGCCCTCCAATAGATCCTTGTAAATGGATTTAAAGTGTATTCATTCAAATTAGAGAGACAATTTAAATTAAAAAGCTTAGAGCTGCCTCCACCACAGGGGGGCTCGCTCGACCCACCAGCGGACAGGCACCAGTATTGGGAGAGGGGGGCTGGCCATCAGGGTTCACCGCAGCTCTGGCACAAACCCGGCGACACGGAGGTGGCACGGGCAGGAGCGGACTGGCCGTGTCGGCTTCTCACTTTTTGGATTTTAGAAGGGCATGACATGCCTATATCTGTGTCTCCCCCTCCTTTTACTCCTCCACCTCTTTTATTTTCGCATGACTATATGTACTTGTCACTTTTCCATGTGTTAGTTATGTCTTCTGAGCAGTTTGTCAGCTTTTGGACACCTTTGAAGGTGTTTTCTATGTGTTTCTATGTGTTTTTGTTTGCCTGCCATTGGTTTTAACGGTGTTCGAAGGTGTTCGACGAACAGTTCGACGAACAGTTCGGCGAACACACGGGTGTTCGACGAACCGAACCGAACTCGAACACTACGGGGGTGGCTCAACACTAGTTAGTAATGGGGGTGTCTTATAGACGCCTCTCCATTACTAACCTGGGCTTGATGTCAGCTGGCATTATAAGCTGACATCAACCCCAGCCCTATTACCCCACTGCCACCGCTACAGGGCAGTGGGAAGAGCGAGGCTAAGTGCCAGAATTGGCACATCCTATGGATGCGCCATTTCTGGGGCGGCTGACGGCTGTTGTTTCTATCCTGGGAGGGGGCCAATATTCATGGCACCCTTCCTGGGCTTTTAATATCAGCCCCCAGCTGTCTGCCTAGCCTTTGCTAGCTATTAAAATAGGGGGGACCCCACGTCATTTTTTGGGGGGGGTCCCCCATTTTAATAGATAGTAAAGGCTAGGTATTCAGCTGGGGGCTGATATTAGTAGCCTGGGAAGCTCCGTGGGTATTACCCCCTTCCCAGGCTTCAAACATCTGCCCCAGCCGTCTGCTTAACCTCCGCTACAGACTAAAATTACGGGGAACCCCACACCAATTTTTTTTTTAATAAATCCTTTATTTTAACACTAAATGACAAGTACAGTAATCAACACTGTCACTGCATTTATTATATATGTGACTGACATGTTTCTATCTATCTAATCTATGTGTGATGCTCTATTCTTTCTGTTCTAAATTGTCGGGTACCGATGCTGAATTGCCGGCCGGCTTTTTTAAAGAGACGGTGCATGAAAACACTATTATTTTTTTTAATAAATCCTTTAACACTAAATGACAAGTACAGTAACCAACACTGTCACTGTACTTATTATATATGTGACTGACATGTTTCTATCTATCTAATCTATGTGTGATGCTCTATTCTTTCTGTTCTAAATTGTCGGGTACCGGTGTATGCCGCTGATGAATTGCCGGCTGGCTTTTTTAAAGAGACGGGTGCATGAAAATCGGAGGGCACTAGTGTGTTCCAAGTGCCCTGCTATGTCTTTCATGCACCCTCCTATATACCTTGCCTGCCTGTCTGCCTATATATTCTGTCTGCCTGACGTTTAATTGAGCACTGTTCCCATCGATTTGGGCAATTTTTAGGCCCTCTGCAGACCGCGGGGGGGACCACCAGAAAAATGCTCGAGTTTCCCATAGACTTACATTGGGCTCGTTGCTCAGGTCGAGCACCCGAGTATTCCAATGTGCTCGACCCGAGCTTCAACCACCCGAGCATTTTAGTGCTCGCTCATCACTACCAATTAACTCATCTCACCTCATGCACGTCACTGACAGCGTGGGAAAATTCTCCTGCGCTCAGCGCTTGAGCAGGAGAATTTTCCCACGCTGGGATGGCATTCTGATGACAGGCTGGATCGCAGCTGAGCGCTGCCATCCAGCTTGTCATCCTTCAGAGACACTGCAGAGCGCAGGCATTATGGGAATTTCCGATTCCGGTATTCGATATTCTAAAAGTATCGGAACTCAGTATCGGAACTCCGATACCGTGAATATTGGTCGATACCCGATATTTCAGTATCGGAATGCTCAACACTACTCACCATTGCTGCCTTTGATCAGCTGCTGTGTCTTCTTTCTCCTGACCTGGACTACACTAACACCAGAATGAGAAGGGCCATCTCTGCTGAGGAAAGGCTGCTCATCACCTTGCGGTAAGTTGAATATTTTAATATACAGTATATGTATACATATATGTATATATTTTATACATATTTTTTCTTAGCGAAGTTCAACATATGCTGCCACATCCCCACTCAAAGTATTTTCTCAGTATTCGGACAGTACATGGTAAAAAATAAAAAATAAATATTATACTTACCTTCTGATGGCCCCCGGTGTCCTTATCCGATCCGTCCTGGCTTGCCGGCAGCTCGCGGTGGACTAAAAGGACCTGCCATGACGTCATTTATTCATGTGACGGGTCACGCGACCGCTGACATCACATGAATAAATGACGTCACGGCAGGTCCTTTTAGTCCACCGCGAGCTGCCGGCAAGCCAGGACGCATCATAGAGGAGACCAGGGGCCATCAGAAGGTAAGTATAATGTATATTTTTTATTTTATTCTTTTTTTCACAGAGTCTCCTCTTCTCCAGACCCGAGTACCATCCGCACATTGAACCACATGGTATCCGAATCTGCAGATGCAGTGATGCGGATGACATGCGATTCAATGCAAGTCAATGGCGGCGAAAACACCACGATTCCGCAAAATAATTGGTAGTGCTGCGTTTTTTTCCGCAATGATAATCCACAGCGTAAATTTCCGCAGCATGTGCAAAGCACATGTGGATTATCATTGGGGAACATGGCAGACCTTCTACCATGCGTTTTTTAAGCGTTTCTGCGGTGGAATTGCCGCTGCGGAAACGCTTAAAAAGCGCATAGTGGGCACACAGCCTATGGCTGTTTTCACACGTACAGATATCTCCATCACCACACGTACAGGAAATATCTTAGCCCCGTGTGCCCGTGTGTGTTTTACGTGTTGTGACAGTGTGCATTGCATTAACCATGTAATTCGTTGTATTCCTTCCAACATTGGCAAATTAAAAATAATAAAATCTGTCCTACAGACATTTATTCACTCCTTGTCTTTTCAAACTGGTATCAGTAGTTCCACCACCCATGAATGGGCCCAACAGCTCACCCCTCCATTCAGGTTTACCTTGGTGAGCCAGCCTCTGGTGACGGCTCCTCTGCGTCTAATGTTTTCGGGTACATAAGATTTACTGGGTCATAGAAGGTCATAGTGATAAGGTCACTGAATAGAATTGATATGTGTGACCTGAAGAGCAAACAATGGAGGCAACCACAGCCTATGACAACTGACTACATATGTGTGAACTCACGAGCAAACAAATGAAGAAAAAACACCTAGCAAATATCCAACCAAACAAAAAAAAATGTGCACTCAGTTCTGGAATAGTATTTTGTAATAAATCAATTTTTTTTTCCATAGTAATTACAAATGTGGGATTATAATGTTGTCTTGTATTTCTTTTCTTTTTTGTGTCTTTTGTAATTTTATATTTTTCCTTTTTAGGTTTTTGGCCACAGGAGAGAGCTATACATCGCTGCACCTCCAATTTAGGGTTGGTAAATCCACCATTTCCAGAATTGTGAGGTGCACATGTAGCGTCATCTGGCAGAAGTTGCAGCCCATCGTGATGCCTTCCCCAACCGAGGAGACTTGGCTGCAGGTCGCAGTGTAGCACCCTGAGGATTCGGCTGCTACAGGGGTATTGCACCTCAACCCAGAGGTGTGATATTCCACTCCCGGGTAAGGATGGAGTGTGGACCTGAGCTCGGTAGGCTGCATGCACTACACACATCCCATTTCCGAGGAGCAGGCCGACGGTACTCCCACTTAGAAATGTGCAGGTACGACCGAGTCTGTTCCTGGCTGGAGTGGGAGGGGGGTGGTACATCCCAAGTAGTGTAGGGGCAGATAGGGGGAGCAGCCTGGGTAAAGATAGGAGCTCATTGGGTGCTGGTCACTTGAGCTCACACATAGAGGGTGTATATAAGGTGGGCACCATCAAAGAACAGGGTCAGTCTGTCAGAGTAAGAAGCAGAGGAGCAGAGCAGCCCAAGAGAGAGAGAGAGGAGAAAGAAAGAGAGACCCAGAGGGGGAAGCAGAAGAGAGGACTCTAAGACCCCAAATCCAATCCACGGGTGAAGAGTCGGCATCAGGGTACCGGAACCCAAGCTGGTGGGGGCAAAAACACACCCCAGCCAGAGACCGGAGGCCGTGGGCAGCGTCTGCCACGGCCACCCACCATATCCACCACAAAGGCATACCACGTGGAGGGTCAGGGAACCCAAGGCCAAGGGTCTCCCAACAGAAGGCCCGAGGGAGCTGGACCTGGGTGGATCAATAGTGGGGACGGCCAGAGAAAGGACAGAAGGAGAGCTCAGGGTCACGCTCCGGACTCGCTTGGGGGTTGGCTGGATCCAGGACCTGGTGGACGCAGCACGGCTCGGGTGGTCACTTGAAGCTGGAGTGACCGGAACATCAGCAGTGAGTAAATACCCTAAACTGCACAACCCGACTCTGTCTTCATTTAACACCTATGCTGCACCACCACAACCCCCATCCTCTGCACCTGACCCCCTGAGGCTATACCCCACCCGTTGGGGATTATACCATCACAAGCTGCACCTACACCATCAGCCTCAGCGGACCCTGCTGCAGCAGCGGCCATAGTGACCGCAATACAACGGGTGGCGTAGTCGACAATAAAGAACTTAATAACATCTGTAGGACTGCCACATACAACTGAGTTTGACATCCTGGGCACGGACCGGGTCACAGCCACTCGGAAGACTACAACCCCCATCTGATCCGGCTCCGGATATTCCCCCTAAAAGAATATGGCCCAGGGGGCGCGTCAGCAGCAGGCTTTCAAACTGTGGCCAATTGCCCCAACTGCATAGGTGCTGTTGATGGCAAACATGTGAGAGTTCAGCAGCCACCATGATCAGAATCCCGCTTCTTTAATTATAAGAAGTATTTTTCCGTGGTCCTGATGGCGGTGGCTGATGCACATTATGAATTTTTTTGCCATCGACGTTGGTGCTTATGGTAGTACTGGGGATTCTCGGGTGTTTAGATCATCACAGATTGGGCTGCAAATTCTTCAAGATGGCGGAACGCTCCCAGCCCCAAGACCTTTGCCGGGTTCCACACATCCGGTTCCCTTTGTGATGGTATCGGATGAGGCATTTCCCTTAATGACCAACCTGCTGCGCCTATACCCATGAAGGGCACTGAATGCCCAGCGGAGGATTTTTTATTATCGGCTGAGTCATGCACGCAGATATGTGGAATTGTGTAGTCAGTGGAGGATCTTTCACACAGCCATCCAGTTGGATCCGGAGACAGTTAACACTGTCATTAAGGCATGCTGTGTACTCCACGACTATGCTCGTGAATACAGCACTGAGCAAGATGAGGAGTCACAGCTGTCAGAATTAATTCCAGGTGGCAGGGTGCGAGAAACCTTCGCTGACTACTTCATCATGAGTTGTGAAGGTGCCGTGCACTGGCAATACTCCTATGTCGGTGGTGTGCAGCCTGACCAACAGAGAAGATCTGATGCCCAATAAAAGATGAACTTCAAGAAAAGTTATTCTTTACAAAATTCCAAAAACCTTTTTTAAATGATAAATAAATTTGTTTTAATTTACAATCTTGTCTCCATCATTTATTCAATTAACACCTTATATGTGTTGCTTTCTGACCATACGTCTATGCATAAGTTTATGTAAGTCTATGACAGTCAAATTCTACCATTGTTGTGGCTATCATACACTTAGATTGTGACTAGTGTTGAGCCACCCCCGTAGTGTTCGAGTTCGGTTCGGTTCGTCGAACACCTTCGAACACCATTAAAACCAATGGCAGGCAAACAAAAACACATAGAAACACATAGAAAACACCTTCAAAGGTGTCCAAAAGCTGACAAACTGCTCAGAAGACATAACTAACACATGGAAAAGTGACAAGTACATATAGTCATGCGAAAAGAAAAGAGGTGGAGGAGTAAAAGGAGGGGGAGACACAGATATAGGCATGTCATGCCCTTCTAAAATCCAAAAAGTGAGAAGCCGACACGGCCAGTCCGTTCCTGCCCGTGCGACCTCCGTGTCGCCGGGTTTGTGCCAGAGCCGCGGTGAACCCTGATGGCCAGCCCCCCTCTCCCAATACTGGTGCCTGTCCGCTGGTGGGTCGAGCCCCCCCGTGGTGGGGGGGTAACATCTGCAGAAGAAAGACCATCTTCCAGCCAAACTAACATGTCGACTTCTTTTCGTGGACAATGTGATACGATCCCTTTGTTACGGACACGCCCATCGCTACAAATTCCAGATGAGGCACAAAAACAGCAGGTGCTTCAGCAGATATCAAGTGCTCCTTCAAGTGGGCTCTCCTCCACCTCAACTTCAACATCACAAATACTCCAGTCCTCAGAGGTGTCACCCCAATCGCACTTGCTTCCTCACAGCTCCCAAGTCTCCAGCTGCCCGTCTGAGTATGGGGTAACACAGATGGTCGAGTCTGCACAGCTGTTTTCTCATACTATAGCCTGGGAAACGGAGGTCTGCTCCAGCGCTTCTGTGAATCCAGACGAAGAAATGATCTGATCTGATGCCCAGAATCTTTATAAGTCGGATCCAGGACCAGATGAAGAAGGTTCTGAGCATAATGTAGACCCTCGTTCCCAAACTGTAACTCCTGTTGGTGGAGACAATGATGAAGACGATGATGAGACTCAAATACCTGATTGGAGCGACAACTTGACTTTTCGGTCAGGGCAGGAAGAGGTTAGCTTTGAGGACGACGGGTGTGATAACACACAGGGTGATGATGACAAGGTTGGAGATCCCACTTACTGTCAACCCACAGTCAGCCAGTCGATGAGGTCACCCGGGCCTTTGCCTGGCCTTGGGGATGTCGCGGTGGTCGGCTCCCTGGCCCGTACCCTGGGGTCACTCTTTAAAAGGGTGGATAATTGTGAATTTTATAAGAGTTCTGCCCCTTATGTACTTACTCGCCACTCGCCTTCGGCCTACTCAGGCCCTCACTAGGCTATACACACTAACGGCAGCTTGCCGCGCTTCACCGAACTTATGGCGCCGGCACACCTTAAGCTCTATCTGGGCTCCCTGAATCTAGCTAGCAGGAGCCTCGTGCTCCACTGCTGAACTATTAACTGAGTTCTCTAGACTAGACTGAGCTCCACTGCATACTGACCTCTCTTAGGCTTCTCTACTGCAGGAACTCTTCAGAGGAACTGAACTGCCTAGCTTCACCTTCCCTATTTATATCCCTAACGGGCTCCCTCTGCTGGTCTGAGGTGGAAGGTGGAGATGTGTGAATGTTTATGGGGGCCTCTTGTGGAGGATTCCATCAATACACTCTTCTAGGATCTGTGATACCAAGCGCAGCGGGGCGTCACAGATGCTATTGATGACGAGGTTAGGTTGCGCCTTCCTGGACAGAGACGGAGTACTGGAAGCACGTCAACAACTGCATCCTCAACCACAACTCTGCCTCTGACCACAAGTCGTAGTGGCTCTTCAGGTCGCATGGGCTCTAAGCCTTGCATAGCCTGGGCATTTATTCAGATCGATAAGGATGACCCAACTCGTGTTATCTGTAATATTTGTCACCAAAAGCTAAGTAGAGGCCAAAAAATCCATAGTTTGAGTATGACGCGCCCCCTGGGCCATGTTCAGGGGATACCCGGAGCCGGATCTGGGTAGGGGTAGTAGTCCTTGTGGCGGTGACCCGGTCCGTGCCCAGGGTGTCAAACTAAGTGGCAGTCTATGGCAGTAGATGTTAACTTGATCGGCTACTCCACCCGTTGAGTGCGGCTTTGAAGCCGCCGCTGCAGAACAGTCCACTGAGGCCAGGTGTATAAGGATGTGCAGCGTGGTGGTATAACCCCCAACGGGAGGGGTATGGCCTCAGGGCAGCAGGTGAAGATGAGGGGGGTTGTGACGGTGCAGTAAGAAGAGTCAGAGTCAGGAGATGCAGTTTCAGGGGTTTTACTCACAAGTGTTCTCTCAGTCACTCTGGCCTTGAGTGACCACCCGAGTCGTGCTGCGTCCACCAGGTCCTGGACTCGGCTAACCCCCAGGCAGTTCTGGAGCGTGGTCCTGAGCTCCCTTCTCCCTCTCTGTCTCTGGCCATTCCCACCAGGGATCCACCTTTGGCCGGCTCCCTCGGGTCTCTTGGTGGTCAAACCTCCTCTGGGTTCCCTGACCCTATGCTTGGTGTGCCTTTCTGGTGGATTTGGTGAGGGTCGTGGCAAATCTTGACCACGACCTCCGGTTCCTGGCTGAGGATAAGTGGCCTCCACCAGTTCGGGCTCCGGTACCCGTGTCCGCCAACCCTTCACCCTTTTTGGTCTGATTCTGGGTTCTTAGGGTTCCCTCTGGTCTTCCACTCTGGGCCTTTCTTTCTCCTCTCTCCTCTGCAGGCTTGGCTCTGGAGCTGGGCCCAGCCGGAGCCACAGCTCCCTGTCAGCCCTCCTGGCTGAGCTCCTCTGCTCTGCTCCTCCTCAGACTCTCTGACCAAAGACCCTGTCCTAAGATGGTGCCCACCTTATATACTCCCTCTATGTGTGAACCCAGGTGACCAGCACCCAATGGGCTCCTAGCTTTACCCAGACTACTCCCCCTATCTGCCCCTACACTACTGGGATGTTCCACCCCCCTCCCACTCCAGCCAGGGACAGACGCTGTCGTACCTGCACATATACTGGTGGGAGTACCGTTGTTCTGTCCCCCGGAAATGGGATGTATGTAGTGCATGCAGCCTACTAAGCTCAGTTCCACACTCCATCCTTACCCGGGAGTGGAATACCACACCTCTGGCTTGAGGTGTAATACCCCTGTAGCAGCCGAATCCTCAGGGTGCTACATTCCCCCCTGGTAAATCACAGCACATCCTCGGGCTGTAAAAGAGCAAAAACATAAAACATACAAGCTTTTTAAAGTGCACTACATATAAAATATATAAACAGTAACCTTCAATCATCCCTTTATGGGAGGTACTTCTCTTTTAAAATGTTACGGACACATCATAAAATAATATTAACTCTTTCATCATAATAAAACTTTTCATATAAAACATTTTTGACCTCTGGCCACTTGTGCAAATTGTGACCAGGTAAGTGCCACAGTCTCTGGTAGAAAAAACAGTTTCCTATAAAACCAGTAGGGGGCGCTTTAAGAAGCGCAACTATTTACAAGGGATATGGCCGCTCTCAGTCCTCGGCCAGTGGGGAAAAGGGATGGCTGCTCACAGTCCTCAGCCTGTGGGGAGATGGGACACACTGGAACAGTTCACTGGTCCCAACGGGGACTACACTTTTGTAGCAACAGTTTTGTACCCACACGGGTAACTATTTACATATTCTATTTACAGTTCATCAGTGGCGGTGTGCTCTTGGCTGAGGGTAATCTTTAGACCCGTCCGGGTCCTCTTGATCCTCCTCACCCCGTAGCTCCTTCTCAGTAAGTCTATGCACGTGCAGGGCATACGGGCCCTTGGCGCACTGATGCCGGGTGAAGGTGACCTCATCACCCAGGTATAGGTCACGACCTCTGTGTCCCTCCGGCAGATGACTTTCAACGTCTCTGCGGGTGACAAAGACGTCGCCGGGGGTCTTGTGGTCCCGGATGAAACCCCACCCGTGCTCCAACTGGAATTTTATTACAGTCCCGCTGGCACGGGGACCGTGGGCAGCACGGGGGTTTCTGCGGGCTCGGCTCTTCTGCTCGGCGCTCTTCACTTGGAGCCGCTCCTCGCGGACCCGCCTCTCTCGTCGCTCTCTAGCAAAAACCTCCAATTGTTGCCGGCAGCACTCCGCACGCTGCGCTGCGGCTGCCCGGGTCTCCTCGGTGAACCCGATGAGGTCTTCTCCGGTGGGGTCCCACGCAAACTGTGCTTCCTCCAACGAGAGTGGGGTGGTCTTGGCGGGCGCCGGAGCCGGGATCAGGGGCTCATCCAGGGGTCTTTCCTTCCGGAGTCGGGGATGGTGGAACTCCGGTGGCCACACAAAGGGCTGCCCATCCGGGCATGTGTGCTGGGCAAATAGGTCTTCACCCAGGTGTGGCGCTGTGGACGTTGAGGGCGCTGTTTTGGTGGCAGCGCCCGGGTTCACCAGGCCTTGCGACCAGGCCTGGGGCACCCTGAATGTAAAGGGCACCGTGAAGACGGCGGCGCCCGGGGTTACTTGGCACAGTGACCAGGCCGGTGGCTCAGTGGAGGTAGAGGGCGCTGTTGGTACTGCGGCGCCCGGGGGCACTCGGCCTTGCGACCAGGCCGGTGGCGTCTCCTGCTTGGCCGTGCTCTGGATCGAGGCGCGTGACGTCACAGGGGGCGTGGTCGCGGCTCCGGCCGCTTGAGGCCTAGCTTGGAGCGATGACGCAGCGGCTACGGGAACGGTGAGTGGGGCTTCGGGCTCTGCGACGGGGAGCTGGGGCAGGTTTACGGCTTCTGGGCACGGGATATTGTCGTCCCCATTACCTGCCTTCATCTCTTCGGCTCCCTCCGCGGCGTCGTCTCCGGCCGTCGTCCCTCCTTCGCCGTCCTCAGAGGTGGACTTGCTCCTCGCTGCGAGTGACATGCTTCGCTGGCAGGCTCCAGCCTGCAGGGCCATCTCTCGGGTCCACTCCGCCAGCGTTTCCTGCTGCACCCGGGCCATCCTTCGTGCGAGGCCCTCCAGCGCGGTCTGTGCACGCTCCCGGTCTCGGGGGAGCTGTGCCAGGATCTCCAGCAGGCCTTCTGGAGTGGCGGCCTGCAACAGGCTCCTGACCACTGGGTCGGTGCTGCCTGCCTCCCCCTCCATCTCCGGGTACTGCTCCTCCAGACTCCTCATCTCCGGGTGCGCTCTCTCCAGACTCCTCCAAGCTGCTCCCATCTTCTCTCTTTTGTTCTCTCTCCGCCCCCATTCAGGGTGGTTCCGGGGCAACTTGGTGATTGTCAGCTCCAGGGGCAGTTCTCTCACACTGATGGACATCTCAATCATTGCAGTCTCTGCTGCTGGGGGCGGTCTCCGCTTTTGCCGCCATTCTTCGACCTGGCCCACGATGGGAGGTGGTCTCTTGCCACCCTCTGGCACGCCCATAATGGCGTCCGCTCTGCCAGGGCGGGAAATCTTCTTAGATGGTGGGAATCGCTTCCCAGTGGCGGGAAACACTGCAGATGGCGGGAAAAGACTGCAGATGACGGGCAAATGGCGGGAACCGATCCGAGATGGCGTCCGATGGCGGGGACCCTCCGGAACCGGCGGGAGACTTCTTTTTGAGGTAAATGCGAACTTTTCTTCAGGCACGCAGTACCCGGTGGTTGCGGGCACGTAATCCTGCCGACTACGCCAAAAGTTGACGCGCCCCCTGGGCCATGTTCTGGGGATACCCGGAGCCGGATCTGGGTAGGGGTAGTAGTCCTTGTGGCGGTGACCCGGTCCGTGCCCAGGGTGTCAAACTAAGTGGCAGTCTATGGCAGTAGATGTTAACTTGATCGACTACGCCACCCGTTGAGTGCGGCTTTGAAGCCGCCGCTGCAGAACAGTCCACTGAGGCCAGGTGTATAAGGATGTGCAGCGTGGTGGTATAACCCCCAACGGGAGGGGTATGGCCTCAGGGCAGCAGGTGAAGATGAGGGGGGTTGTAACGGTGCAGTAAGAAGAGTCAGAGTCAGGAGATGCAGTTTCAGGGGTTTTACTCACAAGTGTTCTCTCAGTCACTCTGGCCTTGAGTGACCAACCGAGCCGTGCTGCGTCCACCAGGTCCTGGACTCGGCTAACCCCCAGGCAGTTCTGGAGCGTGGTCCTGAGCTCCCTTCTCCCTCTCTGTCTCTGGCCATTCCCACCAGGGATCCACCTTTGGCCGGCTCCCTCGGGTCTCTTGGTGGTCAAACCTCCTCTGGGTTCCCTGACCCTATGCTTGGTGTGCCTTTCTGGTGGATTTGGTGAGGGTCGTGGCAAATCTTGACCACGACCTCCGGTTCCTGGCTGAGGATAAGTGGCCTCCACCAGTTCGGGTTCCGGTACCCGTGTCCGCCAACCCTTCACCCTTTTTGGTCTGATTCTGGGTTCTTAGGGTTCCCTCTGGTCTTCCACTCTGGGCCTTTCTTTCTCCTCTCTCCTCTGCAGGCTTGGCTCTGGAGCTGGGCCCAGCCGGAGCCACAGCTCCCTGTCAGCCCTCCTGGCTGAGCTCCTCTGCTCTGCTCCTCCTCAGACTCTCTGACCAAAGACCCTGTCCTAAGATGGTGCCCACCTTATATACTCCCTCTATGTGTGAACCCAGGTGACCAGCACCCAATGGGCTCCTAGCTTTACCCAGACTACTCCCCCTATCTGCCCCTACACTACTGGGATGTTCCACCCCCCTCCCACTCCAGCCAGGGACAGACGCTGTCGTACCTGCACATATACTGGTGGGAGTACCGTTGTTCTGTCCCCCGGAAATGGGATGTATGTAGTGCATGCAGCCTACTAAGCTCAGTTCCACACTCCATCCTTACCCGGGAGTGGAATACCACACCTCTGGCTTGAGGTGTAATACCCCTGTAGCAGCCGAATCCTCAGGGTGCTACAAGTACTTCATGCATGTACCGTCACATGGATATGAAGCATAAGTTGCAGTGGGAAGCTCACTGTGCTACAATGCGGCCTAGCCGTCTGCCCCATCTTGTGCATCCGCGGCCTCTTCATCCTCTGTGACTGGGGGGACAGCAGTCACACATGTTTTTGGACGCAGACCTGCCACCTCTTTACCTGCAACAGCCAGTGTGATTGGCAGGTCATCAGTTCATTGGGAAGTGGAAACACCTGCTGGTGTTGAGTGCTCTCTGACATCGAGAGCACCACCTTTGGATCAAGGCCTGCATCTTCCTCACAGACCGGCAGTTTGCCGGGGACACCCTACTCAACCCCGTCAAAGTACAACAGCCAGCCCTCGGTCCCTCAGATGTGGACAAGTAAAAGACCATTTCCTCCTAGCCATGAGAAAGCTAAGAGGTTGAATTTCACCATCTGCAAGCTCTTGGCTACAGAAATGCTGCCTTTCCGCCTGGAGGACACAGTGGATTTTCGAGACCTTATGTCCGTCACAGTGCCCCAGTACCAGATGCCCTGTCGGCACTACTTCTCAAAGAAAGGTGTGCCTGCACTCCACCAGCATGTCGCACACAACATCAAAGCTTCTTTGAGAAACTCTGTGTGTGACAGGGTGCATTTCACCACAGACACTTGGACGAGTAGGCATGGACAGGGGCGTTACATGTCGCTGACTGGGCACTGGGTAACTATGGTGACAGCAGGACAAGGGGCTGCTGTCCAAGTCTTGCCGTCCCCACAAGTTCCTCCACTGCTTCTGCCTCCTCAACCTCCTCTCGGTCCTCCACCTGCACCCAAAGCCTGTCTGGTCATGCCACCTGCTTTCTAACTGCGCAGAAGGGATCCTGCACACCTCCTTACTATGCTGGCAGCAGGGCTCAACGGCATCAGTGTTTACTTTGAAATGTCTGGGAAATGTGAGTCACACAGCTGAGGAGTTGTGGTCAGCTCTGGAGACCCAGTTTCATGAATGGTTGTCTCCACTGGACCTGCAACCAGGGAAGGCCGTGTGCGACAATGCTGCAAACCTGGGTGCGGCCCTTCGCCGGGGCAATGTCACACACGTGCCTTGTATGGCTCACGTGTTGAACCTGGTTGTCCATAAATTTTTAGCCCACTATCCCGGACTAGATGGCCTTCTGCAGAGGGCATGGTCGCTGTGTGCTCACTTCCGCCGTTCGCATCCCGCAGCTCAACGACTTACATCTCTACAGAAGTCGTTGGGCCTGCCAGTTCACCGGCTGAAATGCGATGTGCCGACACGGTGGAATTCAACTCTGCACATGTTGCAGCGACTGTGGCAGCACCGACAAGCCCTGGTGCAATACGTTCTGACGTATAGCCTGGGCCAACGAGATCCAGAGGTGGGGCAAATCACACAGCAGGAGTGGTCTCATATCAGGGACCTATGAAGTTGGGCCGTGGGGTACCCGGAGCCGGGCCGGTAGACGCTGGGGGTTGTAGTCACTGTGGCGGTGACCCGGTCCGTGACCCAGGGCGGTCAATCCAATGGTAATTTGTATATATGGATTTTATAATGTCCGACTACGCCACCAGTGGAGTGCGGCCAAAGGGGCCGCCTCTGCGGAACAGTCCTCTGAAGCTGGTGGTTTTGCAGCAATGGTATTATTACTCACCACAGGAAGAGTGTAGCTTCAGGGCAGTGTGGATAGATGATGGCGGTTGTAGTGCAGGGAGTCAGTAATGAACACAGAGTCCGTGTGATGCAGTCCCAAGATCTTTACTCACAGTTGTTGCAGTCCAGATTACAGATACCAGAGCAATCTCACCCGTCGTGCTGTGCGTACTCAGTGAGGGGCTCAGTCCACCCCCAGATAGCTCCGGAGTACTTAGCAGGACCCCCTTCTGTGTGTTCTTTCTCTGGCCTTCTCCCTGCACCTCACACCCAGTGACACTTCTATCCGGTATCCTCGGGCCTTGGCGGGCGACTTGTGTTCCGTCCCCTGGGTCCTATGTGGCTACCTTCTTAGTGAGACTGGTGTGGACTTTTGCCTGCAGTACATGAAATGCTGCAGCCTCCGGTTTCTAGTTGAGCCTTGCTGTTTCTCCTCTAGTTGAGGGACCGGTTCCCCTTATCTGGCCTGACCCCTCTACCTCCTGGTAGCAGCGGGAGTACAGGTGGCCTTCTGCACGGCCCGTAGCCCTAGGGTCCCTTCGGTTCCTGGAGCCTTCCTGCTCCCACTCCTCTCTTCTCTCCTTCAGTCCTGGGCCTCCCAGGCTAGGCCCGCCTCCGGAGCAGAGCTCATTCCGAGCCTCTGCTCCTGTCACTTTTCCTCCTCTGACTGGCTTGCTCTTTCTAAGATGGCTTCCTATTTATACACTCCCTGTCATGTGCTCCCCTAAGCTGCTCCCCTAAGCACCCACTACATAGGACCCTCCCACCAGCTAGGGACCTGGGACTGTGCTCTCCCTTAGGAGCAATCTCGCCCTACCCCCACTGCGGGTATGTGTTGGGTGCAGGTGTTAGGGTCCCGAGCCATACGCCTTCCTTACCTGAGGGTGAGATACCACACCTCTGGGTGAGATGCAGTAACTCTGTGGCGACTGAACCCTCAGGGGCGCCACACACCCTTCTGCACAGTTTTGAAATGGCGACGAAGATGTTTACTGCTGACGACGATGTCATTATCAGCATGACTATTCCGGTGATTTACATGCTGGAGCACACATTAAACAGAATTCAGAGTCAGGTGGTGGGACAAGAGGAGGTGGAGGAAGTAGAGGAGGAGTCGTATGCGGAAGGGATAACATCTCCAAGGTCCAGACGGTTGGCAGCACCAAGGCGGCAGGCATGGGAGGGTGGGGGAGAGGGATTAACCAGGGCGCATGGTAGCAGCCAAACTGTTGAGGAAGGTGCAGGAGCCGAGGAAGAAGTGGAGGATGAACTGGCGATGGGCATGGAAGACTCATCAGATGAGGGAGACCTTGATCACATTTCTGTTGTGCGAGGTTGGGGGGAGAGAGCAGAGGAAGGAAGCATGATTCTTACCTCGCTACCAACACAACAAGGACTTGGTCCTCCTGGATGCGCAAGACACATGAGTGCCTTCTTGCTGCACTACCTGCAACATGACCCTCAGATTGCAGAATTCGAAGTAATCCCGACTACTGGGTTGCCACACTCTTAGATCCCCGGTACAAAAGTAAATTTGACGAAATAATTCCTGCCATAAAAAGGGATTGACGCATGCAGGAGTATCTGCAGACGCTGTTGCAGAATCTTACATGTGCTTTTCCACAAAATACCAGTGGTGCACGTAGTGAATCTCACAGTTCTAACTTGCCAACCGTGGGACCGTCGAGTCTTCATCACTCAAACCGTAACAGTAACACAGTATCTGCTGGTAACAGCAATTTTGTGGAATCGTTTCACCACTTTTTTAGACCATCCTTTGCAAGGCCACAGGAGACAAGAAGTCTGACACATAGTCAACGCCTAGAGACGATGGTACAGGAGTATCTCCAAGTGAACATCGAAGCCATGACTGTGTCACTGGACCCTTGCTCATTTTGGTATTCCAATCTGGAAAAATGGCCGGAGCTAGCCACTTACGCCTTGGAGATCTTGTCATGCCCCGCAGCCAGCGTTCTCTCTGAACGTGTGTTCAGCGCTGCTGGTGGTGTGCTGACAGATAAGCGCACGCGGCTCTCCACTGAGAATATAGACAGACTCACGTTCATAAAGATGAACAAATCATGGATCCGAAAGGACTTTTCTACCCCTGTGTCATCCTTGGGAGACTAAAAGCTTGGGGATTTGGTAATATCACCTCACCAACCGTTTTAAGCAACTGTGGGGCAATTGATGCCACTTAACCCTAGAACGCATGACCATAAAAATCTACACTTTCATATACCTGGGGCCTTTTAGGCCCGTGTGCAAATAACATGGAATAACTCAAAGTCAAATGACAAACAACTATATACATGAAGAATACCTAGAGTTTCAAAATTCTAGCTAAAGTAATCTTGCAGAAAATAGAAAACAATTAACAGGGCGGGCCTGCGAGGCCCCAGGTATGCGTTCTAGGGTTAAGCGGTGTCTGTGCCACAATTTTGGGAAAAAATGGAGACTCTTTTTGGAGTCCTCTTGCTGTGTCTTACGTGACATTGGCATCGTCAATTCCAGGTTGGGTCGATCCCCCCCCCCCCTTTTAACTGTAAGAAGCTACATACACTATGGCTTGGGGTAACACAGATGGTTGAGTCTGAAGAGCTGTTTACTCAGAGGTCTGCTTCAAATCTTCAGTGTCTGCTAGTCAGCGTAGAATTTTTAACTGCATCTAGCCTAGGCAATACTTTGGGCGTAGTAGCCCAGCTGCGAAGCAAGCTGCACCGCCTGTGTATCTAATAAGAATTTTTAAATGCATCTAGCCTAGGCAGACTGTGGAGACCCCCAACCAAACCCAGACGCTCAGCCCCCCTACCGCCCCCCTTTCCTTGACAATACAATAATGTAACTCTTACAACTGGATGGGTGAGGATCGGTCACAGCTTTATTAACTCTTTATACTCATTCCATTAGAAAGGCATTTTATTTCTAAAATAATTCAGCTTGTTGCAGCATTCCCTGGGTCTCCACTCCGGCAAGTTGGCCAACAAGTGTAACTCTCCAACATGTCCTTTCTATTTCCAGGCCACGGAGGATCCTGCGTACTCGTATGCAGGACTCTGACCCCCACCCATCACTCTTAACGCTTGTTCCACTCCGTCCTGGAGTCCTGACAGGAATATGTCCAGTCCAATATCCATTAAGTGAACACCGTCGGGCCGTATGAGGCCTGCTTTATCTCCTTCCAGTTGTCGGTGTCGAACCACTACACCGCCTCTGTCTCTTCTAAATTTTGCCATCCGAATATTTATTACCCGCCTTGTCCGTTCGATGGCCGTGATGTCTCGCGCACCTTGCCATACCGCTATCGGCACAATCTCTGACCATACTATAGCTAGTTTTGTGAAAAATTCTCTGAAGCGCTCAGTGTCTAGTTTCATTATTGCCATTAGTTATGCGCTCTTGTGATGACCTAGGTTGTTTCCCCCGGCCTGTATAACTAAGATGACTGGACATCTTGCCTCTCTCCCTACCTTGATTACCTCCATTAGTACCTGTGGCCATAGCAGGCCTCTAATACCTCTCCAGTTGAAATATGTGTTATGAAACTCTAATTTCCTCCCGCCTGGGCGGACTTTCGCCCTTTTTTCTGCCCAATATATATACGAGTGGCCTATCACCCACACTGTTGGCTTAGCGTCACCTGTAAAAGAAACAAACCACGTTAGGATTAGAGATGAGCGTTGTTCTACTCGAACTGTTCGCCAATCTCAAATTCGAGCTGTTTTGGGCGGTGTTCGAGCCGGTCGGCGAACACGAACAATTTGAGAAAAATTCGGCTGTTCGAGGTTATGTTCGATAACTGTTCGTGCACCAAAATCATAACTGGATTTTTTCTCAGTAATGATGAAAATTAATGTTAATACGCAGTTTGAGTGTACAGCGGGGCGGGGGGAGGGGCAGGGGATGGATCTCTGCAGGAACAATGAAGATCTCCATTTTTTTTTCTCTTTCCCGCATTTGCAGTGGGGAGGTGCAATCTGTCAGCCTATCAGCAGCGCACACACGGAGCGAAGTGCTTTTTTTCACACAAGCAAGGGCATGTGTGATTGGCAGTGTATGTCACATGTCCTTGCCCTATAAGACCAAGCCATTTTCCCCGTCGCCACCATTTTCTCACTGCTGCAGCTGCGTGTTAGACGGCACCGCTGTTGCTGTGTGCGCTATACCTTGTTAATTTCAAGCCAATTTTCGCACAAATATACAGATAGCTTGGGAGTAGGGAATAGTTGTGATTGCAGTCCTTTTAAGGACTAGGTTACAGCATTTCCTACGACTTTTATCAGGCAGGTCTGTGCTCTTAAATAGATAGATTGTGGGAGTAAAGACTAATTGTAATTGGAGTCCTTTTCAGGACTAGGTTACATCAGTTCCTATCAGTTTTTGCCAGGCAGGTCTGTGCCAGTGCTGTGCAAGTTTTTTTCACAGCATTTGGCTGAATCTAGCAAAGCTAATCCTTTTTGGCCTATTGCAGAGTGTGTTAGTCAGTGGAGTAGCCTATCTGTGTTGCAAGATATACCACCTGTGTATAGAATACCAATTTTTTTACTGCACCTAGTGAAGTAAAATCTTTTGGGCATAGCATCATTCTATTAGTCCATCTATACTGACCTCCATCAGGTTGCAAACTGAATATAATTTTTTTCTGCATCTAGCTCTGAAAAAATATTTGGGCTTCTAGCAGTGTGTGGGACTTGGTCTATTAGTCCATCTATACTGACCTCCATCAGGTTGCAAATTAAAAATAATTTTTTTCTGCATCTAACCCAGCCAATAGTTTTGGCCTAATACCACAGTTTGGCCACTCAGCTCTGCTCGATTACCATCCATTGTTTTTTTGTGCAAACAACTCCAGAGTTGTGAATTAGTTAACCACCAAAATGAGTGGAAAAAGGCCTGCTGCTGGTGGAAAGGGGAATAGGCGTGTTGGGAAGGGGAAAAAAGGTTGTGTCCGTGGGGTAGGTGCAGAAGAAAGACCATCTTCCAGCCAAACTAAAATGTCTACTTCTTTTAGCGGACAATGTGATAAGATCCCTTTCTTACGGCCACGCCAATCGCTACAAATTCCAGATGAGGCACAAAAACAGCAGGTGCTTCAACGGATATCAAGTGCTCCTTTAAGTGGGCTCTCCTCCACATCAACTTCAACATCACAAATACTCCAGTCCTCAAAGGTGTCACCCAAATCGCACTTGCTTCCTCACAGCTCCCAAATCTCCAGCTGCCCGTCTGAGTATGAGGTAGAACAGATGGTTGAGTCTGCAGAGCTGTTTACTCATACTATAGCCTGGGAATCAGAGGTCGACTCCAGCGCTTCTGTGAATCCAGACGAGGAAATGATCTGCACTGATGCCCAGAATCTTTATGAGTCGGATCCAGGACCAGACGCAGAAGGTTCTGACCATAATGTAGACCCTCATTCCCAAACTGTAACTCCTGTTGGTGGAGACAATGAGGAAGACGATGATAAGACTCAAATACCTGATTGGAGCGACAACTTTAGTTTTTTGTCAGGGCAGGAACAGGTTGGCTCTGAGGACGACGGGTGTGATAACGCACAGGGTGATGATGATGAGGTCGGAGATCCCACTTACTGTCAACCCACAGTCAGCCAAGAGATGAGGTCAGCAGAGGAGGTGGAGGAAGATGCTAGTGACGACGAGGTCAGGTTGCGCCTTCCTGGACAGAGACGTAGTACTGGAAGCACGTCAACAACTGCATCCTCAAACACAACTCTGCCTCTCACCACAAGTCGTGGTGGCTCTTCAGGTCGCATGGGTGCTAAGCCTTGCATAGCCTGGGCATTTTTTCAGATCGATAAAGATGACCCAACTCGTGTTATCTGTAACATTTGTCAGCAAAAGCTAAGTAGAGGCCAAAAAATACATAGTTTGAGTACTTCATGCATGAACCGACACATGGACATGAAGCATAAGTTGCAGTGGGAAGCTCAGTGTGCTACAATGCGGTCTAGCCGGCCGGGCCAACCACCGTCTGCCATATCTTGTGCATCCGCGGCCTCTTCATCCTCTGTGACTGGGGGGACAGCAGTCACACCTGTTTTGGGGCGCAGACCTGCCACCTCTTTACCCGCAACAGCCAGCGTGATTGGCAGGTCATCATTTTCTTTGGAGGTGGTAACACCAGCTGGTCTTGAGCGCTGTCCGACATCGATAGCACCACCTTTGGATCAAGGCAACCTAACATGTCCGCCTGCATCTTCCTCACAGACCGGCAGTTTGCCGGGGACACCCTTATCAACCCCGTCTAAGCACAATAGCCAGCCCTCGGTCCCTCAGATGTGGACAAGTAAAAGACCATTTCCTCCTAGCCATGAGAAAGCTAAGAGGTTGAATTTCACCATCTGCAAGCTCTTGGCTACAGAAATGCTGCCTTTCCGCCTGGTGGACACAGAGGATTTTCGAGACCTTATGTCCGTCGCAGTGCCCCAGTACCAGATGCCCAGTCGGCACTACTTCTCAAAGAAAGGTGTGCCTGCGCTCCACCAGCATGTCGCACACAACATCACCGCTTCTTTGAGAAACTCTGTGTGTGACAGGGTGCATTTCACCACAGACACTTGGACGAGTAGGCATGGACAGGGGCGTTACATGTCGCTGACTGGGCACTGGGTAACTATGGTGACAGCAGGACAAGGGGCTGCTGTCCAAGTCTTGCCGTCCCCACGAGTTGTGCGTCAATCCTCTTTATGTCATTTTTCCTCCACTGCTTCTGCCTCCTCAACCTCCTCTCGGTCTTCCACCTGCACCCAAAGCCTGTCTGGTCATGCCACAAGCTTTCTAACTGCGCAGAAGGGATCCTGCACACCTCCTTACTATGCTGGCAGTAGGGCTCAACGTCATCAGGCGGTTTTTACATTGAAATGTCTGGGAAATGTGAGTCACACAGCTGAGGAGTTGTGGTCAGCTCTGGAGAACCAATTTCATGAATGGTTGTCTCCACTGGACCTGAAACCAGGGAAGGCCGTGTGCGACAATGCTGCAAACCTGGGTGCGGCCCTTCGCCGGGGCAATGTCACACACGTGCCTTGTATGGCTCACGTGTTGAACCTGGTTGTCCAGCAATTTTTAGCCCACTATCCCAGACTAGATGGCCTTCTGCAGAGGGCACGGTCGCTGTGTGCTCACTTCCGCCGTTCGCATCCCGCAGCTCAGCGACTTACATCTCTACAGAAGTCGTTGGGCCTGCCACTTCACCGGCTAAAATGCGATGTGCCTACCCGGTGGAATTCAACTCTGCACATGTTGCAGCGACTGTGGCAGCACCGACAAGCCCTGGTGCAATACGTTCTGACGTATAGCCTGGGCCAACGAGATTCAGAGGTGGGGCAAATCACGCTGGAGGAGTGGTCTCAGATCAGGGACCTATGCACCCTTCTGCACAGTTTTGAAATGGCGACGAAGATGTTTAGTGCTGACGATGCCATTATCAGCATGACTATTCCGGTGATTTACATGCTGGAGCACATGTTAAACAGAATTCGGAGTCAGGTGGTGGCACAAGAGGAGGTGGAGGAAGTAGAGGAGGAGGAGTTGTATGCGGAAGGGCTAACATCTGCAAGGTCCAGACGGTTGGCAGCACCAGGGCGGCAGGCATGTGAGGGTGGGGGAGATGATTTTACCAGGGCGCATGGTAGCAGCCAAACTAGTGAGGAAGGTGCAGGAGCCCAGGAAGAAGTGGAGGACGAACTGATGGAAGACTCATCAGATGAGGGAGACCTTGATCACATTTCTGTTGTGCGAGGTTGGGGGGAGAGGACAGAGGAAGGAAGCATGATTGTTACCTCGCCACCAACACAACAGGGACTTGGTGCTCCTGGATGCGCAACACACATGAGTGCCTTCTTGCTGCACTACCTGCAACATGACCCTCGAATTGTGAGAATTAGAAATAATCCTGACTACTGGGTTGCCACACTGTTAGATCCCCGGTACAAAAGTAAATTTGCAGAAATTATTCCTGCCATAGAAAGGGATGCACGCATGCAGGAGTATCAGCAGAGACTGTTGCAGAATCTTACATGTGCTTTTCCACAAAATACCAGTGGTGCACGTAGTGAATCTCACAGTTCCAACTTGCCAACCGTGGTCTGTATGGAATTGTTCAATAAAGGGCCCAAAATTAAGATAACATAGATGGGAGAGGTCTCTATGAATAGGAATTCCTAAGTATTTGATACCCTGTGAGGGCCAGCCAAAGGGAAAGTTGGACTGGATGGAATCCTATATGGATTTGGGGAGGGAGACATCGAGGGCCTCAGACTTCGCTGCATTGATTTTAAAATTTTACCATGTAACAAAGTGATCTATTTCAGCCATAACAGCAGGGATGGATATATGTGATTGAGTGATATATACTAGGACATCATCAGCAAATAGAGAGCACTTGTACTCGGTGCCTCCCACCTCAATCCACCTAATATTGGGGTTATGGCGAATTGATGAGAGCAGGTGCTCCGTCACTAGGATGTATAAGAGAGGGGACAGAGGACATCCCTGCCTTGTCCCATTGGTGATTATGAAAGGTGATGAAAATGTTCTGACGCACCCCCTGGGCCTTGGGACACCCGGAGCCGGACCCTTTTTGGTGGATGCTGGTGGTTGTAGTCTTCGTGGCGGCGATCCGGTTCCGTGGCTCAGGGCGGTCAAACCAGTGGCGGAACTATTTATGTGGTTTTGATGTTTAAATGTCCGACTACGCCACCCGTGGATTGCGGTCAGAGTGAACCGCCGCTACAGGGCAGACCGCTAAGGCTGGTGTTGTGGGTGCAGCAGAGCGTAGCATAACTCCCCACGGGAGGAGTATAGCCTCAGGGCAGTGTATGCGGAGGATGGGGGTGATGGTGCAGGGCAGCAGCAGTAACGACACGGAGTCAGTGATGCAGTTCAGGGCCTTTACTCACAGTTCTTATTATCCAGACCACATCTGCAGGTAACGGCTGCCCACGTCGTACTGTGCTCACCAGGTGAGGGGCTCAGACAACTCCCAGATAACTTTGGAGCACTTCACAGGACCCCCTATGTGTGTCCTTTGTCTGGCCTTTCTTACCAACACTTCTGTCCGGCTGCCTCGGGCCTCCTCTTGGTAAACTTGGCGCCAGTTTCCCTGACCCTATGTGGTGCCTTCCTAGCGGGTGGAGCAAGGGGCTGCGCCACATAAAATGTCAGAGCCTCCGGTTTCTAGCTGAGGGTCGTTTCCTGCCTCCACTAGTTCGGGGACCGGTCTCCCCCTTTGGCCTGACCCCTCCACGCAGGTGGATTCGGGCGTGCGGTGGCGACTCGCCCGTCCGCACCCCTGGGATCCCTTCATTCCTCGTTCCTGGAGCCTTCTCCGCTCCTCTTCCTTCCTTCTCCCTCTTGCAGGCCTGGGCCTCTGTTACTAGGCCCGCCTCCGGAGCAGAGCTCATGCAGAGCCCCTGCTCCCTGCCACTTCTGCTCAGACTTCTCTGCACTGAACTAAGATGGTGCCCACCTTTTATACTCCCTTCTCAATGCACCCAGGAACTGCTTCCTCCCTGCTCCTGCACTGCAGGGTTCCCCTTCCTCAGTGTTCCCTCCCCCCACTCCAGCCAGGGACAGGGACTGTCGTGCCCATCTCAGGGGCATATTGGTCGCCCTGCCCCACGGCAATGTGGTGTAATGCATGCAGGTGTCGGGTCCTGATCCACACTCCATCCTTATCTGAGAGTGAGATATCACACCTCTGGGTGAGGTGCAATACGTCTGTAGCAACCGAGCCCTCGGTGCTACAGTTCCATTTATCTTCAGCCTAGGTGACGTATTGTGATACAGGGCCGTGATTTTGGCTATAAAAGGGTCCCCTAGACCCCTACCCCAAGCTTTTTAAGAGAATCATATATGGCGTGCCAGGAGACTCTATGGAATGCTTTCTCAGCATCCAACGAGAGTATCTACTTACAAATTTTTAACTGCATCTAGCCCAGGAAATACTTTGTGCCTAGTAGCAGTGTCTGCTAGTCAGCGGATTATCCCGGCTGTTAAGCAAGCTACACCACCTGTAGTTTGGACACTTAATTTTTTCAAAGGAAATGCTTCGGGACCACGGGATACTTAGTGAAGAGCATCAGGAGGCACCCCAAGGCATAGGGGCTGGGACTGGCACTAGGATGCCTTGCGGTGGACAGCCGAGCTCGATCCTTATAAAAGCTTTTTAACTGCAGCAGCTTTAGTGGACGCTACTGGAGCTGGAATTACCGCGGCTGCTGGCATGAGACTTGCCCTCCAATAGATCCTTGTAAATGGATTTAAAGTGTATTCATTCAAATTAGAGAGACAATTTAAATTAAAAAGCTTAGAGCTGCCTCCACCACAGGGGGGCTCTCTCGACCCACCAGCGGACAGGCACCAGTATTGGGAGAGGGGGGCTGGCCGTCAGGGTTCACCGCGGCTCTGGCACAAACCCGGCGACACGGAGGTGGCACGGGCAGGAGCGGACTGGCCGTCTCGGCTTCTCACTTTTTGGATTTTAGAAGGGCATGACATGCCTATATCTGTGTCTCCCCCTCCTTTTACTCCTCCACCTCTTTTCTTTTCGCATGACTATATGTACCTGTCACTTTTCCATGTGTTAGTTGTGTCTTCTGAGCAGTTTGTCAGCTTTTGGACACCTTTGAAGGTGTTTTCTATGTGTTTCTATGTGTTTTTGTTTGCCTGCCATTGGTTTTAACGGTGTTCGAAGGTGTTCGACGAACAGTTCGACGAACAGTTCGGCGAACACACGGGTGTTCGACGAACCGAACCGAACTCGAACACTACGGGGGTGGCTCAACACTAGTTAGGATAACAAGTCCGGTCTTATGTATCTTGCCAAACACGTGGTTCGCCATCTCCCTATCCTCTGAACTTCCGTTTCTGACAGTCCTGCTCTTGCTGCTTCCATGGCCGCGCCTATGCGGAATGAGTATGTCCCGTAATCTTTGGGGTGATTCCCTGCCGATGTTATGCATTTATTAAATATAGCTTGGAACTGGTATCTTGATAATGGCATTCCATCAATGTGTGATAGGAAGAATTTACTTTGTGATCTGATGGTTATATATGTTTTTACTATTGTTACCCGACTCAGTGTACCATTTGTGGGTTGTAGAAGTACCCAAGTGCCCCTGCCCGCTGGAACCGTTTTCGATTTGCGTATGCGTAGACGTATTGCATTATTGGCTATGACTACGTCCTGGTGTAATAAGCCTCCACTGGTGGTAATTTTGGATTGAGGGACTAATTCGCTTATGCATAGCGCCCCGAAGAAGGCGATCGCAAATGCAGTAGACAGTAGTGTTGCTTCAAATTGTGAGTGTCATGTTAATGGTGTTATGGATATGATGTGAGAAATCAGCTTTAGTGACACGGGACGGGACGTCTACACTCCTGACTTGGCTGACCCCTTTTCCACCCTTTTATGGATTGTCTGATCATGAATCTTTGTCACATCTCCCCAATTCAGTAGTTGGAAGTGAAATGCTACTCCGGTCAGACACCGCTGCGCTGACGTCCCTGATATGCCCCTCATCATTAGCTGGTGGAGAAATTCTATGGTGACTTGTGATCTGGCTTGTTCACATTGGTCAACCCGTCTGCCTGCTACTAGTCGTGTCTATTCTTCCCATGCCTTACCGTATGCTTGCCACGTCGACGGGGCAACTGACGCTCTGATTAATGGCATCGACTATTTGCCACTAGATCCCATAGGGAAGGTGGGCAACTGTTGTCTCGATGGGTGGGTGTTGTGGAAAAGGTCTGTGAAAATCTGCCAACTGAATTGTTATAAAGCGTTAGCAGCAGCTTTAGACCCCTTAGCATCGTGGCTAGCGCGGACCCATACATTGTGTTTTAGGCACAGGAATGCTAGCCTGGGTAGTAGGCCTAGCACTGGGAGAGACGATGATGCCATCTTATTAATGCAGTGCGCTAGGCTGGTGTTTTTTGTTATGAAGCGTATATTTTTGTAAGCCAGGAGCGCGCCCCATATTTCTATTGCTACCACTATTGGGAAGAAAAATTATTTTCAGGGCTAGATGCAGCTAAAAATTATTATTAATTTAATAGCTGGTGGAGCTTGGTATAGATGGCCTAATAGACAAAGTCCCACACACTGCTAGAAGCCCAAATATTTTTTCAGAGCTAGATGCAGATAAAAATTATATTCAGTTTGCAACCTGATGGAGGTCAGTATAGATGGACTAATAGAATGATGCTATGCCCAAAAGATTTTACTTCACTAGGTGCAGTAAAAAAATTGGTATTCTATACACAGGTGGTATATCTTGCAACACAGATAGGCTACTCCACTGACTAACACACTCTGCAATAGGCCAAAAAGGATTAGCTTTGCTAGATTCAGCCAAATGCTGTGAAAAAAACTTGCACAGCACTGGCACAGACCTGCCTGGCAAAAACTGATAGGAACTGATGTAACCTAGTCCTGAAAAGGACTGCAATTACAATTAGTCTTTACTCCCACAATCTATCTATTTAAGAGCACAGACCTGCCTGATAAAAGTCGTAGGAAATGCTGTAACCTAGTCCTTAAAAGGACTGCAATCACAACTATTCCCTACTCCCAAGCTATCTGTATATTTGTGCGAAAATTGGCTTGAAATTAACAAGGTATAGCGCACACAGCAACAGCGGTGCCGTCTAACACGCAGCTGCAGCAGTGAGAAAATGGTGGCGACGGGGAAAATGGCTTGGTCTTATAGGGCAAGGACATGTGACATACACTGCCAATCACACATGCCCTTGCTTGTGTGAAAAAAAGCACTTCGCTCCGTGTGTGCGCTGCTGATAGGCTGACAGATTGCACCTCCCCACTGCAAATGCGGGAAAGAGAAAAAAAAATGGAGATCTTCATTGTTCCTGCAGAGATCCATCCCCTGCCCCTCCCCCCGCCCCGCTGTACACTCAAACTGCGTATTAACATTAATTTTCATCATTACTGAGAAAAAATCCAGTTATGATTTTGGTGCACGAACAGTTATCGAACATAACCTCGAACAGCCGAATTTTTCTCAAATTGTTCGTGTTCGCCGACCGGCTCGAACACCGCCCAAAACAGCTCGAATTTGAGATTGGCAAACAGTTCGAGTAGAACAACGCTCATCTCTAATTGTGACCCCTACCTCTGATTATGCTCAGCCAGAAGTGGTGGTCACAAGATGGTTTCCAGTGTATAACCCATGAAGATATTTCAGCTACTTGATACCAAAAAAAAAAATGAGATATTCGAAGCGGTGCCTGGGAATTGGCAGTACTACTAGAGCGCTCTTCCCAAGTACTGGCTGCTAAAGTCATCACACACGTACAGTAGCAGAATAACTTGAAAAATTTAGTGTTCCCCTGACCTGCGCTCAGGTCAACGCAGATCAGGGGCCCATTTTTTTTTAGATGAAATTTCTCAATCACACCACCCAAACAGATAAGTATATACTCTAAATTTTACTTTAAGTAAAATGGACACAAATGTTTTAAATATTAATTTATTTGTATAAAATTATATGTATATGCTGTATATATATATATATATATATATATATATATATATATATATATATATATATTATAGAAAACTGGAAACTAAATAAATAACAAACTTGGGAATTAAACATCCGGACAAACATCGTCCATTAATTAACAATGTCCCACCAAACACTTCAGAGGCCGACCTGTTAACAGTTTTGGGCCATAAAGTATGGGCAGCACCTGTAGATCGTTTGAGTAACTAAACACCTTTTCTTACAGTCACCTACGCCTGAAGCCTGGTGTAGATGACTATATGAAAAGGTGGTTTTGAATACATTCAGTCTTTTAAAAAAAGAAGAAAAAAAAAGGTGTTTATAACGACCTACAGGTGCTGTCTGTATTTTTTATGGACCAAAAATGGTGACAGGGGGTAATTAATTCTACTGAAAGTGATGGAAGTCCAGCTCGTACCCATACCCATGGAACATGTCCTGGAAGAAGCTGGTGTTCTGAGATGGGCCAGGATGATGAGAAGATGCTCCAGGGGCGGGTGGGCGACCGTAACTTCCATGTGCCTCCGAAGGTTCGGGCCGATATGCAGCAACCTGCCCAAAACGCTGGGTTGCAGCTGCTGGTGGTGGTGGAGGCCCACTGGGATTAAACTAATTAAATAACCAAGTTATTAGTCCAGGTGCTGAGGGCATAGTCGATGGCGCATCAATTGCCATGACAAGAGCATTGGTTGCTGTCATGAACAAGTTCTGCTTGTCCCATGGCATGGATCTTAGGCGGCCTGCTATTGATAAACCAAATTTATCAAGCTCATCCTCTTTGTGGACCCTGTCCATAAGACTGAGGGTGTGAGTAGTGAGTGCTTCTGACGCGCCCCCTGGGTCGTGGGGTACTCGGTAGCCGGGCCGGTGGGTGCTGGGGGATGTCACAGTGGCGATGACTCGCTCCGTGACCCAGGGCGGTCAATAAAAGGGGGATTATAGTTTTTATAGTTTAATGTTCGTGACGCCACCTGTGGTATGCAGCTATATGGGGCCGCCGCTACGGTACAGATCCCCTGGAGCTGATGGTGACGCAGCAGAGTTGGTTCAGCTCTCCACAGGTAGAGCTAAGCTCCAGGGCAGTGCAGTGATGTTATAGATGTTGCTGTGCGGTGTAGTGCAGGTGATGGCGCAGATAATAACTCTAGGACACAGTGGGGTGCAGTCTTCAAGGTTTGCTCACAGTTGTTGAACTTCAGGCAACCAGGACCAGGGTAACCTCCCACGCCATCCTGTCTTTACTCAGAGAGGGGTTCAGCAATCCCTCAGGTAATTCAAGAGCACTTAACGGGACCCCATGCTGTGTGCCTTCCTCTGTCGTCTTCCTGCGCTGGCTCTCACCCTCCTGCCCTGCGCCTCGCAACCAGTGTCCCAAGCCGGATTTTGGCGGGCAACCTGCAGTCCCCTGAATCCTATGTGGCTACCTTTTTAGCGATCTAGTTGCGATTGTGGGCAGCTGCACCCAGAAAGTACAGAAGCCTCAGGTTTCTAGCTGAGCCTTGTTGTTCTCCACTAGTTTAGGGGCCGGTCCCCTCTGCGGCCTGATCCCTGGTAGATTCGGGCGCACTGGTTGCATCCGCACTTCCCGTGTCCCTGGGATCCCCTCTGTTCCTCTAGGAGCCTTCCCTCTGCTCCTGTCGTCTTCCTGACAGTCCTCCTGGGCCTCTCACTCTTAGCCCGCTCCTCTGAGCAGAGCTCCTACAGAGCTCCTGCTCCCAACTCTCTCTCTCTATGACTGACCTCACTAGACTGACAGCTTCTAGATGGTTCCCTGCTTTCTTATACTCCTACTGAAGGTGCTCCCCTGAACTACTTCCTCCACCCACACCCACTACATGGTTCCCCCTCTCTCGGTTCCCCCCACTTCCAACCAGGGACAGGGCTCAGCATAAGCCAGTGCATCTTGCCCCGCCTGCTGGTCTGGAGCAGTGTAGTGTTGGATGCAGGTGTTGGGGTACCGGGCAGTACTCCATCCTTACCTGAGAGTGGGATACCACACCTCTGGGTGAGATGCAGTACCTCTGTGGTGACTGAACCCGCAGGGGCGCCACACTTCAAGTGCACTACTCCCAACCTCTTGGCTTTTGGCCTTTTTTCTACCTGCCCGTCTCAATGCCACGGGATGGGCAGAACCAGCCCCCATCCCAGTGGGCCTAGACGCACCACCAGCAGAGCTATCTTCAGTGCCAGAAGCAGGAGCAGCATCAGCAGCAGACCCCGGCGCGACACACGCAGCAGATGAGGAGGCGGAGGCAGAGGCGGACGAACCAGAAGGACCAGCATCATGAGGATCCGGAGAAGACAGGAGAAATAAGTCCTCTGAATCGTCTTCTGCTCCCTGTTCCGTGCTGGTCTCCTCGTGTAACGTAGATCTCGTGGCCCTTACATTGCCTTCAGTGGTGTATAAAAAAGGAAAAAAAGACATTTTGAGAAGAGGAAGCCATTTTGTAGGTGAAGGAGTTACCTACCTTCTCCCTGACTTCTGTGCTTAAAAAGGGGACGAACACAATAAAGGGAACTGATAGTCTTCATATTAGGAAGAATTACCTCAGGGCAGAAACAGAGAACAGCGCTGAAGAAGAAATATTCAGATCTGATGAAACCAGAGGTTACCAAGATCAGCCTGTGCCGGTACACAGCAGTCTTCAACCGTCAGTGTCATCCTGCACCTCAGGTCCCTACCGTTTATGAATAAGAATTTGCCCCATTATCCTCAGTAAAGAGACTTCTGTTTAAGTCGTTAAGGCTTTTTTATGACTGGGGATCGGGTGCACAGACTACTACCACCATCATCTACCTGGAGGCATTTAATGGAAAAACATTTTATTGTGGAGTTTCATGTGGGTGTGTCATTTGAGAAGAGAGGGGGATTATTTATTGTATTACCTGCCCCTGCAACAAGATGTACATAGTCAGAACAAAACGCCCCATGCACACTCGAATCAACGAACATCTACGTAACATTTCTAATAAATTTGATGAACACTCCTTATCAAAACACTTCGCGGAAAAACATGGGGGTTCTATACTGGACATCCAGATTACAGGTATTCAAAAAGTACCTAAACAATGGCGAAAGGGCGACTATCTGAAGCAAATGTCGAGAGTGGAAAGTAAATGGATTTTTATTTTTGACACCCTTAAACCTAAGGGTTGTAAGGCAGCACTAGTCATCATAATGGGGGATACTCGCTGCACCGGGTCAATTAATGCACACCAGCAAGGTCTTTCCAGTATTTCTCAATTCAGCAGTTTATTATTGCACTTCATAAACCGCAGTTCACACATATAAAGTCCACGAGCCTTTCCAGTGGCAGCTATGCCCACTTGGCTCCAGGTAAACTATAACACTTGGCTTCAGCAAACTATAGCAATGTCCATATATCGCAATGTCCATATAACGTACCGCTTTTACCTTTTGCAGGGTCTTAACGGTTCCAGGTTTAGTTTGCCACCACTTCCGCTTTTAGGCTTCCCAGGTGGGGGTCTCAAGACCTCGTACCTTCGAAGGCTACTGGTCTGTTTTCACTCACATCCAGTCTGCGCCTTTCAGTACCCTTATCCTCCAAAGTCGCTGCCTTCCAAGGCCACTGGCATCTACCCAAGATCCAGCCTCGACCTTTCAGGCTGTCAGGCTTCACTGTATCACGGTGTCCCACACACACGGGAACAGGCCTCACGCCCAACACACCGAACACACCTGTCTCCATCAAGCAGGGTTTATATATCCATCCCGTGCACACACACACACACACACACACACACACAGACAGGACCTTGCTGATGTCACAGTCATGTGATCAGACAGACATTCGGTGCGCGCAGGACCTGTGCTATGTCACAGTCATGTGACCAGTCACCTGAGGGGGAAGGTACATGGTCAGGTAAAACACATCCTGGACCATTACCGTAATGCCAGCAAGTCGCTGCATTACATATCCCCCCCCTCTGTTCAAATTTGTGGGGTTGAACACATAATATACACAATCACCTCATATCCCACAGCTCAGATAGAGACCATGTACTTTACAATTGTGCTACTCAGCCCCTGGAACATTAGTCAACGACATTAGCCCATTCCTTAGGGACCTACCATTTGTCACTGTCACTGACTTAGTCAGGTCACCTTTCCGGGTCGTAACCTTGTCAGAGCTCCCCCTCTCCCAGCGGTCAGTTATAACCTTGTCAGGTCCCCCCCGCTCCCAGCGGTCAGTCGTAACCTTGTCAGGTCTCCCCCGCTCCCAGCGGTCAGTCGTAACCTTGTCAGGTCTCCCCCGCTCCCAGCGGTCAGTCATACAGCGGTGTGACTCACATGCCCTGGTATCTAAGGTCCGGTTCGACTCCGTACTGTCCCGTCCTCTATTGGGTCGTTTGTATGGGCTGCTCAAACCTGAGTTACTAGAGGTCTCACTACCTCTAAACCCACGCCCACTACTCTCAGGACATCTTGAAAGGTCCCTAACTCCAGCTATAGCTGTTCTGTTATTTAGGGGGCCCTTTCTCTGTCTGATCTCATAATTTCTAGACGGCTGCCATCTTCTGTTACTCAGATGATGCTGTCTATCCACTCGCAGTCTAGCGAGATTCAACTGTTCTACCTCTCGCAGGTAGGTCACTCGGTACTCCAACAGCATGCACATATATCCCAGGCTTTCTTCTGTTCCTACAGCGGAGAATGATACCATGCCGTCTTCGTCTGGTATCCAGTCCTGACGATCACGTGGACTTCTTACTTTCAGCACACCAAACTTCTTGACCATCATCTGCATGGCTCAACCATTTCTCCCAACGAGCTTCCTCACTAGAACATGAGGCACCCGGATGACCTCTTCACGCATACTGTGAGCTTTCCTCATCAACTCCAGTTGTCTAACGGCTTGTTCCGTCTTCAACCGGAGAAACCGCTTTGTGCGAATACATCGCCAGTGCATATCACTTAGGATAGCCACCCTCTTCACTGTGACTTCGGTCGTGGACAGGACCACCAGCTGTTTAGCTTCTGAGGTCAAGTACACCTTACAGGCTCCCACGGCCTTCTTAAACTCCTCATGCACAGACTCACTGGTGCATTCTTCCCTCAAGTCCTCGGGTACATCTACGAGGCACTTGTACCGAGACATTTCGGTCTCACCAGTGGTTTCCAGACGATCAACCAGCTCAGGTTTCAGGGACAACTGCCCTCCAGCTTCTTCACCCTGTATGCTTCCCCTGAGCTGACTCACAGCTACAAATTCACGAATTTTCGTCTTGACCACTTCCATCTCATATTTATCTGTGGCTAACACTCTCTTAGCTCTCCTCAGGTCCACCTTCTCATGGTATAAGGGAGTGAGTGCAACGTGTTCGCCCTTTTTCTTCTCCAAGAAGGCCTCGTTCACTGAGTGATACTTTGTCAGGCGACTTTTGAGCCCGGAAACTTCTTCCTCTAGCTCCGCCACTCGCCTCCCAGCGGCCCGTCTCTGAAGCTCTTCCTGCTTCCAATGGGTTTGTAGCGACTCCTTGAGCTCCTTGATCTCGGCTCCTACATCCACTGAATCATCCGAGCTCACATCACTCGAGGAGGTATCTGCTTCATACCTCCCATCACGAGCGGCCAACTCCTGGCCCTGGTCTGTGGCTTCTCCGATAGACTCCTCCATCTGTTTCTGCTCAGCCTCCATCTTGCTGAGCCTTTCCTTAAGGCACGTCTCTGCCCTCTGGAGATTATCACAGAACGTCTGCAGCTCCTTCACCTGAGCTTCCAGACCTAAGGTCTTTCTGCGGAGATCACCATTTTCATTACGGGTGTCCTGCAGAGTGGTCTCAACCACTTGGCGTATGTGCTCTGCATCCACCTTATCATCCTCTAGTTTTACTTTAACCTTGAGGAGATCCTCATAATCTCTCCTACGTTGTTGCAGTTCCTTACCGAACTTTTCATCGCACTCCTTCTTGGAGTCACACAGTTTCTGGTGGAACTGTTCGCGCAGTCGTTCTAGGTTTTGTTCACGCCCAGCAACTTCATGCTGCAGCGCCTCTTTGAGGGCAGACAGCTCTAACTGTACCAGGGAGAAGCGATCTTTCACTTCGCATAACTCATCTTCACACACCGCTTTGTCAATCTCTAATTGAAAAACCTCCTCCTTGATTTTGCGGCGGTCCTCCTTAATTCCGTAAAACATTTCCGCATGGCTTTGCTCCACGTCTCGCTGCCAGTTCCTCATAATCTGGTGTATTTTCTGCTGTTCAGGCTCCAGGTTCAACTGGTCTGAGGACACGTTCCCCAGGTTTTCACATAATTGCTGCACGTCCCTCTGACCCTGCTGGCCGATAGGCTCCAGCTCTTGGACATGACTGGCCGCCTCCCCTTTCAGGGCTGTCAGATCCCTCTGACTCAGGACTGTATCAGAGGTTGCTACTGGCAACGTCACCTCCTCTTCTGCCTCTGAAGGAGGATCCACCCTTGAAACAGAGGCACACAGTACTACATTCTCTTTATTTTCACTTGCAGCAAAGACTACAGGAGCAACCTTTTTGTGGCCCTTGCGCCGTCTACGAGATGGGGACTTTCTCACCTCGTCTAGCCCCTCCTGACTGACTTCTCGTTCTACTTTCGTAGTGTCACCGTCAGCTACGGGGTCTGTGTCACTCCCCATGGTGTTGTGGACTAACAGGTCACCTCCCACTTTGACGTCACCCCCTTCTACTGGAGCTACCCCGTTATCAACGGTCACATTGTCATTTTTAGGAGGTACCAACCCACAACCAGTAACAATTTTCAGTTTTCTACACTCCATACTCTTGTGAAAATCCGCCCCTTTTTTAGACTCCGCCCCCTTTTTAACAACCACACCGGCAGGGTAATTTTTAGAAAAAAAATCAGCAATAGTCTTAGGACTTAGTTCACAACAGCTCTTACCACCTCCCCGGGCACTCTGGGACAACACTGGTGCCCCCGGAGAGTTCATAGAATGGTCCACTGCGGCCATTCCATAGGGTGCCCACAGCTCCTGTGGTTCCTGCACCATGTCCAGTTTCATGTCCAGTAGACGTTTCTCAAATACCTGCTCCGGTTTTAACAGGCACTTTAATCGCTCTAATCGCTTAATAGCTTCAGACTCAGTTGCTGCTCCCTTCACAGCCATTTTTATCTGCTCCTGCATTTCCTCAGGACACTATTCACACACCGCTGTCCCCGGAAAATTTTTCGTGGCCCCGCCGAGCCACAGCAAAACCGGATTTGAGTGCGACGACAACCTTCGCAACCCCGCCGAGTTGCAGCCAGATGCTTTAAACTTCATGAGCCCCGCCGAGCCACAGCAAACCAGGTTTGAGTGCGACGACAATCTTCGCAACCCCACCGAGTTGCAGCCAGATTCTTTAATCCACACTCGTCGTCCTGTGCCGTTGCCCCTAGCACCCGGGCTGCAGTTGCCCCCATTCTCGAACCATATGTAAGGCAGCACTAGTCATCATATTGGGGGATACTCGCTGCACCGGGTCAACTAATGCACACCAGCAAGGTCTTTCCGGTATTTCTCAATTCAGCAGTTTATTATTGCACTTCATAAACCGCAGTTCACACATATAAAGTCCACGAGCCTTTCCAGTGGCAGCTATGCCCACTTGGCTCCAGGTAAACTATAACACTTGGCTTCAGCAAACTATAACAATGTCCATATATCGCAATGTCCATATAACGTACCGCTTTTACCTTTTGCAGGGTCTTAACGGTTCCAGGTTTAGTTTGCCACCACTTCCGCTTTTAGGCTTCCCAGGTGGGGGTCTCAAGACCTCGTACCTTCGAAGGCTACTGGTACGTTTTCACTCACATCCAGTCTGCGCCTTTTAGGACGCTTATGCTCCAAAGCCGCTCCCTTCCAAGGCCACTGGCATCTACACAAGATCCAGCCTCGACCTTTCAGGCTGCCAGGCATCACTGTATCACGGTGTCCCACACACACGGGGAACAGGCCTCACGCCCAACACACTGAACACACCTGTCTCCATCAAGCAGGGTTTTTATATCCATCCCACACACACACACACACACACACAGACAGGACCTTGCTGATGTCACAGTCATGTGATCAGACATTCTGTGCGCGCAGGACCTGTGCTATGTCACAGTCATGCGACCAGTCACCTGAGGGGGAAGGTACATGGTCAGGTAAAACACATCCTGGACCATTACCGTAATGCCAGCAAGTCGCTGCATTACATGGTTTAAACTCCGAAATAGAGCTATATGCCTTTAATGATGACTGATTAACCCCTGATTGAACACCTGTCAAGGAAAAAGAGAGGAAAAAAAAAAAAGAGGCAAAACCGTATAAAAAGGACCATATACAGCCTAGGAACCAACTCTGAGGAAGAAATCCGTAGAATTCCGAAATGCGTCAGTTCCTGACCCTCCTAGGCTCCCGTACTGGTACCAGACACGTGACATCACGCAGGTCCTGAACATCCGCCGTGTGTACAGCGCAGGTACTTGCCCACCACAGAACACAGGCGCCCGGAGAAGCGGCACGGAGCAGCGGTTTCCGGCCGGGACCCTGCTCCTCCCCTCTCCCCACCAAGAACTTACCTCTGCCACAGGAGTAATCTCTCCTCTCTCCAGACCACGACGATCTGCAGACCTCGACCGCCAAACAGTGAGTTGCCTGACCACCCCATTGGTGAGTACATATCCTGGACTAAGCACAGCTGCGCTTCTGTAGGCACCAATGAGCTTTTCTACTCGGCATACCTTATACCTTGCCCAGAGATAAACGGTTTTTAACCTTGGGCGAACCGCTGTACCATTTTCATAGGATTAACCCCATAGTGCCTTCTAGGCACATACTAACATTGTTTTTTTCATTTAATATATATATATATATATATATATATATATATATATATAACTCACCCCCTGGGCCGTGGGGTACTCGAGACCGGATCTCTGGGTTGCGCGGTGCTGATGGGGGTAGTAGTGGCAACCCGGTCCCGTGCTCAGGGTGTCAGGCTAAAATGGTGGCAGTCTCTTTATATACTGTATATATATTCATGTTAAAGTCTGACTACGCCACCCATGGATTGCGGTCAGGGATATGTTGGTGAGCAGCACAGGAATGGTATAACTCCCCACGGGAGGAGTGTAGCCCCAGGGCAGTGTAGGTGGATGTTGGGGGTGGTAGTTCCGGCCACGATAGTCAGAATGCAGAGTCCGCTTAGACAGTTCAGGGTCTTTATTGTAACAGATGGTAATGACCCAACAACAGTACCGGCTAGAAGGGGGCCTGGATGTCTGAGAACACTCGGGAAGCCCCTCTGGTCAGGGTGAGGGTGTAGGCCTACCGTGCTCTCTATGCTCTTTCTGACTATTCCCCTCTTTGTGGTATAATAGCCCACGTCCCTGAGCGTGGCGTGTATCCTCTCCCGTATGGCTTGCAACTTGGGCTCCTTTTACCTCTGGCCTCTCTTGGCTTTGCTGGTCCCTTCTGTTGTGATGGAGCCTCCGGGCTTCTTAGGCCAAAGGACATGAAATCCCTCGTGGATTGGTTCTTTGCTGCTGGACTTAGAGTCGTTACAGCCTCGGACCCCAATGTCTGGTTAGATGGTTCTCCCTCTCTGCCAGGACATGCTCTCAGCGCCGTACGTCCCTGGCTAGCAGTTCCTCCACTGCCTCACGACCTCCTCAGCTTGCTGCTGACCCTTACTCTCTGGGACTAGACTCAGTCACGGTCTCAGGTCTCCCAGGACTTTCTAACCCTGCCCCCAGTTCCAGCTTTTTTATAGGGCAGCCTGCTCCCCCTACTGGCCTGGGACAGGAGGTGCTGCATGCTAATTGTCCCTATACTCCTATACTATTATCTGTAGGATTAACCAAACAATGCCCTTCAGGCACATACTAACATTTACCTTTTATCGTCTGTTCTTTCCAAGGACCTCTATTTTACAACGGCTGACTACTGCTAACCACAACAAGTACCATCTTTTTAAAAAATAATACAAAAAAAAAAAAAGTACCATCCATACAACAGGTATTACCGATATTCAGCTCACAAAATCCTAGCCTGAAGGAACATCTCCCCCGGTAACTACTTTGGTATACCTCAAGCGTCATATATTTACCAGCTATCACAATACAGGTACCGTTATCCCAAAATCTAAACTCCCCTCCCCCTCATTTTTTATTTTCCCGCAATAATTACTGTATAAAACTCTGTACAGATTGTCTTCAGTCAATTACCTCTATCCAGCTGGTACGTGCCCTTTACCAGGCACGCCCTCCTCTCTGTATCTCCCTGCACCCTGAATAGGACCATAACCACAGAGGTACATCACCTATCCTCCAAGTCTGGTATATTCCTAATTCATCATTTAACCAGAGACCCTAAAAAAGCTAATCCAACTATCCATAGCTCCAGGGGAACTCCAACACTATACTGGACCAAAAACTATCCTTCTACCACCAATTCCGGTAAATATACTCACCATAAATTTGAGAATTAAGAACCTAAATCCTAAACATCTTCTTTGATTTTTAGAACAGAATCGTCCCTCAAACTGATCCTCTACTGACCGATCATATCCCTCCAACCCCAATTTTCAGGTAAAAATCTTCCTATAATTTCACCACCAGTTAGTCCACCCACTAGAATACTTTTATTTATTATCTTTCTTTCCACCCATAGGATATTATCTCCATGTGGAACCAACCACTACAAAACTAAGAAGCACGAGGCACTTTACTTAGGATCATCAGGATTTGCCTATAACTCTATTTTTTCTTTGCTCTTATCAAAACATTTTTTATCCGACTATTATTGTTCTAAATATATTCGTATTTTATACAACCAACATCTCCTCTTTTATTCCTTAGAGTTAAGCACTTATACGTTACAAACTTTGAGACTTTTGAGCCAGGTTTATATATAATTCTATATATATATTTTTCGTCTGTTATTTACCCACTAGACAACTGTGGTAGTTGTCTCCCTTGCAGCAGATCAAAGTTCTACACCACTCCCCTTTTCTCGTTAGATATTTCTAGACATAGGTCCAGGTCTCAGGGGCCAGGAATAATTTTTTGGGGGATCTTAATCCTCATTATTTGCTTAAAAAGCAATCCAGAGAACAACATTTTTCTGGGCCATTTGCTTGTCGGCACTGCAGAATACAGTCAGGTCCTTTCCATATTACAGCGCTAAAAATCCGGCTATTTAAAACCGTGTTTTCAACGTCACATGGATCACATATACGTTGTCAGAAAATACTATCTCTGGCCTCCATTAAAAATTTGTTTCAGTGTGTCAGCAAAGCTTTTGACACCGGTTTGCTGTTCAAAATAGTTACCTACAGGCCAGGTATTTAAAACTGTGGTTTGTCCGTCACACGGATCACATTTAAGTTCGCTCGAAATTCAGCCATTTGTAGTGAGCGTGGAAGATACTGTCCTCCATTTAAAATGGGCAAGGGACGGGGAAAGTTACAGGGAACTGGACGTGATGGTGATGATGATGATGATGGTGCATGCAGAGGCAGAGGCCGTGGGCAAGCTGAAATTGTGCCACAACAAACACCCACATCTTCTCACCTGACCTTCCTGTCCCAATTCCTAGGGGACCGCAGCACCCCACTATTGAACCCAGAGCAGTGTCAAAAGGTTGTTGGTTGTATAGTGGATAATGCTTTCAGCCACTTAGCCACCACCACCACAACCACCACCCTGTCTTCCACACGGTCGAGTCTCAGTAGCTGTGAGTCTGGACCGCATATTCCTCACCCTGAACCTCCTTCCTCCCACCATGCCGAGTTCCCGGAGACAAATATTCCCGCACTTGGACACTCCGAAGAGCTGTTCACTTTTCCATTTATAGATTAGGGCCTCTCGCCTGGTCCACTTGAATCGGGGCAAGAGGAGATCGCGTGTAGTGATGCCCAAATATTTGAGCAGCCACAGTCACAAGAAGGCGACAGTGGGAAAGTGTCACAAGAGGTGGACGATGATGAGACACAATTGCCAGAAAGTCAGGAGGAGGACCAGGATGCGGAAGTGGAAGACGAGGTGGCGGATGATATAGTAGCTGACCCAACCTGGCAGGAGGACATGCAGAGCAGCACACAGGGGGAGGGAGGAAGGCAGAGCACCCCAACAGGCAAGAAGAAGCAGTAGGGTGGCCGCAGACAGAAGGCAAGCAACTGTTCCCCGGAACACCAACAGGAAGGAAGTTGCCATTGCAACTGTTAGGTCTTCCCGAGTCTGGTTGTTTTTTAACCACTTCGCGCCAGAGCCTGTTTTCACCTTCGTGACCAGGCTAATTTTTACAATTCTGACCACCGTCACTTTATGAGGTAATTACTCTGGAACGCATCAACGGATCCCCCTGATTCTGAGATTGTTTTTTGTGACATCTTGTACTTCATGATAGTGGTAAAATTTCTTCTATATCACTTGCGTTTATTTGTGAAAAAATCGGAAATTTGGTGAAAATTTTGCAATTTTCAAACTTTGAATTTTCATGTCCTTAAATCAGAGAGATATGTCACACAAAATAGTTAATAAATAACATTTCCCACATGTCTACTTTACATCAGCACAATTTTGGAACCAACATTTTTTATTATTAGGAATAGTGATGAGCGAGCATGCTCGCTACTGCTCGGTGCTCGCCCGAGCATCTCACTGCTCGAGATGCTGGGCGCTCACCGAATATTTCAGGGTTGCTCGGGCGGGAACTCGGGTCCCCTCCCTGCATCTTTGGCGCTTTTTAGAGAGCCAATGAACATGCAGGGATTGCCTGCAATGCACTGTAATGCCGTAGCCATGTTGGTTGTGGGCATTACAGTGATTGGCTGGCTGCACAGCGTCATCGGGTCTATACCAGATCTGGCGCCGCCATGTTCGTCACAGTCACCCCGGATCAGACAGTGTACGGAGAAAAAACGTACATTACACATATCCATCTTAACAAACAGTCCTTCTGGGGACTAATCCATCTGCAGAGATATCAGCAGGCAGTGTATATAGGCAGGCAGGCAGTGTATATAGCAGACGGGGAGGGTATATAGCACAAGAGGCTCCATTCCAGTTCTGCCTTCTGCTGCTGTTAGATATTTCTATACAAAGGCCCAGGTCTCAGGGGCCAGGAATACTTTTCTTTGGATCTTAATCCTCATTATTTGCTTATAAAGCAATCCAGAGAACACCATTTTTTCTGCGCCATTTTCCTGTTGGCAATGCAGAATACAGCCAGGTCCTTTCCATATTACAGCGCTAGAAATCCAGCTATTTAAAACCGTGTTTTCTCCATCAAACGGATCACATATACGTTGTCAGAAAATACTGACATTTCTGGCCTCCATTAAAAATTTCCTTTAGTGTGTCAGTGAAGCAATTCACACCAGTTTGCTGGTCAAACTACTTACCTACAGGCCAGGTATTTAAAACTGTTTTCTCCATCACACGGATCACATATAAGTTCGCTCAAAACTCAGTCATTTGTAGTGAGCGTGGAAGATATTGTCCTCCATTTAAAATGGGCAAGGGACAGGGGAACTGGACGTGATGGTAATGGTGCATGCAGAGGCCGTGGACAAGGCCGTGGGCAAGCCGAAATTGTGCCACAACAAACTCCCACATCTTCTCGCCTGACCTTACTGTCCCAATTTCTATGGGACCGCAGCACACCACTATTGAATGAAGAGCAGTGTGAAAAGGTTGTTGGTTGGATAGCGGATAATGCTTCCAGTCACTTAGCCACCACCACCACCCTGTCTTCCACACGGTCAAGTCTCAGTAGCCATGAGTCTGGACCGCATATTCCTCACCCTGATCCTCCTTTATCCCACCATGCCGAGTACCCAGAGACAACTGATCCCACACTTGGACACTCTGAAGCGCTGTTCACTTTTCCATGTATAGATTCGGGCCTCTCACCCGGTTCACTTGAAGCGGGGCAGGAGGAGATCGCATGTAGCATTGCCCACGATCACACGAAGGCGACGGTGGGAAAGTGTCACACGAGGTGGACGATGATGAGACACAATTGCCAGAAACTCAAGAGGAGGACCAGGGTGCAGAAGTGGAAGACGAGGTGGTGTATGATTTAGTAACTGACCCAACCTGGCAGGAGGACATGCAGCGCGAGGACAGCAGCACACAGGGGGAGGGATGCAGAGCACCCCAACAGGCAGGAAGAAGCAGTGTGGTGGCCGCAGACAGAAGGCAGGCAACCGTTCCCCGTAACACCAACATGAAGGAAGTTGCCATTGCAACTGTTAGGTCTTCCCGAGTCTGGCTGTTTTTTAAAGACTCTGCCGATAACCCCAAAAAGGCTATTTGCACCAACTGCCAGGCCAGCATCAGCAGGGGTGGCAAAACAACCAGCCTGACCACCACCAGCATGATCAGGCACATGGCAGCAAAGCACCTGACTTTGTGGGCCGAACCCCAGGGTCCAGGAACAGTTTCTGCAGGTGGCACCATTGCTTCTTCCGCTGTTGTGCATGCAAACCAATCCCCTGTCCATGGTGCATACATAGACGCCTCCTGCCCTGCACCTGTCGTTGCACACTCTCAAGTAGCAGCATCAGGAAGCACGTCCATGTCCTTGTCCCAGCGCAGCGTTCAGTTGTCCATACCCCAGTCCTTGGAACGCAAGCGCAAATATGCAGCCAACGCCCCACAGGCCACACTACTAAATTCTCACATTTCACGACTGCTTGAGCTCGAAATGTTGCCTTTTAGGCTCGTGGAGACGGAAGCATTCCGCAACCTGATGGCGGCGGCCGCCCCTCGGTACTCGGTCCCCAGTCGCCACTATTTCTCCCGGTGTGCCGTTCCCGCATTGCACAAGTACGTGTCCCAAAACATTAGCCATGCTCTCAACAACGCAGTTAACGGTAAAGTCCACCTAACCATGGACACGTGGACAAGTGCTTGTGGGCAGGGACGGTACATCTCGCTGACGGCACACTGGGTTAGCATAGTGGAAGCCGGGACCCAGTTGGACCTTGGTATGGAACACGTCCTCCCGACGCCAAAGATTGCAGGCCCTAGGTTAATCAGGGTTGCCCCCACGGTCTGCAGCTCCTGCACCTCATCCTCCCCCTCCTCTTCAGCCTCCATCTCCGAAATGACCACATCAGTCATAAGCTGGAAGCACTGCAGCACTGCCTCGGCCAATCTGCAACAGGCTGTGCTGAAGTTAATATGCTTAGCTGAAAAGCCGCACAATGCTGAAGAGTTGTGGAAAGCTCTGAAAGAGCAGGCAGATCTGTGGCTCACACCGCTGAACCTACAGCCAGGCATGGTCGTGTGTGACAATGGCCGGAACCTGGTGGCGGCTCTGAGGTGAGGCGAGCTCACACACGTACCATGCCTGGCCCATGTGCTTAACCTCGTGGTTCAGCGGTTTCTCAAATCCTTCCCGGAGCTGCCGGATCTGCTTGTTAAAGTACGCCGCCCGTGTGCCCATTTTAGAAAGTCAGCTACAGCTTCCCCCGCTATTGCCATGCTTCAGCAGCGCTTGCAGCTTCCGGCCCACAGACTGGTGTGTGATGTCCCCACGCGTTGGAACTCTACACTGCAGATGTTGGGAAGGATTTGTGAGCAGAAGAGGGCAGTTGATGAGTACCAGCATAAACAAGGCCATTGGTATTCAGTTCAGACTCCATACATAAGACCTCAGGAGTGGACATGGATGTCAGACATATGTACCATCCTCCAAAACTTTGAGGACTCCACCAAGATGGTGAGCAGCGATGAAGCCATAATTAGCATCACCATCCCGCTTCTCTGTCTTCTGAAACGCTCTCTGCTCATAATCAAAGAGGATTCATTGCAGGCAGAGCACGATGAGATGGAGCAAGGAACCATACAGGGTGATAACACACAGCCAAGCCTCATCTCATCCCAATGTGGATTGGGTGACAATGAGGAAGAGGAGGGGGAGGAGGAAGGACAGAAGCTAGTTTCATGCACTATAGACTGTACTACCTGCCAGTCACCTGCCAGATTCCTGCTTGTTACCTGCCAGTCACCTGCCAGATTCCTGCCTGTTACCTGCCAGTCACCTGCCTGATTCCTGCTTGATACCTGCCTGATATCCGCTTACCTGCTTGCAAGTCTGCGGTCCGACGGTCTGCCTTCCGACACCTGTCAGTCTGTCTATGGACCAGCCTGCCCGCTCACCTGGGAGCGCTCACCTGCTACCTGCCTGCTAGCCTACCTGGAGGCTCTGCCGTCACTTGCCGTGACCACCTGCCTGTCCAGAGACTCTTGCCCGCTCACCTGGGAGCGCTCACCTGCTACCTGCCTGATAGCCTACCTGGAGGCTCTGCCGTCACTTGCTGTGACCACCTGCCTGTCCAGAGACTCTTGCCCGCTCACCTGGGAGCGCTCACCTGCTACCTGCCTGCTAGCCTACCTGGAGGCTCTGCCATCACTTGCCGTGACGACCTGCCTGTCCAGAGACTCTTGCCCGCTCACCTGGGAGCATCCACTTGCTACCTGTCTGCTAGTCCACCTGGAGGCTCTGCCGTCACTTGCCGTGACCACCTGCCTGTCCAGAGACTCTTGCCCGCTCACCTGGGAGCATCCACCTGCTACCTGTCTGCTAGTCTACCTGGAGGTTCTGCCGTCACTTGCCGTGACCACCTGCCTGTCCAGAGACTCTCGCCCGCTCACCTGGGAGCACTCACCAGCCACCTGCCTGCTGTCCTTCTACCCAGAGACTGTCCCTATCACTTGCCGTGACTACCTGCCCTTCTACCCAGAGACTGTCCCTGTCACTTGCCGTGACTACCTGCCCTTCTACCCAGAGACTGTCCCTGTCACTTGCCGTGACTACCTGCCCGTCTTCCTTGGGAGCCACCCGCTTCCTTACAAGGACCGCCCCCTTGTATAGTTGCTCTGAGGCTCCACCTCCCAGACCCGTTACAGTTTGCTCGGGCCATGGAACCCGGTGGCACCCAAGCTCCCTCACTCTCGGACCTATGTCATGAACTTTCCCATCAGAGGTTCCAACAGGAGTCCATCCTGAGTCACCTGCGTGGTGTTAACTCCCGCCTGGACACATTGACTACCTCTTCGGGAGCTGCCTCCACTCGCACACTTACTACCCCGGCACCGCCGCAGCCCATCAACACCATGGCATCTCTTTCAGGTCCCCGCCTCTCCGCCCCTCCTCGTTTTGGCGGAGATCCCAGCCAGGCACGGGGCTTCATTAACCAGTGCACTCTGCACTTCGAACTGTTGACACACCAGTTTTCCAGCGACCGAGCCAGAGTAGCCTTCATCATGTCCCATCTCACGGGAGAGGCACTGGCTTGGCTAAATCCTCTATGGGAGAGAGGAGACCCCCTGGTGTCCAACCTGCCAGCCTTTCTCACGGCCTTCCCGAAAGTCTTCGACGAACCCGGACGGAAGACCTCATCCGCATCATCTCTGCTACGCCTCCGTCAAGGAAATCTCTCCGTGGGCCAATACGCCATACGGTTCCGTACCCTTGCTTCGGAGCTGGCCTGGGATAACGACGCCCTGGTGTCTGTCTTTTGGGAGGGTCTGTCCGGCCGTATTAAAGATGAACTCGCCGGTCCGGACATTCCTACCACTCTCGACGACTTAATAACACTTGCCACCCGGATTGACATCCGGTTCCAGGAGCGCGCCAAAGAGGTCACCCGTGAGAGGAGGTTTCCACGTCTAGCCCCTACCTTCCAGAAACCTGTCACTTCTCCCGTTACTACCCAGGCGCACTCACCTGAGCCTATGCAGGTCGACCAGACCAAGATGGTCAAAACCCGTCAAAAGTTACGCCGAGGGGAGCTGCTTCTACTGTGGCAGTAAGGAGCACCGGATCCGTTCCTGCCCGGAGAGGTCGGGAAACGCCTGTGTCTAGGATCGCTCAGAGAGGTCGCCCTAGACAAGAGTAAACCCTCTCCATCTCTGTTGCTGTCAGTCTCTATCATCTGCGGGGAGAACCGTTATTTTGAACTAGCCCAACTTGACTCTGGAGCTGCCGGAAATCTCATTTCTCAGTCTCTGGTAGAGAAATACCGCATTCCCACCAAACCTCTAGCTGTACCCTTATCTGTCGCTGCCGTGGATGGTGGCCTCTTACCACATCCCATCCAACTCATCACCGAATCCATAACCCTGCAGGTGGGAATGCTGCACTCTGAGAGCATCTTCTTTCATGTTCTGCCTGGACTCTCTCACGCCCTCTTACTAGGCCTACCTTGGCTTCAGAGACATGCACCCGTGCTTGATTGGCAGACCGGAGAAGTCCTTCGCTGGGGACAGGACTGCCATAAGACTTGTTTAGTTCCCATCCATCCTGTCCGTCCTTCTCCTACTCCAGCCAATCTACCTGGTCTTCCGGCTCCTTATTGGTCGTATGCGGACGTCTTTAATAAAAAGGAGGCAGAGACATTACCCCCTCATAGACCATACGACTGCCCAATCGACCTGATGCCCGGCGCTACTCCTACCCGTGGGCGCATTTACCCTTTGTCCGCTGCTGAGACCCGATCCATGTCAGAATATATTGAGGAGAATCTGGCCCGGGGATTCATCCGGAAATCTACTTCCCCGGCGGGAGCAGGCTTCTTCTTCGTCAAAAAGAAGGATGGCTCACTCTGTCCCTGTATAGACTATAGAGGCCTTAACCAGATCACGGTGAAGAATAAATACCCCCTTCTGCTCATTCCGGAATTATTTGACCGTCTGAGGGGGGCTAGAATCTTCACCAAGCTGGACCTCCGTGGGGCGTGTAACCTGGTCCGTATCCGTCAGGGGGATGAATGGAAGACGGCATTCAACACCCGGGACGGCCACTATGAATACCTGGTAATGCCTTTCGGTCTCTGTAACGCTCCTGCCGTCTTTCAAGAGTTGGTCAATGACATCTTCCGGGACCTTCTCTACTCCTGCGTAGTGGTGTACCTGGACGACATCTTGGTCTTCTCTCCGGATCTCCCCACACACCGGAGGGATGTTCGTCAGGTTCTGCTCAGGCTCAGGCAGAACCACCTCTACGCTAAATATGAGAAGTGCCTCTTTGAGCAGACCTCGCTTCCGTTTCTGGGCTACATAATCTCTCAGACCGGCCTACGAATGGATCCTGAGAAACTGTCTGCCATCCAGAAGTGGCCCCGACCAGAGGGGTTGAAAGCTATTCAGCGGTTCCTGGGTTTCGCCAACTACTACCGCCTCTTCATACCGCACTTCTCTTCCCGGACTGCCCCAATCTCTGCGCTCACCCGTAAGGGCACTAATCCCAGAGAATGGCCGCCCGAAGCAGAGGAAGCCTTTCTTTCCTTAAAACAGGCTTTCTCTTCCGCCCCGGTGCTGCATCGTCCGGACGGCAACAAACAATTCTTCCTGGAAGTTGACGCCTCCTCCTCTGGAGCCAGAGCGGTACTTACCCAAAAGTCGCCTTCCGGAAGAATGGTAACTTGCGGCTTCTGCTCCAAACTCTTCTCCTCTTCTGAGTGCAATTATTCTATAGGAGATCGAGCGTTATTGGCCATTAAGCTGGCACTGGAGGAGTGGCGTTACCTGCTCGAGGGGGCTCTTCACCCGGTAATTATTTACACGGACCACAAGAACTTGGCTTACCTCCAGAGCGCCCAGAGACTTAACCCGCGCCAAGCCCGGTGGTCCTTGTTTTTTGCCCGCTTTGATTTCGTTCTTCATTTTCGCCCGGCAGACAAAAACATCAAAGCTGACACCTTGTCCCGATCCTTCCTGGTGTCTGATCTAGAGGAGGAACCGAAGCACATCATTGATCCCGCCAGAGTAATGCAGGTGGCTCCCGTGAATCTAAATCGTCTCCCTCCCGGTAAGACGTTCGTAACAGTACCTGATCGGAAGAAGGTCCTACTCTGGGGTCACTCGTCTAAGCTAGCTGGCCACGCCGGTCAGAAAAAGACCCTCCAGCTTATTACCCGGCATTACTGGTGGCCTACCCTGCACAAGGATGTAATAGACTTTGTTTCAGACTGTGTGTCCTGCGCCCGCAACAAAGTTCCGAGACACCTGCCAGCCGGTCGCCTCCTTCCTCTTCCAGTACCTGCTGCCCCGTGGCAGCATATAGCTATGGACTTTATAACGGATCTCCGTGTCTCTGCCGGTTGTACTGTCATTTGGGTGGTCGCTGACCGCTTTTCCAAGATGGCGCACTTCATTCCCCTGCCGGGTCTCCCGTCTGCACCCGAACTGGCTAAAGACTTTATCCGCCACATCTTCCGTCTCCATGGCCTGCCCCTCCACATCGTGTCGGATTGTGGGGTTCAGTTCACCTCACGCTTCTGGAGAGCCACATGTAAGCTGCTTGGCGTCACCCTGGACTTCTCCTCCGCTTACAACCCACAGTCCAATGGTCAAGTGGAGCGGATCAATCAGATCCTGACCAGTTGCCTCCGGCACTTCGTTAATGCCCACCATTTGGACTGGGTGGATCTCCTACCATGGGCCGAATTCTCTTACAATAATCATGAGAGCGAATCTTCCTCCAAATCCCCGTTTTTTGTAGTCTTCGGTCAGCATCCTCGGATCCCATATCCCGTCTCCACCTCGGAGGACAATCCGGCTGCGGAATCTCCCATTAGCGAATTCTCCTCCATTTGGGAGAGTACCCGATCCGCACTCCTTCAGTCGTCCGAGCGGATGAAAAAACACGCTGACAAAAAACGCCTGGATCCTCCACAATTCCGTCCTGGAGATAAAGTCTGGCTCTCGTCCAAGTATGTCCGGCTCAAGATTCCCTCCTACAAGTTAGGGCCTCGGTTCATCGGCCCACTGGAAGTTATCAAACAAATCAATCCGGTGGCCTATAAATTGAAACTCCCGGCCAACTTACGGATCCCTAACTCCTTCCATGTATCTCTCCTCAAACCCGTGGTACTTAACTCTTTTTCCAAGTCTACAGGTACGCCCCCTGCTCCGGTTTCCGCTGAGAACGAGTTTGAGGTAGAGAACATTCTGGCCACCAAAAGGGTAAGAGGAAAAACCTTTTTTCTGGTAGATTGGAAGGGGTTTGGTCCTGAGGAGAGAACGTGGGAGCCCCAGGAGAACATCCATGCCCCTCTCATACTTGATAAATTTCTCTCTGGCCTAAAAAAGGGGGGGCCTAAAGGGGGGGTACTGTAGCGTCGGCGTCCCTGCCTCCTGCTAGGCAGGGACGCTGTTCCCCTCACCTCTCCGCTCCGTGCCCGGCGTCTTCCTCCCGCTCTGCTGGCAGCGTGCGCTGCTTCCCGGCCACGGTGCTTAGGGCGCGCGCGCTCCCCCTCTCTTAAAGGGGCCGCGCGTGCCGTCCTAAGGAGTCCCCGGCCAATGGCCGGAGGACTTCACCATATATAAGGCACCTCCTCCAAAATGGAGGTGCCCGAGCAATGTTGTTGCAAAGCCTTCACTCTGCTTCAGCCCTCAGGTCCCGTTACCAGTTACCTGCCAGTCACCTGCCAGATTCCTGCTTGTTACCTGCCAGTCACCTGCCAGATTCCTGCCTGTTACCTGCCAGTCACCTGCCAGATTCCTGCTTGATACCTGCCTGATATCCGCTTACCTGCTTGCAAGTCTGCGGTCCGACGGTCTGCCTTCCGACACCTGTCAGTCTGTCTATGGACCAGCCTGCCCGCTCACCTGGGAGCGCTCACCTGCTACCTGCCTGCTAGCCTACCTGGAGGCTCTGCCGTCACTTGCCGTGACCACCAGCCTGTCCAGAGACTCTTGCCCGCTCACCTGGGAGCGCTCACCTGCTACCTGCCTGCTAGCCTACCTGGAGGCTCTGCCGTCACTTGCTGTGACCACCTGCCTGTCCAGAGACTCTTGCCTGCTCACCTGGGAGCGCTCACCTGCTACCTGCCTGCTAGCCTACCTGGAGGCTCTTCCGTCACTTGCTGTGACCACCTGCCTGTCCAGAGACTCTTGCCCGCTCACCTGGGAGCGTCCACCTGCTACCTGTCTGCTAGTCTACCTGGAGGCTCTGCCGTCACTTGCCGTGACCACCTGCCTGTCCAGAGACTCTTGCCCACTCACCTGGGAGCATCCACCTGCTACCTGTCTGCTAGTCTACCTGGAGGTTCTGCCGTCACTTGCCGTGACCACCTGCCTGTCCAGAGACTCTCGCCCGCTCACCTGGGAGCGCTCACCAGCCACCTGCCTGCTGTCCTTCTACCCAGAGACTGTCCCTGTCACTTGCCGTGACTACCTGCCCTTCTACCCAGAGACTGTCTCTGTCACTTGCCGTGACTACCTGCCCGTCTTCCCTGGGAGCCACCCGCTTCCTTACAAGGACCGCCCCCTTGTATAGTTGCTCAGAGGTTCCACCTCCCAGACCCGTTACAGACAGTCATTACCGGTTGTTGACACTTCTAGACCCACACTACAAGGAGAACTTTCTATCTCTTATTCCTGATGCTGACAGGTCTACAAAAATGGGGCTGTACCAGAAGACCCTTGTTGCGGAACTATTAAAGAATCCCATCTGAAAACGCTGGCGGCAGAGGGCACACTTCGTTGGACAACCAAGGAGTACAGGCGAGAGAGACACAACTTCAATACAGCATAGGCAGGGGAACACTGTCAAAGTTCTGGGAGAGTTTTCTCAGACCCTCCCATCGCACAGGCCCTGAGGCACGGGGTACTCTCAGAAGGAGTGCAAAGTTTGGGAAGGTGCTGAGGGAGTACCTTGCCGACCGTACCAACGTCCTCCGTGATTCCGCTGTGCCTTATAATTATTGGGCATCCAAGCTGGATACATGGAATGATCTGGCTCTCTACGCCTTGGAGGTCCTGGCCTGCCCTGCCGCCAGCGTTTTATCAGAGCGGGTTTTTAGTGCCGCTGGTGGACTTATAACTGATAAGCGCATCCGCCTGTCAACTGAGAATGCTGACAGGCTGACTCTTATAAAAATGAACAAGGACTGGATTGGGCCAGACTTCTCAACATCACCGAATGATAGCAGCGTAACATAAACTCAAATCCAGTGTCTATCCATGTATTCCCATGCACCTCTTCACACCCACACATGGGTATACGCTTCCTGATTTTAGCTATTTGCTCTAGTCCTCCTCCTTCTCCTCATCCTCCACCACCATATCACCAGGGTGACCGTGGTCTGTGATGCAACACCCACATAATTTTTTTAAAGGGTGTTTATGATGCCGTAAAAAATTTTGTTTATACAGTATGTTTATGTATACACCCCAGGGGTAAATGTTTGTCAGCCCATACACTTAGTGCATGGGCATTACAAGTATAGGAGACCCACTCCTTTCTAATGGGAACATATTTTTATGAGGCCCTCCTCCACGTCTCTTCCAAGGGTCATTGAAGTGCCTCCAAATTTTTGGCAGCCCTTGCATTCACTGCATAGGCCAACACTATGGGACACTCTCTCCTTTCTAATGGGAATTTGTCGTTACTGTGGCCTTGCTCTGTGTGTCTTTAAATTCTTAGTGGGGTTTTTCCTAAAATTGGTCAGCCATTGGACTCACTGCATACCGTATAACTCTATAGCAGACCCTCTCCTTTCTAATGGGAACATGTCATACTTGTTACTGTGGCCCTGCTCTATGTGTCTTTAAATTCTTAGTGGGGTTTTTCCTAAAATTGGTCAGTCGTTGGACTCACTGCATACCCTATAACTGTATAGCAGACACTCTTCTTTCTAATGGGAACATGTCATACTTGTTACTGTGGTCCTGCTCTATGTGTCTTTAAATTCTTAGTGGGGTTGTTCCTAAAATTGGTCAGCCGTTGGACTCACTGCATACCCTATAACTGTATAGAAGACCCTCTCCTTTCTAATGGGAACATGTCGTACCTTGTTACTGTGGCCCTGCTCTATGTGTCTTTAAATTCTTAGTGGGGTTTTTCCAAAATTTTGGCAGTCCTTGCAGTCACAGCATGGGCATTACCACCTGATCCTTTATAATGGGAACATTTTTTTTACTGAGACCCTCCTCTATGTCTCTTCAATGGGGTATTGGGTTGCGTCCAAATTTTTGGCAGCCCTTGCAGTCACTGGATACGCAATAAGAGTATAGGAGACCCACTTATTAATAATGGGAACAACAAAGCATAGCCGTCTGATGGCTCTCTAACAATAGCGAGGGCCGACTGCTGGCCTTTTAAGAATAGTAAGGGCCATCTGAATGCCCTATAAAAATAGGCTTTATGACTTTCAGAGTCCCTCTATCATAAATAAAACAGGATGTGTCTGATGATGTGTCTCACACCACATTGTCAGAAAAGGTTGTAAAATGTTAAAATGACATTTCCCGGTGAATGCATTTGTCTTAAAAAATAACGTAAAAAAACAAAACAATAGGATCTTTCTTTAGTATAAAAAACAGCGTCACCAATTTAACCTCAGTGTAATCACATTGTTCAGCTCATGCAACTCCTCCTCCATCTTCGAAATGACTGCATCAGTCACAAGCTGACAGCACTGCAGCACTGCCTTGGCCAAGAGGCAACAGGCTGTGCTGAAGATAACATGCTTAATCCTTGCTTGACAAACTGCCCAGCGCTGCAGAGTTGTTTAAAGCTGTAACACAGCAGCCTGATCTGTGGCTCTCACCGCTGAATATACAGCCAGGCATGGTCGTGTGTGACAATGGGCGGAACCTGGTGACGGAGAAATGACAGCCGAGGTAGATACGGTTTCCCTCTATGCCAGTCCTTTCACCGAGCTAAACAATATGGCTGTGGTGAAATACAACTCTCACTGAGAAGCTGTTTCAGATTGAAAAACATTGTGACCACCAGAGGATTTGATTCTGAGGGCTCATCTTTCTCCCCCGCTCAAGAGCCCCACAGCAGCTGCAAAGTTAGCGCTATCATGAACTCTCCTGAGGTAGAAGCCAAGGCACACCAGAGGATTCTCTGGTGGGACCGTTCAACTCTGCTGAGAAGCAGTCCTTGCTAAGAAAAGTGTGTGGGAAGGTTCCCGGACACTATTTTTACTGAGGAGGAAACACACGCAAACACGGAGAGAACATACAAAGTCCTTGCAGATGTTGTCCTTGCTGGGATTCAAACCCAGGATCCCAGCGCTGCAAGGCTTCAGTGCTAACCGCTGATCCAATGTGCTGCCGTTCACCCTCTAATATCTAACAGGCTGGAGAAGCTTGCACCTGCTGCCACTCTATCTTCAGCTCCTTTGTGAGAAAATGTATTTGGGCAGCCACTCAGTCTACCAAATAAAATTCCTGAGAAGGAAATTGGGGATGGCTTCACTACTGGTACTGGGGGCAGTGCTAACACCATGGCGTTGTACCATAATTTGCTGGAAATATTCCAGGCTGGTAGGAGGCAAGTAGATTCCCACAGAAAAGTACCAGCAGTAATGTTCAGACCACATTTCAAGTGAAAGCAGCTTTACAGGACTTCCTGTGAGAAATGACAGCCGGAGTAGATACGGTTTCCCTCTATGCCAGTCCTTTCACCGAGCTAAATACGACTCTCAGCAAAAAAAGTTGTGGACTGGCTCCTTTCTGTCCCTGGCCACATTCACCTGTCCACGTGTTTGTGGTTAGGCGGTCCTTCCCAGTAAGCGCACTGGGGAGGGCACGGGTAATGTTGTGGGACTCGTGCTTGTAGAAGGCGGACACGATACCGGGAAATATAGTGGCGGCTGGGGACCGAGTATGGACACCCGGCCGCCGCCGGCATGAGATTGTGAAAAGCTTCTGCCTCCACGAGCTTAAAAGGCAATATTTCAAGTGCAAAGAGCTGCCCAGAAATCTGGCAGTTTAGTATTGCGGCCAATGGGTGGGTGGGTGGCTGGCTGCATACTTGCACTTGCATTCCAAGTAACAGAAAACTAAGCAGATGGTGGCCTCTATCATCATCATGGCCTCACCTCGGCGCTATGAACTCTCCTGAAGGAGAAGCCAGAGCCTGCCGGAGGAGTCTTCGGTTCTCCGGTGGGCCCGTCCAACCCTGCCAAAAAGCAGCCCTGGTTAAGAAAAGTGTGGGGGAAGGTTCCCGGACACTCTATGGCTGCTTTTTTAATGTGGATCGGCCATGCTTATGCATGTTATTTCTCAAAATGCATTACAGATCAGGCCATTGTCCAACTCTGTATTCAAGAAATTAAATGCGCAAAGAAAGATGTGTGTGTGTCAAAGCACCAGCGACAAGTGCGAGTTGATGTTGGATGGGCTGCCATTGCTTCTGCAACAAGCTGCATTAGAGGACGTCCTGTGAGAAATGACATGCAGGGTAGATACGGTTTCCCTCTATGTCAGTCCTTTCACCGAGCTAAATACAACTGTCAGCAAAAAAAGTTGTGGACTGGCTCCATACCGTCCCTGACCACATTCACCTGTCCACGTGTTTGTGGTTAGGCGGTCCTTCCCAGTAAGTGCACTGGGGAGGGCACGGGTAATGTTGTGGGACCCGTGCTTGTGGAAGGCGGAGGCGATACCGGAAAATATAGTGGCGGCTTGGGACAGAGTATGGACACCCGGTCACTGCCGGCATGAGGTTGTGAAAAACTTCCACCTCCACGAGCCTAAAAGGCCACATTTCAAGTGCAAGCAGCTGCCAAAAATTTGGCAGTATAGTATTGCAGCCGGTGGGTGGGTGGGTGGCCGCATACTTGCGCTTGCATTCCAAGGAATGGGGTAGGGACAACTGAACGCTGCACTGGGACAAGGACGTGGATGGTGATTGTTGCAAGTCTGCAACGACAAGTGCATGGCGGGAGGCATCTTCGCATGCGCCAAGGATCACTTATGATGGGCACACTTTTAGGCAGTGACCTGGGAGTCAGAGATGCTTCCAGAGGTCTTCCCCATGCTGTTCCCATGTCTTTTCAACACTGTATGCATGTGTCTGATGATGTGTCACACACCACATGGCCAGATAAGGTTGTAAAATGTTATAATGCCATTTCCCAGTGAATGCATTTGTCTTGGTTGAAAGCAATGCAAAAATGCATCAAAAACGCGACGTGTGAACATAGCCCAAGGTGTGGAGGAGTATTTTTGTTTTTGGTTATTTATTTTGCCTTATATGCAAGTCATTACCCTGGAAAGGATGTTCCTTAACATTTTTCCCAGGAAAATCCATTTTGGTTTAGTTTTTGTATGTTTTATTGTAAGTCTGTAAAAGTGGCGTAATACTCTGACCACGTTGTTGACAGCAGTGACCTGGAATTCAGAAATGCTTCCAGGGGTCTTCCCCATGCTGTTCCCATGTCATTTGAGCACTGTTCCCATAGATTTGGGCAATTTTTAGGCCCTCTGCTCACCGCTGGGGGGAGCCTCCTGAAAAATGCTCGAGTTTCCCATAGACTTACATTGGGCTCGTTTGTTGGGTCGAGCCCCCGAGTATTCCAATTTGCTCGACCCGAGCAACGAGTACCCGAGCATTTTAGTGCTCGCTCATCACTAGTTAGGAAACTATAAGGGTTAAAAGTTGACCAGCGATTTCTCATGTTTCCAACAAAATTTACAAAAACATTTTGTGACTTTGAGGGGCCTTTATGACAGAAAATACCCAAAAGTGACACCATTCTAAAAACTGCACCTTCAAAGTGCTCAAAACCACATTCAAGAAGTTTATTAACCCTTCAGGTGCTTCACGGGAATTTTCGGAATGTGGAAGAAAACAATGAACATTTAACTTTTTTTCACAAAAATGTTACTTTAGACCCAATTTTTTATTTTCACAAGGGTAATAGGAAAAAATGGACTGCACAATTTGTAGTGCAATTTCTTCTGAGCATGCCGATACCCCATATGTGGGGGAAAACCACTGTTTGGGCACACGGTAGGGTTCGGAAGGGAAGGAGCGCCATTTGACTTTTTGAATGTAAAATTTGCTTGAATAATTAGCGGACACCATGTCGCATTTGGGGAGCTCCTGATGTGCCTAAACAGTGGAAACCCCCCACAAATTACACCATTTTGGAAACTAGACCCCTTAGGGAACTTATCTAGATGTGTGGTGAGCACCTTGCACCCCCAGGTGCTTCACAGAAGTTTATAATATTGAGCCGTAAAAATAGAATTTTCACATTTTTCCCACAAAAATGTTTTTCAGACCCTAATTTTGCATTATCATAAGGGTAACAGGATAAATTGCACCATGAAATTTGTTGTGTAATTTCTCCTGAGTATGCCGATACCCCATATGTGGGGGAAAATCACTGCTTTGGTGTATGGCAGAGTTCGGAAGAGAAAGGAGCGCTATGTTGACTGGGATAGGTTGCAGACACCATGTCACATTTGAAGAGTCGCTGACATGCCGAAACAGCAGAAACCCCCACAAGTGCCCCCATTTTGTAAACTACACCACTCAAGGAATTCATCTAGGAAAGTAGTGAGCATTTTTTAATTTTTAAATTTATACCATTGGGCAGTGAAGAAAACATAATTATATTTTTACCACAAAAAAATGTTTTACCCTCAGATTTTACATTTTGACACAGGGCAATGGGTAAAAATGGTGCCGAAATGTGTCACACAATTTTGTCTAAACGTGGCAATACCCCATATGTGGCTGTATCGTACCGCTCAGCCATACGGCGAGATCCGGGAGGGACGGAACGCTATTTGACTCTTGGAGAACAAATTATTGTAGAATAGTTTGCAGACTCCATATACACAGCCCCTAAGTGCTAGAAGAGCAGAATCCCCCCTCAAGTGACCCCATTTTGGAAATTATACCCCTTTGGGAATTTACCTACAGGTGTAGTGACGATTTTGACTCCATGGGTCTTTTCCAGAAACAAGCAGCAGTGGATGTTGCTGAGTGAAAATTTCAAACTGCTGTTGAAGTGACCAGCACGCTGTAGTGACCAGCACGCTGTAGTGACCAGTACGTTGTGCCCAGATCGTGCTTCTGGAGACATGCACCTGTAAATTAGGCAAGCTCTCATCGCTACAGGAATGCCAAACATGTGGACCCTAAATGTAGTTTAGGTACATTGTGGGGCTCAGAAGGGAGGGAGGCATTTGGATTTGGGAGCACAAAATTTTCTGAATTTCTTTTGGGGGGGCAAGGGCCATTTCGCTTTTCCAGAGCCTTTCTGCTACCATTAACTTGGAAGTCCCTTATATTTTTAACAGATAATGGACCTGAGTGGGGACTATCTTTTTTTGAGAACTGAGTTGAATCTTTTATTGGGAACATTTTACGTAACATTTATCCGGCGCTCTAGGCTGAGCACTTACATCAGGGTTTCCATCTAAATTTCCAAGTGATGTAATTCAGATGAAACCCCTGCGGGATCCATTCACTGTAATGAGGCAGCAGAGTTACTCTGGACTCCGTCTGGCCTCTGTTTAGCGGTGTCCTTTTTTTCAGAAGTGCACAAAATTGTGGCCAACCGCACTTTTATGCACGCCTAAAAAAACTGACACCGTGGAATCAGAGGCCAGACGGCATCCACAGTACCTATATCTGCCTCATTACAGGGAATCTTCCGTCATGGGTTCCGGCTGAATCACGTATTTCAGAGATTTACATGGAAACTCTGGTGTAAGTGCTCAGCGCAGAGCGCAGGATAAATGTGGGCAGAGCCTTACTGCGATCTTTGGGAGACATAATAAACAAATCAGTAGCAGGTGAAGAATTGGTTTTATTTATTTTTTACGCCGTTCCTCGTGCGGTATAAGTGATGAGATTACTTTATTCTTCGGGTCGGTGCGATTACAGCTATACCAGGTTTATATCGGGTTTTTATGACTGTCAGCTGTCACACACTAAAAAACGCTTTGTTTTTGCAAAATCTAGTTTTTGCATCGCCATATTTTAAGAGCTATAATTTTTCCATATTTCGGCCGACAGAGTCATGTGATGGCTTGTTTTTTGCGGGACGAGTTGACATTTTTATTGGTGCCATTTTTGGGTATGTGACATTTTTTGATCGCTTTCTATTCCGTTTTTTGGGAGGTAAAATGACCAAAAACCAACAATTCAAAAATTGTTTTTTGAGGGTTTTTTTATGCCGTTCTGCATGTGGTAAAAGTGATCAGGCAGCGTTATTCTTCGGCTCAGTACGTTTACAGCGATACTACACTTACTGTATTTTTTTTTTATGTTTTGGCGCTTTTACACAATAAAACAATTTTATAGAAAAAATGGTTTTTTTACATCGCTTTATTCTGAGAGCTATAACTTTTTTATTTTTCGGCTGATGGAGCTGTATGGCGGCTTTTTTTTAGCGTAACAAGATGACATTTTCAGCGGTACCATTTTTATTTCTATTTGGCTTTTTGATCACATTTTATTCCACTTTTTGTTTGGCGATATGATGAAAAAGCATAGTTTTTTACTCAGTTTTTTATTTTTTTTGCGGTGTGCACAGAAGGAGTTAATTAGTGTGACAGTTTTATAGATCGGGTTGTTTCGGACACGGCGATACCAAATATGTGTACTTTTTTTGTTTTTGCATAAATATACTGATTTATTGGTTTAATATTTTATTTATTTATTTTTATTTATTTTGTGATTTTTTTTAACAGTCTGAAAACATTTTTTAGACTTTTTTTTTACATTTTTACTTAGTCCCTGTATGGGACATTAATTTTTATTTTTCTAATTACTGTTCTCATGCAATGCAATATACATGTATTGCATTGCATGAGAGCTGACAGTGTAAAACTGTCATTATCTCCTGCTAGACTCAGCTGCAGGCTGAGCCTAGCATGACACCGTACATGGCAGACCCGGAGGCTGTCATGTGACTTCCGGCTGCCATGACAATGCCAGGTCCTCTCAGACATCAGGGGGGCCGTCGGAGAGGTAAGTGGACGACCCCCTCTCCTCTCACTACTTCTAAATGCCGCGATCGCTATAGATCATGGGATCTAGAAGATAGCAAAGGGTTAACATCATTCGGACCTGATCCAGTCAGGTCCCGATGATGTCCCCTGTCAGAGCTGTCGCTCTGTACCGCACCCGCAGCGCTTGCAGGACCCTGGGGGTCCTGAGCGCTTCGGGACCACCGACCGCTTATAAACGTCGGCGCTGCACAGAGCCCAGGCAGTGCTGACGTTTATATACAGTTGGAGGTCGGGAAGCGGTTAAAGACTCTGACGATAACCCCAAAAAGGCCATTTGCACCACCTGCCAGGCCATCATCAGCAGGGGTCGCAAAACGACCAGCCTGACCACCACCAGCATGATCAGGCACATGGCAACAAAGCACCCGACTTTGTGGGCCGAACCCCAGGGTCCAGGAACAGTGTCTGCAGGTGGCACCACTGCCTCTTCCACTGTTGTGCATGCAAGCTAATCCCCAGTCCATGGTGCATGTGAAGATGCCTCCTGCCCTGCACCTGTCGTTGCACACTCTCAAGTAGCAGCATCAGGAAGCACGTGTCCTTGTCCCAGCGCCGCGTTCAGTTATCCATACCCCAGTCCTTGGAACGCAAGCGCAAATACGCATCCAACGCCCCACAGGCCACACTACTAAACTCCCACATTTCACGACTGCTTGCTCTCGAAATGTTGCCTTTTAGACTCGTGGAGACGGAAGCATTCCACAACCTGATGGCGGCGGCCATCCCTCGGTACTCGATCCCCCGCCACCTCTATTTCTCCCGATGTGCAGTCCCCGCATTACACAAGCACGTGTCCCAAAACATTAGCCGTGCCCTCAACAATGCAGTTACCGGGAAAGTCCACCTCACCACGGACACGTGGACATGTGCTTGTGGGCAGGGATTGTACATCTCGCTGATGGCACACTGGGTTAACATAGTGGAAGCCGGGACCCGGTTGGGCCTTGGGATGGAACACGTCCTCCCGACACCAAGGATTGCGGGCTCTAGGTCAATTAGGGTTGCCCCCAAAGTCTACAGCTCCTGCACCTCATCCTCCTTAGCCTCCTCCTCCTTTTCAGCCTCCATCTCCGAAATGACCACATCAGTCAGAAGCTGGAAGCACTGCAACACTGCCTCTGCCAAGCGGCAACAGGCTGTGTTGAAGCTAATATGCTTAGGTGACAAACCGCACAATGCTGAAGAGTTGTGGACAGCTCTGAAAGCAGGGCCGGCTCCAGGTTTTTCTGGGCCCCGGGCGAAAGAGTCTCAGTGGGCCCCTTTAACACATACCACGATTCATGATGCAGAGATACGGCGGAGAAATAGGATACTGGTCCCCATATAACGCTCCATACAGGATACTGGTCCCCTTATAAAACTCCATACAGGATACTGGTCCCCTTACAAAACTCCATACAGGATACTGGCCCCCATATAACGCTCCATACAGGATACCGGTCCCCTTATAACGCTCCATACAGGATACTGGTCCCCATATAACGCTCCATACAGGATACCGGTCCCCTTATAACGCTCCATACAGGATACCGGTTCCCTTATAACGCTCCATACAGGATACTGGCCCCCATATAATGCTGCATGCAGGCTGTTACCCCCCACATAATGCCCCATACAGGCTGTCCCCCCCCCCTTATAATGCTCCATGCAGGCTGTTACCCCCCACATAATGCCCCATACAGGCCCCACCCCTTTTAATGCTCCATGCAGGTTGTTACCCCCCCACATAATGTCCCATACAGGCTGCCCCCCCCCCTTATAATGCCCCATGCAGGATGTCACCCCCCCCTCTTTATAATGCCCCATACAGGCTGCCCCCCCCCTTATAATGCCCCATGCAGGATGTCACCCCCCCTCTTTATAATGCCCCATGCAGGATGTCACCCCCCCTCTTTATAATGCCCCATGCAGGATGTCACCCCCCCTCTTTATAATGCCCCATGCAGGATGTCCCCTCCTCTCTTTATAATGCCCCATGCAGGATGTCCCCCCCTCTCTTTATAATGCCCCATGCAGGATGCCCCCCCCTCTTTATAATGCCCCATGCAGGATGCCCCCCCCCTCTCTTTATAATGCCCCATGCAGGATGTCCCCCCCTCTCTTTTTAATGCCCCATGCAGGATGTCCCCCCCTCTCTTTATAATGCCCCATGCAGGATGTCCCCCCCTCTCTTTATAATGCCCCATGCAGGATGTCCCCCCCTCTCTTTATAATGCCCCATGCAGGATGTCCCCCCCCTCTCTTTATAATGCCCCATGCAGGATGTCCCCCCCCTCTCTTTATAATGCCCCATGCAGGATGTCCCCCCCTCTCTTTATAATGCCCCATGCAGGATGTCCCCCCCCTCTCTTTATAATGCCCCATGCAGGATGTCCCCCCCTCTCTTTATAATGCCCCATGCAGGATGTCCCCCCCCTCTCTTTATAATGCCCCATGCAGGATGCCCCCCCCCCTTATAATGCCCCATGCAGGATGTCCCCCCCTCTCTTTATAATGCCCCATGCCGGCTCCATACATTAAAAAAAAAAAATCAAATACTCACCTCCCTCCTCCTCACCTGCTACCTGCTGCCCGCTGCTCGGGTCGGGACTCCAGCGTTGGCGGCGTCTTTCCGTTCTGCGCTCCCTGTGACGGCTCAGGGGAGGGCGCGGGGTAAAGACGTCACCGCAGGGAGCGCAGAGCAGGAAGACAGCTGATCTGCGGAGGCACGGGGAGAGGTAAGTATCCAGCTGCCGGGGCCCTGAGCAAACGGCGGAGAAGGGCGGGCGCTGACACCGCTCTCCTCCGCCCATAGCCCAGCGGGGTGTGCGACCGCCAGTGGGCCCCTCTGCCTGCTCAGGGCCCCGGCATTTGCCCGGGTGCGCCGGGTGCTGACGCCGGCCCTGTCTGAAAGAGCAGGCAGATCTGTGGCTCACACCGCTGAGCCTACAGCCATGTCATGTTTGGTCTCTGGGTAATGGTAAAATCTCAATAAAAAATATGAAGACTTTATCGAACAACTGTAATCTTCAGAGGCGAAGATATCTCATAAGTTGGGAATTTCATAAAATCCTAAGGGATGAGAACATCCCACAACCCTACCCACGTGACAGCATCAAGGTGGTGTGTGGGTGAAACTTAGGTCAAGGTCAAGCTGAAGTATGATTTGTGTTCTATGTCGAAAAATACATATGAGTGTATGCAGGAGCCATGTTTACGGACGTTTTCAATCGGATTGCTTCCATCCACTAAGCTGAGTCATCTTTGTGAACAGCGTAGTTATTTTGTTAATCCTGTTCTATTTTATGTAATTGTATATGCTGTATTGTTTTGTCCTCTTTGTAAAATATTTTGTGTATTTTTTATAAACACTGCCTATTGTTCTGGATTAAATCTAAAATTTAATAGTTCTGTTCCTTTTGTTCTGTAAAACACACCCCGAAGCTATATACTACCTGAAACGGTATCCAAATGATTGATGGTGGCGGCTAATAATCTTTCTTGGGCTATTGTGGAGTTAGCAGTTACCATACCGGGGGTATATACATATATTCCATGCATTGGAATCGGAGGTGTGTATACCATACCATACGCTCACTGTTAGTTTCCCAATAACCGGCCTGTTAGTAGAAACTGCCTGCAGCCTCCTCCTCTATTAATCGTCAGTCAATCGTGTAATTGTAAAGACGATATGGGGCAGCAGACATCTGTTTGTGACAAAAAGATTAGAGCGGGTGGATCTGTGTAACCTCCCAGGCTGGGATCCTTTAACATACAACAAGGGGCACCACGCAAAACTAAAGCAAAACCTTGTCGTGGTGGGATGGCTTTTTTGCTTTTTTGATCAAAATAGTGTTAACTAAATACCCTATGTTATTTACATGTTGTATTACTGTATACTTATTTACTTACCACAGGTTATTTGCTCATTTTGTTTTTTTTCTTGGATTTTGTATGTGAAATGGCCACAGCGTAAACGTGCTCTTATACTTTACACATATACCAACTTATGCTCCTTTCTTTGGTTTTGCTGTAGTTTCTTGTACTTTGTACAAACAGCGGCATGGCCCCCCCTTTCTGAGCTAGGCATTTCATCTACACATGTGATCAAAACTGTTACCCCTCGTTTAATGAAAGAAAAACTCACAATGGTCACAGAAATAACTTGAATCTGACAAAAGTAATAATAAATAATAAATTAAAAATCCGCCTGCAATGCCTCCTCTTTGATTGTGAGCAGAGGGCGTTTCAGAAGACAAAGAAGCGGGATGGTGATGCTAATTATGGCGTTATCGCCACTCACCATCTTGGTAGAGTCCTCAAAGTTTTGGAGGAAGGTACATATGTCTGACATCCATGTCCACTCCTGAGGTCTTATGTGTGGAGTCTGAACTGAATCACGATGGCCTTATTGATGCTGGTACTGAACAACTGCCCTCTTCTGCTCACAAATCCTTCCCAACATCTGCAGTGTAGAGTTCCAACGCGTGGGGACATCACACACCAGTCTGTGAGCCGGAAGCTGCAAACGCTGCTGAAACACAACAAAGGCGGCGGAAGCTGAAGGTGACTTTCTAAAATGGTTACACAGGCGGCGTACTTTAACAAGCAGATCCGGCAGCTTCGGATAGGACTTGAGAAACCGCTGAACCACGAAGTTAAGCACATGGGCCAGGCATGGTACATGTGTGAGCTCGCCTCGCCTCAGAGCCACCACCAGGTTCCGGCCATTGTCACACACGACCATGCCTGGCTGTAGGTTCAGCGGTGTGAGCCACAGATCTGCCTGCTCGTTCAGAGCTGTTCACAACTCTTCAGCATTGTGCGGTTTGTCACCTAAGCATATTAGCTTCAGCACAGTCTGTTGCCGCTTGGCCGAGGCAGTGCTGCAGTGCTTCCAGCTTGTGACTGATGTGGTCATTTCGGAGATGGAGGAGGAGGCTTAGGAGGATGAGGTGCAGGAGCTATAGGCTGTGGGGGCAACCCTGATTGACCTAGGGCCTGCAATCCTTGGCGTTGGGAGGACGATTTCCGTCCCAAGGTCCGACTGGGTCCTGGCTTCCACTATGTTAACCCAGTGTGCCATCAGTGAGATGTACCGTCCCTGCCCATAAGCACTTGTCCACGTGTCTGTGGTTAGGTGGACTTTCCCGGTAACTGCGTTGTTAAGGGCACGGCTAATGTTTTGGGACACGTGCTTGTGTAATGCGGGGACGGCACACCGGGAGAAATAGTGGCGGGTGGGGACCAAGTACCGAGGAACGGCCGCTGTCATCAGGTTGTGGAATGCTTCCGTCTCCACGAGACTAAAAGGCAACATTCCGAGCGCAAGTAGTCGTGAAATGTGAGAATTTAGTAGTGTGGCCTGTGGGGCGTTGGCTGCGTATTTGCACTTGCGTTCCAAGGACTGGGGTATGGACAACTGAACGCTGCGCTGGGACAAGGACGTGGACATGCTTCCTGATGCTGCTACTTGAGAGTGTGCAATGACAGGTGCAGGGCAGGAGGCATCTTCGCATGCACCATAGACAGGGGATTGGCTTGCATGCACAACAGCAGAAGAAGCAGTGGTGCCACCTGCAGACACTGTTCCTGGCCCCTGGGGTTTGGCCCACAAAGTTGGGTGCTTTGCTGCCATGTACCTAATCATGGTGGTGATCAGGCTGCTGATGCTGGTCTTTAAAAAACAACCAGACTCTTGAAGACCTAACAATTGTACTGGCAACTTCCTTCGTGTTGGTGTTTCGGGGAACAGTTGCCTGCCTTCTGTCTGCGGCCACCACACTGCTTCTTCCTGCCTGTTGGGGTGTTCTGCCTCCCTCCCCCTGTGTGCTGCTGTCCTCGCTCTGCATGTCCTCCTGCCAGGTTGGGTCAGTTACTATATCATCCACCACCTCATCTTCCACTTCCGCACCCTGGTCCTCCTCCTGACTTTCTGGCAATTGTGTCTCATCATCGTCCACCTCTTGTGACACTTTCCCACCGTCGTTTTCCGTGGCTGCGGAAGTATTTGGGCATCGCTACACGCGATCTTCTCTTGCCCTGCTTCAAGTGGACCGGGCGAGAGGCCCGAATCTATAAATGGAAAAGTGAAGAGCTCTTCGGAGTTTCCAAGTGTGGGATTGGTTGTCTCTGGGCACTTGGTATGGTGGGAGGAAGGAGGTTCAGGGTGAGGAATATGCGGTCCAGACTCACGGCTACTGAGACTTGACTATGTGGAAGACAGGGTGGCTAAGTGACAGGAAGCATTATCTGCTATCCAACCAATAACCTTTTCACACAGCTCTGTGTTCAATAGTGGTGTTCTGCGGTCCCCTATTAATTGGGACAGGAAGGTCGAGCGAGAAGATGTGGGTGTTTGTTGTGGCACAATTTCAGCTTGCCCACGGCCTCGGCTTCTGCATGCACCATCACCATCACGTCTAGTTCCCCGTCCCTTGCCACGTGCCTTGCCCATCTTAAATGGAGGACAGTATCTTCCACGCTCACTACAAATGGCTGAATTTGGAGCGAACTTATATGTGATCCGTGTGACGGACAAACCACAATTTTAAATAGCTGGCCTGTAGGTAATTATTTTGAACAGCAAACTGGTGTCAATTGCTTCACTGACACACTGAAATAAATTGGAGGCCAGAAATGGCAGTATTTTCTGAAAACGTATATGTGATCCGTGTGACTGACAAACCACAGTTTTAAATAGATGGATTTCTAGCGCTGTAATATGGAAAGGACCTGGCTGTATTCTGCAGTGCCAACAAGCAAATGGCGCAGAAAAACGGTGTTCTCTGGATTGCTTTTTAAGCAAATAATGAGGATTAAGATCCAAAAAAAAATTATTCCTGGCCCCTGAGACCTGGGCCTATGTCTAGAAATATCTAACAGCAGCAGAAGGCAGAACTGGAATGGAGCCTCTTGTGCTATATGCACTGCAGTCTGCTATATACCCTGCCTGCCTGCCTATATACACTGCCTGCCTGATATGTCTGCAGATGGATTAGTCCTCAGAAGGACTGTTTGTTGAGATGGATATGTGTCTCTAATATAGTTTGGTACACCTACTCTAACTAGAAACAAGCCAATCTCTCCCTAGCTCAACAGCAGCTACTCTCCCTACACTGTCTGATCCGGAGTGACTGTGACGAGCATGACGGCGCCAGGTCTGATATAAACCTGATGACACTGTGCGGCCAGCCAATCATTGTAATGCCCACAACCAACATGGCTACGGCATTACAGTGAGTGGCTGGCAATCCCTGCATGTTCTTTGGCTCTGTAAACAGCGCCAAACATGCAGGGCGGAGACCTGAGCTCCCGCCGAACAACCCCAGAAATACTCGGCGAGTGCCTAGAATCTCGAGCAGTGAGATGGTCAGGCGAGTACCGAGTAGTGGCGAGCATGCTCGCTCATCACTATCAATGAGACTTCTGCACGTCTCAACAGGTATTTTGGGCCACTCCTCATGAGCAAACTGCTCCAGTTGTCTCATGTTTGGAGGTTGCCTTTTACAGATGGCATGTTTCAGCTCTTTCCAGAGATGCTCAATACAATTTAATGTTTTATTCTTAGCCATACTTGAGTGTTTTTAGTTGTGTGTTTTGGGTCATTATCCTGTTGCAAGACCCATGACCTGCGACTGAGACCGAGCTTTCTGACACTGGGCAGCACATTTCTTTCTAGAATCCCTTGATAGTCTTGAGATTTCATTGTACCCTGCACAGATTCAAGACACCCTGTGCCAGATGCAGCAAAGCAGCCCCAGAACATAACAGAGCCTCCGTCATGTTTCACAGTAGGGACAGTGTTCTTTTCTTGATATGTTTCATTTTTCCATCTGTGAACATAGAGCTGATGTGCCTTACCAAAAACTTCCATTTTTGTCTCATCTGTCCGTATTTCCAGCTGCACGGGCCTGACCCCAGACGTAGTTCTTCCTCCTTGGTGCCATATTTACACTGTAAAGCACATACATCCCGAGCGACTTGGATTCGCCCGTCCACTTTCTTGCACACATACCGGCTCACTATCCTTGTCCATTGCCATCCTCTTCTTGATTTTCCTTGGGGACACAAGTCTTCTGCTGACTTTGGAATCATAGTATATTCGTTTTGCGCTCTATATTCGGTTTTCTCATGACTATGCTTGGCACACTGGGCAATCATTTCAAATTTTTCGATACTTACTTTGCAGATTTGTCATTCATGAGAATATTTATTACCTGGAAATTATGACAGGTGACTCTGTGATGCCTTCACTATGATATCGTTCCACTTCATGTAGATTCTGATTTTTTCTTTTTGCTACTACTGTACATTTATATCTGCCCCATTATCTGCTTTGGCTTATTATACTTCTATGCATATTTTGTACTGATCCCTTTTATAAAAATCATTAGGGGTGAACAGAGAAAATGATCTGTTAACTTTTTGCTGGAACCAATAAATTAATTCAAGCGTCGAATACGTCTCAGATTCACATTATTGTGTTGGGATCATCCAGGTATTGCTAGGGGCACTGTGATCTCCAGCCTCCAGTGTGATGTCAGAGGAGAGATTCAGTGTGACCAATGGCTTTGTCGCACCCCACTGGACCAGGTTATCCTTATTCTTCAAACTTGGAGAATCTTACGTTTATCAAAATGAATCTTGCATGGAAAAACTTTGATTTTCATTCGTCTTCAGCTGAAGCTAATGACTAGCTCGGCCGCCTGTCCATTGTGTTCAGCACTATTTTGCTGCCACCAGCACTGATGTCCTCTGCTCTGCCAAGCATCTCCTGCCTGTCCAACATGTTACACCTTTACTACCAGGGCTCCAGCCCTGGCCACACATAGCCGGACATCTCCTTTTCTTCCACATCCTACTCTATGTAACGGGTCTGGGAGGCGGAACCTCTGAGCTACTATACAAGGGGGCGACCCTTGTAAGGAAGCGGGTGGCGCCCAGGGAAGACGGGCAGGTAGTCACAGCAAGTGACAGGGACAGTCTCTGGGTAAACGGGCAGGTGGTCACGGCAAGTGACCGGGACAGTCTCTGGGTAAACGGGCAGGTGGTCACGGCAAGTGACCGGGACAGTCTCTGGGTAAACGGGCAGGTGGTCACGGCAAGTGACCGGGACAGTCTCTGGGTAAACGGGCAGGGGATCACAGCAAGTGACCGGGACAGTCTCTTGACAGGCGGGTGGTCACGGCAAGTGACGGCAGAGCCTCTAGGTAGGCTAGCAGGCTGGTAGCAGGTGGACGCTCCCAGGTGAGCGAGCAAGAGTCTCTGGACAGGCAGGTGGTCACAGCACGTGACGGCAGAGCCTCCAGGTAGGCTAGCAGGCAGGTAGCAGGTGGACACTCCCAGGTGAGCGGGCAAGAGTCTCTGGACAGGCAGGTGGTCACAACACATGACAGCGGAGCCTCCAGGTAGGCTAGCAGGCAGGTAGCAGATGAGTGCTCCCAGGTGAGCGGGCAAGAGTCTCTGGATAGGCAGGTGGTCACAGCACGTGACGGCGGAGCCTCCAGGTAGGCTAGCAGACAGGTAACAGATGAGCGCTCCCAGGTGTGCGGGCAAGAGTCTCTGGACAGGCAGGTGGTCACAGCACGTGACGGCGGAGCCTCCAGGTAGGCTAGCAGACAGGTAGCAGGTGAGCGCTCCCAGGTGAGCGGGCAAGAGTCTCTGGACAGGCAGGTGGTCACAGCACGTGACGGCGGAGCCTCCAGGTAGGCTAGCAGACAGGTAGCAGGTGAGCGCTCCCAGGTGATCAGGTGAGAGTCTCTGGACGGGCAGGTGGTCACAGCACGTGAAGGCGGAGCCTCCAGGTAGGCTAGCAGACAGGTAGCAGATGTGCGCTCCCAGGTGAGCGGGCAGACTGATCCATAGACAGATTGGCAGGGCTGGTAGGCAGACTGTCAGACTGCAGGAATAACAGCAGATAGACACGAGTCAGGCAGGTATCAGACAGGAAACTGGCAGGTAACTGGCAGGAAACTGGCAGGTAACTGGAAATGGGAGTGATGAACTGTGCTACAACATTGCTCGGGCACCTCCATTTTGGAGGAGGTGCCTTATATATGGTGAAGTCCTCCGGCCATTGGCCGGGGACTCCTTAGGACGGCGCGCGCGGCCCCTTTAAGAGAGGGGGAGCGCGCGCGCCCTAAGCACCGTGGCCGGGAAGGTGCGTGCCCTGCCAGCAGAGCGGGAGGAAGACGCCGGGCACGGAGCGGAGAGGTGAAGGGAACAGTGTCCCTGCCTAGCAGGAGGCAGGGACACCGACGCTACAGTACCCCCCCCTTTAGGCCCCCCCTTTTTTAGGCCAGACAGAAATTTAGCAAGGATGAGAGGGGCATGGATGTTCTCCCGGGGCTCCCACGTTCTCTCCTCAGGACCAAACCCCTTCCAATCAACTAGAAAAAAGGTCTTTCCTCTTACCCTTTTGGTGGCCAGAATGTTCTCTACCTCAAACTCGTTTTCAGCGGAAACCAGAGCAGGAGGCGTACCTGTAGACTTGGAAAAAGAGTTAAATACCACGGGTTTGAGGAGAGATACATGGAAGGAGTTAGGGATCCACAAGTTGGCCGGGAGTTTCAATTTATAGGCCACCGGGTTGATCTGATTGATAAACTCCAGTGGGCCGATGAACCGAGGCCCTAACTTGTAGGAAGGAACCTTGAGCCGGACATACTTGGACGAAAGCCAGACTTTATCTCCAGGACGGAATTGTGGAGGATCCAGGCGTTTTTTGTCAGCATGTTTTTTCGTCCGCTCGGACGACTGAAGGAGTGCGGATCGGGTTCTCTCCCAAATGGAGGAAAATTCGCTAACGAGAGATTCCGCAGCCGGATTATCCACCGAGGTGGAGACGGGAAATGGGATCCGAGGATGCTGACCGAAGACTACAAAAAACGGGGATTTGGAGGAAGATTCGCTCTCGTGATTGTTGTAAGAGAATTCGGCCCATGGCAGAAGATCCACCCAGTCTGAATGGTGGGCATTAACGAAGTGCCGGAGGTAACTGGTCAGGATCTGATTGATCCGCTCCACTTGACCATTGGACTGCGGATGGTAAGCGGAGGAGAAGTCCAGGGTGACGTCTAGCAGTTTACATGTGGCTCTCCAGAAGCGTGAGGTGAACTGAACCCCACGATCCGACACGATGTGGAGGGGCAGGCCATGAAGACGGAAGATGTGGCGGATAAAGTCTTTAGCCAGCTCGGGTGCAGACGGGAGGCCTGGCAGGGGAATGAAATGAGCCATTTTGGAAAAGCGGTCAGCGACCACCCAAATGACTGTACAATCGGCAGAGACAGGCAGATCTGTTATGAAGTCCATAGCAATATGCTGCCACGGGGCAGCAGGTACAGGAAGCGGAAGGAGGCGACCGGCTGGCAGGTGTCTCGGAACCTTGTTGCGGGCGCAGGACACACAGGCAGAAACAAAGTCTATTACGTCCTTGTGCAGGGTAGGCCACCAGTAGTGCCGGGTAATAAGCTGGAGGGTCTTTTTCTGACCGGCGTGGCCAGCTAGTTTAGACGAGTGACCCCAGTGTAGGATCTTCTCCCGATCAGGTACAGTGACGAACGTCTTACCGGGGGGGAGACGATTTAGACTCACGGGAGCCACATGCATTACTCTGGCGGGATCGATGATGTGTTTAGGTTCCTCCTCGAGATCAGACACCAGAAAGAATCGGGACAAGGCGTCCGCTTTGATGTTTTTGTCAGTCGGGCGAAAATGAAGAACAAAATCAAAGCGAGCAAAAAACAAGGACCACCAGGCTTGGCGCGGGTTAAGTCTCTGGGCGCTCTGGAGGTAAGCCAAGTTCTTGTGGTCAGTGTAAATTATTACCGGGTGAAGAGCCCCCTCGAGCAGGTAACGCCACTCCTCCAATGCCAGCTTAATGGCCAATAACTCTCGGTCTCCTATAGAATAGTTGCGCTCAGAAGAGGAGAAGAGTTTGGAGAAGAAGCCGCAAGTTACCATTCTCCCGGAAGACGATTTTTGGGTAAGTACCGCTCCGGCTCCAGAGGAGGAGGCGTCAACTTCCAGGAAGAACTGCTTGTTGCCGTCCGGGCGATGTAGCACCGGGGCGGAAGAGAAAGCCTGTTTTAAGGAAAGAAAGGCTTCCTCTGCTTCGGGCGGCCATTCTCTGGGATTAGTGCCCTTACGGGTGAGCGCGGAAATTGGGGCAGTCCGGGAAGAGAAGTGCGGTATGAAGAGGCGGTAGTAGTTGGCGAAGCCCAGGAACCGCTGAATAGCCTTCAACCCCTCTGGTCGAGGCCACTTCTCGATGGCAGACAGTTTCTCAGGATCCATTCGTAGGCCGGTCTGAGAAATTATGTAGCCCAAAAACGGAAGCGAGGTCTGCTCAAAGAGGCACTTCTCATATTTAGCGTAGAGGTGGTTCTGCCTGAGCCTGAGCAGGACCTGACGAACATCCCTCCGGTGAGTCTGGAGATCTGGAGAGAAGACCAAGATGTCATCCAGGTACACCACTACGCAGGAGTAGAGAAGGTCCCGGAAGATGTCATTGACCAACTCTTGAAAGACGGCGGGAGCGTTACAGAGACCAAAGGGCATTACCAGATATTCATAGTGGCCGTCCCGGGTGTTGAATGCCGTCTTCCATTCATCCCCCTGACGGATACGGACCAGGTTATACGCCCCATGGAGGTCCAGTTTGGTGAAGATTCTAGCCCCCCTCAGACGGTCAAATAATTCCGGAATGAGCGGAAGGGGGTATTTATTCTTCACCGTGATCTGGTTAAGGCCTCTATAGTCTATACAGGGACGGAGAGAGCCGTCCTTCTTTTTAACGAAGAAGAAGCCTGCTCCCGCCGGGGAGGTAGATTTCCGGATAAATCCCCGGGCCAGATTCTCCTCAATATATTCAGACATAGACCGGGTCTCAGCAGCGGACAATGGGTAAATACGCCCACGGGGAGGAGTAGTACCGAGTAACAGGTCGATTGGGCAGTCGTATGGTCTATGAGGGGGTAATGTCTCTGCCTCCTTTTTATTAAAGACATCAGCATAAGACCAATAAGGAATCGGAAGTCCAGGTAGATTAGCTGGGGTAGGAGAAGGACGGACGGGATGGACGGGAACCAAACAAGTCTTATGGCAGTCCTGTCCCCAGCGAAGGACTTCTCCGGTCTGCCAGTCAAGCATGGGTGCATGTCTCTGGAGCCAAGGTAGGCCTAGCAAGAGGGCGTGAGAGAGTCCAGGCAGAACATGAAAGAAGATGCTCTCAGAGTGCAGCATTCCCACCTGCAGAGTAATGGATTTGGTGATGAGTTGGATGGGAAGTGGTAGGACGGCAGCGACAGATAAGGGTACAGCCAGAGGTTTGGTGGGAATGCGGTATTTTTCTACCAGGGACTGAGAAATGAGATTCCCGGCAGCTCCAGAGTCAAGTTGGGCTAGTTCAAAATAACGGTTCTCCCCGCAGATGATAGAGACTGACAGCAGCAGAGATGGAGAGGGTTTATTCTTGTCTAGGACGACCTCTCTGAGCGATCCTAGACACAGGCGTTTCCCGACCTCTCCGGGCAGGTACGGATCCGGTGCTCCTTACTGCCACAGTAGAAGCAGCTCCCCTCGGCACGGCGTAAGTCTTGACGGGTTTTGACCATCTTGGTCTGGTCGACCTGCATAGGCTCAGGTGAGTGTGCCTGGGGAGTAACGGAGGGAGTGACAGGTTTCTGGAAGGTGGGGGCTAGACGTGGAAACCTCCTCTCACGGGTGACCTCTTTGGCGCGCTCCTGGAACCGGATGTCAATCCAGGTGGCAAGTGTTATTAAGTCGTCGAGAGTGGTAGGAATGTCCCGACCGGCGAGTTCATCTTTAATACGGCCGGACAGACCCTCCCAGAAGACAGACACCAGAGCGTCGTTATCCCAGGCCAGCTCCGAAGCAAGGGTACGGAACCGTATGGCATATTGGCCCACGGTGAGATTTCCTTGACGGAGGCGTAGCAGAGACGATGCGGATGAGGTCTTCCGTCCGGGTTCGTCGAAGACTTTCCGGAAAGCCGTGAGAAAGGCTGGCAAGTCGGACACCAGGGGATCTCCTCTCTCCCATAGAGGATTTAGCCAAGCCAGAGCCTCCCCCGTGAGGTGAGACATGATAAAGGCCACTTTGGACCGGTCGGAGATAAACTGGTGGGACAGGAGTTCAAAGTGCAGGGTGCACTGGTTTATGAAGCCCCGAGCTTGAGCGGAGTCACCTCCGAAGCGAGGAGGTGCAGAAAGCCGGGGTCCAGGACTGGATACCATGGTATTGGTGGGCAGCAGCGCTGCCGGATTGCGAGTCATGACACTAGCGGGGGTTGCTGGTGGAGCAGTCAGAGTGTCCAGGCAAGAGTTGACATTCCGCAGGTGACCCAGGATGGACTCCTGTTGGGACCTCTGACGGGACAGTTCATGACATAGGTCTGAGAGCGAGGGAGCTTGGGTGCCACCGGGTTCCATGGCCCGAGCAAACTGTAACGGGTCTGGGAGGCGGAACCTCTGAGCTACTATACAAGGGGGCGGCCCTTGTAAGGAAGCGGGTGGCGCCCAGGGAAGACGGGCAGGTAGTCACAGCAAGTGACAGGGACAGTCTCTGGGTAAACGGGCAGGTGGTCACGGCAAGTGACCGGGACAGTCTCTGGGTAAACGGGCAGGTGGTCACGGCAAGTGACCGGGACAGTCTCTGGGTAAACGGGCAGGTGGTCACGGCAAGTGACCGGGACAGTCTCTTGACAGGCGGGTGGTCACGGCAAGTGACGGCAGAGCCTCTAGGTAGGCTAGCAGGCTGGTAGCAGGTGGACGCTCCCAGGTGAGCGAGCAAGAGTCTCTGGACAGGCAGGTGGTCACAGCACGTGACGGCAGAGCCTCCAGGTAGGCTAACAGGCAGGTAGCAGATGAGCGCTCCCAGGTGGGCGGGCAAGAGTCTCTGGACAGGCAGGTGGTCACAGCACGTGACGGCGGAGCCTCCAGGTAGGCTAGCAGACAGGTAACAGATGAGCGCTCCCAGGTGAGCGGGCAAGAGTCTCTGGACAGGCAGGTGGTCACAGCAAGCGACGGCGGAGCCTCCAGGTAGGCTAGCAGACAGGTAGCAGGTGAGCGCTCCCAGGTGAGCGGGCAAGAGTCTCTGGACAGGCAGGTGGTCACAGCACGTGACGGCGGAGCCTCCAGGTAGGCTAGCAGGCAGGTAGCAGATGTGCGCTCCCAGGTGAGCGGGCAGACGGATCCATAGACAGACTGGCAGGGCTGGTAGGCAGACTGTCGGACCGCAGGAATAGTAGCAGGTAGACACGAGACAGGCAGGTATCAGACAGGAAACTGGCAGGTAACTGGCAGGAAACTGGCAGGTAACTGGAAACGGGACCTGAGGGCTGAAGCAGAGTGATGAACTGTGCTACACCATTGCTCGGGCACCTCCATTTTGGAGGAGGTGCCTTATATATGGTGAAGTCCTCCGGCCATTGGCCGGGGACTCCTTAGGACGGCGCGCGCGGCCCCTTTTAGCACCGTGGCCGGGAAGGAGCGCGCGCTGCCAGCAGAGCGGGAGGAAGACGCCGGGCACGGAGCGGAGAGGTGAGGGGAACAGCGTCCCTGCCTAGCAGGAGGCAGGGACGCCGACGCTACACTCTATACAATGCGGCTTATGCCGCTGCCACTACCACTGCCATATTGTACTGCTGCTCCTGGGCTGCCCATGCTCACCCTGCTCAGCTGGACATCTCTTTACCTGCCCCATCATACTCTTCCTACTGTTCATATACAATGTCACTGCAGGTAAGTAGCCACATGTCTCCTGCTTCTCCATAGTGTCCCTTACTGCTGCTTGAAAACTACCCCTTGAGAAAGGCTGACACTGGTCTACAGCCATTTAGGTACCGTATATTGGTCTTATATATACCCTTTGAATTTATGATATTATTATTGTTTTGGGCATTTGTGCTGGTACTTAATTGATGACCTATTCATGGTGTTAGCCGCACCAGCATGCTGTATGTCCAGTATATACAGTACAGACCAAAAGTTTGGACACACCTTCTCATTTAAAGATTTTTCTGTATTTTCATGACTATGAAAATTGTACATTCACACTGAAGGCATCAAAACTATGAATTACCACATGTGGAATTATATACTTACCAAAAAAGTGTGAAACAACTGAAAATATGTCATATTTAGAGATGAGCGTTGTTCTACTCGAACTGTTCGCCAATCTCAAATTCGAGCTGTTTTGGGCGGTGTTCGAGCCGGTCGGCGAACACGAACAATTTGAGAAAAATTCGGCTGTTCGAGGTTATGTTCGATAACTGTTCGTGCACCAAAATCATAACTGGATTTTTTCTCAGTAATGATGAAAATTAATGTTAATACGCAGTTTGAGTGTACAGCGGGGCGGGGGGAGGGGCAGGGGATGGATCTCTGCAGGAACAATGAAGATCTCCATTTTTTTTTCTCTTTCCCGCATTTGCAGTGGGGAGGTGCAATCTGTCAGCCTATCAGCAGCGCACACACGGAGCGAAGTGCTTTTTTTCACACAAGCAAGGGCATGTGTGATTGGCAGTGTATGTCACATGTCCTTGCCCTATAAGACCAAGCCATTTTCCCCGTCGCCACCATTTTCTCACTGCTGCAGCTGCGTGTTAGACGGCACCGCTGTTGCTGTGTGCGCTATACCTTGTTAATTTCAAGCCAATTTTCGCACAAATATACAGATAGCTTGGGAGTAGGGAATAGTTGTGATTGCAGTCCTTTTAAGGACTAGGTTACAGCATTTCCTACGACTTTTATCAGGGAGGTCTGTGCTCTTAAATAGATAGATTGTGGGAGTAAAGACTAATTGTAATTGGAGTCCTTTTCAGGACTAGGTTACATGAGTTCCTATCAGTTTTTGCCAGGCAGGTCTGTGCCAGTGCTGTGCAAGTTTTTTTCACAGCATTTGGCTGAATCTAGCAAAGCTAATCCTTTTTGGCCTATTGCAGAGTGTGTTAGTCAGTGGAGTAGCCTATCTGTGTTGCAAGATATACCACCTGTGTATAGAATACCAATTTTTTTACTGCACCTAGTGAAGTAAAATCTTTTGGGCATAGCATCATTCTATTAGTCCATCTATACTGACCTCCATCAGGTTGCAAACTGAATATAATTTTTTTCTGCATCTAGCTCTGAAAAAATATTTGGGCTTCTAGCAGTGTGTGGGACTTGGTCTATTAGTCCATCTATACTGACCTCCATCAGGTTGCAAATTAAAAATAATTTTTTTCTGCATCTAACCCAGCCAATAGTTTTGGCCTAATACCACAGTTTGGCCACTCAGCTCTGCTCAGTTACCATCCATTGTTTTTTTGTGCAAACAACTCCAGAGTTGTGAATTAGTTAACCACCAAAATGAGTGGAAAAAGGCCTGCTGCTGGTGGAAAGGGGAATAGGCGTGTTGGGAAGGGGAAAAAAGGTTGTGTCCATGGGGTAGGTGCAGAAGAAAGACCATCTTCCAGCCAAACTAAAATGTCTACTTCTTTTAGCGGACAATATGATAAGATCCCTTTCTTACGGCCACGCCAATCGCTACAAATTCCAGATGAGGCACAAAAACAGCAGGTGCTTCAACGGATATCAAGTGCTCCTTTAAGTGGGCTCTCCTCCACATCAACTTCAACATCACAAATACTCCAGTCCTCAAAGGTGTCACCCAAATCGCACTTGCTTCCTCACAGCTCCCAAATCTCCAGCTGCCCGTCTGAGTATGAGGTAGAACAGATGGTTGAGTCTGCAGAGCTGTTTACTCATACTATAGCCTGGGAATCAGAGGTCGACTCCAGCGCTTCTGTGAATCCAGACGAGGAAATGATCTGCACTGATGCCCAGAATCTTTATGAGTTGGATCCAGGACCAGACGCAGAAGGTTCTGACCATAATGTAGACCCTCATTCCCAAACTGTAACTCCTGTTGGTGGAGACAATGAGGAAGACGATGATAAGACTCAAATACCTGATTGGAGCGACAACTTTAGTTTTTTGTCAGGGCAGGAACAGGTTGGCTCTGAGGACGACGGGTGTGATAACGCACAGGGTGATGATGATGAGGTCGGAGATCCCACTTACTGTCAACCCACAGTCAGCCAAGAGATGAGGTCAGCAGAGGAGGTGGAGGAAGATGCTAGTGACGACGAGGTCAGGTTGCGCCTTCCTGGACAGAGACGTAGTACTGGAAGCACGTCAACAACTGCATCCTCAAACACAACTCTGCCTCTCACCACAAGTCGTGGTGGCTCTTCAGGTCGCATGGGTGCTAAGCCTTGCATAGCCTGGGCATTTTTTCAGATCGATAAAGATGACCCAACTCGTGTTATCTGTAACATTTGTCAGCAAAAGCTAAGTAGAGGCCAAAAAATACATAGTTTGAGTACTTCATGCATGAACCGGCACATGGACATGAAGCATAAGTTGCAGTGGGAAGCTCAGTGTGCTACAATGCGGTCTAGCCGGCCGGGCCAACCACCGTCTGCCATATCTTGTGCATCCGCGGCCTCTTCATCCTCTGTGACTGGGGGGACAGCAGTCACACCTGTTTTGGGGCGCAGACCTGCCACCTCTTTACCCGCAACAGCCAGCGTGATTGGCAGGTCATCATTTTCTTTGGAGGTGGTAACACCAGCTGGTCTTGAGTGCTGTCCGACATCGATAGCACCACCTTTGGATCAAGGCAACCTAACATGTCCGCCTGCATCTTCCTCACAGACCGGCAGTTTGCCGGGGACACCCTTATCAACCCCGTCTAAGCACAATAGCCAGCCCTCGGTCCCTCAGATGTGGACAAGTAAAAGACCATTTCCTCCTAGCCATGAGAAAGCTAAGAGGTTGAATTTCACCATCTGCAAGCTCTTGGCTACAGAAATGCTGCCTTTCCGCCTGGTGGACACAGAGGATTTTCGAGACCTTATGTCCGTCGCAGTGCCCCAGTACCAGATGCCCAGTCGGCACTACTTCTCAAAGAAAGGTGTGCCTGCGCTCCACCAGCATGTCGCACACAACATCACCGCTTCTTTGAGAAACTCTGTGTGTGACAGGGTGTATTTCACCACAGACACTTGGACGAGTAGGCATGGACAGGGGCGTTACATGTCGCTGACTGGGCACTGGGTAACTATGGTGACAGCAGGACAAGGGGCTGCTGTCCAAGTCTTGCCGTCCCCACGAGTTGTGCGTCAATCCTCTTTATGTCAAAGTTCCACCACTGCTTCTGCCTCCTCAACCTCCTCTCGGTCTTCCACCTGCACCCAAAGCCTGTCTGGTCATGCCACAAGCTTTCTAACTGCGCAGAAGGGATCCTGCACACCTCCTTACTATGCTGGCAGTAGGGCTCAACGTCATCAGGCGGTTTTTACATTGAAATGTCTGGGAAATGTGAGTCACACAGCTGAGGAGTTGTGGTCAGCTCTGGAGAACCAATTTCATGAATGGTTGTCTCCACTGGACCTGAAACCAGGGAAGGCCGTGTGCGACAATGCTGCAAACCTGGGTGCGGCCCTTCGCCGGGGCAATGTCACACACGTGCCTTGTATGGCTCACGTGTTGAACCTGGTTGTCCAGCAATTTTTAGCCCACTATCCCAGACTAGATGGCCTTCTGCAGAGGGCATGGTCGCTGTGTGCTCACTTCCGCCGTTCGCATCCTGCAGCTCAGCGACTTACATCTCTACAGAAGTCGTTGGGCCTGCCACTTCACCGGCTAAAATGCGATGTGCCTACCCGGTGGAATTCAACTCTGCACATGTTGCAGCGACTGTGGCAGCACTGACAAGCCCTGGTGCAATACGTTCTGACGTATAGCCTGGGCCAACGAGATTCAGAGGTGGGGCAAATCACGCTGGAGGAGTGGTCTCAGATCAGGGACCTATGCACCCTTCTTCACAGTTTTGAAATGGCGACGAAGATGTTTAGTGCTGACGATGCCATTATCAGCATGACTATTCCGGTGATTTACATGCTGGAGCACATGTTAAACAGAATTCGGAGTCAGGTGGTGGCACAAGAGGAGGTGGAGGAAGTAGAGGAGGAGGAGTTGTATGCGGAAGGGCTAACATCTGCAAGGTCCAGACGGTCGGCAGCACCAAGGCGGCAGGCATGTGAGGGTGGGGGAGATGGTTTTACCAGGGCACATGGTAGCAGCCAAACTAGTGAGGAAGGTGCAGGAGCCCAGGAAGAAGTGGAGGACGAACTGATGGAAGACTCATCAGATGAGGGAGACCTTGATCACATTTCTGTTGTGCGAGGTTGGGGGGAGAGGACAGAGGAAGGAAGCATGATTGTTACCTCGCCACCAACACAACAGGGACTTGGTGCTCCTGGATGCGCAACACACATGAGTGCCTTCTTGCTGCACTACCTGCAACATGACCCTCGAATTGTGAGAATTAGAAATAATCCTGACTACTGGGTTGCCACACTGTCAGATCCCCGGTACAAAAGTAAATTTGCAGAAATTATTCCTGCCATAGAAAGGGATGCACGCATGCAGGAGTATCAGCAGAGACTGTTGCAGAATCTTACATGTGCTTTTCCACAAAATACCAGTGGTGCACGTAGTGAATCTCACAGTTCCAACTTGCCAACCGTGGGACCGTCAAGTGTTCAGCACTCAAACCGTAACAGAACCACAGTATCTGCTGGTAACATCAATTTTGCGGAATCATTTCACCACTTTTTTAGCCCATCCTTTGCAAGGCCACAGGAGACAAGAAGTCTGACACGTAGTCAACGCCTAGAGACGATGGTACAGGAGTATCTCCAAGTAAACATTGAAGCCACGACTGTGTCACTGGACCCTTGCTCTTTTTGGGCTTCCAATCTGGATAAATGGCCAGAGCTAGCCACTTACGCCTTGGAGATCTTGTCATGCCCCGCAGCCAGCGTTCTGTCTGAACGTGTGTTCAGCGCTGCTGGTGGTGTGCTGACAGATAAGCGCACGCGGCTCTCCACTGATAATGTAGACAGACTCACGTTCATAAAGATGAACAAATCATGGATCCGAAACGACTTTTCTACCCCTGTGTCATCCTGGGGAGAGTAAAAGCTTGATGATTGGTTAAAATCACCCTACCAACCGTTTTAAGCTTTCAAATTACTAATCATGTTTATCTGTATCTTGACTGGAAAATAATTTGGGCTTTGTAGCAGTGTGCGGCACTGATCCTATTAGGCCATCTATAATAAGCTTCACCAGATTTAAAATTAAAAATAATTTTTAGCTGCATCTAGCCCGGAAAATAATTTTGGGGCAAAGAGATGCGCAAGGCACATAAGTGCCTTCTTGCTGCACTACCTGCAGCATGACCCTCATATTGTCAGAATTCGAAGTAATCATGACTACTGGGTTGCCACACTCTTAGATCCCCCAAACTTTTCGATCAACCTTTTCATTTTAATAAAGACCAAAAAAATGGTCATTTTTGAAATTATAAGCATTAGCAGGTTGTTAGAAACTGAAATCAAACAGTTTTCAACTCAAAACTTTATTCTAGGTGATGTTACATTTTCACATAGGACCCCTTGTTCGAAAGGAGCTTCTGAACTCTCTCGTCCATTGAATTTGTCAGGTTTTGGATGGTTTCTGCTTCAATTGTTTTGCATGAGGACAGAATACCCTCCCAGAGCTGTTGCTTAGATGTGAACTGCCTCCCGCCATCATAGACACTCCTTTTAATGATGCTCCAAAGGTTCTGAATGGGGTAGAGGTCAGGGGAGCATGGGGGTCACACCATAAGTTTGTCCCCTTTTATGCCCATATCAGCCAGAGATGCAGATGTTTTATGTGCAGCATGAGATGGTGCATTATCATGCAGAAAAATGATCTTGCTGTGAAATACACGGTTCTTCTTCTTGAACCATGGCAGGAAGTGCTGTTTGAGAAAATCCACATACATTATGGAGTTCATCTTTAGCGCCTTCAGGGATCCTAAAGGGGCCGACAATCTCTCTCCCCATGATTCCAGCTCAAAACATTACTCCACCTCCTCCTTGTTGGCGCTGTAGCCGTGTTTGCGTGGGGTGTCCATCAACCAGCCATCCTCCACTCCATCCATCTGGACCATCGAGCGCTGCACGGCACTCATCCGTGAACAAAACAGTTTTGAAATCAGTCTTCATGTAATGTTTGGCCCACTGGAGCCGTTTCTGCTTGTGTGAAGTGGATAGAGGAGGTCGACAGGATGGCGTATGCACAGCTGCAAACCTCTGAAGGACCCTGCATCTTGTTGTTCGGGGGACGTTGGAGGCACAAGCAGCTTCAAAAACTTGTCTGCTGCTATGACAAGGCTTTTTTGCCACTGCTCTTTCAACCTGACGTAATTGCCTGTAGGAAAGAGTCCTCAATTTGCCCTTATCAGCACGCACACGTGTGTACTGTGAATCAGCTACATACTTCTTGATTGCCAGGACACTTCATCCTGATCATCGCACAATGTTGATTGTAGTCATGCCTTGACCTAAACACTCCACAATTTGTTGCTTCTCAGCAGCCGACACATCCTTTTTCTTTCCCATTTTGGCAGAAAATGTAGGCTGCTTAATAATGTGGGACAGCCTTCTTAAGTAGTCTTGCCTTTCATTGGACACACCTGCCAAACTAATTAGCACAGGTGTCTGCAATTGCTTAGAGTGATATAAAGAGCCCTGACACACATCACCATCAATGAGTTTAACTGACAAACAAACAAATTCTTCCCTTATCACTCCTAAACACTTTTTGTATAATAATTTGGAACGCGGTGTACATGTGCTTTTCCACAAAACACCAGTGGTTCACGTAGTGAATCTTACAGTTCTAACTTGCCAACCGTGGTCTGTATGGAGTTGTTCAATAAAGGGCCCAAAATTAAGATAACATAGATGGGAGAGGTCTCTATGAATAGGAATTCCTAAGTATTTGATACCCTATGAGGGCCAGGCAAAGGGAAAGTTGGACTGGATGGAATCCTATATGGATTTGGGGAGGGAGACATCGAGGGCCTCAGACTTCGCTGCATTGATTTTAAAATTTTACCATGTAACAAAGTGATCTATTTCAGCCATAACAGCAGGGATGGATATATGTGATTGAGTGATATATACTAGGACATCATCAGCAAATAGAGAGCACTTGTACTCGGTGCCTCCCACCTCAATCCACCTAATATTGGGGTTATGGCGAATTGATGAGAGCAGGTGCTCCGTCACTAGGATGTATAAGAGAGGGGACAGAGGACATCACTGCCTTGTCCCATTGGTGATTGTGAAAGGTGATGAAAATGTTCTGACGCACCCCCTGGGCCTTGGGACACCCGGAGCCGGACCCTTTTTGGTGGATGCTGGTGGTTGTAGTCTTCGTGGCGGCGACCCAGTTCCGTGGCTCAGGGCGGTCAAACCAGTGGCGGAACTATTTATGTGGTTTTGATGTTTAAATGTCCGACTACGCCACCCGTGGATTGCGGTCAGAGTGAACCGCCGCTACAGGGCAGACCGCTGAGGCTGGTGTTGTGGGTGCAGCAGAGCGTAGCATAACTCCCCACGGGAGGAGTATAGCCTCAGGGCAGTGTATGCGGAGGATGGGGGTGATGGTGCAGGGCAGCAGCAGTAACGACACGGAGTCAGTGATGCAGTTCAGGGCCTTTACTCACAGTTCTTATTATCCAGACCACGTCTGCAGGTAACGGCTGCCCACGTCGTACTGTGCTCACCAGGTGAGGGGCTCAGACAACTCCCAGATAACTTTGGAGCACTTCACAGGACCCCCTTTGTGTGTCCTTTGTCTGGCCTTTCTTACCAACACTTCTGTCCGGCTGCCTCGGGCCTCCTCTTGGTAAACTTGGCGCCAGTTTCCCTGACCCTATGTGGTGCCTTCCTAGCGGGTGTAGCGAGGGGCTGCGCCACATAAAATGTCAGAGCCTCCGGTTTCTAGCTGAGGGTCGTTTCCTGCCTCCACTAGTTCGGGGACCGGTCTCCCCCTTTGGCCTGACCCCTCCACGCAGGTGGATTCGGGCGTGCGGTGGCGACTCGCCCGTCCGCACCCCTGGGATCCCTTCATTCCTCGTTCCTGGAGCCTTCTCCGCTCCTCTTCCTTCCTTCTCCCTCTTCCAGGCCTGGGCCTCTGTTACTAGGCCCGCCTCCGGAGCAGAGCTCATGCAGAGCCCCTGCTCCCTGCCACTTCTGCTCAGACTTCTCTGCACTGAACTAAGATGGTGCCCACCTTTTATACTCCCTTCTCAATGCACCCAGGAACTGCTTCCTCCCTGCTCCTGCACTACAGGGTTCCCCTTCCTCAGTGTTCCCTCCCCCCCACTCCAGCCAGGGACAGGGACTGTCGTGCCCATCTCAGGGGCATATTGGTCGCCCTGCCCCACGGCAATGTGGTGTAATGCATGCAGGTGTCGGGTCCTGATCCACACTCCATCCTTACCTGAGAGTGAGATATCACACCTCTGGGTGAGGTGCAATACGTCTTTAGCAACCGAGCCCTCAGGGTGCTACAGTTCCATTTATCTTCAGCCTAGGTGACGTATTGCGATACAGGGCCGTGATTTTGGCTATAAAAGGGTCCCCTAGACCCCTACCCCAAGCTTTTTAAGAGAATCATATATGGCGTGCTAGGAGACTCTATGGAATGCTTTCTCAGCATCCAACGAGAGTATCTAATTACAAATTTTTAACTGCATCTAGCCCAGGAAATACTTTGTGCCTAGTAGCAGTGTCTGCTAGTAAGCGGATTATCCCGGCTGTTAAGCAAGCTGCACCACCTGTAGTTTAGACACTTAATTTTTTCAAAGGAAATGCTTCGGGACCATGGGACACTTAGTGAAGAGCATCAGGAGGCACCCCAAGGCATAGGGGCTGGGACTGGCAGTAGGATGCCTTGCGGTGGACAGCCGAGCTCGATCCTTATAAAAGCTTTTTAACTGCAGCAGCTTTAGTGGACGCTACTGGAGCTGGAATTACCGCGGCTGCTGGCATGAGACTTGCCCTCCAATAGATCCTTGTAAATGGATTTAAAGTGTATTCATTCAAATTAGAGAGACAATTTAAATTAAAAAGCTTAGAGCTGCCTCCACCACAGGGGGGCTCTCTCGACCCACCAGCGGACAGGCACCAGTATTGGGAGAGGGGGGCTGGCCGTCAGGGTTCACCGCGGCTCTGGCACAAACCCGGCGACACGGAGGTGGCACGGGCAGGAGCGGACTGGCCCTGTCGGCTTCTCACTTTTTGGATTTTAGAAGGGCATGACATGCCTATATCTGTGTCTCCCCCTCCTTTTACTCCTCCACCTCTTTTATTTTCGCATGACTATATGTACTTGTCACTTTTCCATGTGTTAGTTGTGTCTTCTGAGCAGTTTGTCAGCTTTTGGACAGCTTTGAAGGTGTTTTCTATGTGTTTCTATGTGTTTTTGTTTGCCTGCCATTGGTTTTAACGGTGTTCGAAGGTGTTCGACGAACCGAACCGAACTCGAACACTACGGGGGTGGCTCAACACTAATAGTAACTGACCCAACCTGGCAGGAGGACATGCAGAGCAGCACACAGGGGGAGGGAGGAAGGCAGAGCACCCCAACAGGCAAGAAGAAGCAGTAGGGTGGCCGCAGACAGAAGGCAAGCAACTGTTCCCCGGAACACCAACACGAAGGAAGTTGCCATTGCAACTGTTAGGTCTTCCCGAGTCTGGTTGTTTTTTAACCACTTCGCGCCAGAGCCTGTTTTCACCTTCGTGACCAGGCTAATTTTTACAATTCTGACCACCGTCACTTTATGAGGTAATTACTCTGGAACGCATCAACGGATCCCCCTGATTCTGAGATTGTTTTTTGTGACATCTTGTACTTCATGATAGTGGTAAAATTTCTTCTATATCACTTGCGTTTATTTGTGAAAAAATCGGAAATTTGGTGAAAATTTTGCAATTTTCAAACTTTGAATTTTCATGTCCTTAAATCAGAGAGATATGTCACACAAAATAGTTAATAAATAACATTTCCCACATGTCTACTTTACATCAGCACAATTTTGGAACCAACATTTTTTATTATTAGGAATAGTGATGAGCGAGCATGCTCGCTACTGCTCGGTGCTCGCCCGAGCATCTCACTGCTCGAGATGCTGGGCGCTCACCGAATATTTCAGGGTTGCTCGGGCGGGAACTCGGGTCCCCTCCCTGCATCTTTGGCGCTTTTTAGAGAGCCAATGAACATGCAGGGATTGCCTGCAATGCACTGTAATGCCGTAGCCATGTTGGTTGTGGGCATTACAGTGATTGGCTGGCTGCACAGCGTCATCGGGTCTATACCAGATCTGGCGCCGCCATGTTCGTCACAGTCACCCCGGATCAGACAGTGTACGGAGAAAAAACGTACATTACACATATCCATCTTAACAAACAGTCCTTCTGGGGACTAATCCATCTGCAGAGATATCAGCAGGCAGTGTATATAGGCAGGCAGGCAGTGTATATAGCAGACGGGGAGGGTATATAGCACAAGAGGCTCCATTCCAGTTCTGCCTTCTGCTGCTGTTAGATATTTCTATACAAAGGCCCAGGTCTCAGGGGCCAGGAATACTTTTCTTTGGATCTTAATCCTCATTATTTGCTTATAAAGCAATCCAGAGAACACCATTTTTTCTGCGCCATTTTCCTGTTGGCAATGCAGAATACAGCCAGGTCCTTTCCATATTACAGCGCTAGAAATCCAGCTATTTAAAACCGTGTTTTCTCCATCAAACGGATCACATATACGTTGTCAGAAAATACTGACATTTCTGGCCTCCATTAAAAATTTCCTTTAGTGTGTCAGTGAAGCAATTCACACCAGTTTGCTGGTCAAACTACTTACCTACAGGCCAGGTATTTAAAACTGTTTTCTCCATCACACGGATCACATATAAGTTCGCTCAAAATTCAGTCATTTGCAGTGAGCGTGGAAAATACTGTCCTCCATTTAAAATGGGCAAGGGACAGGGGAACTGGACGTGATGGTAATGGTGCATGCAGAGGCCGTGGACAAGGCCGTGGGCAAGCCGAAATTGTGCCACAACAAACTCCCACATCTTCTCGCCTGACCTTACTGTCCCAATTTCTATGGGACCGCAGCACACCACTATTGAATGAAGAGCAGTGTGAAAAGGTTGTTGGTTGGATAGCGGATAATGCTTCCAGTCACTTAGCCACCACCACCACCCTGTCTTCCACACGGTCAAGTCTCAGTAGCCATGAGTCTGGACCGCATATTCCTCACCCTGATCCTCCTTTATCCCACCATGCCGAGTACCCAGAGACAACTGATCCCACACTTGGACACTCTGAAGCGCTGTTCACTTTTCCATGTATAGATTCGGGCCTCTCACCCGGTTCACTTGAAGCGGGGCAGGAGGAGATCGCATGTAGCATTGCCCACGGTCACACGAAGGCGACGGTGGGAAAGTGTCACACGAGGTGGACGATGATGAGACACAATTGCCAGAAACTCAAGAGGAGGACCAGGGTGCAGAAGTGGAAGACGAGGTGGTGTATGATTTAGTAACTGACCCAACCTGGCAGGAGGACATGCAGCGCGAGGACAGCAGCACACAGGGGGAGGGATGCAGAGCACCCCAACAGGCAGGAAGAAGCAGTGTGGTGGCCGCAGACAGAAGGCAGGCAACCGTTCCCCGTAACACCAACATGAAGGAAGTTGCCATTGCAACTGTTAGGTCTTCCCGAGTCTGGCTGTTTTTTAAAGACTCTGCCGATAACCCCAAAAAGGCTATTTGCACCAACTGCCAGGCCAGCATCAGCAGGGGTGGCAAAACAACCAGCCTGACCACCACCAGCATGATCAGGCACATGGCAGCAAAGCACCTGACTTTGTGGGCCGAACCCCAGGGTCCAGGAGCAGTTTCTGCAGGTGGCACCATTGCTTCTTCCGCTGTTGTGCATGCAAACCAATCCCCTGTCCATGGTGCATACATAGACGCCTCCTGCCCTGCACCTGTCGTTGCACACTCTCAAGTAGCAGCATCAGGAAGCACGTCCATGTCCTTGTCCCAGCGCAGCGTTCAGTTGTCCATACCCCAGTCCTTGGAACGCAAGCGCAAATATGCAGCCAACGCCCCACAGGCCACACTACTAAATTCTCACATTTCACGACTGCTTGAGCTCGAAATGTTGCCTTTTAGGCTCGTGGAGATGGAAGCATTCCGCAACCTGATGGCGGCGGCCGCCCCTCGGTACTCGGTCCCCAGTCGCCACTATTTCTCCCGGTGTGCCGTTCCCGCATTGCACAAGTACGTGTCCCAAAACATTAGCCATGCTCTCAACAACGCAGTTAACGGTAAAGTCCACCTAACCATGGACACGTGGACAAGTGCTTGTGGGCAGGGACGGTACATCTCGCTGACGGCACACTGGGTTAGCATAGTGGAAGCCGGGACCCAGTCGGACCTTGGTATGGAACACGTCCTCCCGACGCCAAAGATTGCAGGCCCTAGGTTAATCAGGGTTGCCCCCACGGTCTGCAGCTCCTGCACCTCATCCTCCCCCTCCTCTTCAGCCTCCATCTCCGAAATGACCACATCAGTCACAAGCTGGAAGCACTGCAGCACTGCCTCGGCCAATCTGCAACAGGCTGTGCTGAAGTTAATATGCTTAGCTGAAAAGCCGCACAATGCTGAAGAGTTGTGGAAAGCTCTGAAAGAGCAGGCAGATCTGTGGCTCACACCGCTGAACCTACAGCCAGGCATGGTCGTATGTGACAATGGCCGGAACCTGGTGGCGGCTCTGAGGTGAGGCGAGCTCACACACGTACCATGCCTGGCCCATGTGCTTAACCTCGTGGTTCAGCGGTTTCTCAAATCCTTCCCGGAGCTGCCGGATCTGCTTGTTAAAGTACGCCGCCCGTGTGCCCATTTTAGAAAGTCAGCTACAGCTTCCCCCGCTATTGCCATGCTTCAGCAGCGCTTGCAGCTTCCGGCCCACAGACTGGTGTGTGATGTCCCCACGCGTTGGAACTCTACACTGCAGATGTTGGGAAGGATTTGTGAGCAGAAGAGGGCAGTTGATGAGTACCAGCATAAACAAGGCCATTGGTATTCAGTTCAGACTCCATACATAAGACCTCAGGAGTGGACATGGATGTCAGACATATGTACCATCCTCCAAAACTTTGAGGACTCCACCAAGATGGTGAGCAGCGATGAAGCCATAATTAGCATCACCATCCCGCTTCTCTGTCTTCTGAAACGCTCTCTGCTCATAATCAAAGAGGATTCATTGCAGGCAGAGCACGATGAGATGGAGCAAGGAACCATACAGGGTGATAACACACAGCCAAGCCTCATCTCATCCCAATGTGGATTGGGTGACAATGAGGAAGAGGAGGGGGAGGAGGAAGGACAGAAGCTAGTTTCATGCACTATAGACTGTACTACCTGCCAGTCACCTGCCAGATTCCTGCTTGTTACCTGCCAGTCACCTGCCAGATTCCTGCCTGTTACCTGCCAGTCACCTGCCTGATTCCTGCTTGATACCTGCCTGATATCCGCTTACCTGCTTGCAAGTCTGCGGTCCGACGGTCTGCCTTCCGACACCTGTCAGTCTGTCTATGGACCAGCCTGCCCGCTCACCTGGGAGCGCTCACCTGCTACCTGCCTGCTAGCCTACCTGGAGGCTCTGCCGTCACTTGCCGTGACCACCTGCCTGTCCAGAGACTCTTGCCCGCTCACCTGGGAGCGCTCACCTGCTACCTGCCTGCTAGCCTACCTGGAGGCTCTGCCGTCACTTGCTGTGACCACCTGCCTGTCCAGAGACTCTTGCCCGCTCACCTGGGAGCGCTCACCTGCTACCTGCCTGCTAGCCTACCTGGAGGCTCTGCCATCACTTGCCGTGACGACCTGCCTGTCCAGAGACTCTTGCCCGCTCACCTGGGAGCATCCACTTGCTACCTGTCTGCTAGTCCACCTGGAGGCTCTGCCGTCACTTGCCGTGACCACCTGCCTGTCCAGAGACTCTTGCCCGCTCACCTGGGAGCATCCACCTGCTACCTGTCTGCTAGTCTACCTGGAGGTTCTGCCGTCACTTGCCGTGACCACCTGCCTGTCCAGAGACTCTCGCCCGCTCACCTGGGAGCACTCACCAGCCACCTGCCTGCTGTCCTTCTACCCAGAGACTGTCCCTATCACTTGCCGTGACTACCTGCCCTTCTACCCAGAGACTGTCCCTGTCACTTGCCGTGACTACCTGCCCTTCTACCCAGAGACTGTCCCTGTCACTTGCCGTGACTACCTGCCCGTCTTCCTTGGGAGCCACCCGCTTCCTTACAAGGACCGCCCCCTTGTATAGTTGCTCTGAGGCTCCACCTCCCAGACCCGTTACAGTTTGCTCGGGCCATGGAACCCGGTGGCACCCAAGCTCCCTCACTCTCGGACCTATGTCATGAACTTTCCCATCAGAGGTTCCAACAGGAGTCCATCCTGAGTCACCTGCGTGGTGTTAACTCCCGCCTGGACACATTGACTACCTCTTCGGGAGCTGCCTCCACTCGCACACTTACTACCCCGGCACCGCCGCAGCCCATCAACACCATGGCATCTCTTTCAGGTCCCCGCCTCTCCGCCCCTCCTCGTTTTGGCGGAGATCCCAGCCAGGCACGGGGCTTCATTAACCAGTGCACTCTGCACTTCGAACTGTTGACACACCAGTTTTCCAGCGACCGAGCCAGAGTAGCCTTCATCATGTCCCATCTCACGGGAGAGGCACTGGCTTGGCTAAATCCTCTATGGGAGAGAGGAGACCCCCTGGTGTCCAACCTGCCAGCCTTTCTCACGGCCTTCCCGAAAGTCTTCGACGAACCCGGACGGAAGACCTCATCCGCATCATCTCTGCTACGCCTCCGTCAAGGAAATCTCTCCGTGGGCCAATACGCCATACGGTTCCGTACCCTTGCTTCGGAGCTGGCCTGGGATAACGACGCCCTGGTGTCTGTCTTTTGGGAGGGTCTGTCCGGCCGTATTAAAGATGAACTCGCCGGTCCGGACATTCCTACCACTCTCGACGACTTAATAACACTTGCCACCCGGATTGACATCCGGTTCCAGGAGCGCGCCAAAGAGGTCACCCGTGAGAGGAGGTTTCCACGTCTAGCCCCTACCTTCCAGAAACCTGTCACTTCTCCCGTTACTACCCAGGCGCACTCACCTGAGCCTATGCAGGTCGACCAGACCAAGATGGTCAAAACCCGTCAAAAGTTACGCCGAGGGGAGCTGCTTCTACTGTGGCAGTAAGGAGCACCGGATCCGTTCCTGCCCGGAGAGGTCGGGAAACGCCTGTGTCTAGGATCGCTCAGAGAGGTCGTCCTAGACAAGAGTAAACCCTCTCCATCTCTGTTGCTGTCAGTCTCTATCATCTGCGGGGAGAACCGTTATTTTGAACTAGCCCAACTTGACTCTGGAGCTGCGGGAAATCTCATTTCTCAGTCTCTGGTAGAGAAATACCGCATTCCCACCAAACCTCTAGCTGTACCCTTATCTGTCGCTGCCGTGGATGGTGGCCTCTTACCACATCCCATCCAACTCATCACCGAATCCATAACCCTGCAGGTGGGAATGCTGCACTCTGAGAGCATCTTCTTTCATGTTCTGCCTGGACTCTCTCACGCCCTCTTACTAGGCCTACCTTGGCTTCAGAGACATGCACCCGTGCTTGATTGGCAGACCGGAGAAGTCCTTCGCTGGGGACAGGACTGCCATAAGACTTGTTTAGTTCCCATCCATCCTGTCCGTCCTTCTCCTACTCCAGCCAATCTACCTGGTCTTCCGGCTCCTTATTGGTCGTATGCGGACGTCTTTAATAAAAAGGAGGCAGAGACATTACCCCCTCATAGACCATACGACTGCCCAATCGACCTGATGCCCGGCGCTACTCCTACCCGTGGGCGCATTTACCCTTTGTCCGCTGCTGAGACCCGATCCATGTCAGAATATATTGAGGAGAATCTGGCCCGGGGATTCATCCGGAAATCTACTTCCACGGCGGGAGCAGGCTTCTTCTTCGTCAAAAAGAAGGATGGCTCACTCTGTCCCTGTATAGACTATAGAGGCCTTAACCAGATCACGGTGAAGAATAAATACCCCCTTCTGCTCATTCCGGAATTATTTGACCGTCTGAGGGGGGCTAGAATCTTCACCAAGCTGGACCTCCGTGGGGCGTGTAACCTGGTCCGTATCCGTCAGGGGGATGAATGGAAGACGGCATTCAACACCCGGGACGGCCACTATGAATACCTGGTAATGCCTTTCGGTCTCTGTAACGCTCCTGCCGTCTTTCAAGAGTTGGTCAATGACATCTTCCGGGACCTTCTCTACTCCTGCGTAGTGGTGTACCTGGACGACATCTTGGTCTTCTCTCCGGATCTCCCAACACACCGGAGGGATGTTCGTCAGGTTCTGCTCAGGCTCAGGCAGAACCACCTCTACGCTAAATATGAGAAGTGCCTCTTTGAGCAGACCTCGCTTCCGTTTCTGGGCTACATAATCTCTCAGACCGGCCTACGAATGGATCCTGAGAAACTGTCTGCCATCCAGAAGTGGCCCCGACCAGAGGGGTTGAAAGCTATTCAGCGGTTCCTGGGTTTCGCCAACTACTACCGCCTCTTCATACCGCACTTCTCTTCCCGGACTGCCCCAATCTCTGCGCTCACCCGTAAGGGCACTAATCCCAGAGAATGGCCGCCCGAAGCAGAGGAAGCCTTTCTTTCCTTAAAACAGGCTTTCTCTTCCGCCCCGGTGCTGCATCGTCCGGACGGCAACAAACAATTCTTCCTGGAAGTTGACGCCTCCTCCTCTGGAGCCAGAGCGGTACTTACCCAAAAGTCGCCTTCCGGAAGAATGGTAACTTGCGGCTTCTGCTCCAAACTCTTCTCCTCTTCTGAGTGCAATTATTCTATAGGAGATCGAGCGTTATTGGCCATTAAGCTGGCACTGGAGGAGTGGCGTTACCTGCTCGAGGGGGCTCTTCACCCGGTAATTATTTACACGGACCACAAGAACTTGGCTTACCTCCAGAGCGCCCAGAGACTTAACCCGCGCCAAGCCCGGTGGTCCTTGTTTTTTGCCCGCTTTGATTTCGTTCTTCATTTTCGCCCGGCAGACAAAAACATCAAAGCTGACGCCTTGTCCCGATCCTTCCTGGTGTCTGATCTAGAGGAGGAACCGAAGCACATCATTGATCCCGCCAGAGTAATGCAGGTGGCTCCCGTGAATCTAAATCGTCTCCCTCCCGGTAAGACGTTCGTAACAGTACCTGATCGGAAGAAGGTCCTACTCTGGGGTCACTCGTCTAAGCTAGCTGGCCACGCCGGTCAGAAAAAGACCCTCCAGCTTATTACCCGGCATTACTGGTGGCCTACCCTGCACAAGGATGTAATAGACTTTGTTTCAGACTGTGTGTCCTGCGCCCGCAACAAAGTTCCGAGACACCTGCCAGCCGGTCGCCTCCTTCCTCTTCCAGTACCTGCTGCCCCGTGGCAGCATATAGCTATGGACTTTATAACGGATCTCCGTGTCTCTGCCGGTTGTACTGTCATTTGGGTGGTCGCTGACCGCTTTTCCAAGATGGCGCACTTCATTCCCCTGCCGGGTCTCCCGTCTGCACCCGAACTGGCTAAAGACTTTATCCGCCACATCTTCCGTCTCCATGGCCTGCCCCTCCACATCGTGTCGGATTGTGGGGCTCAGTTCACCTCACGCTTCTGGAGAGCCACATGTAAGCTGCTTGGCGTCACCCTGGACTTCTCCTCCGCTTACAACCCACAGTCCAATGGTCAAGTGGAGCGGATCAATCAGATCCTGACCAGTTGCTTCCGGCACTTCGTTAATGCCCACCATTTGGACTGGGTGGATCTCCTACCATGGGCCGAATTCTCTTACAATAATCATGAGAGCGAATCTTCCTCCAAATCCCCGTTTTTTGTAGTCTTCGGTCAGCATCCTCGGATCCCATATCCCGTCTCCACCTCGGAGGACAATCCGGCTGCGGAATCTCCCATTAGCGAATTCTCCTCCATTTGGGAGAGTACCCGATCCGCACTCCTTCAGTCGTCCGAGCGGATGAAAAAACACGCTGACAAAAAACGCCTGGATCCTCCACAATTCCGTCCTGGAGATAAAGTCTGGCTCTCGTCCAAGTATGTCCGGCTCAAGATTCCCTCCTACAAGTTAGGGCCTCGGTTCATCGGCCCACTGGAAGTTATCAAACAAATCAATCCGGTGGCCTATAAATTGAAACTCCCGGCCAACTTACGGATCCCTAACTCCTTCCATGTATCTCTCCTCAAACCCGTGGTACTTAACTCTTTTTCCAAGTCTACAGGTACGCCCCCTGCTCCGGTTTCCGCTGAGAACGAGTTTGAGGTAGAGAACATTCTGGCCACCAAAAGGGTAAGAGGAAAAACCTTTTTTCTGGTAGATTGGAAGGGGTTTGGTCCTGAGGAGAGAACGTGGGAGCCCCAGGAGAACATCCATGCCCCTCTCATACTTTATAAATTTCTCTCTGGCCTAAAAAAGGGGGGGCCTAAAGGGGGGGTACTGTAGCGTCGGCGTCCCTGCCTCCTGCTAGGCAGGGACGCTGTTCCCCTCACCTCTCCGCTCCGTGCCCGGCGTCTTCCTCCCGCTCTGCTGGCAGCGTGCGCTGCTTCCCGGCCACGGTGCTTAGGGCGCGCGCGCTCCCCCTCTCTTAAAGGGGCCGCGCGTGCCGTCCTAAGGAGTCCCCGGCCAATGGCCGGAGGACTTCACCATATATAAGGCACCTCCTCCAAAATGGAGGTGCCCGAGCAATGTTGTTGCAAAGCCTTCACTCTGCTTCAGCCCTCAGGTCCCGTTACCAGTTACCTGCCAGTCACCTGCCAGATTCCTGCTTGTTACCTGCCAGTCACCTGCCAGATTCCTGCCTGTTACCTGCCAGTCACCTGCCAGATTCCTGCTTGATACCTGCCTGATATCCGCTTACCTGCTTGCAAGTCTGCGGTCCGACGGTCTGCCTTCCGACACCTGTCAGTCTGTCTATGGACCAGCCTGCCCGCTCACCTGGGAGCGCTCACCTGCTACCTGCCTGCTAGCCTACCTGGAGGCTCTGCCGTCACTTGCCGTGACCACCAGCCTGTCCAGAGACTCTTGCCCGCTCACCTGGGAGCGCTCACCTGCTACCTGCCTGCTAGCCTACCTGGAGGCTCTGCCGTCACTTGCTGTGACCACCTGCCTGTCCAGAGACTCTTGCCTGCTCACCTGGGAGCGCTCACCTGCTACCTGCCTGCTAGCCTACCTGGAGGCTCTTCCGTCACTTGCTGTGACCACCTGCCTGTCCAGAGACTCTTGCCCGCTCACCTGGGAGCGTCCACCTGCTACCTGTCTGCTAGTCTACCTGGAGGCTCTGCCGTCACTTGCCGTGACCACCTGCCTGTCCAGAGACTCTTGCCCACTCACCTGGGAGCATCCACCTGCTACCTGTCTGCTAGTCTACCTGGAGGTTCTGCCGTCACTTGCCGTGACCACCTGCCTGTCCAGAGACTCTCGCCCGCTCACCTGGGAGCGCTCACCAGCCACCTGCCTGCTGTCCTTCTACCCAGAGACTGTCCCTGTCACTTGCCGTGACTACCTGCCCTTCTACCCAGAGACTGTCTCTGTCACTTGCCGTGACTACCTGCCCGTCTTCCCTGGGAGCCACCCGCTTCCTTACAAGGACCGCCCCCTTGTATAGTTGCTCAGAGGTTCCACCTCCCAGACCCGTTACAGACAGTCATTACCGGTTGTTGACACTTCTAGACCCACACTACAAGGAGAACTTTCTATCTCTTATTCCTGATGCTGACAGGTCTACAAAAATGGGGCTGTACCAGAAGACCCTTGTTGCGGAACTATTAAAGAATCCCATCTGAAAACGCTGGCGGCAGAGGGCACACTTCGTTGGACAACCAAGGAGTACAGGCGAGAGAGACACAACTTCAATACAGCATAGGCAGGGGAACACTGTCAAAGTTCTGGGAGAGTTTTCTCAGACCCTCCCATCGCACAGGCCCTGAGGCACGGGGTACTCTCAGTAGGAGTGCAAAGTTTGGGAAGGTGCTGAGGGAGTACCTTGCCGACCGTACCAACGTCCTCCGTGATTCCGCTGTGCCTTATAATTATTGGGCATCCAAGCTGGATACATGGAATGATCTGGCTCTCTACGCCTTGGAGGTCCTGGCCTGGCCTGCCGCCAGCGTTTTATCAGAGCGGGTTTTTAGTGCCGCTGGTGGACTTATAACTGATAAGCGCATCCGCCTGTCAACTGAGAATGCTGACAGGCTGACTCTTATAAAAATGAACAAGGACTGGATTGGGCCAGACTTCTCAACATCACCGAATGATAGCAGCGTAACATAAACTCAAATCCAGTGTCTATCCATGTATTCCCATGCACCTCTTCACACCCACACATGGGTATACGCTTCCTGATTTTAGCTATTTGCTCTAGTCCTCCTCCTTCTCCTCATCCTCCACCACCATATCACCAGGGTGACCGTGGTCTGTGATGCAACACCCACATAATTTTTTTAAAGGGTGTTTATGATGCCGTAAAAAATTTTGTTTATACAGTATGTTTATGTATACACCCCAGGGGTAAATGTTTGTCAGCCCATACACTTAGTGCATGGGCATTACAAGTATAGGAGACCCACTCCTTTCTAATGGGAACATTTTTTTATGAGGCCCTCCTCCACGTCTCTTCCAAGGGTCATTGAAGTGCCTCCAAATTTTTGGCAGCCCTTGCATTCACTGCATAGGCCAACACTATGGGACACTCTCTCCTTTCTAATGGGAATTTGTCGTTACTGTGGCCTTGCTCTGTGTGTCTTTAAATTCTTAGTGGGGTTTTTCCTAAAATTGGTCAGCCATTGGACTCACTGCATACCGTATAACTCTATAGCAGACCCTCTCCTTTCTAATGGGAACATGTCATACTTGTTACTGTGGCCCTGCTCTATGTGTCTTTAAATTCTTAGTGGGGTTTTTCCTAAAATTGGTCAGTCGTTGGACTCACTGCATACCCTATAACTGTATAGCAGACACTCTTCTTTCTAATGGGAACATGTCATACTTGTTACTGTGGTCCTGCTCTATGTGTCTTTAAATTCTTAGTGGGGTTGTTCCTAAAATTGGTCAGCCGTTGGACTCACTGCATACCCTATAACTGTATAGAAGACCCTCTCCTTTCTAATGGGAACATGTTGTACTTGTTACTGTGGCCCTGCTCTATGTGTTTTTAAATTCTTAGTGGGGTTGTTCCTAAAATTGGTCAGCCGTTGGACTCACTGCATACCCTATAACTGTATAGCAGACCCTCTCCTTTCTAATGGGAACATGTCGTACCTTGTTACTGTGGCCCTGCTCTATGTGTCTTTAAATTCTTAGTGGGGTTTTTCCAAAATTTTGGCAGTCCTTGCAGTCACAGCATGGGCATTACCACCTGATCCTTTATAATGGGAACATTTTTTTTACTGAGACCCTCCTCTATGTCTCTTCAATGGGGTATTGGGTTGCGTCCAAATTTTTGGCAGCCCTTGCAGTCACTGGATACGCAATAAGAGTATAGGAGACCCACTTATTAATAATGGGAACAACAAAGCATAGCCGTCTGATGGCTCTCTAACAATAGCGAGGGCCGACTGCTGGCCTTTTAAGAATAGTAAGGGCCATCTGAATGCCCTATAAAAATAGGCTTTATGACTTTCAGAGTCCCTCTATCATAAATAAAACAGGATGTGTCTGATGATGTGTCTCACACCACATTGTCAGAAAAGGTTGTAAAATGTTAAAATGACATTTCCCGGTGAATGCATTTGTCTTAAAAAATAACGTAAAAAAACAAAACAATAGGATCTTTCTTTAGTATAAAAAACAGCGTCACCAATTTAACCTCAGTGTAATCACATTGTTCAGCTCATGCAACTCCTCCTCCATCTTCGAAATGACTACATCAGTCACAAGCTGACAGCACTGCAGCACTGCCTTGGCCAAGAGGCAACAGGCTGTGCTGAAGATAACATGCTTAATCCTTGCTTGACAAACTGCCCAGCGCTGCAGAGTTGTTTAAAGCTGTAACACAGCAGCCTGATCTGTGGCTCTCACCGCTGAATATACAGCCAGGCATGGTCGTGTGTGACAATGGGCGGAACCTGGTGACGGAGAAATGACAGCCGAGGTAGATACGGTTTCCCTCTATGCCAGTCCTTTCACCGAGCTAAACAATATGGCTGTGGTGAAATACAACTCTCATTGAGAAGCTGTTTCAGATTGAAAAACATTGTGACCACCTGAGGATTTGATTCTGAGGGCTCATCTTTCTCCCCCGCTCAAGAGCCCCACAGCAGCTGCAAAGTTAGCGCTATCATGAACTCTCCTGAGGTAGAAGCCAAGGCACACCAGAGGATTCTCTGGTGGGACCGTTCAACTCTGCTGAGAAGCAGTCCTTGCTAAGAAAAGTGTGTGGGAAGGTTCCCGGACACTATTTTTACTGAGGAGGAAACACACGCAAACACGGAGAGAACATACAAAGTCCTTGCAGATGTTGTCCTTGCTGGGATTCGAACCCAGGATCCCAGCGCTGCAAGGCTTCAGTGCTAACCACTATTCCAATGTGCTGCCGTTCACCCTCTAATATCTAACAGGCTGGAGAAACTTGCACCTGCTGCCACTCTATCTTCAGCTCCTTTGTGAGAAAATGTATTTGGGCAGCCACTCAGTCTACCAAATAAAATTCCTGAGAAGGAAATTGGGGATGGCTTCACTACTGGTACTGGGGGCAGTGCTAACACCATGGCGTTGTACCATAATTTGCTGGAAATATTCCAGGCTGGTAGGAGGCAAGTAGATTCCCACAGAAAAGTACCAGCAGTAATGTTCAGACCACATTTCAAGTGAAAGCAGCTTTACAGGACTTCCTGTGAGAAATGACAGCCGGAGTAGATACGGTTTCCCTCTATGCCAGTCCTTTCACCGAGCTAAATACGACTCTCAGCAAAAAAAGTTGTGGACTGGCTCCTTTCTGTCCCTGGCCACATTCACCTGTCCACGTGTTTGTGGTTAGGCGGTCCTTCCCAGTAAGCGCACTGGGGAGGGCACGGGTAATGTTGTGGGACTCGTGCTTGTAGAAGGCGGAGACGATACCGGGAAATATAGTGGCGGCTGGGGACCGAGTATGGACACCCGGCCGCCGCCGGCATGAGATTGTGAAAAGCTTCTGCCTCCACGAGCTTAAAAGGCCATATTTCAAGTGCAAAGAGCTGCCCAGAAATCTGGCAGTTTAGTATTGCGGCCAATGGGTGGGTGGGTGGCTGGCTGCATACTTGCACTTGCATTCCAAGTAACAGAAAACTAAGCAGATGGTGGCCTCTATCATCATCATGGCCTCACCTCGGCGCTATGAACTCTCCTGAAGGAGAAGCCAGAGCCTGCCGGAGGAGTCTTCGGTTCTCCGGTGGGCCCGTCCAACCCTGCCAAAAAGCAGCCCTGGTTAAGAAAAGTGTGGGGGAAGGTTCCCGGACACTCTATGGCTGCTTTTTTAATGTGGATCGGCCATGCTTATGCATGTTATTTCTCAAAATGCATTACAGATCAGGCCATTGTCCAACTCTGTATTCAAGAAATTAAATGCGCAAAGAAAGATGTGTGTGTGTCAAAGCACCAGCGACAAGTGCGAGTTGATGTTGGATGGGCTGCCATTGCTTCTGCAACAAGCTGCATTAGAGGACGTCCTGTGAGAAATGACATGCAGGGTAGATACGGTTTCCCTCTATGTCAGTCCTTTCACCGAGCTAAATACAACTGTCAGCAAAAAAAGTTGTGGACTGGCTCCATACCGTCCCTGACCACATTCACCTGTCCACGTGTTTGTGGTTAGGCGGTCCTTCCCAGTAAGTGCACTGGGGAGGGCACGGGTAATGTTGTGGGACCCGTGCTTGTGGAAGGCGGAGGCGATACCGGAAAATATAGTGGCGGCTTGGGACAGAGTATGGACACCCGGTCACTGCCGGCATGAGGTTGTGAAAAACTTCCACCTCCACGAGCCTAAAAGGCCACATTTCAAGTGCAAGCAGCTGCCAAAAATTTGGCAGTATAGTATTGCAGCCGGTGGGTGGGTGGGTGGCCGCATACTTGCGCTTGCATTCCAAGGAATGGGGTAGGGACAACTGAACGCTGCACTGGGACAAGGACGTGGATGGTGATTGTTGCAAGTCTGCAACGACAAGTGCATGGCGGGAGGCATCTTCGCATGCGCCAAGGATCACTTATGATGGGCACACTTTTAGGCAGTGACCTGGGAGTCAGAGATGCTTCCAGAGGTCTTCCCCATGCTGTTCCCATGTCTTTTCAACACTGTATGCATGTGTCTGATGATGTGTCACACACCACATGGCCAGATAAGGTTGTAAAATGTTATAATGCCATTTCCCAGTGAATGCATTTGTCTTGGTTGAAAGCAATGCAAAAATGCATCAAAAACGCGACGTGTGAACATAGCCCAAGGTGTGGAGGAGTATTTTTGTTTTTGGTTATTTATTTTGCCTTATATGCAAGTCATTACCCTGGAAAGGATGTTCCTTAACATTTTTCCCAGGAAAATCCATTTTGGTTTAGTTTTTGTATGTTTTATTGTAAGTCTGTAAAAGTGGCGTAATACTCTGACCACGTTGTTGACAGCAGTGACCTGGAATTCAGAAATGCTTCCAGGGGTCTTCCCCATGCTGTTCCCATGTAATTTGAACACTGTTCCCATAGATTTGGGCAATTTTTAGGCCCTCTGCTCACCGCTGGGGGGAGCCTCCTGAAAAATGCTCGAGTTTCCCATAGACTTACATTGGGCTCGTTTGTTGGGTCGAGCCCCCGAGTATTCCAATTTGCTCGACCCGAGCAACGAGTACCCGAGCATTTTAGTGCTCGCTCATCACTAGTTTTCCTAAACTATAAGGGTTAAAAGTTGACCAGCGATTTCTCATGTTTCCAACAAAATTTACAAAAACATTTTGTGACTTTGAGGGGCCTTTATGACAGAAAATACCCAAAAGTGACACCATTCTAAAAACTGCACCTTCAAAGTGCTCAAAACCACATTCAAGAAGTTTATTAACCCTTCAGGTGCTTCACGGGAATTTTCGGAATGTGGAAGAAAACAATGAACATTTAACTTTTTTTCACAAAAATGTTACTTTAGACCCAATTTTTTATTTTCACAAGGGTAATAGGAAAAAATGGACTGCACAATTTGTAGTGCAATTTCTTCTGAGCACGCCGATACCCCATATGTGGGGGAAAACCACTGTTTGGGCGCACGGTAGGGTTCGGAAGGGAAGGAGCACCACTTGACTTTTTGAATGTAAAATTTGCTTGAATAATTAGCGGACACCATGTCGCATTTGGGGAGCTCCTGATGTGCCTAAACAGTGGAAACCCCCCACAAATTACACCATTTTGGAAACTAGACCCCTTAGGGAACTTATCTAGATGTGTGGTGAGCACCTTGCACCCCCAGGTGCTTCACAGAAGTTTATAATATTGAGCCGTAAAAATAGAATTTTCACATTTTTCCCACAAAAATGTTTTTCAGACCCTAATTTTGCATTATCATAAGGGTAACAGGATAAATTGCACCATGAAATTTGTTGTGTAATTTCTCCTGAGTATGCCGATACCCCATATGTGGGGGAAAATCACTGCTTTGGTGTATGGCAGAGTTCGGAAGAGAAAGGAGCGCTATGTTGACTGGGATAGGTTGCAGACACCATGTCACATTTGAAGAGTCGCTGACATGCCGAAACAGCAGAAACCCCCACAAGTGCCCCCATTTTGTAAACTACACCACTCAAGGAATTCATCTAGGAAAGTAGTGAGCATTTTTTAATTTTTAAATTTATACCATTGGGCAGTGAAGAAAACATAATTATATTTTTACCACAAAAAAATGTTTTACCCTCAGATTTTACATTTTGACACAGGGCAATGGGTAAAAATGGTGCCGAAATGTGTCACACAATTTTGTCTAAACGTGGCAATACCCCATATGTGGCTGTATCGTACCGCTCAGCCATACGGCGAGATCCGGGAGGGACGGAACGCTATTTGACTCTTGGAGAACAAATTATTGTAGAATAGTTTGCAGACTCCATATACACAGCCCCTAAGTGCTAGAAGAGCAGAATCCCCCCTCAAGTGACCCCATTTTGGAAATTATACCCCTTTGGGAATTTACCTACAGGTGTAGTGACGATTTTGACTCCATGGGTCTTTTCCAGAAACAAGCAGCAGTGGATGTTGCTGAGTGAAAATTTCAAACTGCTGTTGAAGTGACCAGCACGCTGTAGTGACCAGCACGCTGTAGTGACCAGTACGTTGTGCCCAGATCGTGCTTCTGGAGACATGCACCTGTAAATTAGGCAAGCTCTCATCGCTACAGGAATGCCAAACATGTGGACCCTAAATGTAGTTTAGGTACATTGTGGGGCTCAGAAGGGAGGGAGGCATTTGGATTTGGGAGCACAAAATTTTCTGAATTTCTTTTGGGGGGGCAAGGGCCATTTCGCTTTTCCAGAGCCTTTCTGCTACCATTAACTTGGAAGTCCCTTATATTTTTAACAGATAATGGACCTGAGTGGGGACTATCTTTTTTTGAGAACTGAGTTGAATCTTTTATTGGGAACATTTTACGTAACATTTATCCGGCGCTCTAGGCTGAGCACTTACATCAGGGTTTCCATCTAAATTTCCAAGTGATGTAATTCAGATGAAACCCCTGCGGGATCCATTCACTGTAATGAGGCAGCAGAGTTACTCTGGACTCCGTCTGGCCTCTGTTTAGCGGTGTCCTTTTTTTCAGAAGTGCACAAAATTGTGGCCAACCGCACTTTTATGCACGCCTAAAAAAACTGACACCGTGGAATCAGAGGCCAGACGGCATCCACAGTACCTATATCTGCCTCATTACAGGGAATCTTCCGTCATGGGTTCCGGCTGAATCACGTATTTCAGAGATTTACATGGAAACTCTGGTGTAAGTGCTCAGCGCAGAGCGCAGGATAAATGTGGGCAGAGCCTTACTGCGATCTTTGGGAGACATAATAAACAAATCAGTAGCAGGTGAAGAATTGGTTTTATTTATTTTTTACGCCGTTCCTCGTGCGGTATAAGTGATGAGATTACTTTATTCTTCGGGTCGGTGCGATTACAGCTATACCAGGTTTATATCGGGTTTTTATGACTGTCAGCTGTCACACACTAAAAAACGCTTTGTTTTTGCAAAATCTAGTTTTTGCATCGCCATATTTTAAGAGCTATAATTTTTCCATATTTCGGCCGACAGAGTCATGTGATGGCTTGTTTTTTGCGGGACGAGTTGACATTTTTATTGGTGCCATTTTTGGGTATGTGACATTTTTTGATCGCTTTCTATTCCGTTTTTTGGGAGGTAAAATGACCAAAAACCAACAATTCAAAAATTGTTTTTTGAGGGTTTTTTTATGCCGTTCTGCATGTGGTAAAAGTGATCAGGCAGCGTTATTCTTCGGCTCAGTACGTTTACAGCGATACTACACTTACTGTATTTTTTTTTTATGTTTTGGCGCTTTTACACAATAAAACAATTTTATAGAAAAAATGGTTTTTTTACATCGCTTTATTCTGAGAGCTATAACTTTTTTATTTTTCGGCTGATGGAGCTGTATGGCGGCTTTTTTTTAGCGTAACAAGATGACATTTTCAGCGGTACCATTTTTATTTCTATTTGGCTTTTTGATCACATTTTATTCCACTTTTTGTTTGGCGATATGATGAAAAAGCATAGTTTTTTACTCAGTTTTTTATTTTTTTTGCGGTGTGCACAGAAGGAGTTAATTAGTGTGACAGTTTTATAGATCGGGTTGTTTCGGACACGGCGATACCAAATATGTGTACTTTTTTTGTTTTTGCATAAATATACTGATTTATTGGTTTAATATTTTATTTATTTATTTTTATTTATTTTGTGATTTTTTTTAACAGTCTGAAAACATTTTTTAGACTTTTTTTTTACATTTTTACTTAGTCCCTGTATGGGACATTAATTTTTATTTTTCTAATTACTGTTCTCATGCAATGCAATATACATGTATTGCATTGCATGAGAGCTGACAGTGTAAAACTGTCATTATCTCCTGCTAGACTCAGCTGCAGGCTGAGCCTAGCATGACACCGTACATGGCAGACCCGGAGGCTGTCATGTGACTTCCGGCTGCCATGACAATGCCAGGTCCTCTCAGACATCAGGGGGGCCGTCGGAGAGGTAAGTGGACGACCCCCTCTCCTCTCACTACTTCTAAATGCCGCGATCGCTATAGATCATGGGATCTAGAAGATAGCAAAGGGTTAACATCATTCGGACCTGATCCAGTCAGGTCCCGATGATGTCCCCTGTCAGAGCTGTCGCTCTGTACCGCACCCGCAGCGCTTGCAGGACCCTGGGGGTCCTGAGCGCTTCGGGACCACCGACCGCTTATAAACGTCGGCGCTGCACAGAGCCCAGGCAGTGCTGACGTTTATATACAGTTGGAGGTCGGGAAGCGGTTAAAGACTCTGACGATAACCCCAAAAAGGCCATTTGCACCACCTGCCAGGCCATCATCAGCAGGGGTCGCAAAACGACCAGCCTGACCACCACCAGCATGATCAGGCACATGGCAACAAAGCACCCGACTTTGTGGGCCGAACCCCAGGGTCCAGGAACAGTGTCTGCAGGTGGCACCACTGCCTCTTCCACTGTTGTGCATGCAAGCTAATCCCCTGTCCATGGTGCATGTGAAGATGCCTCCTGCCCTGCACCTGTCGTTGCACACTCTCAAGTAGCAGCATCAGGAAGCACGTGTCCTTGTCCCAGCGCCGCGTTCAGTTATCCATACCCCAGTCCTTGGAACGCAAGCGCAAATACGCATCCAACGCCCCACAGGCCACACTACTAAACTCCCACATTTCACGACTGCTTGCTCTCGAAATGTTGCCTTTTAGACTCGTGGAGACGGAAGCATTCCACAACCTGATGGCGGCGGCCATCCCTCGGTACTCGATCCCCCGCCACCTCTATTTCTCCCGATGTGCAGTCCCCGCATTACACAAGCACGTGTCCCAAAACATTAGCCGTGCCCTCAACAATGCAGTTACCGGGAAAGTCCACCTCACCACGGACACGTGGACATGTGCTTGTGGGCAGGGATTGTACATCTCGCTGATGGCACACTGGGTTAACATAGTGGAAGCCGGGACCCGGTTGGGCCTTGGGATGGAACACGTCCTCCCGACACCAAGGATTGTGGGCTCTAGGTCAATTAGGGTTGCCCCCAAAGTCTACAGCTCCTGCACCTCATCCTCCTTAGCCTCCTCCTCCTTTTCAGCCTCCATCTCCGAAATGACCACATCAGTCAGAAGCTGGAAGCACTGCAACACTGCCTCTGCCAAGCGGCAACAGGCTGTGTTGAAGCTAATATGCTTAGGTGACAAACCGCACAATGCTGAAGAGTTGTGGACAGCTCTGAAAGCAGGGCCGGCTCCAGGTTTTTCTGGGCCCCGGGCGAAAGAGTCTCAGTGGGCCCCTTTAACACATACCACGATTCATGATGCAGAGATACGGCGGAGAAATATATTATATATATATATAGTACAATGCAAAGATTTCACTTCTTACATTACATGAGTGATATCTACTGTAAATTCCACAATAGCTCAGAAACCGGTGAATCGCTCCACACAGAATACTGGCCCCCATATAAGGCTCCACACAGAATACTGGCCCCCATATAAGGCTCCATACGGAATACTGGCCCCCATATAACGCTTCATACGGAATACTGGCCCCCATATAAGGCCCCATACGGAATACTGGCCCCCATATAAGGCCCCATAAGGAATACTGGCCCCCATATAAGGCCCCATACGGAATACTGGCCCCCATATAAGGCTCCATGCGGAATACTGACCCCCATATAAGGCTCCATGCGGAATACTGGCCCCCATATAAGGCTCCATACAGAATACTGGCCCCCATATAACGCTCCATACAGGATACTAGTCCCCTTATAAAACTCCATACAGGATACTGGCCCCCATATAACGCTCCATACAGGATACCGGTCCCCTTATAACGCTCCATACAGGATACTGGTCCCCATATAACGCTCCATACAGGATACTGGTCCCCTTATAAAACTCCATACAGGATACTGGTCCCCTTACAAAACTCCATACAGGATACTGGCCCTCATATAACGCTCCATACAGGATACCGGTCCCCTTATAACGCTCCATACAGGATACTGGTCCCCATATAACGCTCCATACAGGATACCGGTCCCCTTATAACGCTCCATACAGGATACCGGTTCCCTTATAACGCTCCATACAGGATACTGGCCCCCATATAATGCTGCATGCAGGCTGTTACCCCCCACATAATGCCCCATACAGGCTGTCCCCCCCCCCTTATAATGCTCCATGCAGGCTGTTACCCCCCACATAATGCCCCATACAGGCCCCACCCCTTTTAATGCTCCATGCAGGTTGTTACCCCCCACATAATGTCCCATACAGGCTGCCCCCCCCCCCTTATAATGCCCCATGCAGGATGTCACCCCCCCCTCTTTATAATGCCCCATACAGGCTGCCCCCCCCCTTATAATGCCCCATGCAGGATGTCACCCCCCCTCTTTATAATGCCCCATGCAGGATGTCACCCCCCCTCTTTATAATGCCCCATGCAGGATGTCACCCCCCCTCTTTATAATGCCCCATGCAGGATGTCCCCTCCTCTCTTTATAATGCCCCATGCAGGATGTCCCCCCCTCTCTTTATAATGCCCCATGCAGGATGCCCCCCCCTCTTTATAATGCCCCATGCAGGATGCCCCCCCCCTCTCTTTATAATGCCCCATGCAGGATGTCCCCCCCTCTCTTTATAATGCCCCATGCAGGATGTCCCCCCCTCTCTTTATAATGCCCCATGCAGGATGTCCCCCCCTCTCTTTATAATGCCCCATGCAGGATGTCCCCCCCTCTCTTTATAATGCCCCATGCAGGATGTCCCCCCCCTCTCTTTATAATGCCCCATGCAGGATGTCCCCCCCCTCTCTTTATAATGCCCCATGCAGGATGTCCCCCCCTCTCTTTATAATGCCCCATGCAGGATGTCCCCCCCCTCTCTTTATAATGCCCCATGCAGGATGTCCCCCCCTCTCTTTATAATGCCCCATGCAGGATGTCCCCCCCCTCTCTTTATAATGCCCCATGCAGGATGCCCCCCCCCCTTATAATGCCCCATGCAGGATGTCCCCCCCTCTCTTTATAATGCCCCATGCCGGCTCCATACATTAAAAAAAAAAAATCAAATACTCACCTCCCTCCTCCTCACCTGCTACCTGCTGCCCGCTGCTCGGGTCGGGACTCCAGCGTTGGCGGCGTCTTTCCGTTCTGCGCTCCCTGTGACGGCTCAGGGGAGGGCGCGGGGTAAAGACGTCACCGCAGGGAGCGCAGAGCAGGAAGACAGCTGATCTGCGGAGGCACGGGGAGAGGTAAGTATCCAGCTGCCGGGGCCCTGAGCAAACGGCGGAGAAGGGCGGGCGCTGACACCGCTCTCCTCCGCCCATAGCCCAGCGGGGTGTGCGACCGCCAGTGGGCCCCTCTGCCTGCTCAGGGCCCCGGCATTTGCCCGGGTGCGCCGGGTGCTGACGCCGGCCCTGTCTGAAAGAGCAGGCAGATCTGTGGCTCACACCGCTGAACCTACAGCCATGTCATGTTTGGTCTCTGGGTAATGGTAAAATCTCAATAAAAAATATGAAGACTTTATCGAACAACTGTAATCTTCAGAGGCGAAGATATCTCATAAGTTGGGAATTTCATAAAATCCTAAGGGATGAGAACATCCCACAACCCTACCCACGTGACAGCATCAAGGTGGTGTGTGGGTGAAACTTAGGTCAAGGTCAAGCTGAAGTATGATTTGTGTTCTATGTCGAAAAATACATATGAGTGTATGCAGGAGCCATGTTTACGGACGTTTTCAATCGGATTGCTTCCATCCACTAAGCTGAGTCATCTTTGTGAACAGCGTAGTTATTTTGTTAATCCTGTTCTATTTTATGTAATTGTATATGCTGTATTGTTTTGTCCTCTTTGTAAAATATTTTGTGTATTTTTTATAAACACTGCCTATTGTTCTGGATTAAATCTAAAATTTAATAGTTCTGTTCCTTTTGTTCTGTAAAACACACCCCGAAGCTATATACTACCTGAAACGGTATCCAAATGATTGATGGTGGCGGCTAATAATCTTTCTTGGGCTATTGTGGAGTTAGCAGTTACCATACCGGGGGTATATACATATATTCCATGCATTGGAATCGGAGGTGTGTATACCATACCATACGCTCACTGTTAGTTTCCCAATAACCGGCCTGTTAGTAGAAACTGCCTGCAGCCTCCTCCTCTATTAATCGTCAGTCAATCGTGTAATTGTAAAGACGATATGGGGCAGCAGACATCTGTTTGTGACAAAAAGATTAGAGCGGGTGGATCTGTGTAACCTCCCAGGCTGGGATCCTTTAACATACAACAAGGGGCACCACGCAAAACTAAAGCAAAACCTTGTCGTGGTGGGATGGCTTTTTTGCTTTTTTGATCAAAATAGTGTTAACTAAATACCCTATGTTATTTACATGTTGTATTACTGTATACTTATTTACTTACCACAGGTTATTTGCTCATTTTGTTTTTTTTCTTGGATTTTGTATGTGAAATGGCCACAGCGTAAACGTGCTCTTATACTTTACACATATACCAACTTATGCTCCTTTCTTTGGTTTTGCTGTAGTTTCTTGTACTTTGTACAAACAGCGGCATGGCCCCCCCTTTCTGAGCTAGGCATTTCATCTACACATGTGATCAAAACTGTTACCCCTCGTTTAATGAAAGAAAAACTCACAATGGTCACAGAAATAACTTGAATCTGACAAAAGTAATAATAAATAATAAATTAAAAATCCGCCTGCAATGCCTCCTCTTTGATTGTGAGCAGAGGGCGTTTCAGAAGACAAAGAAGCGGGATGGTGATGCTAATTATGGCGTTATCGCCACTCACCATCTTGGTAGAGTCCTCAAAGTTTTGGAGGAAGGTACATATGTCTGACATCCATGTCCACTCCTGAGGTCTTATGTGTGGAGTCTGAACTGAATCACGATGGCCTTATTGATGCTGGTACTGAACAACTGCCCTCTTCTGCTCACAAATCCTTCCCAACATCTGCAGTGTAGAGTTCCAACGCGTGGGGACATCACACACCAGTCTGTGAGCCGGAAGCTGCAAACGCTGCTGAAACACAACAAAGGCGGCGGAAGCTGAAGGTGACTTTCTAAAATGGTTACACAGGCGGCGTACTTTAACAAGCAGATCCGGCAGCTTCGGATAGGACTTGAGAAACCGCTGAACCACGAAGTTAAGCACATGGGCCAGGCATGGTACATGTGTGAGCTCGCCTCGCCTCAGAGCCACCACCAGGTTCCGGCCATTGTCACACACGACCATGCCTGGCTGTAGGTTCAGCGGTGTGAGCCACAGATCTGCCTGCTCGTTCAGAGCTGTTCACAACTCTTCAGCATTGTGCGGTTTGTCACCTAAGCATATTAGCTTCAGCACAGTCTGTTGCCGCTTGGCCGAGGCAGTGCTGCAGTGCTTCCAGCTTGTGACTGATGTGGTCATTTCGGAGATGGAGGAGGAGGCTTAGGAGGATGAGGTGCAGGAGCTATAGGCTGTGGGGGCAACCCTGATTGACCTAGGGCCTGCAATCCTTGGCGTTGGGAGGACGATTTCCGTCCCAAGGTCCGACTGGGTCCTGGCTTCCACTATGTTAACCCAGTGTGCCATCAGTGAGATGTACCGTCCCTGCCCATAAGCACTTGTCCACGTGTCTGTGGTTAGGTGGACTTTCCCGGTAACTGCGTTGTTAAGGGCACGGCTAATGTTTTGGGACACGTGCTTGTGTAATGCGGGGACGGCACACCGGGAGAAATAGTGGCGGGTGGGGACCAAGTACCGAGGAACGGCCGCTGTCATCAGCTTGTGGAATGCTTCCGTCTCCACGAGACTAAAAGGCAACATTCCGAGCGCAAGTAGTCGTGAAATGTGAGAATTTAGTAGTGTGGCCTGTGGGGCGTTGGCTGCGTATTTGCACTTGCGTTCCAAGGACTGGGGTATGGACAACTGAACGCTGCGCTGGGACAAGGACGTGGACATGCTTCCTGATGCTGCTACTTGAGAGTGTGCAATGACAGGTGCAGGGCAGGAGGCATCTTCGCATGCACCATAGACAGGGGATTGGCTTGCATGCACAACAGCAGAAGAAGCAGTGGTGCCACCTGCAGACACTGTTCCTGGCCCCTGGGGTTTGGCCCACAAAGTTGGGTGCTTTGCTGCCATGTACCTAATCATGGTGGTGATCAGGCTGCTGATGCTGGTCTTTAAAAAACAACCAGACTCTTGAAGACCTAACAATTGTACTGGCAACTTCCTTCGTGTTGGTGTTTCGGGGAACAGTTGCCTGCCTTCTGTCTGCGGCCACCACACTGCTTCTTCCTGCCTGTTGGGGTGTTCTGCCTCCCTCCCCCTGTGTGCTGCTGTCCTCGCTCTGCATGTCCTCCTGCCAGGTTGGGTCAGTTACTATATCATCCACCACCTCATCTTCCACTTCCGCACCCTGGTCCTCCTCCTGACTTTCTGGCAATTGTGTCTCATCATCGTCCACCTCTTGTGACACTTTCCCACCGTCGTTTTCCGTGGCTGCGGAAGTATTTGGGCATCGCTACACGCGATCTTCTCTTGCCCTGCTTCAAGTGGACCGGGCGAGAGGCCCGAATCTATAAATGGAAAAGTGAAGAGCTCTTCGGAGTTTCCAAGTGTGGGATTGGTTGTCTCTGGGCACTTGGTATGGTGGGAGGAAGGAGGTTCAGGGTGAGGAATATGCGGTCCAGACTCACGGCTACTGAGACTTGACTATGTGGAAGACAGGGTGGCTAAGTGACAGGAAGCATTATCTGCTATCCAACCAATAACCTTTTCACACAGCTCTGTGTTCAATAGTGGTGTTCTGCGGTCCCCTATTAATTGGGACAGGAAGGTCGAGCGAGAAGATGTGGGTGTTTGTTGTGGCACAATTTCAGCTTGCCCACGGCCTCGGCTTCTGCATGCACCATCACCATCACGTCTAGTTCCCCGTCCCTTGCCACGTGCCTTGCCCATCTTAAATGGAGGACAGTATCTTCCACGCTCACTACAAATGGCTGAATTTGGAGCGAACTTATATGTGATCCGTGTGACGGACAAACCACAATTTTAAATAGCTGGCCTGTAGGTAATTATTTTGAACAGCAAACTGGTGTCAATTGCTTCACTGACACACTGAAATAAATTGGAGGCCAGAAATGGCAGTATTTTCTGAAAACGTATATGTGATCCGTGTGACTGACAAACCACAGTTTTAAATAGATGGATTTCTAGCGCTGTAATATGGAAAGGACCTGGCTGTATTCTGCAGTGCCAACAAGCAAATGGCGCAGAAAAACGGTGTTCTCTGGATTGCTTTTTAAGCAAATAATGAGGATTAAGATCCAAAAAAAAATTATTCCTGGCCCCTGAGACCTGGGCCTATGTCTAGAAATATCTAACAGCAGCAGAAGGCAGAACTGGAATGGAGCCTCTTGTGCTATATGCACTGCAGTCTGCTATATACCCTGCCTGCCTGCCTATATACACTGCCTGCCTGATATGTCTGCAGATGGATTAGTCCTCAGAAGGACTGTTTGTTGAGATGGATATGTGTCTCTAATATAGTTTGGTACACCTACTCTAACTAGAAACAAGCCAATCTCTCCCTAGCTCAACAGCAGCTACTCTCCCTACACTGTCTGATCCGGAGTGACTGTGACGAGCATGACGGCGCCAGGTCTGATATAAACCTGATGACACTGTGCGGCCAGCCAATCACTGTAATGCCCACAACCAACATGGCTACGGCATTACAGTGAGTGGCTGGCAATCCCTGCATGTTCTTTGGCTCTGTAAACAGCGCCAAACATGCAGGGCGGAGACCTGAGCTCCCGCCGAACAACCCCAGAAATACTCGGCGAGTGCCTAGAATCTCGAGCAGTGAGATGGTCAGGCGAGTACCGAGTAGTGGCGAGCATGCTCGCTCATCACTATCAATGAGACTTCTGCACGTCTCAACAGGTATTTTGGGCCACTCCTCATGAGCAAACTGCTCCAGTTGTCTCATGTTTGGAGGTTGCCTTTTACAGATGGCATGTTTCAGCTCTTTCCAGAGATGCTCAATACAATTTAATGTTTTATTCTTAGCCATACTTGAGTGTTTTTAGTTGTGTGTTTTGGGTCATTATCCTGTTGCAAGACCCATGACCTGCGACTGAGACCGAGCTTTCTGACACTGGGCAGCACATTTCTTTCTAGAATCCCTTGATAGTCTTGAGATTTCATTGTACCCTGCACAGATTCAAGACACCCTGTGCCAGATGCAGCAAAGCAGCCCCAGAACATAACAGAGCCTCCGTCATGTTTCACAGTAGGGACAGTGTTCTTTTCTTGATATGTTTCATTTTTCCATCTGTGAACATAGAGCTGATGTGCCTTACCAAAAACTTCCATTTTTGTCTCATCTGTCCGTATTTCCAGCTGCACGGGCCTGACCCCAGACGTAGTTCTTCCTCCTTGGTGCCATATTTACACTGTAAAGCACATACATCCCGAGCGACTTGGATTCGCCCGTCCACTTTCTTGCACACATACCGGCTCACTATCCTTGTCCATTGCCATCCTCTTCTTGATTTTCCTTGGGGACACAAGTCTTCTGCTGACTTTGGAATCATAGTATATTCGTTTTGCGCTCTATATTCGGTTTTCTCATGACTATGCTTGGCACACTGGGCAATCATTTCAAATTTTTCGATACTTACTTTGCAGATTTGTCATTCATGAGAATATTTATTACCTGGAAATTATGACAGGTGACTCTGTGATGCCTTCACTATGATATCGTTCCACTTCATGTAGATTCTGATTTTTTCTTTTTGCTACTACTGTACATTTATATCTGCCCCATTATCTGCTTTGGCTTATTATACTTCTATGCATATTTTGTACTGATCCCTTTTATAAAAATCATTAGGGGTGAACAGAGAAAATGATCTGTTAACTTTTTGCTGGAACCAATAAATTAATTCAAGCGTCGAATACGTCTCAGATTCACATTATTGTGTTGGGATCATCCAGGTATTGCTAGGGGCACTGTGATCTCCAGCCTCCAGTGTGATGTCAGAGGAGAGATTCAGTGTGACCAATGGCTTTGTCGCACCCCACTGGACCAGGTTATCCTTATTCTTCAAACTTGGAGAATCTTACGTTTATCAAAATGAATCTTGCATGGAAAAACTTTGATTTTCATTCGTCTTCAGCTGAAGCTAATGACTAGCTCGGCCGCCTGTCCATTGTGTTCAGCACTATTTTGCTGCCACCAGCACTGATGTCCTCTGCTCTGCCAAGCATCTCCTGCCTGTCCAACATGTTACACCTTTACTACCAGGGCTCCAGCCCTGGCCACACATAGCCGGACATCTCCTTTTCTTCCACATCCTACTCTATGTAACGGGTCTGGGAGGCGGAACCTCTGAGCTACTATACAAGGGGGCGGCCCTTGTAAGGAAGCGGGTGGCGCCCAGGGAAGACGGGCAGGTAGTCACAGCAAGTGACAGGGACAGTCTCTGGGTAAACGGGCAGGTGGTCACGGCAAGTGACCGGGACAGTCTCTGGGTAAACGGGCAGGTGGTCACGGCAAGTGACCGGGACAGTCTCTGGGTAAACGGGCAGGTGGTCACGGCAAGTGACCGGGACAGTCTCTGGGTAAACGGGCAGGGGATCACAGCAAGTGACCGGGACAGTCTCTTGACAGGCGGGTGGTCACGGCAAGTGACGGCAGAGCCTCCAGGTAGGCTAGCAGGCTGGTAGCAGGTGGACGCTCCCAGGTGAGCGAGCAAGAGTCTCTGGACAGGCAGGTGGTCACAGCACGTGACGGCAGAGCCTCCAGGTAGGCTAGCAGGCAGGTAGCAGGTGGACACTCCCAGGTGAGCGGGCAAGAGTCTCTGGACAGGCAGGTGGTCACAACACGTGACGGCGGAGCCTCCAGGTAGGCTAACAGGCAGGTAGCAGATGAGCGCTCCCAGGTGTGCGGGCAAGAGTCTCTGGATAGGCAGGTGGTCACAGCACGTGACGGCGGAGCCTCCAGGTAGGCTAGCAGACAGGTAGCAGGTGAGCGCTCCCAGGTGAGCGGGCAAGAGTCTCTGGACAGGCAGGTGGTCACAGCACGTGACGGCGGAGCCTCCAGGTAGGCTAGCAGGCAGGTAGCAGATGTGCGCTCCCAGGTGAGCGGGCAGACTGATCCATAGACAGATTGGCAGGGCTGGTAGGCAGACTGTCAGACCGCAGGAATAACAGCAGATAGACACGAGTCAGGCAGGTATCAGACAGGAAACTGGTAGGTAACTGGCAGGAAACTGGCAGGTAACTGGAAATGGGAGTGATGAACTGTGCTACAACATTGCTCGGGCACCTCCATTTTGGAGGAGGTGCCTTATATATGGTGAAGTCCTCCGGCCATTGGCCGGGGACTCCTTAGGACGGCGCGCGCGGCCCCTTTAAGAGAGGGGGAGCGCGCGCGCCCTAAGCACCGTGGCCGGGAAGGCGCGCGCGCTGCCAGCAGAGCGGGAGGAAGACGCCGGGCACGGAGCGGAGAGGTGAAGGGAACAGCGTCCCTGCCTAGCAGGAGGCAGGGACGCCGACGCTACAGTACCCCCCCCTTTAGGCCCCCCCTTTTTTAGGCCAGACAGAAATTTAGCAAGGATGAGAGGGGCATGGATGTTCTCCCGGGGCTCCCACGTTCTCTCCTCAGGACCAAACCCTTTCCAATCAACTAGAAAAAAGGTCTTTCCTCTTACCCTTTTGGTGGCCAGAATGTTCTCTACCTCAAACTCGTTTTCAGCGGAAACCAGAGCAGGAGGCGTACCTGTAGACTTGGAAAAAGAGTTAAATACCACGGGTTTGAGGAGAGATACATGGAAGGAGTTAGGGATCCACAAGTTGGCCGGGAGTTTCAATTTATAGGCCACCGGGTTGATCTGATTGATAAACTCCAGTGGGCCGATGACCCGAGGCCCTAACTTGTAGGAAGGAACCTTGAGCCGGACATACTTGGACGAAAGCCAGACTTTATCTCCAGGACGGAATTGTGGAGGATCCAGGCGTTTTTTGTCAGCATGTTTTTTCGTCCGCTCGGACGACTGAAGGAGTGCGGATCGGGTTCTCTCCCAAATGGAGGAAAATTCGCTAACGAGAGATTCCGCAGCCGGATTATCCACCGAGGTGGAGACGGGAAATGGGATCCGAGGATGCTGACCGAAGACTACAAAAAACGGGGATTTAGAGGAAGATTCGCTCTCGTGATTGTTGTAAGAGAATTCGGCCCATGGCAGAAGATCCACCCAGTCTGAATGGTGGGCATTAACGAAGTGCCGGAGGTAACTGGTCAGGATCTGATTGATCCGCTCCACTTGACCATTGGACTGCGGATGGTAAGCGGAGGAGAAGTCCAGGGTGACGTCTAGCAGTTTACATGTGGCTCTCCAGAAGCGTGAGGTGAACTGAACCCCACGATCCGACACGATGTGGAGGGGCAGGCCATGAAGACGGAAGATGTGGCGGATAAAGTCTTTAGCCAGCTCGGGTGCAGACGGGAGGCCTGGCAGGGGAATGAAATGAGCCATTTTGGAAAAGCGGTCAGCGACCACCCAAATGACTGTACAACCGGCAGAGACAGGCAGATCTGTTATGAAGTCCATAGCAATATGCTGCCACGGGGCAGCAGGTACAGGAAGCGGAAGGAGGCGACCGGCTGGCAGGTGTCTCGGAACCTTGTTGCGGGCGCAGGACACACAGGCAGAAACAAAGTCTATTACGTCCTTGTGCAGGGTAGGCCACCAGTAGTGCCGGGTAATAAGCTGGAGGGTCTTTTTCTGACCGGCGTGGCCAGCTAGTTTAGACGAGTGACCCCAGTGTAGGATCTTCTCCCGATCAGGTACAGTGACTAACGTCTTACCGGGGGGGAGACGATTTAGACTCACGGGAGCCACATGCATTACTCTGGCGGGATCGATGATGTGTTTAGGTTCCTCCTCGAGATCAGACACCAGAAAGAATCGGGACAAGGCGTCCGCTTTGATGTTTTTGTCAGTCGGGCGAAAATGAAGAACAAAATCAAAGCGAGCAAAAAACAAGGACCACCAGGCTTGGCGCGGGTTAAGTCTCTGGGCGCTCTGGAGGTAAGCCAAGTTCTTGTGGTCAGTGTAAATTATTACCGGGTGAAGAGCCCCCTCGAGCAGGTAACGCCACTCCTCCAGTGCCAGCTTAATGGCCAATAACTCTTGGTCTCCTATAGAATAGTTGCGCTCAGAAGAGGAGAAGAGTTTGGAGAAGAAGCCGCAAGTTACCATTCTCCCGGAAGACGATTTTTGGGTAAGTACCGCTCTGGCTCCAGAGGAGGAGGCGTCAACTTCCAGGAAGAACTGCTTGTTGCCGTCCGGGCGATACAGCACCGGGGCGGAAGAGAAAGCCTGTTTTAAGGAAAGAAAGGCTTCCTCTGCTTCGGGCGGCCATTCTCTGGGATTAGTGCCCTTACGGGTGAGCGCGGAAATTGGGGCAGTCCGGGAAGAGAAGTGCGGTATGAAGAGGCGGTAGTAGTTGGCGAAGCCCAGGAACCGCTGAATAGCCTTCAACCCCTCTGGTCGAGGCCACTTCTCGATGGCAGACAGTTTCTCAGGATCCATTCGTAGGCCGGTCTGAGAAATTATGTAGCCCAAAAACGGAAGCGAGGTCTGCTCAAAGAGGCACTTCTCATATTTAGCGTAGAGGTGGTTCTGCCTGAGCCTGAGCAGGACCTGACGGACATCCCTCCGGTGAGTCTGGAGATCTGGAGAGAAGACCAAGATGTCGTCCAGGTACACCACTACGCAGGAGTAGAGAAGGTCCCGGAAGATGTCATTGACCAACTCTTGAAAGACGGCGGGAGCGTTACAGAGACCAAAGGGCATTACCAGATATTCATAGTGGCCGTCCCGGGTGTTGAATGCCGTCTTCCATTCATCCCCCTGACGGATACGGACCAGGTTATACGCCCCACGGAGGTCCAGTTTGGTGAAGATTCTAGCCCCCCTCAGACGGTCAAATAATTCCGGAATGAGCGGAAGGGGGTATTTATTCTTCACCGTGATCTGGTTAAGGCCTCTATAGTCTATACAGGGACGGAGAGAGCCGTCCTTCTTTTTAACGAAGAAGAAGCCTGCTCCCGCCGGGGAGGTAGATTTCCGGATAAATCCCCGGGCCAGATTCTCCTCAATATATTCAGACATAGACCGTGTCTCAGCAGCGGACAATGGGTAAATACGCCCACGGGGAGGAGTAGTACCGAGTAACAGGTCGATTGGGCAGTCGTATGGTCTATGAGGGGGTAATGTCTCTGCCTCCTTTTTATTAAAGACATCAGCATAAGACCAATAAGGAATCGGAAGTCCAGGTAGATTAGCTGGGGTAGGAGAAGGACGGACGGGATGGACGGGAACCAAACAAGTCTTATGGCAGTCCTGTCCCCAGCGAAGGACTTCTCCGGTCTGCCAGTCAAGCATGGGTGCATGTCTCTGGAGCCAAGGTAGGCCTAGCAAGAGGGCGTGAGAGAGTCCAGGCAGAACATGAAAGAAGATGCTCTCAGAGTGCAGCATTCCCACCTGCAGAGTAATGGATTTGGTGATGAGTTGGATGGGAAGTGGTAGGACGGCAGCGACAGATAAGGGTACAGCCAGAGGTTTGGTGGGAATGCGGTATTTTTCTACCAGGGACTGAGAAATGAGATTCCCGGCAGCTCCAGAGTCAAGTTGGGCTAGTTCAAAATAACGGTTCTCCCCGCAGATGATAGAGACTGACAGCAGCAGAGATGGAGAGGGTTTATTCTTGTCTAGGACGACCTCTCTGAGCGATCCTAGACACAGGCGTTTCCCGACCTCTCCGGGCAGGTACGGATCCGGTGCTCCTTACTGCCACAGTAGAAGCAGCTCCCCTCGGCACGGCGTAAGTCTTGACGGGTTTTGACCATCTTGGTCTGGTCGACCTGCATAGGCTCAGGTGAGTGTGCCTGGGGAGTAACGGAGGGATTGACAGGTTTCTGGAAGGTGGGGGCTAGACGTGGAAACCTCCTCTCACGGGTGACCTCTTTGGCGCGCTCCTGGAACCGGATGTCAATCCAGGTGGCAAGTGTTATTAAGTCGTCGAGAGTGGTAGGAATGTCCCGACCGGCGAGTTCATCTTTAATACGGCCGGACAGACCCTCCCAGAAGACAGACACCAGAGCGTCGTTATCCCAGGCCAGCTCCGAAGCAAGGGTACGGAACCGTATGGCATATTGGCCCACGGTGAGATTTCCTTGACGGAGGCGTAGCAGAGACGATGCGGATGAGGTCTTCCGTCCGGGTTCGTCGAAGACTTTCCGGAAAGCCGTGAGAAAGGCTGGCAAGTCGGACACCAGGGGATCTCCTCTCTCCCATAGAGGATTTAGCCAAGCCAGAGCCTCCCCCGTGAGGTGAGACATGATAAAGGCCACTTTGGACCGGTCAGAGATAAACTGGTGGGACAGGAGTTCAAAGTGCAGGGTGCACTGGTTTATGAAGCCCCGAGCTTGAGCGGAGTCACCTCCGAAGCGAGGAGGTGCAGAAAGCCGGGGTCCAGGACTGGATACCATGGTATTGGTGGGCAGCAGCGCTGCCGGATTGCGAGTCATGACACTAGCGGGGGTTGCTGGTGGAGCAGTCAGAGTGTCCAGGCAAGAGTTGACATTCCGCAGGTGACCCAGGATGGACTCCTGTTGGAACCTCTGACGGGACAGTTCATGACATAGGTCTGAGAGCGAGGGAGCTTGGGTGCCACCGGGTTCCATGGCCCGAGCAAACTGTAACGGGTCTGGGAGTCGGAACCTCTGAGCTACTATACAAGGGGGCGGCCCTTGTAAGGAAGCGGGTGGCGCCCAGGGAAGACGGGCAGGTAGTCACAGCAAGTGACAGGGACAGTCTCTGGGTAAACGGGCAGGTGGTCACGGCAAGTGACCGGGACAGTCTCTGGGTAAACGGGCAGGTGGTCACGGCAAGTGACCGGGACAGTCTCTGGGTAAACGGGCAGGTGGTCACGGCAAGTGACCGGGACAGTCTCTTGACAGGCGGGTGGTCACGGCAAGTGACGGCAGAGCCTCTAGGTAGGCTAGCAGGCTGGTAGCAGGTGGACGCTCCCAGGTGAGCGAGCAAGAGTCTCTGGACAGGCAGGTGGTCACAGCACGTGACGGCAGAGCCTCCAGGTAGGCTAACAGGCAGGTAGCAGATGAGCGCTCCCAGGTGGGCGGGCAAGAGTCTCTGGACAGGCAGGTGGTCACAGCACGTGACGGCGGAGCCTCCAGGTAGGCTAGCAGACAGGTAACAGATGAGCGCTCCCAGGTGAGCGGGCAAGAGTCTCTGGACAGGCAGGTGGTCACAGCACGCGACGGCGGAGCCTCCAGGTAGGCTAGCAGACAGGTAGCAGGTGAGCGCTCCCAGGTGAGCGGGCAAGAGTCTCTGGACAGGCAGGTGGTCACAGCACGTGACGGCGGAGCCTCCAGGTAGGCTAGCAGGCAGGTAGCAGATGTGCGCTCCCAGGTGAGCGGGCAGACGGATCCATAGACAGACTGGCAGGGCTGGTAGGCAGACTGTCGGACCGCAGGAATAGTAGCAGGTAGACAAGAGACAGGCAGGTATCAGACAGGAAACTGGCAGGTAACTGGCAGGAAACTGGCAGGTAACTGGAAACGGGACCTGAGGGCTGAAGCAGAGTGATGAACTGTGCTACACCATTGCTCGGGCACCTCCATTTTGGAGGAGGTGCCTTATATATGGTGAAGTCCTCCGGCCATTGGCCGGGGACTCCTTAGGACGGCGCGCGCGGCCCCTTTTAGCACCGTGGCCGGGAAGGAGCGCGCGCTGCCAGCAGAGCGGGAGGAAGACGCCGGGCACGGAGCGGAGAGGTGAGGGGAACAGCGTCCCTGCCTAGCAGGAGGCAGGGACGCCGACGCTACACTCTATACAATGCGGCTTATGCCGCTGCCACTACCACTGCCATATTGTACTGCTGCTCCTGGGCTGCCCATGCTCACCCTGCTCAGCTGGACATCTCTTTACCTGCCCCATCATACTCTTCCTACTGTTCATATACAATGTCACTGCAGGTAAGTAGCCACATGTCTCCTGCTTCTCCATAGTGTCCCTTACTGCTGCTTGAAAACTACCCCTTGAGAAAGGCTGACACTGGTCTACAGCCATTTAGGTACCGTATATTGGTCTTATATATACCCTTTGAATTTATGATATTATTATTGTTTTGGGCATTTGTGCTGGTACTTAATTGATGACCTATTCATGGTGTTAGCCGCACCAGCATGCTGTATGTCCAGTATATACAGTACAGACCAAAAGTTTGGACACACCTTCTCATTTAAAGATTTTTCTGTATTTTCATGACTATGAAAATTGTACATTCACACTGAAGGCATCAAAACTATGAATTACCACATGTGGAATTATATACTTAACAAAAAAGTGTGAAACAACTGAAAATATGTCTTATATTCTAGGTTCTTCAAAGTAGCCACCTTTTGCTTTGATGACTGCTTTGCACACTCTTGGCATTCTCTTGATGAGCTTCAAGAGGTAGTCACCGGAAATGGTTTTCACTTCACAGGTGTGCCCCCGTAGGTGCGGTAGACAAGCAGAGCAAAACCCGCAAGTGCGGTAGACAGGCAGAGCAGAGCAAATACACACAAGGTACTTACAATGAAGTAGCGAGTGGACACTAAACTCACAAACAGAAGTACAGAGACAACGAGTTGGAGTTAGGTGCAGATTCAGACACTGTCGGAAAAGGGAAGATACGAACTTAGAGACAAACAAGTAATGGGCTAGGACACTGTTCAGACAGGAACTGAACAAGGAACAAGGTAGAGGAATGAGCCTGGAAACTCAGCCCCCAGGGTGGCGGAAACAGACTACAAGTCACAGATACAGGTAACGGGCCTGGGTATACAGCCCCAGGGTGGCGGAACAGACTAGAAGTCACAGATACAGGTAACAGGCCTGGGTATACAGCCCCCAGGGTGGCGGAACAGACTAGAAGTCACAGATACAGGTAACAGGCCTGGGTATACAGCCCCCAGGGTGGCGGAAACAGACTAGAAGTCTCAGATACAGATAACGGGCCTGGGTATACAACCCCCAGGGTGGCGGAACAGACTAGAAGTCACAGATACAGGAAACAGTCCTGGGTACTCAGCTCCCAGGGTGGCTGAAACAGACAAGATACAGGACAGGACCTGACAACTCAGTTGCACAGAACACACTGAAAGAAAGTGTTGCTGAGGCACCTCCTACTGGGTGGAGGGGGTTTAAGTATCCAGTGACTCACAGCAATAGGCTGGGGACGCATTAGGACTGTGCAGACAGTAACTATAAGAAACCGGCAGTAACGCGCCGCCGCCCTAAGCAATCAGATAAGAGACATGCGCACAGCAGGTACTGGAGCAAAGTGTGCAGCCTGGACTGATAGGTAAGATTGCAGTCTTGCATGGTGGGAGGTGGTAAGCCATGCCAGCACGCCGCCAGGGATATTACAGAAGGGAAGTGCTCCAAAATGTACATATACATATATATATACAGTATATATATATATATATATATATATATATATATATATACGGTATATATATATATATATATATAGGCATACATGAGCTAACATGCAATATATACAGTTTATATATATAATACCCGCACTTGTATTTCACATGAATAATGCCTCCACTGATATAATTCCCCTCATGTATAGTGCCACAGTGTGGTTGCGGAGGGGTGAGAAGGGGAGACAATAGGGATGTCTAGTCAATTGTTAAAAACATGTTTAGCTACAAATGAACCTTACCCAGTGGGTGGGGAATAATACAATAGACGGACATCATTTCCTCTCTGGACACTCTTCCTCTTGGCTCCTGGACTTAAAACCCCTGAGCTAGCCACATGCTCTCTTACTCCATGGACACCAGGACGAGCACATCTGGCTGAGCATCTTCTGATCCCCTGTAACCACTTGCTGGGCCCTGCATTAAACCCCCTAGCCTTAACCCCTTGTTGGATACTTAGATATATCTGTATACATAGGGAGAGTTAGTTAGGCAGGTGGTCCAATATTGGATTTGTGCAATTGGGTAACGTGGGTGGTATATTATTAGTTTGTGGGTTTGAATGTGTGATATTTTTTTTCTATTACTGTATTAGTGTTATAGTATCAATATATGTATATATATATTTATAGTCGCCAGCTTGTGTATAAATATACAGTATATATATATGTAATAAACTGTAGACTTGTGTGTAATAAATATTCTTTATTGTTACACGATTTTGTCCCAGTTAGTATATAGCAGATAGGAACAGATAATGTTAAGGCATCACTAAGTTCTATATTAATTGTTGCTAGTCAAAGCTGACATTAATAATTAATATTGGACCCCAATAGAGTGCAGAAAGTTCCCCCTTTAATAATTAGTATTCAAATTTCCACCTTTTTACAACCAGCCAGCAACTAATCCAAGGACTCAACCTAGGTATCCCTGTACAAGTAAGTCCTGCTAGACAGAGGAGTTAGTGCAAAGCCCTATAAGAGCTGCTAGGCTACTATGCACAGAGATACTTATCACTCCCAGAAACACAGTAATATTTGCATTGATTTTTGATCAGCCATCACGCTTCACTTTTCCTTCTCCCAAAAATGGATAATTTTTGGGTAAATTAGTAAAAAGCCACTGTTTCTTCATTTTGCAAACCTGCAGCTGATCCCAAAATAATTTGGGTAATTTTTTGCATGGCTTGAAAAAAAATACCATTGCATCCTCTCTTTCCAAAAAGCAGACCTGTTGTTGAGCTCAAAAATTGGGATAATTTTTGGACCTCTTGATAAAAAGCTATAGCTTCTTCATTTAACAAAGAAAATAATGTTTGCTTCACCTCAAACAGGGATTATTTTTACACCACCTCTTGTGAAAAAGCCACAGCTCCTTCCGTTTTCACCATCTGTGTATATACACCAGCAAGTCATGATCTACTCCCAAAAAGAGATCATTCTTTAAACATTTTTAATCAGGGCAGCTGAATGACCCCGAGGTCATAATGTAGGTGCGAAAGAGATTGCTATTTTTAAAAAAAAGTCGGAAAATGATAGATAAGAAATAATTGTGAGATACACATTCATTTATTGTGCAATATGACAATAAAAAGCGGCAGCCCCTCCAGACCTGCTGTAACTGGATGTCACGCATCCTCAGTAAAAAGGATGATATAAGCCGTTTACATGAGCCGTATATGGAGGTCGTCACTGAGCAGATCCATAATTGGTTAGAACAGATAATGAATTATGACAACGACTTTTTGTTCTTTCTATAAATTCTTCAGACTTCGTGATCTGGCGCAGTGAACAGTAAGGAACGACTCAGGCAACTGCTGGGACAAGATTTAGGTTTATACTCAAATTTATCTACCAGGAGCAAATAACCTGCACTTCAGTGTCCACGGGTAAGAAATGTTTTTTACTTTTATCTTATTTTAATCACTTGCGGTATGTCAGCACAATGGAAAACTAGAGCGACACCCGGCAGGTGCAAGTTTGCAGTTTGAATATACTTTTCCAACTTTTCTTAACTTTTTGAAACTTTTCCTAACTTTTCATTACCATAAAGTGTGATCTGCAGTTATTAACAATTAATGTGTTAAATGATGTTTGTATACTATAATAGAACAAAACAAATCAGCAGCACTTTCCTGTGACCAATGCACTTACGCTTGCAGTCTTAAGATTCATGTGTCTGTCTGGTTTTTCTCATAGCTGTAGTGTTCAGCACGGCTGGTTACCATACGCATGCAATTTACCACTTGGCCATTAGCTCACACTTTTTATTGGTGAAACTCTGCGCCCCTGTTATGCCGAGTGCTGCTGACCCTGTAGAGATGGCCACGGCAGGTGAGTTCAGCAAAGAAGTCGTTCTGTCAATGGACTGAGCCACACATTCATGGCTACTACAACATTGAGAGCTGCAGCCGGCAGGAGTAGGGCAATGGAGGTGATAAGTACAATGGCAAAAGCAGACTGCAGTACTGATAAGTGTAGGTCCCCATGCACCTGAACCAATGTGGACTCTTTGCCATAGAAATTCCATGGCAAAATCTATAATAAATAGTGTGGATTTGTTAGAGATTTTGTTGAGGAAAGGCTGTGGATTTTCTGCAGATATCACTCTTTGCATTGCCCAGTGATAGTTTGGGACCAGGAGTTGGATTTACTTAGCAATCACCAGGCAGCAAACTGATTGTTATGGCCGTGCAGTTTAACTGCAAAGACTTACAAGACCGTTAAAGGGTGGCTGCACATTCACAAGAAAATGATTGCAGTGCAGAACTCTGTAATATAATCAATTCCCTAAATCATTCTATTAGGGATTTTTTTTTACCGATAACCTCCCAACGTCTGGGCTACTGGCTACTCAAAACTAGTCAGCGTCCCGCTCATCGTTCTTAGCTGCCATCTTCAGTGCAGAAACACGGGCTGTAAAATCTTACGACACACTGAAGATGGTAGCTCAGCAGCAGGAAGAGGACGATACATGTTTCAGTGTGTCACGTTAGTGGGTGTGGACCCACTACGCCACGGACCGGGGGTACATTGTAAGTGCTACCAGGTATTCACTAGAGCCTTTGATGGTGAGGATAGGCTTCAGCTGCAGGTACCCACCAGGTACCACTCCAGGGCGATTTCCAGTACTGCAGCTGACCTAAAGGGTCATAGATGCAGGTAGAGACACTCGAAGTCCCAGGCAGGACGGGATCGGAATCCCAGGACAGACTCTAGTACAAGGACGCAGGTGCAGACTCGGAGTGTCGGACAGGCCTGAATTCTGGTGCTGGTTCAGACAGTATGAATTGTGGATCACTAGACAGGATGGACACTTGTGCTAGTTAAGTGCATATTCAGGCACTGGTTTTGACAGGATGGGTAACAGGTTCAGGAGCTGGTCCAGACTAGACAAGCTCAGGAAGGCAGAACTGGTTTAGGTTCAGAGAGACAGGATGGGTACGGGAATAGGGACCTGACAATGGTCTTAGCAGCTTGCAGACTAACTAAATACTGATGTGGCTCAGGCACCTCCCAACAGGGGAAGGTACCTTAAATACTTAGTGTCTCCAAGCTATTGGCTGGGGACACATCAGGAGTGCGCATGCTCTCCCTAATCGCGCTGGTAGGAGACCTGCAGGCCCTGGGACATGAAAACCACGGCTGGAGCAGAGGAAGCAGCTGGGCAGCCGAGGTGGTAAGCATGTCGATGTCCCTGCCGGGAGGAGCAAGAGGAATCAGGCAGGAAGGCCAGTATTACATAGTGTAGTTGGAAGCACAAACTTTGGGAGGCCCATGAGGCGGGTTATAAGCAAAAATCACTAATAGAGTTATTTAGGGAAAATGATAACACTGCAGAGAACTACACTATCTTTGATTTCTTGTGAAAGTGTAGATCCGCTTTATTGGCAGAACAATTTAGCAATTTGAAGACTTCTAGTTTTCCTTGTATGATTTATAAGTTGGAGAGGAGTGTGCCGGCTCCGGGTGGTAGTAAGGCTCCCGCAATCTATTCGATTCACATTCATCTTCTATTGATCCTAATGTAATTATTTTGCTTGTTTTCCAGTCTGGCGGAATAATCATGTTCTTACTCACCTTCATCGTCTTGTGGATTTCCGTGTCCGGCGGCACAGCTCAATGTGAGTTCTGTAATACCTATAACATGATAATGGGACGGGGGGGAAGAAAGGATGAATTCTGGCAGATATCATTTCTACCATCTTCTGTCTTCTTGTAGTCAAAATCCAGGACTCTTGAGTTTGGTCCTTAACTTCACAATCCAGTAATCAGTCCATTCATCAAAATAATCTTATAGCAAGAACCGACTGCACCTACAAAGTTCCTGAATTTCTCTTTCATAGCTGGCAAAAAATGGTTGTTTTTGTAGTCCGTGGCCATCAGATCAGAGCTCTACGAACCTCCTACCTGCCGGCATCCCCATCAAGGTCATCATTGTGGCACAAAGCATGCACAACTTTGCGTGAGACCTACTAAAAGGATCCAGGGATGTCGGCAGGTGGAAGGAATCTATAGGATCTGTTCTGGTGACCACAGCCTACCAACATAGACGCTTTGTGTACAAGTCTATTTACCAATGATTGTTAAATCCGATAGAAACTGTATTTTACAGTCATTGCTAAAGGAAGACGTCAGACGCCCCAACGAATAAGTATTTTGTGCAGCTGATTGGTAAGATAAGGAACCGATAAACAATGGAAGCAGAGCACACAAATCACTATGATAATTAATGATGTGGAATAAAAAAAAAACACTGCCCCAGGAAGAAGCTCATGCAAAACGCGCGTTGGGGTCTGTACTTCACTCCAGGCTGCTCCAACCTTCCTTGGAATATTTGTTTGCACTTGCACTTTCCATTGTTTGGCTGTTTGCCCATCATTTTGGGATACCTTTTTAAGGTGTGTATTTGTGGCACCCCAGGGGTCTGGTTTCCACAGTAATAGCAATATTACGTCTGAGAGCAGGTGGGAGGTCTCTTGGTCAGGAATCCTATGCATGCCACACCTCCTGCCCAGTCCTGGGAGGGGAAGAACTTCCCCTATATAAAACTGGGGCTGAGGCAGGGTTAGAGAGTTGAGAAAGAGCAGAGAACACAGACAGAGACACAGTCTGGTCTGTAGTGGAGCAGCTATAGGAAAGAAAGATCAGGAGCTCAGTGGGAGCAGTGCTACAAGGAATCAGGGGCTGGCAGCTGTAGAGCTCGCCCTGATTGAAGAATTATCACCGGACCCGGAGTCCGAGGCTGTGGGGACGAATCCTTACCCAGCAGCAGAAACCGACCGGCAGGGGATTTCAGGTCCTCTGGCCAAGAAACCCGAAGGCACGGTCACATGCGTGGGACCAGCACCGCCGTCGTGGAGCGGAGGCTACCAGAAGGCCCCGAGTCACCGGCCATACGGGTGAGCACCACACGGTACACTCAGGGACGTGGGCTACTTTTACCCGCCTCTAGCAAGGTAGCCAGAAGAGTACAATTAGTTGGGGAGGCCTACAACTCCGCCTGGCCAGGGGAAAATCCCATCTGCTCAAAGACTGACCAGGCCCCGATCGCTAGCCAGTACTCCGGGAGGGTCTATCTTGATTACCAGTAAAGACCCTGAACTACACCGCATCGTCTCTGAGTGGTTCCTGCTACCCCCATCATCCACGTCGGCTGCCCTGAGGCCATACCCCTCCCGTTGGGGGTTATACCATCTACGCTGCACAATCGTACCACCGGCCTCAGCGGTCTGCCCTGCAGCGGCAGCTCCATAGCTGCATTCAACGGGTGGCGTAGTCGTCCAACATCTACTGCTAATACTCAGCCACACAGTTTGACTCCCTGGGCACGGACCGGGTCACCGCCACGAGACTACTACCCCCCAACAGGCCCAGCTCCGGGTAGTCCCCGCGTGCGCAACGCTACACCAAGTAGGCCCAGGGGCGCGTCAACTTTGGCGTAGTCGGCAGGATTCTAACATCTACTGCTAAGACTACCACTCAGTTTGACTCCCTGGGCACGGACCGGGTCACCGCCACGAGACTACTACCCCTATCTGATCCGGCTCCGGGTGAGCCCCCGTGCGCGCGATGCCGCACGACACAGCAGGCCCAGGGTCGCGTCATATTTTCTGCCGGTCTCTGTAGCATTATTCCACAATATTTCTGCCACATTTTGGCATACATATATAAAGTTGGAGTTACGTAACTCTACGATGGAACTTTCTGTATAGATTTCACATTCTTGGACTTCTCTTACCTATACCAGTTTCATGCAGTTGGTCCCTGAGGGGAGTGAGGTCCTTTATTCCACACTCCTAGCTTTTATCCAGTTTATATTCTATTGGTCTCATTATATCAATAAAGATTATCATAGTGTTTTGCTTCCATTGTTCATGGGCTTCTTGTATTTGCTGGGAGTATCCCTCTTAGTTGTTGACCTTTCTTCTTGGGTATTTTTGTTTGGTAAGATGAAGCTCAAAAATATCCTCTGAGGCATCCAGGTGACAGCTTGACATTGTGAGAACCCCATCAAACAGCTCCTCATATCTCAGCTTCCTAGACCTCTATGCGTAAGATTTCAAGGAAAGGGGGTAAGAGATTGTTAAGTGACAAGTAAAGAAACTCTACAGTATAAAAGTCCCACCAACATCTCCCCAAACCTCAGCTTCCAGGGTTCCTCTGAGCACAGAGATATCAGGTTTTGGATAGATTTCCACAGGATAGGTGGGAACTGACTGATCACTGAGGATTAGAGCGCTGGGACCGCACAGATCCTGAAAACAGGTCTCTACGATGTCCTTTTTTTAAGTGGAGAAGAGATTGAGTACTGGCACGACCACTCTAGGCATTGCCTGTGGGAGATAACCAGGTGCTGTCCTCGTCTGTCACCAGCAGTCCCACGCTAGACTATTGCTCCATTCACATGTGGCAATGAATTAGTGGGGATTCCATAGGTGGGACCACCAACAATCAGCAAGTTATCAAGTTACCATTTTACAACTCCAATAATGGGGAAAGCAAGGGTTACATGACCACCTAATATCTGTATGGAGTGGTGACTCATCCTTCCATCCTCACTCCAACAATTGGGTGCTTCCATGAAACCTGTTTTAATGTCATTCTCACCCAGATACTACATCTTTATTAGTGATGAGCGAGAAGCTCGCTACTGCTCGGTGCTCGCCCGAGCATCTCACTGCTCGAGGTGCTCAACACTCGCCGAGTATTTCCGGGTTGCTCGGTGGGAACTCGGGTCTCCTCCCTGCATGTTTGGCGCTCTTTAGAGAGCCAATGAACATGCAGGGATTGCCTGCCACTCTCTGTAATGCCGTAGCCATGTTGGTTGTGGCATTACAGTGATTGGCTGGCCGCACAGCGTCATCAGGTTTATATCAGATCTGGCGCCGCCATGCTCGTCACAGTCACTCCGGAATCAGACAGTGTAGGGAGAGCTGCTGCTGCGTCAAGGAGAGATTTGCTTGTGTATTAGGTAGTGTAGGGAGAAAAACCGTACATTACACATATCCAGCTTAATAAACAGTCCTTCTGAGGACTAATCCATCTGCAGAGATTTCAGGCAGGCAGTGTATATAGGCAGGCAGGCAGGGTATATAGCAGACTGCTGTGTATATAGCAGACTGCAGTGTATATAGCACAAGAGGCTCCATTCCAGTTCTGCCTTCTGCTGCTGTTAGATATTTCTATACAAAGGCCCAGGTCTCAGGGGCCAGGAATACTTTTTTTTGGATCTTAATCCTCATTATTTGCTTAAATAGCAATCCAGAGAACACCGTTTTTCTGTGCCATTTGCTTGTTGGCACTGCAGAATACAGTCAGGTCCTTTCCATATTACAGCGCTAGAAATCCGGCTATTTAAAACTGTGGTTTCTCCATCACAGGGATCACATATACGTTGTCAGAAAATACTGCCATTTCTGGCCTCCATTAAAAATTTCTTTCAGTGTGTCAGTGAAGCAATTCACAGCAGTTTGCTGTTCACACTACTTACCTACAGGCCAGGTATTTAAAACTCTGTTTTCTCCGTCACACGGATCACATTTAAGTTCGCTCCAAACTCAGTCATTTGTAGTGAGCGTGGAAGATACTGTCCTCCATTTAAAATGGGCAAGGTACGTGGCAAAGGACGGGGAGCTGGACGTGATGGTGATGGTGCATGCAGAGGCCAAGGACAAGGCCGTGGGCAAGCCGAAATTGTGCCACAACAAACACCCACATCTTCTCACCTGACCTTCCTGTTCCAATTCCTAGGGGACCGCAGCACACCACTATTGAACCCTGAGCAGTGTCAAAAGGTTGTTGGTTGGATAGCGGATAATGCTTCCAGTCACTTAGCCACCACCACCACCCTGTCTTCCACACGGTCAAGTCTCAGTAGCCGTGAGTCTGGACCGCATATTCCTCACCCTGATCCTCCTTCCTCCCGCCATGCTGAGTACCCAGAGACAACTGATCCCACACTTGGACACTCTGAAGAGCTGTTCACTTTCTCATTTATAGATTCGGGCCTCTCGCCTGGTCCACTTGAAGCGGGGCAAGAGGAGATCGCATGTAGCGATGCCCAAATATTTGAGCAGCCACAGTCACATGAAGGCGACGGTGGGAAAGTGTCACAAGAGGTGGACGATGATGAGACACAATTGCCAGGAAGTGAGGAGGAGGACAAGAGTGCGGAAGTGGAAGACAAGGTGGTGGATGATATAGTAACTGACCCAACCTGGTAGGAGGACATGCAGAGCGAGGACAGCAGCACAAAGGGGGAGGGAGGCAGAGCACCCCAACAGGCAGGAAGAAGCAGTGTGATAGCCGCAGAAAGAAGGTGGGCAACCATTCCCCGTAACACCAACACGAAGGAAGTTGCCAGTACAACTGTTAGGTCTTCCCGAGTCTGGTTGTTTTTTAAAGACTCTGCCGATAACCCCAAAAAGGCCATTTGCACCACCTGCCAGGCCAGCATCAGCAGGGGTGGCAAAACTACCAGCTTGACCACCACCAGCATGATCAGGCACATGGCAGCAAAGCACTCGACTTTGTGGGCCGAACCCCAGGGTCCAGGGACAGTGTCTGCAGGTGGCACCATTGCTTCTTCCGCTGTTGTGCATGCAATCCCGTGTCTGGCCTATGTATGTGCTTAGCCTCGAGGTTCAGCGGTTTCTCAAATCCTACCCAGAGCTGCAGAATCTGCTTGTTAAAGTACGCCGCCTGTGTGCCCATTTTAGAAAGTCACCTACAGCTTCCGCCACCCTTGCCGTGTTTCAGCAGCATTTGCAGCTTCTGGCTCACAGACTGGTGTGTGATGTTCCCATGCGTTGAAACTCTACACTGCAGATGTTAGGAAGGATTTGTGAGCAGAAGAGGGCAGTTGTTGAGTACCAGCATCAACAAGGCTGTCGGTATTCAGTTCAGACCCCACACATAAGACCTCAGGAGTGGACATGGATGTCAGACATATGTACCATCCTCCAAAACTTTGAGGTCTCCACCAAGATGGTGAGTGGCAATGACGCCATAATTAGCGTTATCATACCGCTTCTCTGTCTTCTGAAACGCTCTCTGCTCATAATCAAAGAGGATGCATTGCAGGCGGAGCACGATGAGATGGAGCAAGGAACCATACAGGGTGATTACACACAACCAAGCCTCATCTCTTCCCAAGGTGGATTGGGTGACAATGAGGAAGAGGAGGAGGAAGGACAGGAGCTAATTCCTTGCAATATAGACGGTACTACCTGCACAGCTGTCATACCGTCTGTTCAGCATGGATGGCCAGAGGACAGAGAGGAGGAGGAGGAGAGCATGGTCAGTCATCCTCTTGGTGAGGACACGGAAGTCTTGCCTCTTAGTAGTCTGGCACGCATGGCTGAGTTTATGTTACGCTGCCTTTACCATGACCCTTGCGCTCTCAAAATTTTGGGTGACAGTCATTACTGGTTGGTGACACTTCTAGACCCACGCTACAAGGAGAACTTTATATCTCTTATTCCTGAGGCGGACAGGTGTACAAAAATGGGGCAGTATTAGAAGGCCTTTGTTGCAGAACTATTAAAAAAATTCCCATCTGAAAACGCTGGTGGCAGAGGTCACAGTTCATTGGACAACCAAGGAGTACAGGCGAGAGAGACACAACTCCAATCCAGCAGAGGCAGGGGAACA